>NW_018745177.1:525000-1725000 GCF_001683475.1 Chenopodium quinoa
CCGAGATATTATGGAGCAATTACGAGCACTGGAGAAGCACGACCAGTTTCTATATCCCAGGGCCGGTTAGAGCCATCGAACCGGTGATTAAGGGCTCGGTACATGTGATACCGGGGCATTTGGACCAAGTATTCAAGACCCGAAGAGGAAACCCAGATTGGCCCGAAGAATTAGAGCCCAATCGAAGTCCAAATAGTGGCCCAAGAAAGCTGCCCAGCCAAAGAGGCTGGCGCCCGAAGGCACACCCGACCGGACGAGGGAAGCAAGGCTGGCGCCCGAACTCGCGCCGGGCCGGGCGCGAGAAATGTACCTAATGGAGAAAAGGTGCGCTCGATCGGGCGGTGCCTCGCCCGATCGGGCGCGTGTTATTGTTAGGAGACGATTAGCGTCGTTTAAGTTTGTTTTAGTTTAGGATTCTTACTTAGTATAAATACTTTTTCCGTAAAACGAGTTTAGTATCTTCTTTTACTCTCTCTTAATTATTTCTTAGATTTTCTCTCTCTACTTAGCTTTTCGATTAGTTTCTCTCTCATATACTTTGTTCTTAACTTTATTCTTAATTCCAAATTTATTTGGTAACGATTTCTCTTCTCTTAATCTTAGTTATTTATTTTATTCCCTTGATCATGTTTTGTTTTATTATTTTGATATGTTTAGATTTAATTATGTGCGAGTAGTTTTATTTCTAGGGTTTGTGGGGATCCATAAATAATATGAAGGGGTAACTTATTGTTGTTAATTGTCAATGCTAGATTAATTTCCTATTGATTGATTTAATGCTATGTGACTAGATTTGCGCAGATCTTTTATGCATGAGTTTAACAATATTGATTCGAGATTCGACAGATGAGAATTAATGTTTAGGTCTAGTTTCAATAGGCAGGTTAATTTATAAATGGTTAAGTCAAGATTCGAGTGATGAGATTTAATACCGGTAAATTAATTGTGTGATTGTATACTACGTAGCGAAAGCCCTTTATGATCTGATTAATTTATGCATTGATGATTGATTATTATGTTTTACCCTGGAATATTATTTATTGGTGAACCTATTCCCTAGGCCTTTTATTCATTGTTTTTCCTCCTACTTTTATTCTTTCCCACTTTTAATCTTCGTAGTTTAGTTTCCTTCGATCATTATATTTTGGTTACTTTATAATCTAGATTATATTAATTAATTAGCAATAGAAAGACTCGTTTCTCTGTGGATTCGACCCTACTTCCCTATCTACATTAGTTAGAGGATTTAGGAATTACTTTTGATTTGGGGATACGACTTTACCCTGTCATTTAGACGCTGCCGCTTCGATTAAGGGGTTTTCGAGGCTGGGGAGGGGTTTAAGGGGAGGGGAAACGGAGGGAGAATGGGCTGGGGGTAGGGGGAGGGGGTATCGGAGGGTGGGGGGTTGCCCTTGCCGGCGAAAAGGGACCATCGGCGCAGGGGGAGGGGTGGGATCTGGCGGTGGTGGCTGGTGGTCGGGCGTTGGGGGGTGGGGTGGGTCTTGGGTGGTTAGGGTATTTTTTTTATTTATTTTTATTTATTTTATTTTTTAAAGTTTTTTTAATAATTAATTAACTAATATTAGAACAACCAATTAGAGGCTGCCACGTGGCATATTAGTCGTTAATGACTAACGATGTTAACCGTCGTTAGTCATTAAGAGCATTTGGTGATATTTTTCTTAAACTCGGCAGTATTAGGTGAATTTGAAAGTTTTGATGGGTATTTGGTGAATAAAAAAATAATTGAGGGGCATTTGGTGAAATTCCGTAAATAAAGTGGGTTAATTTCCTTGAGATTTCATTCTTTTAAACAAGAAATGTCGAAGATTGGGTTGTTTTCCCTTTACCTTAGAATTGTTTGAATTAGGTGAATTGTTTGACATGTCCTATTTAAATCAATAAAAATAAAAACAATGAATCAATAATAATTCAATTACCATCATATCATATAATCAATATTACCAAACAATTTAACACAAATAACAAGTTATAGTTTCATAAAGTACTTTCATAAAGTGAACAATTTGAGAATTGAGAACCCTAGCCTAACATTGGAATACAAACAACCAACCTCAACCATTAAAAAAAAAGAATTTAAACAATTAAAAAATCACACTTAAATAAAAAATTAGCACTTAATTATAAGTTACTTACAATGAATTGGGGGAAAATCCAAACAAAATTGACTTTTGCAATTTGCAGTATATGGAATGTCGGTTGTGCGGTGGTGGCGTCTGATACCACTTTATAACACCCTAGAAATTCCTATCTTTTAAAATACTTGTTTTGCCCTGTTTAGAACTTTAAATAGGAACATCTAAGATATTACCGCCACCGTGAAAAAGGCTAAGGCAACTATCAAAGACACACAACGAAAGACTCTCATTTAAAATATTTTAAAACGACTCTACTTAAAAAGTCAACTTACGAAAGTAAAGTCAAACCAAAGTAAAACAAATTCAAACCTACAACTTGGAACCATTGTAGGCCCATAACAAAACAATCCAACTTAAAAGCCTTCATGTTAGTCTCGCAATAGAAATATTATAGAAAATATAAAAGCAATAACACATCATGTACTTATGGAAACTAGCATGATTCACTCTTCACTCATGCCCATCATGAATATGCCTCACCACCTGAAAAGTTTCTCTCTACTTGTTTCTACTACTCTCCATTAAAAATGGGTCATCATTGAGCCAAGGTAAAGACAAGACCAACAAACACAGAAACACACAATCAGCAAAGCTGAGTACATAATCGTATTTAAACACAGTAACATGCATTTACCTATCAACACAGAACTTACCTCGTTGAACCTGTTTTTTCAAGCATACAATATTCAACAAAACTTCTCAACTAAGTAACTAAGGGCTTGTTTGGCATCATTTTTGGTTTTCGGTTTTCTTTTTTTTTAAAACCAAAAACTAAAAACAGGAAACAAGAAAAAGTGTTTCCATTTTTCTGTTGTCAGTTTTCAAAATTATCATGATTTTAATAAGTTTAAATAATTTTTGATTCATTATGGGGCATATATCATATACTTTTAAAAAACAAAAAACCAAAAAACAGAAAACCACAGCAATGCCAAACGAACCCTAAATAATTTATTTAGTTTTGATTACGCATCGAACAGGTTTCCCCCCTAACCTGCCCCAATAAAGAGGTACTAACACGGAAACTAACTATGCCAGTATAAAAGAACCACTCGTAAGTGGCGGAATTCCTACGCATAATAATAAAAGGAATGTACAACGTCATGTACTCCATTAGAAGTTATGGTAAAAAATAAAGTCGCATAACTCCCCCTATATGTTCATATTCAAGGTATATACGTTCCAAGAGTTTTGGTGCGTAATCTTTTTCACTTTACGTTCTTTACAATTCATTAAACTTAGCTTGGTGATGACTCTCAAATCATAACAACATCAAACATCATGATTATTCAAACAATTAAACACTTTAATTTAATTATTAAATAATTAGTGACCACATAATATTTAATGTTGAACCCTTTTTAAATCTACCTCGGTGTCAAAGACACCTTAAACGCTTAATGCGCCAAAAATCATATCCCTCAGTGTTAAAAACACCTTAAGTGCGCTAAGGCACCAACATCTAGACACTTACATAGCTCCTTTCTCATGGTTAAAGCATCAATGAAAATTATATGAACCATAATAAAATTCCCTTTTCATATTCCAATCCAAATTAAACATTTAGTTTAATTAAACATGTTTTCTATCATGCCATAAATAAAAGTGTGGTTCATATTCAACATTCCAAACTATTATTTACCAACCATTAATCCATCACAAATAAATTATGCTTCATAATTCAATCACCAATAACAACCAAATCACAATTTCCATTCCAAATCTAGCATGATACTACTTGTAATCAATTAAACACATTTAGCATGCTACTACATCATAAAAATTATGCTAAGTACGCGAACGTACCTTGAATACGATCTTAATATCGCCACGACTAATAAAAATCACTCCCTTTGAAGTCTCCTACAATTTAAAATAATAGAAGAATATTAAAATCCACTTTACACAAATTTCCAACAGTATATACTATTATTAAATCCCTCATAATTTAATTAAACTAAGCAGAAATTATATTTAAAACATCATTGCATAACACATAAAGAACATATAATTGTATCTTTGAAGCGTGATTCCACATACAATCGACCAAGAACAATGGGAGATAAGGAACCCTAAGCGTGATTCCTCTACTTAGTTCAAGGGTATAGATTAAACCTCCAATAATGTTATTTAGTTGTGATTAAACGTTTCAATCAACCTTCAATGGAGAAGAGAGGAACGAATGAGCCACGAACCACCATCATCACCACCATGAGCAACCACCTTGCTTGGGTGGTCCGTACCGTACGGACAAAAGGGAGGGAGAGAGAGGTGTGTGAGAGAGAGGGGTTAGGGTGTTTGGTTGCTTGCTTCACAATTTACTGTGTGAGTAAATTATGACTTATGTTAACCCTAGGCATGACCTCTATTTATATATCACATATGTTATTAAAGTCCACGTGAAGCCCAAACTCCTAACCTACTTCTAACTACACTAGCCCTACTCCTTACATGGCTTGTCATATCCTCATGAGGCCCATTAATGGGACTCTTACTTGTTTGACCCAATACCTTTGTTGTGTGACCTTATAGGATCCATTCTATAGGGTTTTGGACTATTTAATTAGCCCAAAGATCATTTGTCACATATAGCACCAGACAATGACGGCCCTATAAAATCAACTAATTATCTCCATAATAGTGATCCTTCATATATCTAGTAATTGCACTTATCGAAAACATAATTCCTTCACTACAATCAACACAACTCTCACCATTTGCACGTATTCCTTACCACCCTCCTTATGTTTTATATTTAAATCCCCTATGTAGTTGTGAGGTCGAGTTGAATATAAACCATACCTTCTATTACGCAAGTTATGATGATACAGACACGAGGAATGCGATTGCCATATACGGGTTATGTTGGCATTCCGAGTACCCTTACTTGACACTACTTGAACTTGGCCCACAAACGGAGTTCAAAAAGGATGTTTATTGCTTAATGTTTTATCTCTTGGACGTGTTCAAGAGGCCTTTCATTTTTTACATGGTGAAGTTGAAGAAAACACTTGTAAAGTGCATGATACACAAGCGTTGGTACAAATGGATTACAAAATTCTTTATCACGTTTAAGTCATTAGAGGCTTGGTAGGAGGATGTTGATGACCATCTTGAGAAGATTGTCCCCCAATCAGGGAGATAGGGTATTATTATTTTGGGGCGCAAGTTCTCTAGAGAAAATGGAATAGGTCTTCTTATTGCTGAGAAGGTCAACATTACATATGAGTGCGTAAATTTATCTCATGAGAATTTGAGACATGAGTTCTAGTGGCAGATTAATGACGACAAATTCCTCGAGTTTAAAAACATGATGATTGAGGCTAACGGGTTAGATGTTATGCACAACATGGAAATCCTTCTCACAAACTTGTACTTGTTTAATCTACATCCCAAAGACTACTGGTTTCGTGTGGATTATGCGGTGAAGAAACTCCATGACCGGTACTTCTAGGATATGGATTTTAGCACTGACTCAAGCTACACCACTAGAGATATAGATGGGAGTGAAGAAATCTAATCAAACGACTGTACTGGTTTGCCTCTTGTTGGTATCCCCAATATACCATTGTAGTACACGTTGATATCTATGCCTTTCTCATTGGTATAATAACTTAAATTATGGTCTTTGCTTTGTTTTAAATTATATTTTGGGCTCTATTAGCTGGCTTGCAAATTTATTCAGCCATAGTTTTCTACTTTATTTCAGGGCCTAGCTTATTTATGTTTAATGAGAAGTTTGTTATTATGATGTTATCTTTTAAGTAATTTTAGCGTAGTTATGTACTAAGGTAATCTCCTTTAAGGTATTTATGTTACAATGTTTTTGTGTAGTAAGGTAGTTATGTTACGATGTTCGTATGGTGTGTGAGATGTTTTAATTTTAGAAATGCGTCACTGAATAATCTAGCTACATTAGTATATTAGAGATAGCTTATCCCATTACATAGTTCATCCCATTAACAACTACATTAGTATATTACATAGCTTCTGAATACCAACCAGTACGACGACGTTGGTATGTACTGTTCTACACATGCAATATAGAATAACATAATAAGACGACGAACGACCTTCAATTTGCCAAACCCGCGTTTGTGATACGAAATGAACAACATCGCCCTTGCATCGAGATGTCTGTGCTCTTCACCACCAACTAATCTCGATACCATGCTTCAGTATTATTGTCGTATTGGTTCGAAATGAACATCTTGTTCGAAATCAAACTGTCCCAAGCAGTGCCTAGTGAGGCCTTCACTTCTCGGCCCGAACTATATGTGCTTCCGGTCGCTTTGATTGCGTTGTAAAAAAATTTGTAACCTCGTTAACCACAATGAACGTAATATTATACTTACTTGCTATGTCTTTTATTTTTATTGTTACAACCACTAACATTCGTTTATGCCCAAAAAAAATCTTTTGAAGTGTTTTCGTGCTCACGTCTAAACCGATAAGCTATCGAATAAAAAACAACAACCCTCGTGTGGATGCATCCTTCGTGGGAGTTTACCACCATTAGCTTAACTTGATTCAAAACCAAGAAAATCTGATGCACATTGTCAATTTTTTTACATGTACAAAGCTAAGTGGGTTTTCATCTACTAATTGAGAGGAGGGACACAAATGTACACTTAGCTAGTTTAGTTTCTGAACCGGGAAAACTGGACATGCTTGTATGTATATGGATGATCTATAAAGTCCACCATTCTGCAGTTTCAACAAGCACATCAACAAAAACTGCAGACATATTTGGGCTTTGCCCACCCCATATTTGATCACCGTATATTTCAGTCACTTCACCTGTACGAATGCCGACATCCAGCATGAAATCTATTCTTCCACATTTGGTGTGACATTTTTGATTCATTTTATAAAAATATAATATGTGTTTGAATCAAGTCCATAATGTATATATATACATAACATATCTTAGTGGATATGTGAAGAGAATCTTTATGGATTACATTATCCATAGTACAATTTTTTTGGATTGCAGATGTACAATAATAATATGTTGCAAATTGCTATTGTTACATGTACTCTACAATGATACCATTCGATCTCTTACAAGTATGTTAATGAAGATGCCTTTTATACAATGGTACCATTCTAGCTCTAACTGGTATGCTAATAGGAAACCATTATATCTCTTATTAGTATGCTAATAGGATACCATTCTGACCAAATTGGTATTAAATGAAATACCATCCCAAGCCCAAGTTGGTATTGGGAAATTTACATCAACTCCATATCAAAACAAATTATACTACAACACCTGACTGTTTTTATACAAATCAGTTAATTATTAAATGATTTGAATCTTGTTGCAAATTATGTACGGACGGGTTTGTCGAAAAGCTGTTGTTAAATTCATGGCCTGGTTGAGCGAAATGTAGTTGATCTTGGTACACGTTGTTGGTGAAGTACCTAACTGCTTCACTGTGCTCATTCATGTGAATTCCACCAGCTAAAATCCTTCCGTTAGTTAAACGCTGAGGGGCCACTTCCATTGCTTGCTACGTGGTTCAACATATGTATTTATTAGTACCTTAAACACTATCTTATGGCTTTTTGTTAAAAAAAAAAAATACTATGCTGCATATATTAGTACCTTCTAGTACCATTACTAAAAATATGAGTTCATTTGTTGAGCATCCAACATATTAGAAAAAGGAACCTGCAAATATTCAGTTAGCTTTTATAACTAAGAAACACCCCTGACAGTATACATTCAACACACTTAAAACGCTACACTTACCTTGTTTTGCAAGCTGAAGGGGTGTACAGTCCCATAGTCATTATCCACATTAGTCTCATGCCCCGTAACCTGTTTCTCCTTACCTCCTGTCTTGGCAATCTCAACCTGTTTATTCGAACCCCTTTTTTCTGCCGGGTATATGAACCGAGATCCTCTAGGTCTGCCTTTTTTATTATCCCGGGGTTTAGGGTCTTTCACACATGAATTAGGAGTGTCTTCTGGTTGTGCAATGCTACCTTTGTTACCTGAGCTAGGGGCTTTTAGAGTTGGAGGATTAGCCTGTTTCACCACCTTAAGATCACAACTAGGCCTTTTATCACCGCTAGAACCTTGGCCTGAACCTTGAGCCAACACTTGTAGTTCATCAACTTTGATGCTCATTAACTAAATCATGTCCATTCTTCTTAGAGCCACTTTATTTTAATGCGATATTGTATGATAGGTTCCCTATATAAACCCCAACCCTACAACCTTTCTACTCATCAAGCTTTCATCACTCTTCAAGCAAACTTAAGATAAAACTTAAGTGTATAAATCTTTTGTTTGTTACTAAATATATAATCTTTCAAAGAAATGGCGACCACTCCATCTGTTCAAGAAATCCGAAACTCTCAAAGAGCTGATGGTCCAGCTGCCATCCTAGCCATCGGAACCGCTAACCCAGTTAATGAAATGTTACAGGCTGAGTATCCCGACTTTTACTTCCGTGTTACTAAGAGCGAGCATATGACTGATCTCAAGCAAAAGTTTAAGCGCATGTTTAAGTAAAATTATTCTCAATCTTAGCTTCTATGATCTATTATCGAGTCATCATCTTGTAGGTCGTAATTTACAACTAGCTACTACATACTATACAACTAAAATTATTCTATCATATAACATCTTGGCGTCTTCTATACCATGATAATAATACATCTGTTCTTAATCTACTTATTACTCACTGTCATAAATTATACAACCAACATGATATTCAGTTTCTAATTAGTAAATATCAATTACGTAGATTAACTTAATTATAAACTTCTTTATATTGACCTAACAATAATCCATTAAATTGGATGTAAACAAGACCTCAACAACTTCTTCTTCTGATGAAGCACGCATAACAACAGGTTCAAGAGCTAGCATCAAATTATCATATCTCATCACCTCTTCTGTTTTGGAGGCATCATGATAAGCAACTTTGGTAAGGGTATGTTTCCTACTAATATCATTTCTCCACCTATCTAGAATGTACATGGAAGGGATCTCAGTAAAACCATTCATGTCCAAGACCTTTATTATGTGTCTACAAACAATCCCATGACATTCAAAGTGGCGACAATCACAATACGCCTCTTTTTTCTCCGTGTTATACAAAACTCTATACTCATCAACCTATTTTGTAGCGGTACTTAGCTTCTCTCCGTGTTATACACGATCTGAGAAGACATGCTTTTCCTCATTATATGCCACCATCTTCTTTGGCCTGACAAGGGTCACATATGCCACACGGTTGCACTGATTTTGTACTTCGATAAATTTGCATCCGTATATACTTTTTGAAATTTACATTCTTACTGAAATTATGATAATAAAGGCCTTACATAACGCGCCGAGTTTGCATCCGCATCCTCCTCATAATTTGCACGACTTCCCATCGCCTTGCAATAATTAGGAGCAAACTCGGATAAGCGAGTGTGCTTGTTACTATACCCATCAAAAAATTTGTTGATGCTCTCGACCCTTTGAGTTGTTTGCATTCCTGCCCAAAAGACATTTTTAACGTACGTGGGAGTCCACATCTCTCTTTCCTCGAACATCCCTACTACCAAACACAAACATCATACATCCAATCAACATCTAGCATTCCTAATAGAGCATTGTCCAGCTGGTAATGGATACATCAGAGACACCCACAAATAGGGATGGCAACGGGTCGGATCTGGACCCGATCCTAAAAGATCCTGATCTAGATTCGTTTTTCTGCCTAAGATCCATATCCGACCCGGATCCGTCGGGTATAAAAAATGAGGATCCATATCCAGATCCGTCGGGTCCTATGGATCCGGGTCCAAAATAAATCTAGCAATAAATTAAATAAGTAAAAAAATTAAACCAAAAATGACTTTATTTTACAAATTTCACTATGCTTAGCTATACGAGTATATTTCAATGATTAAACAATTCTATCAACAATATTATCTAATTCACATTTATCAAACATCCAACTTATAATCATAAAATATAAAACTCAAGGAACAGTTGTACTGCACAATTTAGCATATGTAGTTCCTTGAAATAGTAATCACAAACTCATATCTAATAACAAATTCATGACTATCAAAAAGGAAGGAGCAGTCATGACAGCCATCATCGGCAAACCGGCATATCAAAACTAGTGTTGAAAACAGCAACATCCGAGTGAAGAGTCAGCATCCGAGTGAAGAGTCACCACTTGGAGTGCTTAATACGGAGAGCTACAATTGCTGCTTGTTTCGGCCAATATATATCCGAGTGAAGAGCCACCACTTGGAGTGCTTGCTGGTGTCAAATCGTTCAATTTAATTGTCGCTGGGTTAGGATTTAGGGGTAGAGAGGGAAAATTAGAGGTAGAGAAACAGTGTGCTAGATTTAGTTTGGTTTTTGAGAGATGTAATTAGTGTTAAGGGGAGTCAGTGAGTGTAGTCCGTGAGGTTTGTGGGCTTGTAGGCTGGGCCTTAGGGTATGGTTTGCATCAAATTATTTCTTATTTTTAAGAACAAAACGGGTAAACGGATCTGGATCCGGGTCCAATATTCGGATCCAGATCCGACCCGGATCCGACGGGTCCAAAATATTAAGATCCATATCCGTAAAAACGGATATGGATCCACGGATCCGGGTCGGATACGGATCTATTGCCATCCCTACCCACAAACAACAGTGATTAACAGGGAACAAAACACACACCATCAGGGATGAATTTTAATAATTTAATTAACTTCTCACAATAAAATACCAATACACAAGGATGAATTACAAAGTCAAATGCAGTGTCAACATAAGTTCAAAATCATAATGAATATGGCATGGAAGCATGTGTCCACTACAAGTTAGATTTTGTCTATAAGATACCATCTAAGAATTTCAACCAAGATTCTGTCCATAAGATACCATCTAAGAACTTCAACACCATTTCAACTACACATCAGTATTAAACGAAGTACCATCCAATCTCACGTTGGTACAACCAAATATATAGTAGAACAAAACAGTATTAAACGAAGTACCATCCAAGCTCATGTTGGTACTGCCAAATATAGCAGAACAAAACAAAACCCACTAATCGAAACCAAACAGACACAATAAATCAACAAAGCATGTAAACAAAAGCAAAAATATAGAACCAAATAATCAGACCCAATAACTCAAAATACCATGGACAATAACATTAATTAAAGCAATTCAGATCACTGACGTTCCAGCCAATCATAACACTCAAATTCTTTTAGCTTGAACTTTTTCACAAATTCTCACCAATACTCAACAAAATCCTCCAAGGTAATGCTATTGTAGATCATATGGTGCAACTCCTCTTTGACATCCTGATAGTTAGACAAAGCACCAAGTTTCTGCCCAAACTTCTTCATAATATGCCACATACATGACCGATGGCATGTTTGAGGCATGGGAAAAACAGCTCTAATTGCCTTCCTCATAGCCGCATCCTGATATGTCATGATCGCTGCCGGGGCCTTGCCTCTCATACATGACATCCAAATCCTGAATAACCACTCAAAGGTCTCTGCATTCTCATGAGAAACCAACGCACACCCAACCAGGATAGTCTGACCATGGTGATTGACCCCTACAAAGTTCGAAAACGAAAGTCCGTACTGATTTGTTAGGTACGTGGAATCAAAACATACGACATCCCCAAAATACTTATATGCCTTCCTACTCCGAGCATCAGCCCACACATTATCTTTCAACCTCGATCCCCTTCTCATCAAGGAGATGCATGTGAAAAAAAAATTGATTATCGACACTCATCCTATTAAAATAGTCCAACATAGCCGAGGCATCACCAATTTTTAACTTCAACCTCCTCTTTCTATTCACCAAATTGTGCATATCTTTTTTAGTGAATTCCATATTGACAACACAATTTCTTTGGCTTTATTGTTGTAATTCTGCCCTATCAGAGCACCAGATCCATGGTCATTTTCAATCTTATGCTCCAAATGCTTTGTAATATTCTCCTTCCTGTACATAGCTATGCGTTTGGACAATTTAGGACTCACTACATGATTGTGCTCATTGACATCCTTCTTTATCATCCAAACACCTTCAACATTACCTTGCCCGTAAATCAAAATTGGACAATTGCATTTTTTTAGTCTTCTTCAGTACTGGTACTTCCTTAACCACAACTTTTACCATTAACCCTCATTTTGTATGTTGTCTTCCCGTAGCACTCATACTTCCAAACATAAGTGCGATATGAATTTGACTTTCCCGCATTTTTGGAGGTTTACTTTCCACCACCTATACACACAACACCAAATCCTTCTTACCTCCCATAATCACGATAAAACTTATTCATTTCATTCCAAGTGCTTAACACCATTCACACTTTTAATTGAGGTAATGAAGTACCTGTCCAACTGTCTGACTCCTTTGAAGCTCCAATATGACAACCCACACTACAATATTCATTCAAGTCAATTACTGTCCCTAGTAATGCCACCCTACATGATAACTTTGTGAAAACCATCAGCTAGTGGCTCCTTATTCAAGTCAAAACCCTCCTACCCATCATCATTCAAAACTCTTTGTGAACTTTCATCACTGTCTGAGCTATCTGAGCTACAACCTATTGAGTCTCCCTCTATGACATGGTACTCACAGGCATTCTGCTTATGGGAACAGAACAACATCAATTAGGGAGACAAAATTCTCACAACAACAACTAACAGCAACCACAGGAGCACTAATCAAGCTAATTTCCAGTAGAATCATTCAATTAAATCCAACGAACCATGAAAAACACAGCAGGAGCAACATTCAATCGAATTCCCAGTACAATCATTCAATTACAATAAGCAAATTTAGAGAACAATTTCATAACACCACAACATGAACATAAGCAAATGTAGAAGACAAATTTCATAATACCACAACATGAGCATCAACACAATTTAGACAACAAGCATTTAATTAGATGACACAAATTCAATTGTCCAAAAATCAAACCAATTAAGCACAAATAAATCGACAAATTAAAAATAGATCGACAAATCCAAAACAATTGCATGTTGTTCCTCCCTTTTCCAATTTCAGCAATGACCAAGTTTTGAACAAATAATAACTAACCTCAATAATTTCACTTTCTCTATTCACACAAGCGCCATAATCCATTTTCGCAAACTACTCAGCTCTCAGCCAAACTCGTCTCTTTCAGCTGCGGTAATCAATTTCTGAGTCTTCATCAATAATCCAGCTTCACAACTCCACTCAGCTCGGCCAAACTCGTCTCTAAATTTTGGGATTACTTCGTTTTGCTTTGTCAAGCTTCAATAATCAATAATTGGGTCCTCTTCGATTATTTTTTTTTGGAAAGCTTTAGGGAATAACTTACTAATTTCATTATTTTTTGGTGCAAAAATTGGGAGGGAAAAAATTGGTGAGAATTGGCTCTTTCTCCAGTCAATAATTTGAGTTGAAAGGGGGGTTTGTTACTGACAATGAGGTTCCCCCACTCCATATCATTTTTCGATTTTTTGGAGGATTTTATTTTGCTCCCCACCACTCCTTTATTGATTTTTTTTTTGAGGATTTTATTTTCCTTTTTTTTTCCTATATAAGTTGAGTCCAATTGGCCTCAAGTTAGTTGAGGATGAGAAATTCTCATTATTGACAGCCTGATCTGATTAAATTACCATTTATTGCCTTTTATAGATGTACCTTTCACTTTATTGTGGATATGTAATCATTTTAACCCTTGATAATATATCAAGGTGAGAAATTAGGTGCGACTCGTAATCAAAGACATCGCTAAGTTACTATGTTTTATAATATTTACTTGCATTTTTTTTAAAAGTAGAGATCTGATCACCTCGTTGTTAAAGGATGGGTCTAAAATAAATTAATTACTCAAATTTTAATTAGTTGACAAAAAATAATAATGCTTTATGTATTGCTTTACATGTTTTTAATTGAGTCTAATTTCATATTGTTATCTTAATTCCTAAAGCCATCACCGCATAAAAGATAGTTTTGATGAAGTTTTCTTAATAAAATTTATCTTTATTCAATCTCAAATCTGGCATAATTTCCCAAATTAACAAGTACCAATACGACCATATGACATTGATTTCGCAGTCTTTGTAGTTAGTTGATGAGATTGTAATTTCTTTATTACTCCACCTTGTTGAACATTGATTTCCTAGTCTTTATAGTTAGTTGATGAGATTATTATTTCTTTATTACTCCACCTTGTTGAACATTGATTTGGTAGTTTTGGGCAGGATCTAATTTAATGTTATTCTAAATTAATCAACCAACCTAACCACACTATATTTAATTTATCACACATTTTCCTTTTTTTTTTAATTTTTACGTTTCAACAAAACACACTCACTCTTCTTCAAAAAAAAAAAAAAAAAACTCACTCCACTAATTAATCTCAGACACCTTTTCCGACCAATCTTTCTTCGTGTTCTTCTTCTTCACAAATCAACCAAAATTCAGCAAACCCTAATTTCCGATGATCTTCCCCAATTTCTTCACGATGATCACCACAAACTCATTTCTAATCTACTTCAAAAACTAATTGAATCAATACTAGTAATAATCTGGACAGAAACACCTATCTTTGATCATTTGGATTTGTTGATTGAAGAAGAAAGTTTAAAAATGGCGTGGGAAATTCCATGTCAAGAAGCTACTAAATCGAAGCCATTATTTGTTACTATGTATGCTACTGTGATCATCGGAGTCATCTTCTCTTCATTCTATGTATTCTCTGCCATTTACTCGACTGATTCTCCTGATGCTCGAATTTCTCTCTCCTCTTCAACTTCAAGTAATTTTCTTTATCTTGATTTTTTTTTGGTTTATTTTATCAGCTCATTGTAGTTTTTGAATTACTTTGGTGTATATTAAGATTAAGAATTTAATGCATTCCAATTTTGTTATGTTTGTGCTTTGATGAGGTTAGAGTGTAGTATGTGTTAGATTAATGTATTCATATGATGTGATTATTAATATGCTGTTAATGTGTTATTCGTGATCTTTTGAATTAGAGATTGATATTAGGGAGTTTTAATTGATATGCTTTTAAGGAATGTATTTTGATTGATTTGGGATAAGTGAATTGAGTGATGAGGGGGTGCATTTTGGTATTTGAGGTATAGGAATGCATCGATAATAAGATTTCGATGATGTGTTTGCTTTGGGTTTTGGTTGTCGTACTTGTCGAACATCCCTTTGATTGTAAAATTAGACTATGCTTTGTTTGTGGCTGCCTCGTATGAGCTTGTATCGAAGAAGACTTGTTAGAAGAAGTTTATTGGTTGGGGTTCAGTCCCTTGTATAGTTACTTTGTTTTAGAAGAGGGATTCACTTGACCTTCTGTTTACGTATAATTCATGTGTATTAAGCGTGTTTTGAGTGATGGTAATTTTTACAGTGGTGAATTTATCATCATGCAGATGTATTGTTTTGGACTATGCTTTATTGAGAGATGAACGTAAAAAAGGGTGGTAATTGGAGTAAAGGAGAGATATTCGAACTTTAGTGGTTCTATTGTCAGTCAATAATGTGGAAAAAGTTACTAGAATTTGAAATATTCCCGCTGTATGTTTTAGAAACCTAGGCTTTCATGTTGTACATTAGATAGATAATTGGATAGGCATGTTGAACTGAAACCGAATGGTGTAGTGGCACTATGTTCTAAATTTGTTTTTGTTCATGATACACAGATTGTAAAAGTGAGTGATAGAATAGATGAATGACCTTGCTTTTAGAAAGGGCCAGGTTGAGAGTAACTGTGTACATAGAAATGACACAGGTTTGCTTTAGTCAAGAGAAATAAGTAACATGCATAACTTCGTTGAATGTCTAAGGTGAAGGCTTTATTCTCTATCTTTGGGCAGGTGCGAGGTGTCAGAAATTTCAATATAACGAAAACTGTTTTTAGGGTGAAGGAGATGGGGGTGGGTGGTAGCCGGTTGGGGAAGACCTTCTATGGAGATTTGAGCCAAAAACATTTTATTCTCATCTAATGGAGTCTATTTGTGTGACAATGGGTGGATTACCTTGGTTTGGGTGCCTTAAAAAAATCTTTTCTATCTAACCCATATTTTGTGTGCTCTATGTTTTCATGAAAAAGCAAATAATTGTATGAAAGGTGAATTAATAACTTAATTAGATATATCTGTGTTATGAATATTTCAGGAGGAGATTCTTCTCTAGAAGCACCAAACTCTTCTCTGCCGACAGGTTTAAGCACGGGTTCAGTTTTTCCAGTCAATCCTCAGAGCGCATCTTTGAAGCCTATATGGGAGTCTCCTAAATCTAAGAAAATGCCACCTTTGGATTCCTTCCGGTTGACGAAAGATTTGGTGGGTGAGAGAGTGAAAGATAATGTTATTATAGTCACATTTGGAAACTATGCATTCATGGATTTTATTTTGACTTGGGTTAAACACTTGACTGATTTGGGTTTGTCAAATCTCCTAGTTGGTGAGTTCTTTCAACCTCAAGTTCTTGCTTGAACAACATGTTTCTGGATCAAAATCATTTTGAATACTTTTGTTGAAACCTGGAATTACTTATAGAGAATCTTCCAGTGTTTTTTTTTTTTTTGCTATGTAATATACATCCATCCTTATTTAATAAGTGGGCTGCTACGCTGCTATTGATTTGGCCTCACTATTAAGCATTCTTAAAGGATTTCATGATTTCTTTTTTACTAATCTTAAATACCCCGGTGCTATATGTAAAGCTTTCACTGGTCAAATGTACAACGTGTTGCTTGATCCTTATAATCTTAGAGTTCTTTTTAGATACCCTTTTGACTAATCTGCTATTTATTAAAATAAGACTAAGTACTAGTAAGTGAACCATTTTCTAGTCTTTCTTGACCCAAAGCAAAAAATAAACTGATGTAATGATGATGTATTTTTAGTTCTATTGATGCAAAAAATATATGCTTAAGTGAATTTATGTTACTTTAAGTGAAGACCATTCTAAATAAATAAAATTTCACATATTTATGGAAACTCTTCTTTTCTTTTCAATTTTTTTTTTTTTTTTTTTTTTTTGGCTTTAATAGGATTTAAATATCTACTTCCTCCGTTTCTATTTAGTTGATGCGTTTGATTTAGGCACATATATTAAGGAGAGGAGAGAGAGTGAGAGAGAATGAAAAAGCAAGTGGGGTGGCTTGTAAATGCAAGGTAAAAAAGTTACCCCAAAAGGAAACGTGACAACTAAAGAAAAACTTCCTAAAAAGGAATACGTGTCAACTAAAAAGAAACGGAGGTAGTATTAGGTACCTATATGCTGGAGCTTGTGTAGCCCTATCCCCAAACAACACATGCAAGTTTCCCACATTGATTAAAGTGTAGAGTGTTTTTCACTTTGTAAGGCCAAGAGGCTACTCTCTTTATTTCCATATGATATTAAGGTAGAACTTCTTTCAGTTTCGTAAAGGGGACTCTCTCTTGATGGTGGGTATTCTTGTGGCTTATATCTAACTACCCTAGATGTGAACCTTCTTATACCCTCTGGTCTAGTTGAGGTCAAATTAAATGGATATTACATGTGAGGTTGTGAGTTAAAAGCATGCTTCAGCCCTATGAAACATCACATGTGAGCTCTGTGAAAAAAGGGACTTCAAATGTGAGGGTTAGTGTTGAAGATTTTATAGCTCTATCCCGAATGTCACATGTGAGTGTCTTATATAAATAAAATAAGAGATAGTTTATCACTTTACAAGGCTAAGGAGCTACTCCCTTATTGCTATTTGGTTTTATGGTGAACCTCCTTTGGCTTTGTAAAGTAGAATCTATCTCTTGATCATGGGTGCGGCCATACTTAACAACACATATGCTATAATGCTAAAACCATATCCTAAACTTGGCTTCCCATGTTCATGCTAGGTGTCTTTATCTTTAACTAAATTAATCACGTTAGGAAGTTACAAAGCATTGTAAAATATAAAATGTACAATCTATCTACTAGTATTAGTCAATCACTCATTATTGAAGTATAAAAGAGTATGCTATGATTAAAAAGAGTATGGTATGATTAATCACTTTATTGAAGTATTTTCATGCCAGGTGTCTTTTTCTTTAACTAAAACTAAATTAATCACTTTAGGAAGTTACAAAGCATTGTAAAATATAAAAGATACAATCTATCTACTAGTGTTGGTCAATCACTCATTATTAAAGTATAAAAGAGTATGCTATGATTAAAAACTACAATACGGAGTAGTTAATTTCATTTATCTATGTACTCCCTTCGTCCACAAATAATCTTCCATTTAAGTTTGTACACACATAATAAGAACTATAGTAGGGTGGATTTAGAATGTTAGAGAAATAAAGCTAGGAAGATTTTTTGTGTACATCTTAAATTGAATTCAGGAAGATTATTTGTGAACGGAGGGAGTACATTGCTAATTGAATTAGCTAATAAAGTCCACATATTTGTGGAATTGGAAACTTACAATTTTTCATATAAAGCAAAGGTATATCAACACACACATTTTCCTATTTTAACCTGTGCATGAAACAGGTCATAAATTAAGTTTTTCATGAATCTAGTGAAGGATTCAGACATTCAATCATAAGCAGTTAGGAATATTGGAACAGGAATAACTTTTATGAATATTTAGGCTGGTTTGAATATATACTGATGTTTGGAAATGGTTTATTCATCAATGTTAACTATGTGTGTTGGCCTGTTGGGGTGGGGAGGGGGGGGGTGTGTGCGGATGGAACACGTCACAGAAGACATTTTTTACCTCGTCACAAATCACTGTCAGGATACTATGAAGAAGATCAATATTTTTAATTCTTGATCATAGATTCAATTAATAAACTAAAACTAAAACAGAAATAGGTACATGTATGGAGGTATATAGAGGTCTTATGTAACTTGGATATTGTTAATATAGGTGCAATGGATACTAAACTGTTGGAAGCGTTGTATTGGAAGGGTATTCCAGTTTTTGATATGGGAAGCCACATGAGCACTGTAGATGTGGGATGGGGATCACCAACTTTTCATAAAATGGGAAGAGAAAAGGTTATTTTAATCGATTCTATTCTACCGTTTGGCTATGAATTACTTATGTGTGACACGGACATGGTTTGGTTGAAGGTACTCTTCTTCACTTATTCTAATGTCCTTTTTTATGTTTGGGTTGAATTGTTTTTGTATATTTTTGCCCCATTCATTAGATTGATGCTCTAGATTCATGTGGGCTACAGTACTAAAATTAATTGTTCTGCACTTCAGCTACTGGAAAAGAAGAATTAAGGTTTATTTTATTCAGAGTTGTATGTGAACCATTTTTAGGATTTGATCGGTTGTGTCCAAGTAATAGATGTTGATATCGTTCAATAGACAGAGTACAAGTGCCTTGCTTCCCCCCCTCTCCCTCCTCCCATTACCACCACTAGTCCACTACAACGATGGGGCTTGGATTGTCTTGCTTTTGCAATAGTCAAAGAAGTCAAACTTTTGATAAGGATGTGTTGTTGTCTATAGTTTTTAAGGATAGCTTATTATCTCTAAGTTATGGACTATACTATTTTTTGAACATGGTCTACAACAAGAGCCAATTCAAGTGGCATGGTAAGATTCAACTTAATATGCTAAACTTGACCTTGACTTCTACTTGGTAGTTATTTATTTATTTATATGACACAACTCAAATGTGACAATCATGAAACATTATAAATTCAAGCTCCCCAAACTATTTTCTAGGTTGCTTCATTAAACGCATAATTTTAGATTTTGGTGACAAACCATTAAATTATTACATGGTGTTTGTTGTGATCATGCTCCTAATTGGGTTCTTCGTTTTTATTCCAGCATTTTTCATCAGTTCACGTGAATGTAAAGACGTGAATATCTACAATTAACCATTTTATTTCTTGTTAGAATGTATAGAATTAAATTTTATGAATATTATTTGAGACTGCAATGTCACATTTATGCTTATTACTTTGCTTGTTTATCAACAAATCTATGATGTTTTATCGGTTGGGTTTGCCATTCTTTATAATATGTATTATCTTCCCCTTGGTAACATTCAATGTTTATGTAACAGAACCCCCTTCCATATTTTGCTCGTTTTCCTGAAGCAGATGTTTTGACTTCAACTGATCAAGTTGTGCCAACAGTGGTTGATGATAGGTTGGATGCTTGGCAGCAAGGTGAGCTTGTTAGTATCTGTTTTAGTGTCAACTGAATAATGTCTTACTTTCTCCATTTCAATAATATTGCAATACTATTTTCTGTGCGCACTTTTTAGAAGTACTAAGTTTGACCACATATTCTTACTCATTTACTAAAAGCAAATATTATTAATTAAATTGTCGTTATATATCATGTTTTCATGATATCAACCTTTTATATTCTTTACTACTTAATAGATAACTAACATCTATGATCAAGGATGTGTATTGGCAAGTGTGCTAGTCAAGGTGTTGCAATTTTTGCGAAACAGAGCAAGCAATAATTATCATGCCCAAAATATTCTAAATTCTTAATAGCAAAAATCAGGTACATTTTGCAGTTTCTAATTACAATAATATATCCACTAATCTCATATGTATATATGTGGCAGCAGGAACAGCTTTTCTTGAATTCTGGACCTTGTATTTCTTTTTCTCAATAATTCCAATGTGTTTTCCTATTTACCTCTGAGCTTTATCATTTTCTGGCACCTCTGTTACTAAGAATCATCAGTTGGATCAACCAGCCTCCTATCAACCTAAATTCCTTGGCTGTTGTATGTTTTTTTAAGTTATGATGGTACTACTGTGATCTAAGCTGTCCTCTAAAGGACTAAAACAGAAAATCTTGGCACCTTATACTGGGATGATCATATAATATGTAACTGCAAATACATGTGCTTTAATTATGATTCACAAGGTTCTTGTATGTACATTTGTTAGGGTCTTCCTTGTATGTACGTTTGTTATATACATGTGCTTTAATTATGATTCACAAGGTTTTTTGGACTCTTTGGTCCTTAACTCATGCAATTCTCATAACTTGTTTTAGTTTTAGTTGTGTGAGCACTTATTTTTAACTTTTTGGCCTATGTTTGAACTTATTGAGGTGAAAAGTACCAAGCCTTTTTTTTTTTTTTTTTTTTTTTTAAAGTCCTCTAACAGTGCCATTTCTTGTCTTAGAGAGGTGTATTATGATTTCTATACTTAAGGTATAATTCACAATATGAGCTCTTGAAGCGGCATGCAATTAACTCTATACTCTATAGACTACCCAGCTGGCTCCTAGCCTAATAAAGTAACAACCCATGTACTTATGCTGGTATATGTGAATAGATAAATAAGATGAAAAGTGAATGAAGATATAGTTGAAGGTGAAATGGGACTTTTGTTTGGGGACGAAGGAAGTAGTTTTCTGTTAAGTCCTAGTGATCTTGTAAAGGCAGGTTCTGATTCAATTGATTGCAAAAGTCAACCTGATCTAAGGGTGCTTTAACTATAAACATAACTATGCTAGTATGCATCTTGCCTTAGTAAATGACCTCTTAGTTAAATGGGTTTTTACGGTTTTTAATGACCAATGAGCCAGTTCCTCAATGTTAGTGGGTTACCCAGTTGCCCTATTTCTAAAAATGACAATACATGTACCATTGTTTACAACTACAGATTCATATAGATACATTCTTTGTCTGATATGTATGGTACTCATCGTTTATATATGTCAAACAGTTAGTGGTGCATACAATATAGGGATCTTTCACTGGAGACCGACAGAATCTTCAAAGAAGTTGGCTAAACATTGGAAAGAGTTGCTTCTTGCTGATGAAAAGGTATGGGATCAGAATGGGTTTAATGATATTGTACGAAGGCAGCTTGGGCCCTCTGTTGATGATGAAAGTGGTTTAGTTTATGCTTATGATGGGAATCTTAAGCTCGGGCTCCTTCCTGCCAGTATATTCTGTAGTGGACATACTTATTTTATTCAGGTACGCTTTTTTTTTTCAGTTTTTTGTTTGCAGATTGTGACATTGTCAATTCGTAATATAGAGACAGGTAATTCAGGTAAATTAAGAGATGATCCTTGAAGGAAGAGTTTAATAGCTTCTTAGATACAAGTTGGGTGATTTTAATAATGAATGAGTGTGGGAGTGGTTGGGATCATGCCTTACATTCCTATCTGTGTGAATAACCTACGTGGATTTGGAATTTTAACAGGACTAACAATAGAGGTTCGTGCACAGTGTTAAGGGTTCATAGAACAAATAAAACCTGTAGTTGCTGAACAATATTTTACGTATATGGGCTCCTTTGACTACCAACACAAGTTCATCAATAGACCTTCTATGAGCAAGCTATTGGTAAGCTTGGTGACCTGGTGCCAGTGTAGTTGCAGAAGGCATTCACATCTTGTAACACCTTTCAACCCATAACTTGCTACTAAAAAGCAACTGGATGTACTAAGATAGACCTACATGCTATTAGCCACAAATGCAGGAGGGCTGAGATTGTTCTCATAAATTTGTCAGAAAGCCTGGACCAACAAATGTTTTGTGGCTAATACGATAGTTATCAAAATTTTGTTATTTGTTTTCATTGCATAAGCAAGCACCATACATATTTATGCTAGAAACACTATCTGTTTCGAGTCTTTCACCCTTTCCACAAAAGGAAGAAATGACCTACATGCCCCTGCTGGCCATAAAAGAGACTGCTTTTTAAGGAGACTCCCTCGATACTGCTGAGATTCCTTACAAAAGCTTATTCTTTCGTGGTCAGTTTTTTCTCTGGCGTGAAAGGTTTCAATTGAGCAGGGGATCAAGATTGTAATGCTTTCATTCTTTCAGCTTCTGCTAGGTGAATAAATGGGGTCATTAACTTTTATAAAATCACTCCTCGCTTTTGTTCAAGTAAGCAATTTGATGGAGATTTGTACTCCAGAAGACCAGGTAAAACTTATTATTGAGTGCAGAGTGCCTCATGGACATGGTACACAAATGCATACTTGAACCAGGAGTTATGAATTTGCTACTTTGCTGTCACTCTAAAAACAAAAGATGTCAAGTCTTGATTTTCTTTCTGGATCGTCTGTCGCTTTGATGCAGAACTAGCCTGTTGATGAAGTACTTGAAAGTTCTCCCATGTGCCTTACCCTTTTTAATCTTTACTCTTTTGTTAGGAGAATAGTTTGAAATTAGATCTCAATTAGTAATTTAGCATATATAGAAGAATGAGTTTGGTTAGAATGTTGAAGGACACCATTTTTTATCCATTTTCAGTTTCTATCGGAATTATCACAATTTTAGGAACCTTGACACGAAGGAATAAGAGGGTACTTGAAAGTATGTGATGGGCCCTTTTGCTTGGGGTATGCTTCTGTTATAGGAAGAATTTTTTAGAAAAAGATTAAGACAGAAGTATCTTTATGAATTGAGGAAAAACTCGTGGACTAGATAGACTTACTCTGTGAAGACATGGGGAAGATTGCCTGAACAGGCTTCATATGTTAATGTGTTTGGTGTAGAATTAACTATTAAAAAGGAACAATCAAAAGGGATAAGTATATACTTACAATGAGAGTCTGGTTATTTCTTTTGGATTTATATGTTAGATATGATGCATCAATGATGATTTATTAATGGGTGATGCATGAGGTTTAAGGGCTTATTGAAGGACATTGGACCCTGATTATTATAGAGGCATAATATTTGTACCTTTGGGCGGTGTTATGATGATTATTTTGGTGGCTTTAATACTTTAGACGAGAGGCTTTTGGGTTTGGAGGTCTATGGTGATTGGTGGATTGATTAGGGTGTATGTTTACATGGGAGGGAGTAAAATCACAAAAAAATCCCTACTTGCTACACAAGTCTTCTATTATATTCCTAAAACTAATCTCATGGATAAATGTAAACTATATAAATTAAATTTTAGGAGTCCTTCGGAGAATGAGCCTTCCCACTAATAAAACTATTTGAGTTTGGGTTATGGAATGATAAGAGCAACTCATTAATGTAGCCCTTGAGACCTATAAATTAATAGTACTCTAATAAAAAAAAAAAATTAATTTATACTCTAAGAAATACTAACTTTTGTTGGATGCCTCTTGTTAGACTTTAATTGTACGACATTTGATCCTTTGGTGTAGGCTTGTGATATAGCATCATTGGGTACTATGCGGGGATGAGGGGACAGGACATTTTGAAAGTCAACACTGTACCCTTTTTAAAGATATAACTCAACAGTTGCTTCTTGCTTGATTCAGGTGCACTGAGTAGTACACTTTTATGAACCTTGTACCTAAGTAGCTCTCCTGAAGGTCAAAGATTACATGGAGATTTGGTTTCATTTAGCGTTTATAAAATCTTTACCAGGATCTATTCCAATACATAGAATGCTGGCTAGGAGTATGTATCTGGAGCATATTTATTGAATGTAGATAGAAGTAGATGTAGAAGTAATTTTTTTACTTGCTAATGAGTATTTAGTAATAAGTTGTTTGGTGATTTTGGAAGAGATTACTGAAGTGGGCTGTTATTGACGACGGACTCCAAGATGGAATATGATAGGCTCTTAACCCTTTGGATAAGATTGCTTCTGATTTGCGGACTATTAACCTTGGTCCACGACTTCGAATTAAACTTCTGAGCTGAATCATGTAAGGATAATTTTGAGTGATTTATATTGTGATGTCTGATTGACAGGCCATGTATCAACAATTTAAACTGGAGCCTTATGCAGTGCACACCACATTCCAATATGCTGGTACTGAAGGAAAGCGTCATCGATTACGAGAAGCCATGGTATTTTATGATCCACCGGAGTACTATAACTCTCCAGGTACTTGACATTCCATTATGTGTGCTTCATTTCATTTAGCAAAACCACTTCATGTACCTCCTCTTTTTCTTCTCATATATGGTTAGCAATAATCCTGTATTATTTAAGGTAGCAAAACTGTATGCATTTCTCGCCTGCTTATATGTGTTCCCTCCAATTTATAGTGATTGACCTTATTACGTTTTATGTTTACTTTCCTTGTGGCCCTTTGATCTGTGGACCTTTAAATGGCAGTGAAGTGCATTAATTCAAATTACAATTGAATTATATGAAATATCCCGTCAAAAAAAATATACAAAAATGAAACTTCTCAAAAAATTAACAAGCTTTCTTTAGGATCTATACCCCTATAGGTTTCCTGCATTCTTAGTCAAAACTATAAGGTTGTAACATACTCTATTGGAGTAATCGGTTTCTCCGATAGAATTCCTGTATTGCTCTTCATGATTGTAAATTGAATAATATATAATCTAGAAATGTTTGAAGAATAATAACATGAATGATTAGTGACTTTTTAATCAACTAAAAGAGATGGTAATTCCTCTGTCATGGAGAAATAAATAAATTACACTAAAGAAAAATTAACAATACTTGGGATTTAGCAATTTTTCATGTTCATTTATCAGGCTTTGCATAAGTTCTATGCTTTTTATTTGAATTTTGGAACATAGATGATCTGCCACCTCTGTTGAATCCAATGCAGGAGGTTTCTTGTCATTTAAGCCGACCATTCCGAGAAGCTTATTATTAGATGGAGAGCATAATGTTGAGTCACACTTTGCTCTCGTTAATTATCAGGTATGATATAAATTGCTGATGTCTGTAGTCGCTATTATATATAACATCTACTCAATGATATTTATATGCTTCCTCTCAGATGAAGCAGATACGAACTGCACTTGCTATTGCATCATTGCTAAATCGGACCCTGGTGAGAACAAAGCATTTGACTGTTTGTGAATGTAATTCTTTTGTGGTTGTTAAATGTTAATATGCATCTCTATTCAAAATAAATCTTTGATTCCGTTCCTTTATAGTTTATAAACTGTTACAATTGCCATACATCATGCATAATCCCACCTTTGGACGGGTCGCTATTAATAATCCTACCTTTTGATTATTATTTAATAATCCCACCTTTGAGGTACATTCTCTTTCAATGGTTCCTGACGTGTTGGTAACCAGTATAATGGGTTAACATGCCATGTGGTACTTTGTAATTCGCTGAAATATATATATATATATATATATATATATATATATATATATATATATATATATATACTTCTTTGTCCTTTTCCCATCCTTCCTCCATTCTTTCCGGCTAGGCAGACCACCCCTCCCACCCTGCAGCCAGCCACCCCCACCCACGACCCTGAAACACCAAATCCCAACCATGCCCACCCCAACCATCACCACCCCCAAAACACCAAAGCCCTGCCACCCCCATCCCCGAAACACCCTACCATTCTGAAACGCTTCATTTCAGCCCTCCCATACACCGAGACGCCCGGCCCCACCCACCCCAACCATCACCACCCCCAAAACACCAAAGCCCTGCCACCCCCATCCCCGAAACACCCTACCATTCTGAAACGCTTCATTTCAGCCCTCCCATACACCGAGACGCCCGGCCCCAACCTTCCCTAACCCTTGAAAAACGCCACCCCAAAACGCCCCACAGTCACTAACAAAACTGCATATTGGGTGTTTAAATTGGAGCAACAATGGAAGTTGTTGGTGTCAAATTACTGGATTAGAGGTAGAAATTATGATTGTATGTGGTCGAATCGCTGACTGCGAGTGATTTGGAGGTCGAATTGTTGCCGCTTGGTGGCGGATTGGAGTGTAAGGACTGCGAGGTGGCTGAATTGCGCTGGCATAGTTGCTGATGTGTTGTGGTGATTGTTGGTTGCTTCTGCGTTGTTGAGTGACGGACTGACGGTGGCCGGTGAAAAAGAGCTGGATGATGGTGTTGTGACTTGTGACTGTTGGTGAGTGAGCAAGGAGCAACGAGGGAAAAGGGATTGCATCATTGCGTGGTGTGTAGGGGCTGAATTGGATCTATTGTTGGTGGTGTTTGGTGATTATTGGAAGAAGGGGGAACAAGTGGTTAGGGAAGGGGGGCTGGTGCGTGGCCAAGGAAATTTCTTTTTTTTTTTTTTAAATCCTTAATTTACCCAAAGAATAGGTTACCGGTCATAAGGGTTCATTAGAAGAGAATGCCCGCCAAAGGTGGGATTATTAGCAGTGAACCGGCCAAAGGTGGGATTATTTGAATTAATTTTTCCTATATATTAGGAGTATATAAAGTAAAAGGGAAGTTAAGGGATACTTTTTTGCCGAGGAATTTTCACTCAAGTAATTGCCAGCCATTAGACTTATCAGTCCCTTTTCACCTGCTTACCTTCCTTTCTCTTTGTGTACCCTCTTGGCCTCTTCCCCGGAAGAATTGAATTTTACTCAAAAAGTACCTCAAGTTCTACATATTCTTTTGCAAAGCCTTCTGTTTTATTGATGACCACTATACCTCTTAATCTCTAATTATTGATATTAACTGTGAACAAGAACGATCCCCATCTTTTGAGGGTAGAATGGTGTTCAAATTGCATATTGTGCATTCCTAGAGTACATAAAGTTGTCTAAACTCTAATAATTAAGAAGGTCTGCAGCATATTGTTGCCTAGTTTAGTAATTCCTCTAGTCTTACATGGAGTTGCATCTTTAAGATCTGAAAAAGTTGAATATAAGAATTTGTAAATCCTCCTGTATGCATGTAAGACATCATTTGAAATTGGAAAAGCAAGATTTGGGATTGCCTTGTGAATGTATGTGTTGATATCTTATTTACTTGTGATTTATAGGTCATGCCTCCAATATGGTGCAGGTTGGATAGGGTTTGGTTTGGTCATCCTGGTATCCTGGAGGGTACCATGACAAGGCAACCTTTTATATGCCCTCTGGATCATGTTTTTGAGGTAAACCATAGGGTGAAAATTCATTCAGCTTTTTCTCATCTGCTTCAATGGTTGTGCTCTCTGAGGCTTTAAAGTTTTGTTATTCAACCTTAGAGTTCATATTATAGTAAAAGGATTCTGGAAAATAAATATTGGTATATTTGAAAGGGAGTTCCTTTACTTTTATCTTCAACAGAAAACCTGTAAATGCTTGTTCAGCTATTTGCAATTCTCTTTTACATTACATCTGAGAATCGCTTACTCACTAGTGGTAGTTGAAGTTTTTTATAAGAAAGTAGATGGAGGGTTCAATAGACATTAAGGTTTTTTTTAATTTTTAATTATAAAAATATATTGAACAATGACGACCAATAGAAGAGAGAATAAATTTCCATTCTTTTTCTCTTGCCTTCTCTCCAGTGGAAAGAGACTAAGAAGGTTGTGAATCTGACAATCAATATTGCAGAAAGACTTGCATCAGTATATACTGTTTCAATGTGAATTACTTCTGTCTCTCTAGGTCTTTAATTGTAAAGGTTATTTTGTTAGCTGCAAGATGATCTGTTAAATTGCATGGCAATTTCAGATATTACATACAGAACTTGAAACTTAGTGCACGTACCATCAGAATTAGTTAGGTTTCTGATTCTTGTGAAGGTTAGAAAAAAGTCAAGTAGGGTGTTTCTTTTTGAGGTTAAAATTTTCCCACTTCACAGAACTTCTCTTGAACTATAATATTAAAAGGTTCTTCTGGGAGACTTTGTAAACCCATTCTTCTCTTTGTGTTCTCCATTTTTTATACAGGTGAAACTTGAACTGTAAATGATGTTGTATCAGCTGTGTATGTTACAGCCTTTAAAACTTAATTGTTGAAACTGGTTGCAGATATATTGCATGTGTTTTTTTGTATGTTATACGAAGTATTTGACAATTGACATTGTTATTTGAATAATTTATTTGCAGGTGAACGTGATGCTGCAAGACTTGTCACAGCAAGAATTTGGTCCACATATTGATATCAGGGAATACTCCTTCCTTGACAATCCAGCACTGTCACTAGAAGTACGTTAGCACAGGACATGAGTGATTTATCATACAGGTATTGCATTTGTGAAAGGATCATTTACCGGGAATTCTTTGTGCAGGTGAAAAAATCGTGGCTTGATGTGCATCTCTGTCAAGTGGGATCAAAAGACTGCCATGTTACCAAAAATGTTAGTGCTGCCGGACTGCTCAGATTTCCCAAACATGGCAGCGAAGAAACGGTACTCATTTATGATAGTTCGGTTTTTTTTATAAACCATCTTTAATATGTCTGAAGTAATTATGGCCTTGTCAATATGCCTTTACATATTTCGTATTACAGTATTTAGTCACTGTAAATGTTCACATCAGCTGCACCTTTTTCTGATAACTTAAAGACATCATTTCAAACAGCAACCCGTCTGGTGAATTTATTTTCTAAAAGTTTCTCCACCTCCAGTAGTAATAGCCCAACACAAGAAGCCCTATAAATGAAGGGCTATATGGTATTGTATTAGAAGAAGAAAACGACAAGAACAGATGAGTGGTGTTTCTACACCTAAGAAGCTGAAAAAGGGCCAAACAAGGGTAAATAGAGACTTAGTTTCTGTTTCTCAAAAAGCGCAATGAGCTCCCTGCCCCCCTAGAAGCAGAAGCTCCAATTTGGAGCTTCTCAATACTGTTTCTCGCGGAGCTATTTTGCTCATTTAATTAGATATTTTCGCTGACAATAATGCCCTCATGAAAGTAGAAAATGACACCTTTTAATTAAAAAGACAAACCCAATATAATTAGCTCTGCCTTCTCTCTTCAAACCATCAGACATCTCCCCCCTTCTTTCACCTCTGCAAGTCTGCATCACACCTCTAATGTCTCAATTAAAATTGAGGTACATGTAGTCATTGTCCCTTCAATTTTTGTTTGTCCCACTCGAATTTTTAGATCCAAAGGCTAAAGCTCTGTGTAAATGGCAGTGTTGACGTAAATAAATACGCTGCTCTTGGATGTGGGTTGTCGGAAAATATGGTGGGCTAACAGGGAGGAGATATTTGCATATATGAAATTGTTTAATTGAAATCTACTTTATTCTTTACTCAATAATAATAAATAAATCCCTTTAAAAAATAAATAAACATATTTTAAAAAATATTAATAAAGACATAAAACTCTTGCAAATTATAGGCCAAACATTAAAAATTGTTTCTGTTTCTTAGAAATACTTTTACAACTCTATAGCCAAACACTTCTATTTTTGTAAAGTGTTTCTTTAGAAACAGCTTCTAGAAAACTACTTTTAGGAAACATAAGTTTTTTTTTCTAAAAGCTTGGCCAAACAGACCCTAAAAAGCAGTAGCAGAAGCTAGTGTGTATGTGAAATCAGTGTGGGTATTGTGGTGCTTTAAAAAACCTATAATCGTCTGATTTTAATTTTTATCAGATGTTACTCTTCATCGTCAAATTGTGTTGCATACCTTAATTGGTCACGATGTAGACAGACAGACAGACAGAAAATTCCACCCTCGACAAAGATATGGGTGATGCATGGTCATCTAATTTGTGCCTCCTTCCCCACTAGCCTTGTTTACAGCCATAGTGGTCCTTCTCCTAACATCTCTCTGTCCCGAACCATTTCTAAAATGCCATTCTGTCAATGTTGTAACCTCAGAGAACTAGTTTTATCTTAGCTACCCTGTTTTGTATTATTCTTAAGTTGGAATTTATCCCTTGATAATATGCATAACATACTCTTTCTTCCAGTTGTCTTGAGACCTTCTGTTTATATATCTTGATTGCTATTTCCAATTTCATGCATAGCCTCAAATAAGAGGACTTGTTTTCACAATTCATCCTTAATGTAATAGAGGCGTAAGTAATGGTTGTTCACTAACATATACCTCCTCTGGCTACCTGTCATTAGCTAAGGCTTGTTACATACAAAGCAAGAAGCATAAAAAATAATGATTGTTGTTAGTTTGCAAAATAAATAATGAGATTGAGTGTTAACGTGCTTGAAAGTTTTGATTGTCTGTCTTCTTGGTGCTTTTTATGTTCGGTATCTTCTTGTTTTTAGTGTTCTCAAAGTACAGGAAGGATATTCACAAATGGTGTTAATTTTCATGATGAATTATGAGAGTTAAGGTGCCAACATGCTTAAAAATTGAGGTGATCTGTCTGCTTGGTGCTTTTTTTATTTCATATCTTTTTGTGAATATAATCAAAGTACAGGAAGGTTATTCTAAAAGTATTGTTCCATTATTCTTGATTAGTGGCACTACTGTTGTGTGCCTTATGTCCACCACACTACATTAGAGCTAGGCAGTGTTTGAGGCAAATGTTGAAGAAAATAGGGAAATTGCAGATAATGCGTATTGTTCATTTTAAGCCTCAGTCTTGTGGCCTTATCACTCCCAATACATGCACTCCTCCCCCAAGGCACAATCTTACTCAAGAAAAAAAAAGAGGGGGGGGGTGGGGTGGGGGTTAAAGGACTTTTTAAGTAGGTGTTTGCTTGCTTGTTTAGTTCACTGGTGCGTGTGCTGCTTTTAGTAGCATTTTGTTTATACTATAGCTCTTCGGCAATGTAATTGATCAGCTTATGTTTAACCTGTTTGATAGTTCAAGACAGTGTTCTCCTCATTCAAGAATATCAAGGTTATAAACTTCTTATCAATCCAAAATGCCTTCCTTGGGTTTGCTGACAAGGCAAGTTTTCGTCCCAAAATATTTTATAGGTCTGTATGCTTGCTACAACTTACATTAGTTCCTATAATGCTGACTTGTTAATATGCTCATTTAGGAGAGAGAACGGAAGTTCAAGAATCGAGTTAAGCGATATGTTGGCATATGGTGTTGTGTGATGAATAACACTCCAGGCCATATATATTATGACATGTATTGGGATGAAAAGCCTGGGTGGAAACCATTACCACCACAAAGGCCAGAGGATGATCACCCTCCTGTATAACTGCCTCGACCGTACATTCCTCTTCCAATATGTAAACTTTAAAGGCATTACACCAAGAAGCACATCTTGTAATCAGCTGACATAAATTAGGACTTCTACAGTGCAAGGCCCACTGGTAAATGGCAGTGCTTCCAAGCTCCAGCTGGGAGACATTTTGATTATTGCTGCTAGCAATTGGCAGTGCTACCAATCTCCAACTGAGAGATTTTCAACTATTGCTGTAGGGCTAATGGCTTTGCTGCAATTCAGGCATATGTGCTGCCCTGTTCTAGGGTATGGCAAAGAAATTATTTTACTATTCTGGATGTGATATTACTGTTATAGGAAATTTTGTTGAATCAATGATCTTGGTAAAGATCGTGACCTGTAAAAATGTTTGTATCTGGGCATGTCTGTTATTCAATTTAAACGGTTTTGTATGAAGTTGTATCCTTCATTTACGTGTAAGCAACTCACACAAACTTGATGAACAAATTTACAGCTGAATAAATTGGCGTTTGGGGCAGAAAACTGCATCCCACGATATTTTTGGAAATACAGACAAATTTTGTACTTCAGACGTTTTTGGTTTGGTCTAAGCAACATAAAGCTAATCAAAAGATCATTTTTGGATTCAAATATTTTTTAAAGTAGAAGTATGCATACAATTTGATCATAGTTGAAATGAACAGAAATAAATTTCGTATAATTTGATAAACTAAAATAGACATATCAACAACAAAACTCAATTAGATTAAACCATTCAATAATAGACATATCAACAACAAAAATCAGTTTGGTCTAAGCAACAAACTGATTTTTTTTTTTTTTTTTTCGGCAGCAATTCTTCTAAACAAGAGACCTTCACACTAGAACATTTCTTTTGCTATACTTCACATTTCTTGCTTATCTGTGACTGCCCTGCCATGTTACTCTCAGAAAATAAGAGTAGAAAACAGCAAACAGGAAAGACAAGCCACACATACGCCATTTATGTATATATCTATATTGCAATGGTCAAGAGGATGCCACACAACTGAGTCAGGCCACAAAAGAAAAAAGAAAAAAAAAATAAAAAAAATACAAGACAAGAAATATAACACTACATCCAAAATTATCCTTGGGCACAAGAGGTACATAAGCCACAGCTATAAGTAAAGCTAAGCTGTGCTAATCAACCATTAGAGTTATTAGGTTTGTATGCTGAGAAGGGCACAGCTGAATTACTTCCACTTCTTGAATTTCTTCCCACCACCGAACATTCCACCATGACCCTTCCCATGTTTGCCAAACTTCCCGTGCTTAAACTTCCCATGCTTCCCATGCTTAAACTTCCCTCCGTGATGACCATAGGCACCACCGAAGTGACCACCACCAAAAGGAGCGCCACTGTGGCCTCCGTGGGAACCACCAAAAAGACCACCACCATGAGAACCATGAGAGCCTTGTGTCAATTTATGAGCTCCATAAGCAGCTGCAGCGGCTGCAGCACCTCCAGCTAGCATTCCACCCATGGCTCCCATGCCTCCACCTGAACAAAAAAAACCAGACCAACATATTAAATAAATAAGAATGCGAAAAAAACAATCAATAGGTATAACTCAAGCACCGCAATTTAAGCATATATACCTCCATGATGTGAGCTATGACCCCCAGATTGATGTGAACCGTGACCCCCTGGATAACCAGCAGGAGGATACCCTTGAGGTGGGTAGCCACCTTGTTGGGGATAGCCTTGTGGTGGGTAGCCGCCACCATGTTGAGGGTAGCCTTGCGGTGGGTAGCCACCTTGAGGCGGGTAGCCTCCTTGAGGTGGGTAGCCGCCTTGTTGCGGAGGGTATTGCCCTGGAGGATATCCAGACCCTCCATGACCACCATGCCCACCAGCCAGACCCTGAGCAAGATTTGAGAACAGTCCTCTGTCAGATTCGTCGTGGTTGTCTTTTCCACCCCCCATGTTGCTTCAATACACTACAGTATAGAACACAAAATCAAAAACTAACAACTAATTAAGCAATAGATCCCATTCACAAATCACAATGAAACATGTCGAGAATAGACCATTGAATCGGTTAAATGAAGTATATTATCTTTGCATGAAACACCAATCTAGTCTACTAGGGAAAAGAATAGTAAGGTTTCAACTGTTAAACTAAATTTTAGCAACTCAACCAATGCACATAATATATAGATGTTTATAGACAATTAGACATTTAGACATACAAGCAAGCATAAAACATGCACAATAAGAGACTAACAATAGATGCCAACTAAAATAGTTGATCATAGTTTTAAGGCCATTATAGGTGGTATCCAAGAGACACCAAGACTTGGAATCGAATCCCATCTACATCATTGATCATTGTGGCTCCAATTACACCAATAATATAAAACTAAAATTAAGTCAAATTGCACATTCTTTCGATTCAATAAGCAAAATCGACCATGAAGGAGTCGATGTGTTTCTAACCCACCAATTAAATGAGAATTTATAACAAAAATTCTACCCAAAAAAATTCATCAATTTTCCCATCCACATTCAAGAGCAATCACCCACATCAAAAAATAAAACAAAAAATCAAAGAGATATTGCATGCATGAAAGTAATCAACAAATAATCCCTAAAATTAGGGAAAATGATCCAACAATTTATATGAAGAATTAAGTTGAGATTTCATATGATCAAACAAATAGATAATGATCATATACAAAATTAACATCAAAGATCAATATCATAAGTCAAACACAGGATTTCATTAAAAATAAATAACAATAAATATCATAAAAATAAGGAAGAAAGAAATCTGGGTTCCCTAAAATATATCAAAATACATGATCTCAGCATTGAAAATCTGTAAAAGAGCTTTGATCAAAGTCAAAAACTCGCAAATATATTTAAAAAAATATGCACAAAATAATAAATGAAACAAACCCACTAAAAAAAATAAAAAATTGCAGATAACAAGATTTGAGGATAGAGAAATCGTACCTGAGATACCGGAGATTGATCAGAAGAGAAAAAAATTGAGTAAAGGAGAAAACAGAGGAAGGAAGAAGAAATAGGAACGGAGAATGGATATTTATAAAAGAGAGATAAATATGATTATCACCCTTTCTTCATTTCTTTGGGAATTCGATTCCACGCGGTAATTCAACGCGCACTTCACACGGGCCACGCCACGTTATTGTTCTTTGTCGACAATTTTTATTATACACTTGGGTGTATTATACGTTTCTAAATCTAAATTATATACTTCCTCCGTTTTTATTTTATTACACCATTTGGACTTTGACACTATTCACTTAATGTTCTTTGACCATCATTTGTGATTTATCCATTAGAAAAAATATAGTCATGAGAGATCTAGTTAGATTCGTCTCGAAATCTTCTTTTCAAATATCAAATTTTTATAATTTTTACAAAAGTATAATAGAAGATATTAACAGCTAAAGTAATGCATTGGCAAGCGTAAAATCCCTCATGGTGCAATAAAAAAAAACGGAGGAAGTAGTATTTAATAGTGAAATTCCTCACTTTGTCCCGTTTTCTCTTTTCAAAATAAATGTCCGATTTTGATGCGCATTTGCTAAAGTTTATATTCGAAAATTATACATTGAAACAATTCTAATTAGTATTGTACCCACGTGATTAGATTTTAATCTTATATACAGTATAAAGCAAATCGAAGAACCAAAGTGATGTATATGTAGTGTAAAAGTCAAAGTGAAGCATGGCTACTCTAGTATTTTAACGGGTTATTTCCATTTATTTTTAAATAGAGGGAGTAACCTTTACAATCAAATAATTTTAAAAAATTATCTCAATATGTTTTTTTTTTTCTTTGGTGTTTAGAGAGCCCCAAGCGCAGGGTGAGAATCGATCCAAGATCTCCCGGAATCGAGAGGAAAACTTTAAAATTTAGATTATCTCAATATGTAAATAATATAGATTGCAAATAGGATTAACATTTAGGCTATTATTTTCCTAAAATATACTTGTATGGGCTTAGCATATATGTGTGCACATTTTATTTTTTTTTGGAACAAGTGCACAATTTTTTTTATCCTCTTCTTTTTATTCTTGCTCCTTTATTAATGTTGAGATAATATCTTTGGTGAATATCTTTTCAGCAAAAATATCATCTTGGCAGGGTATATTGCGCTTTGGTATTGTTCCATAATGAAAGGGCTATTCGGAATTTCGAACCTTTGGGTGTCTTGCTTTTGCTCACAATCAAAGAGCTATGGGATATGAATTTGATAGTTGAAGTAAAAAGTGTACTTTTGTGGGTTGGAAAATATTTGAACTTGATAGTCTTAGACTTTGTTATATATATTCGGGTGTACTGTACACCCAACTAACTCAAATACTTGGGTGTAACATACACTCGGATATATATAATGTCAAAAAGTAATTATAATAAATTGTTGCTAGTGATATTCCCTAATTTGTCAGATATACTTTTGGCTAATTAAGAATATTTAGACAAGAATAACTACCAATTTTATAAACTGACTTTGTATATTTGTTGAATGAGACAAACACAAAGTACTCCGTACTACTACGTATATAGATTACAAGTCCGAAGCATTGGAGGAGAAAGTCAAAGCAAGAGAAAATTAATGGCACAAGCTCTGTAATAACTTCTGATTTTATAATTGATTAAAATGACAGATTCAATGTCTTTGTTCTTAAGATTTTGTTGAATTATTTTACAAGTAAATACTTGAATAATGATCTTGATCATTGGTAAAGTCTAAACAAAGCTTAGGGAATTGGATTTTAGGCCTGTCCTTTTCAGCTCTAATCAATTCAGTTCAGTTCCTAATTTCCATCTATTATAAAATTCAATTCAGTTTAACTCCAATCAATTCAATTCAGTCAATGAGAACAGGCTCTAAGAACCTGGTCTCTTCAGCTTAATTTCAGTTTAGTTCAATTCAGCTTCAATCAGTTAAGTTCCTGAATTCCTTCTCTCATAAACAATTCATTTCAACTTTATTCAGTTCAGTTCAGTTCATTTTAGATCTAATCAGTTCAGTTCAGCTTAGTAAATCAGAACAGACCCTTATTAAAGGACAAATTTATCTCAAAAAAATTAATTTTATAAGGACATCCACAATTAATCAGTCATATTAATATCATAAGTATCACTTGATTTGCGTTCATGTCCAGGCTGCTAGGCAGATCAGCAAATAGCTAGGCCAAAAGTTCACTCAATACTCATCTAACATAAGAGAGCTATACTTTGGACAAACTTATAAGGTAGCAAAGCAGGATAATAAATTGGAAAAGAAAGAAAAGAAACTCACTATCGTTGCAGCTTTTGAAGCCAACAGCAAGCTAGTTGGGACTTGAGCAATCAAAGGTACTGATAATATTCATCTACATCAAGGTATTATTATTACAAGCTTTGAAGTTTTAAGAAAATACATCTCAAATCTAAAGAGGGGATCCTACAATAATACATACATTGATAAAGTAATAGCACCTTGTAACATACAGTTTTAATGATACAAGTATAACCTAACATCATCTCTACAACAGGGCTTCTGAACAACCACTTTGAAGCGTCTTCCAGCATCAAGGTAGAAAGCATAATCTCTCAGGTCTTTACATAATGTAGAAGATAATATAAAAGGTGAGAGTAGGGCATGGCTTAAATCAGCAAAACCTCAAGGCAGCTTCAAGTTCCTTCTCGTCATCACAGTTATATCCCAACAAATAAGCTCGTGCTGAGAAAAAGAAACGGCATAAGATTTGAAAAGAAACTTGCAAGAATGTAACAAGTAAAATTATAGTAAAGGTAAACATTCATACCAAAACGACCAGCTCCCATGAAAGGTTCAGCTTCATCAGCTACAACATCTTGCTGTTGCTCCTGGTCCTGTATTTTTTATAACACATCTTTGATATCAGAATACAACAGTAATGGACAAAGATAGATATATAGACAATGCAAGTCACATTCTGCTTATTCTACAACTAGGTATTTGTCCAATTCCATCGACAAAACTACAAAATAACACAGCAGGAAGAAAAAAGGGATCTGCAACAAAGTACATAAATGGGAAAAAAATGTTGTAGGGTATGTTAAATACACCTCATACAAGATTGCATGTCGAACAAGGTACATAAATGGGAAAAAAAAAATTTGTTGTAGGGGATGCTAGATACAAGACTGCATGTAAAATTATACTTCGTAGCAATTAATCACTCAACCTCATTTCCAGACTCAGCTGGACACAATTGGATAAGGGAGGGGAAGTGAGGTAATATATGGACTTATCTAGGATAACATATACTTCATATTTCTTCTTTTTTTTTCTCTTCTTTTTTTTTTTTTTTTTTTTGGGGGGGGGGGGAGGGGGGGTGGGGGTGGGGGGGGGGGGTTGCACTCTTGCACATGAAAATATAATGAAAATGTCATTTTTTTTTTATTTATTTTTTTTGTTATTCTGAGGTGAGCGGGGTGAAGAGACTCAACCACTACAAACATAAACATAAGAAATACAAAGTATATTTACGTACCCCATCTCCTTCCACTTCAGATGGTGAAAGAAGTCTGTCAAAGCAGCGTCCAGATATAGTACAAACCAAAAGCTCATTTGCAGGATCAGCAATAGCTTCCTTGCATGTATCATCACAGACTGCAATCACAAAAACATAAATTACAAAACTGCAATAAGCTTCTCATATATATGATGCCTTTGCAAAGCCAAACAGGAATATTACCATGAACATTTCCAGTCTTTTCACATATGAAAACATTCCCAATTTGAAAGAAAGAACAAACCTCCCCAGAGCAAGTATGGTCTGTGACCACCTTATCACCGAGGCCTCTACTGTTCTTCCACATAGATACTTGATCGGCAACCGTTTTGTCAAGAATAATAAGATCGTCATTTACCTTGCATTAAAAAAATATATTAGACTGATGCAGAACAGGCGCATAAAGGACTAGGTTTTCCTTGCTCCAAAAGTACACAATACACATGAAACAAATAGATATTAATTTTCACACCATGAATCCCAAACATGATGAGAAGCACAGAAATTGACAGATTTGGAAGTTCAAATATGGGAGCACAAAATCTAAACATTATTAAACTTCCAGAATGATTTGTTTTCATGCCCCTTAATGGAAACAGGACTATCTCAGACTTGGTGCAGCAAATTAACAATGATAATATTGGCTTACATGTTTGTTTGTAAACTTCTAAGGCAGTCAAATATTTGCAATCAGAGATATTTGTTGCTTGAGGTCTGATCCAGTGATCCTCAAGTATCCCACACTTGGCATAGCAAATTAGAAATCACACTCTGATTTATAAAAATATATACAAGTATTTTTTAGTTGAAATTGCTTAAGATCTTATGAAGCAGGAAAAGAGGTTCCGAGGTGATATAAGGCCTTTTTAATTCATTAAAATTGTATATTCTGGTATGGGAACTTCATTGAATATCCAGTTCTGCAAACACATGTGTTCAAGAGATAAAATAGAATGTTTACACCTTATCCAGACATTACCTGAGAAAGAAGTGGAGCTTGACTTCTCTTAGCTGCATACATTTGAAGATAATATTCTTTAAACTCGGGTTGGCAATTTGTCACAGATTGAACCATATCCTCCTCATCACGCTGCAAGAGCAAAAATGGTTAGAGGTGAAAGAGAAACCTTCAAACTTCACCCATCTAGGTAGGTAGAAACAGAAAATTCTCTGATTTACTTTAAAATGACACTATATAATGATGCAATTAAATATTACCTGTATATACAGCTTCTTCCAAGCACAGTCCCGTAAATTTCTTGTTGGTGGCAGCAACCCCCAACGCAAGCAGTACCTGCAGGCATTGTGTAATGTGGGCTATAAATAATCTGGCAACTTCATATGACAAGAAGCAATTCAAGGACAGTTAAACTTAAATGATAAAAAGTGAAAACAAAATCGGCATTGAGATTTAAATTCATGAGCAGGAACAGCTTTCCTTAAGTGTCACTTCTCCTTCCACATCCAAATTATCTTCCTTGTCCTCTCTCATAATGACAAAAAAAAAAAAACTTTCCCATAAGGATGACCTTGGTTGCGTGAGACAAGAATGAAGAGTCTGTCTCTCATGATAATCAACAAAGATCCTCTTTCCTCCACTCACTTCTATCTAGTGCTACATGCTCTCACAAACCAACTTTCTTCATGTCAACCTTAACTCCTCTTATCATAAGTCATCTTTCTATCTAGTGCTACAAGATCTTAAAAATGTCACTTTTGGAAGGTTAGGAGAAGTGCCAAATTTTAAAAAAAAGCTCAAGGCACACTAACGTGAGAGGGATTCTACTGTGCCTAGGCAAACACCTCTTTGAAGTTTATAAACATTTAAAGTTTACCGAAGTGCTGCAGCATGGGTGCTTCTGGTGCTCTACATGCGCCTCAGTGCGTCTCTTTGAATGGGCCTTGCCTAGAACAAAATAAGCCATCTACCCTAATCGCCTAAACTCCTAGGGGCATGTTAGGTGTGCTTTTAATATATTGCAGCTACACCTACTCCACACCCATTAAAAAAAATTATATAGCAAGGGGAAACAGTAGACAAGCAGATGTGAACAGGGGAAAGGGGACAAAGCAGACCGCATCCCATCGCCAGAGAAGAATACCAGCAGGTTTGTGGGTTAGCATCTCATCAAAAACCGCGTATGAAGTTTGTGGCAGGTGATATTGACCCGTGTTAATGGGTAAGGTTGAATAAACATTAACTGCAATAAATATTTACAAAAAGAGCGAAAGCTGTGAAATTCTGCCTGCACTTTAAAAACAACTCAATAATGTTACAAAAAACTTTAAAGAGGTTACAAAAAGGATAGACAAAACATCAAAAGGATCATAGACAGATGCACCTAGCAACATGATAACAAATAAACCAGAATGAAGCTTATGACAATGTCCTTCATATAAAGAGGCAAGTGCATAATTAATGACAATACAAGCAACAAGGGTTTTGATGTAAAGGCTCGATATTTACAATCATTCAGTCAAATTTAAGTAGCAATAACATGATACACCATGTATACCCACAAAACGATACCAGAAAACAAATCAACCAGAAGCAAAGGCCGGAACTTCAATGAATAGGAAAGAAGCAAACAAAATTAAAAATACTCACAAACGACGCCACAAGGATTCTTCTGATGCTGCATGATTCAAAAACTTGCACACTCGTGAGCATGAAATAAGATCCTGCATGTTGCATAAAAAAAGGTAAGTACAAGATATCCTACTTTATAACTAAGAAGAAACATTATTTCAATTAGAAAGTTAGATTCAAATACTTCAGAAGACAGGAACTTGAGAACATGCTGAAATAACTCAGGAGGTATCTTGCTTAATATCCCAGTTTCGATCCTCAAGCCGCCAATTATACCGGCACCAGTGCTACAACTCGAACTCTCAGCCTTCGACCCACTATCTCCATCGATATCACAAGCATCATTTTCAGTCTCTCTGATAATGTCCTCTGTACGAGGCCTCTTCATTGGTCTCTCCGTGTCATTTGTGTCTTCATCCTGTACATCAACACACCCACAATCCAATTCAATCTCATATATAGCATAAATTTCCACATATACATATATGCTTTGGCTTCTCTACCAAACTTTACAAGTAAATTTGTTAGAAGATTCAACATTCACATCCAAAAATTTTCACAATGAAACCGAAAATATATCATGCAACAAAAATATTCACAATCACAATGATTTAATAAAAGCTCTCATACAAATCTTAACTTAGCAAATGACAATTGACAAGTTCCCAGATAAAGAGAGTAGCCAAAAAAAACCCAAATTATGTAACTTTAATATACGATAATCATTAACTTCGAAGATTAAATAATGATAAATTGAAATGTAACGAATAAATAATGATTAAATTAAAATTAGGGTTCATCAGAACAAATTCAGGGGATAAATTTAGGAAAATCAGAACAATTTCAGAAATTTCTACAAATTGAAATCAAAAAACATAAGAGGGGAGAAAACAAAACCTGATCAGAAACTTCCGAGAGAACCTCAGATTCGAGAAATTGAGCAAGATTTTCCTCTTCCTCATCCAAATTCGACATCTTTCTTCAATTTCAAAATTGAAATTGGGATTTCCAAAAACACGAGAAGAAATAAATTAGGGTTTCTGCGGGAAAAAAAAATCCCGACTACAAACTCCGGCGACCGGAGAAACTTCGCCGGCGGTGGAAAAGCGTATATATATGTAACGGAGAAATTCCATTTGATGGTGTGTTTCAATGATGCGAGATATTCGCGTCGGTTGAGTCATTGGGCTGGCAGCCCACTGGACCAATTATTTGGGTTATTTGTGTAGCTTTGTACCAGACTATAATGGTTGTATTTTTTTTTTTTTTTTTTTTTTGGAATAATGGTTGTAATTAGAGGTGAGCAAAAATTTGGGTACCCGGAATTGGAACTAGAATCGGTTTGGAATCCGCGGGTTGGTATTCAGAATTGGACTCGGTGGTTTCAAGTCTGGGTAATAAATTTAGAAACCAGTTTTAATTCCAATTTTCAATTTGTTTGGACCCGGAACTAGTTGAATGCATCTAGTTAATAGTACCTAACATTAATAAAAATAACTTCACGCATATATAAATACAAGTTTTGAAAGTTAAAATTGAAAATGGATCAAAATAGGTATTATAATTTGTATTCAATTTTAACTATTATTTACGTAAGTGAGTACCCAGAATTAGAATTGGTACCCGGTTGTTCCAATCCCAATTTCTAAAGTTTAAGAGTGGTTGAAGTGAATCAAGTTCTCAAAAAAAAAAAAAGGTGGTTCAAATTCCAATCCCGAATTTTAGGACCTGATACTAACTAAATTCGGGTCCCATTCCTAAAATTTTGACCGAATACCTAGTTTGCTCACCCCTAGTTGTGATTTTGTAAACATTCACTTGATGGACAAATTCACCATCACATTTCTTCCAAAAAAAATAAAAAAAAAGCCACCATCACATAATGTAGCATCATGAATTTGACTAGTAGCACACTAGCACAAACTTCTACATCTTTCCACAAAAAAAAAAAAAAAAAAAAAAAAAAAAAAAAAAAGTAAAATAAAAAAACCTTCTACATGAAGTGTGCAACTTGACCCAAAACCCGAAGTTCTATCCAATTTCTGTCGACTCAAACTTAACTCAAAACTTAAAATGACTTGACACAACCTAAAGTCGACCCAAACCTAACTGGATTACATGTTAACCCGAACTTGACTTAACTTGAAAAGAACCCAACCTGTACCCAACTCGAACAAGCCTATTGACATGTCTACAAATGAAATTAGTCTCTTTATTATAGATTAATCTTGCAAATAATTATTCATAATTAATAAAAGTAATTATGTTACCCTTTACAAAAATAATATTAGAGCATGTTCCCTAGCTTTAACTTAATTTTAGTCTAGCTCATAAATGTGAACATACCCTTAATTTGACATTTTGATTCCAATTTAACGAACCAAACAACCTTTAGAATAAAAATTAAAGGAAAATTTGGATTTTGGTACCTCAAAAATGGGGCTAATCGAATTTTGGTACCCATCTAAAATTTTATTTTAAATTAGTACCTCCAAAAACTCAAAACTATAACTTTCAGTACCTCCGTCTACATTCTGTGACCTTTTCCATTAGTGGGTCCCATTTACTAAACTTCCCTCCCTTTTTCCTTTCTCTCTCTTCGATTCTAATTAAACTCCCTCTTTTTACCCTCTCTCTCTCTTTCCCCTGCTCCTCCATAATCAAAGCTCTCAACCATATGCAATTACTCCATTGTCCAAATTCAACCACAATTTCTTTATCTCTCCTCCGTCAATTGTAAGGCTGTATTTTTTTTTTTTTTACTGTACCATCTTCAATTGACTAAATCGTTAGTTCTTTTGACTGGAACCACACATCAGCAACTGAGAAAGGCTGGAGCTTGGACTCGTCATCTCCATTGACAGAAGCAGGAGATTCTTCTGACAATGGCCATGTATGATTCCTTCAACTTTTTGAAGTGGTCCATTAATGGTTTGTTGTGAATTTTTGATGAAATGTGTGGGAATATTTGGAAAATAATTAAGTAAACCCTAGATTAATGTGTATGGATTAAATTATCAATTTAATTGAAATTGATTTATAATTCCTTGTTAATTTGTTATAGAAGCATGTGGTAGGGTATTTGGGTTGTTGCAGTTACTGTATTGTGTGTTTTAGTGTCATGAATTGGTCTTGGTTGTGACATAATGCTTGTTACAGTGGTTGATATTGTTGTTAGTGGTATTGATTACATGATTTATTACTTAATTTGTAGATTACACAAAAGGATCAACTTGATAACACTATTGACAATAAGATAAGACTTTTTGGGGGTTTTGTGTTTAAGAAAAGAAAAAGAAAGGGGAGTGAGTATCAAGTATATGAGGCTGGTTTTGTGTATTGGAGGTTGGGTGTGCCTCTGTCCTTTATAACAGTGGGGTACTTGAGATGGTTATGTGCTAAAGGCTTTAGGGAAAAGGGGTGGGCTGTCCCTTACATTTATGTGTTATGGTACAAAGAGATGGGACAAACATAGATGAATGGGAAAAGGAGATTAGAGGATGATGAGGCTTTAAAGGGGTTTCTTGAGGCTAAACACAAAGATGGGTAATTGGAGTTGTTCTGTACTGTTTCTGAGCAAAACCCTGACCAAACAGATCCAATTCAGACTGAAATCCTAAGTCAAAATCCAACATTAAACCCACCCAAACCCATTGATAGTCTTTCCAAAGTCAACCCACCTCAATGTACAGAAAAAAAAAAAAAATTAACCAAACCCCAAGTTAGAGCAAAAGCCCTGGTAAACACACTCCCAAACAGCCTTGTACTTCTTTAGTACTTAGGAGGATCCCAAGGTGGCAACTGTCCAACCCAGAAAAAGAAACTGGTACTACAGTCAGTGAGCCATTAGTTAGGAGGAGTCCTAGGTTTACTTCAGGAAGTGATAAGAGGGTGGGAATTAATAAAGGTAAAGGGAAGGTCATTGAAGAGGTTGGGTTGGGAAACAGGAGAGCCAAATTAGAGGGGAAAGGAAAGGGTAAGTGTCAAAAGAAGTTGTTCATAGATGATGAGGAGAGTGATTCTGATTCTTCTAGTGAGGATTTGAGTGACATAGATATAAATTGGAATCTAGGAGAGGAGGAAGAGGGTGATCCTGAAGATGAGGGGTTGGATCAGGGTACTGCTAAGATTCTAGGTGAAGTGGAAAGGAGTTTGGCAACAGTGCAGCCTGGTGGTGTTTCAGGTCAGGGCAAAAAGCAGAAGTTGGATCAGCTTGTTAAAGATCTAAGGCAGCTAGAGGTAGAACTTAAGGAAGAAGACAGTGATGATGAGGAGTTCAGAAGTGAGCATGGTTCTGATGAGGAGGTAGATGATAGTCCTTGGTTTAGAGAGGATACAGATTTCAAGAAACATGTTGTGTTGGTGAAGAATCAGAAGTTCGGCAACACTTTGGTGCTTAGGAAAGCCCTAAGAACTCATGCCATTGAAAATAGATATGAGTTCTATTTCCTGCACAAAAACAAAGAGAAGTTAACCACTTTTTGTAGAAAGAGATGTGGTTGTGAATGGGATTCAAAGAGGAGTAAGCTGCCTATTTGACAGTGCAGTGAGGAAGTTAGGAGGTGCAAATATAAGGTAATTGCAAGACCTTTGTTCAAGAGTAGTGCTTGGCAAATACTAGATCTTAGGTTGGAATATAATTGTATGAGGAGCAACATGAATGCAAATGTTACTGCAGAGTACCTAGCTGAGAAATATGTTGAAGAGTGGAGAAGCAATCCTAATTGGAAGATAAACAATTTTAGGGATAAGGTTTTAAGTGACTTGGGCATTAAAATTGGAGACTACAAGGCATGATTAGCTAGGGCAAGGGCAAAATTCATGATTTATGGGTCTGCTTCTGAACAGTATTCTAGAGTATGGGATTATGGGAAGGCAGTGCAAAAATATAGCCCAGGGACTGTAGTGAATGTGGTGGTTGATCAGTTGGATAGGCCAGAGCCACCTTTGTTCTTGAGGATGTATGTGTGCCTTTCTCCATTGGTAAGGGGTTTCTTGAAAGGATGTAGACCACTAATAGGGGTGGATGGATGCCATTTGAAGGGCTCTTACCCTGGTCAGATCTTGGTGGTTGTGGGAAAGGATGGAAATAACAGTATCTATCCCTTTGCATGGGCTACTGTGGAGGTTGAGAACAAAGAAACCTGGTCCTGGTTCTTAGAATGCTTGAAGCAAAGCCTAGATGATTTAGAAATGGGAGGTGGCTTCACTTATATGTCAGATAGGCAGAAGGTTAGTTCAGCATCATTCTAGTTTTATTTTGTGCTAGTTGTTCTAATTTGTATGTGTTTTATTTGTCACTAACAATTATTTGTTTATTTTGTGTGTTAAGGGACTGCTTGAAGCATTTGAGGAGGTGGTCCCTTTTGCTGAGAAGAGGTTTTGTGTGAGGCATATATGGGCCAATTTCAAACTGTAGTTCACAAGGTCCACATTTAAAGAGTTGTTTTGGAATGCTGCTAGAGCCACAACTTGGGTATGAACTGCACTCTTTTTTTTTTGTTGGAAAATAAGGAATTTAATAATATGAACTGCACTTATCATACTCTTACTAATTGTGGTTATGTACTAAGTAGTTACTTTATGGTTTAGCTCCAATTTGTAGTTGTCCTTGTTTATTATCCTGTGACAGTATACATGCATATGTGTAAGTACAGTCATTGTATTCTCTTCAGTTTATGTGCTCAGTTTGTATAGTGTTTATATGCTCAGTTAGCATATAGTACTCAGTTTGTATAGTAATCAGTTTGTTTAGTACTCAGTTAGCATATTAATGAAATTTAGCAGATTAATGAATGCATATAAATGCATTTCATTTTATGTTTGTGTAAGCTTGTTGTCAGTGTATAAATGAATGACATATGGTAGTTTTATGTTCTGTCAGTGTAAGCTTGTTGTCCATGTTCTGTCAGTGAACTTATTTGTATTTGTATTCCAATATTGTAGGCTGATTTTGAAATTGCAATGGAATCCATAAGATTCCTTAGTGAGGATGCATATGAGTATCTAGACAACATCCCTGCCCAACATTGGTCTAGGCATGCCTTTTCCACTAATTGCAAATCTAATATGCTTCTTAACAATATGTGTGAAACCTTCAATGCTTGTATTAGAGAAGCTAGGGATAAACCAATCCTAACCCAAATGTAATGGTTAAGGAGATATGCAGTCAAAAGGCACAATGACAAGTGGGAGGGTGTGAAAAAGATGGAAGGAAAAGTGATGCCTTATGTGAGCAAGCTGTTTGAGATAATGGAGAGGGTGGCTAGGCACTGTATAGTGCAGGTTTCAAGGGATGATAATTATGAGGTCAATCTAAATGCAGACCAAGTGACAATTGATCTTCAAAATAGAACATGCACATGCTACCACTGACAATTAACTGGTCTCCCTTGTGTGCATGGGTTTGCTTGTATATTAGATAAGAGAAGTGACCCAGAAGAGTATGTGGATCACTATTACACAAGGGAGAGATATTTAGAGGCATATGATTTGCCTGTACAACCTATGCCAGTCCCAAGCACTGGGAAAAGATTCAGCTAAGGGAGCCACTGCCACCACCTGTGAGAGTGATGCCTGGCAGACCTAAGTCCAAAAAGAGAAAGAAGGAAAGGGGTAAGGGTGTAGCTGAGGCAGAGGGTACTTCACAAAAAAGGCAAAAGAGGTGCCAAAAATGTGCTCAATTTGGACACTATGCCAAAACTTTTTCCAATGTGCCTGCAGAAGTGAAACAGTCTTCATCCCATCTTAACACAAAGGGCAAGGCTATTGTAAACACAGCATGGGTGGTAAAACAGAGGAGAACCAAAGCAACCAGAGCTTTAAACAAGGTCAATTATGAATTTTTCCCTTTTTCATGTCAGTAAGCTATTTGGTTCTGTTTTTAATTGTTGTACATCACTTTATATGTGCAGACTACTCCTGGGGCTACAACAGGTCCTAACAGAATTGTAAATAAAAAGTTCCCACAAGAGGAGGCCAAGAAGAAAGCTGCAGCTGCTGCAGCAAAAACATCCTCAAAAGCAGTAGCCTCTCAAGGAGCGGAAGCAACATCCAAAGGGGGACTAGAACCATCTGAAGGAACAGGAAGAGCATCTCAGGGAGCAGAAGCATCTTCAGAAGGACCTAATACAAGGTCAAGGAAGTATGCAGGAGCAGAACCATACCTCTGTAGCCAAGCATCAACAACTACTACAGCAAAAAACACCACAGCAACCAGGGCAAGCAAGAAAAAAATATAGTGTTTGTTTATGAACTTTGTTGAACCTGTTCCTTTGACAATTACCAATATGTATTCAGTTTGTTGAACTTATTTAATTAGTAGTCACTTTTTGTACTAAGTCACCTTTACTTGAACATATATATGTATATATATCATGTGAATCTAATTTAGTAAACATATGAAGCATATATTTCAAGGGCCATATTTTGTAGTTTGAACATATGATTAGTCCTAGTACTTACTTTTTCTGCAAAGTCACCTTTTCATGAACATTTATGTACATAAATAACATGTCAATGTAATTCAGTTCACAAAGCAGTCAAGGTTTTCAAATGCAATATTGTTTGAAATTGATAATTTCATTGATTGAGACCAAGTTCACTTGAAAACAAAAGCAACTAACATTAAATACATTACATAACCATACTTGAACAAAATGTCTTGGATTCCCTTAAACTCCCCTAAATCAGTTCAGTTTAATTACTACATTAATTCCTAAAATCATAACAACTACACTAATTGCAACTAATACAACCAAGTAAAATCTATCACAAGTGCCATAGCTGTCTGTCATCTTCTTCCTGTCACTAGACAAGGCCTTGCATTTAGTCTTCAATGTGTCAACTTCATTAAGAAAACACCTCCTTTGCCCAACCAAATCATCAACCTCCCTTTGCAAAGAATTCATCTCAGATTTCATCCAACTTCTTGTCAAGCAGCAACTGGTTGATCACATCCCTTTGCCAATCAGTTTGTTCTGAGTCAACCCATTCGAAACATTTGCATCCCCTTGTCTCAGTGTTTGGATCCCAAAATTTGCAAGTCTTGAACTTGCGCCCTGGATTGTCCTTAGTCTAAGATGTAAGCCTTGAAAGTGGCAATCCACAGTTACACTTCTTCAGTTTAGAGGGAGATTCAATATTCCAGGACATTTTAACTCCTGCAAGTAGCAAAAAAAAAGAGGGGGGGGGGGGGCATTAGACATACCTGTTACCCACACCAAGCTCACACAAACCTTGTCAAACCGGTGGCTGAGCACCATTATAAGGATAGCCAGGGGGTGGCCAATTCCCATTTTGTTTCTGCCTAAACTTCCACATACAGTCTGCCAAGAACCCAGGATCATCAGTGGTGCCAACATGAATGGTGTAGATGTCCTTATTAGGTAGCCTCCTAATCATTTTGAAGACATCACCATCATCTTCTAAATCCCTAAATTTCCCTTTATATATATACTGAAATTTGGGAAACAAGATATCTATAGATCCTTCTACTGGATCATCCATTTCACGCAAACGGTCTTCCCACTCTAAGCATTTATCCATCAAGTTGTCTTTACCTATTTCTACTTCAATGTCAATGACTACCCTCAAGTACTTAAATCTGAATACCACCCTATTCTCAGCCATTCTGCAATAAAATTGAAACAAACATGCAAGAAAAACGCCCAATTTCAAATAAATTACTAACATGCAACATTAAATTCAAAGAAAAAACATTTCCCTAAATTATTCAAATCAAGAACCCTAATTTTTCCAAATCATAAAATTATTACAACAGAATTCAATTAAACACACAATTGGCTATACAAAACACAATTTAATAACATATGAACCACAACTATAACACAATTCAGCTCAATTCAACTTCAAATTTAACATTGTGCGCAAAATTACTGAAAGCTGACCTCTTTTTTTCGCCCACAACAGTGCTTCAAAAACCCCTCTTCAATCTTCGCAAATCCTTCGCAATTCAACAATGACCAAGAAGCCTAAGCTTAATTCAAATCCATTCCAAGATTTTCATTGTTTTCATTCCAAATTTTAAACACAATCAAAAGGGGGAAAAAATATCAACAGAGTCGTTATTTAAAAGGGGAGAATTAACCCACTAGCCGTTACAGTGGGACCCACTAACGGAAATTATGACATAATCTTAATAGAGGTATTGAAAGCTACAGTTTTGAGTTTTTGGAGGTACCAATTTAAAATAAAATTTTAGATGGGTACCAAAATTCAATTAGCCCCATTAGGTACCAAAATCCAAATTTTCCGAAATTAAATTACTGTATAGGATTTGAAAGACAATCCTTGTTTTAGTTGAGTGAGATCACAACACAATACACTTCCTCCATTGAAAGCTGCTTCTAAGCTTTCTCTCCTCCATTGTACCAGTTTCTGAGGTAAGAAATTTTCTCTTTTTATTAAATCACCGAATAGCAATTTCAAAATCTAGGGTTTATGTAAATTTAATTGTTAGTGTAATCCAATTTAGGTTTAGATTATTCAACTATTACTTATAATCACTCATATTCTGAAAGTTTGCTCGTTGCTTAAGGCGAAAAGAATTTGAATAGTTAATTGACTCATATTTGATTGCTAAAGTTGCAGGCTTTTCATCACTTAACCCTTTAATGTTAGAATGGAACTATGAAAATGAACAATTTAGGAGTGTTTAACTTGATTTGAATGTTATGTTATCATCTTTCAACTTAGTATTGGATTTGCTGTGATTGTTTGTGAAAAAAATAGAATTTATGCTCTCTTTTCTATGATTTTGTTAATTTCGTGTTTCGAAAAGAATTGTGCTTTTTTCCTTAGATAATGAGCAGCAATATAAGTATTTGGATTGTCTTTGGTGTATTTATGTTATAATTAATACATTTACCATTGATCAACTACTCCCTTCTTGTTCATTAGATTACAAATTGTGGAAATTAACACAATTATCTCAATTTTTACTTGAGAATTGTAAAGTGACAGAAGAAGTAATAGAAACAGGAGAGAACTTTGATGCAACTTTATGCCTCTTGGATTCTTAGTTGGAATGCTGTATACATTTGCCATATAATGCCAATGTGTTTAGGGAATTGTTGACACTTGCTTTCGGACATAACATTTCCACTTCCTTGCCACATAACAATGGTTTTGCTATCGAAGAAATGTTTTGTTTTTTTTTTGTTTTTTAATTATTCTGTCTAACCTAAGAGTCTAAGACTGTGCCTTGTATTTCCTATTGCCTAGAATGAATAAAGGAGGTGGCGGAGGTGGACCTACAGCCGCCGCTGCTGCTGCAGCCACGCAGAAGCAGAAGGCACTTTTGCAGAGAGTTGAAACTGATGTTTCCAATCTTGTTGACAATTTCACTGTTCTTGTCAATGTTTCCCGGGTTTGTCTTCACCTCCTTTTATGTAGTAAGTTGTGGATTTTATTTAACATATACTGTCGATTTGTTTCGTGATATGCATGCCTAGTTTCAGCTTGAGTAATCTTAGCTGTGTTTGCCTGATTTGGGTGACTGTCAATATTTTGTTTAATTTAAGACATTTTATTTCAAGTGTGAACCAAACATTAAATATAAAAAAATTCAGAGGTTGCTTTAAACACATGAAACTTTAGTATGTAAATTTCAATCTATGCTTCCCTATTTTGGGGTTTTCATTTGATTATGTTGCATTCCAGTTTGTGAACCATAAAGGTTCCCATTGAGGGAGTATTTGGTTCAAGTAACTCAGGTATAAGGGTATGGGTTTAGTATAGGTAAAACCTATACCTTGTGTTTGTTTAACAAAATACCAATCTCCAAACTCATACCTCAAACCCACAAGGTAAGGGTTTAGAAACCCGGGGGGGGGGGGGAGGTGGTATGGATCATAGCATACTTCAGGTATCATATAAAAAAATGTTCAATCCCGAACTAAACCAAACACGCGGTATTAAGTATCACGTTCCAATCCCATACCACTTTATGAATCAAACTGCTGCTGCTTCAGTACTGATTTTTTAGTAATGAATTGTGGTCATTTTTCAGGATGACTGCTTCTGCAGTGGCATAAGTTAGAACCTTTAACACTTTGTAATAGGATAACCCTTTTTTTTCCTCTCTTAATTAGCTTACATCATGCCTGCTGTGTAAAGTTAATCAGGCATAAGTTAGAACCTTTACCACTTTGTAATAGAAGTGCCATGCTTGTTAAAATCATCCAGCATTCACGGTTAAACATGAAAGCTATGCCTAAGTGTCACTTTCCTTTTGAAGTGCTAATGATGTGTCATTAGCTATGTCATGAGTAAGGCACTGTTATTAGTGTCTGTTGAAGTCTCTGAATTTCTTAATCCTGTAGGTAAATGATCCACCCGTCAGAAATCAACAAGAAGCTTTCATGATGGAAGTGCGTGCTGCCAGGATGGTGAGAGCATAATCTTATTATCTTTATTATATGCTCTACAGTATTAAGGCACAAGGCTTCAGCCTACTGTCTGACTCTAAACTCTTGTAAGTTGCATTATAGTCTAGAACTTGTAATTTTTCCATATTTTGCCAGCATTTTCCAAGCTGCATGGCTATTAGTGACTATGTTGCTTTAGATTGGTGTTGCTATGGAATAATGAAAATCTATCCAAGTTATACTTTGCCCCATAGTTCTTCTGTTCCATTTGGGGCCTTGTGGTTTTTTTTTTTTTGCTTTGTTGGGGGGGGGGGGGAAGCTCAAGAGTTAAGAAAGCGGGTATAAGGTGAGAAGACCACAAAACCATTTAAATTACCCAATGGAACTCAAGTCAGTTAGGAACTCAGGAAAATTTAGTAAGGGCGTGTTGGATATTTACATTATGAAAGGAGAGTATTTGTGAAACTTTCTAAAAATAACATCTCAGTAATTTTAGAATGAAGTATAAACTTGTATGATGGCAATCAGCAACTGATTGCTCAAGTTTTTACTTGTACTGAGTTTAACTTATTGTTAAGGTAGCAATTAATCTTCGTCCTCCTTGTTATTTTCTTGCCATTCAAATTTGCACTACTGTTCTGGGGAAAACTAGATTTTTTTCTCTGTTATGTGAAATAAAGGAGGGGATTGTGTGAGAAAAATGATGTCTGACTGAGCAGTCTTTAACCCTTAATTCCTATCTGAGAAAAATGGTTTTTATGCATTTTATATGCCTCAGTGAGTCATGACTTGCCTTTTTCTCCTCTATGTTGATCAATATATTCACCTAGCATAATTTTTATATGCGAATTTGTTGCATTTCTTTATACAATTGCAGTTTTGTTCTTGTTCCTGCTGCTTCAACTTGATGAGAGCGTGACTTTAACATAAGCTGACTTGCATTTGACAAAAAAAAAAAAAAAAAAAAAACTGACTATTTATTGCATAATCCATATTTTGTTAACAATTTGCACTTTTCTACTTAATAATGTGCATGATAATCTTCCTGTTTGAGGTATCGCTCTACTTTGGGGATTTGAGAATGACCTCTTGTTGTGCCTCCTTGTAATCTATATTTTTTACCTGGGAGACTCTGGGACTCAACCACTAGCACCTACTATAATTCATTAACTTTTGGCCTAAGGCATTTGAAAGACTAGTTACAAAGATAGCTGCTGGATGATGCTATTTGTTGCCATATTCGGAGTATATGTATTATTGTCATCATGATTCTAAATCTCAGATGGGGTTTGGGATCACAGAACCACATTCGCAGGCATGTCAGGCAATGCAGATGGTTTGCAGCTTAAAATCTCAGGGACCCAGTCACAGTAAGCACAAAAACCTTTACAATGGGGTCCTGATGCTGTAACGTGGTTGAGATTTAATACCATGATTGTCATTATGCTTTATATCAAATAACCTCGATCCCTAATCACATCTTTTTTTAGGCAAGTACTAGTTCTCTTGACTGGAATTCTCTGTTGTAAGAAACACGGCAAAGAAAGTTGGTCTCTTTCTTCCCCATTTTTTCTTGTCCCTTAACCTCATTGAATTGCCACTCAATTTCTTTCTCTGTATACATGTTTTTTCAGCTACAATGTCTCTGTAATTCTGTATACATGTCAATTCTCTTTATACCACTTGTATGTTTTTGGTTGATTAACAGGTCCAAGCAGCTGACTCATTGTTAAAGTTGGTGTCAGAATTGAAGCAGACTGCTATCTTTTCTGGATTTGCATCGCTCAATGACCATGTAGAACAACGTATTGGCGAATTCAATAAGCTGACAGATAAAACAGACGTTACTTTGGGTAGAGTTGGGGAAGAGGCAGCAGCTAGTCTCAAAGAACTTGAATCTCATTTCTATTCTTCTGCAGAGAAGGCCTGCGCAGCCAGCCAACCTTCATCACCTTGAGGTTGGCATGAAAGTTGCAGTCTAATATATCTGACTGTCAAAAGATGTCTAGAGATGTGTAGTACCTGACTTCTATTATTTGTGTATTTCGGGTGATTAAAGGTACAACACTCCACAGTTAAGGTCGTTTGGGTGGGGGCTATTTGTAATGTAGACTATGTAGCTGCGGATGTCAAGCTAGCAGATACTTAGAGCCCCTTGTTGTGTATATGCTATGACTGAGAACAAGTCTAGGTTTATTTGTAGAAGTGAATTATTTGTTATGTAGGATCTTGCAAAATTCATTCCAAGAGTTGTTTCAGAATACTATTTTGTCTTCGCATTGGAGATTGTGAAAATATAATTTTAGAAATAACCATTGGATTGAAGTATTGAATGACTGAGAGGAGTTTTCAACTACGGAGCAATTTTTTAAAAAAAAAATAAATACAAAATCAAAATATTCAAGGTAGACACTACTCAAATTACTGCTGAATACCCTTCACTCTTAAGAATAAGAAGGTTCCTTGAACAATTGACAAATAGCATTCAGGGTGTAACTGAGCCAATTAAGCATCATAAGCCCTCAATTTGATTCAAGCTAAAGCCAGGCAGCCTAACTTATTGGAGGTAGGCCCGTAGGCTTAGTTCACCTATCAGAAATCATGCAAAGTTTATATAATTAACAGCTTTAATAAAAATTTCTTGATAATAATGCTTAATATCTGGTTTAAGAGCCTCTCCAGAAACATGTTTTCACAGAGAGATGCTCTTTATTTTTACTATTGCTGGCATTACAATCAGAACGGTATAACAAGCTATAAAGCACCCTCATACAACCCGTAGAAGAAACACATAAGCTCAGCTACAACAGCTAGGACTGGTTCTACAAGGCTAAACTCCAGCTTCGATCTGCTGCACCAATGTCTAGCTAACAATCAGAACCACCATTATTCCATTAACACCTATCAAGACAGACAAGTAAACGAAATCAGAACACAATCTATGACAATATGGCCCATCCTCATATATGAGTTACATGACAAAATCTAACTGAAATTGCCAGAAAGTAGCCATATAAATTTATTATGACCACGCTAAGTGCACAATACTAGTTTTAAACCCCTTGCACTCAAAAACATGTCTAACAAGGCTCAGATACTATCATAACCTTTGTCTTATTGCTCAGATAATCAGGACTTGGTCCAAAAAGTGCCCTGAACTTGGTCACTTAAATTCTGAGGCTGAGACATTTGTATCAATATGAAAAATGGATGCCTGTGGTTACACTACTTACTTTCTAACCAAAATCTTCTTAATTCTGCACTGCTTCTTTCCCTCTCTCAGTAGCAAGAGACTTAGCAGCCTCATATCGTGCATTAACAGCATCCCAGGAAACAAGATTTTCCATGAAAATTGAGATGTAATCGGGCCTTCGATTCTGCAAAACAGAGAAATATGGGGTTGGCTTGTGAGTAGGGGTAAGCAAAAATTCAAGGTACCCTAACCAGGAACCGGAACCTGCTCGGAACCGCAGGTTTCAGAACTGGAACCTGTAGATTAGGTTCCGGTTCCTGGTAATAAAAATGGGAAACTGTTGCAACAGGTTCCGGTGCCGGGTAATAAAATTTTGGACCCGGAACCTGAAGGGTACCCTGTTAGTATAAGTTCCCTATAGGATACATGAAACCGGAACCTATCATTTAAGCCCAAGTATAAAAGCCCTATATCAAAATTGAATAAAAGCCGTCACCTACCTCTTTCCCTCCTCTTATTCATTTTTCATCTTACTCTTAATGGTTTAATTAATGGTATTAATATAAGTATTTGTAATTTTGAATTAAATATTCTAGAAAATCAAGTGACTATTAAGCTTACTTTGAAAGACAGGGTACCCTGTTTTGGAATCGGAACCTACAGGTTCCGGTTTTGGTTCCCAATTTTTAGGAACCTGCTGAACATGTTTCGTTTCAGGAAGCATTTGCAAGTATTCAGAGACTTTTGAAAGTTAGCCTAACCTGGAAATCCAAGTAATATGCATGCTCCCAAACGTCGATAGTAAGAAGTGGCTGCAACATAAGACATGCCATACATCAAAATTGAGACTCAAATAAACAAGCTCTTAGCATAGCATTCTTATAATTATCAGCTCACTACAACATTTCTAGGCATGAGCCTAAAGATAAATTACTCACATAATAATCCCAAACAAGAGGGTTCACAGCATTTGGGCTCTTCACAATCACAAGCTTCTTGTCATCTTCAGATGGTCTCGGGTTTACTGCATTTCCAACGTCCAATTTATTTGCTTTGTCTGCGTTCAAATAGAAATTAGTAGATTAGCATACATCAAATACCAGAAGCTGATTATTATTATTTTTCCCTTTTTCTTTATTAAGGTGAAAATGGGTAAGGCCATGCTGTGAAGAAACAAAAGATATTAGTATATGGGGTACTCACAAACAAGCCAAGCCCAGCCAGAACCAAATTGTGTGGCAGCAGCAGTCTTGAATTCATTAGTAAATGCTTCAAAGGAACCAAAATCCTTTTCAATTTGTGCCAAAAGCTCGCCAGAAGGCTTTCCCCCACCACCAGGCTTCATGGACTCCCAGAAGAACTCATGGTTCCAGGCCTAAGTAAAAAATGCAACTGTGAAGATACCGAGATTCTTAAAAATGGTAGTCTGCATTGAAAGAACGTTACAAACGCAGACCTGTGCTGCATTATTAAAGGAAGGAAGCATGTCTCCTTTGTTATATGTGATTCGTACAACTTCTTCAAGTGGCAATCCATCTAATTCTGTTCCAACTATTTGCTTGTTCAAGTTATCCACGTATGCTCTATGATGCTTACCCCAGTGATACTCAAACGTCTGTTTGCTCATGTGCGGCTCCAAGGCATCCTATCAAAAATTAACATAGAGGTGCCAAGAGATTAGCAAACTCGAGATTCAGAGGACACTGCTTTCCATTCATACATCAAGTAGCTTAAGTAACGTCAGGGAGACAAATATTAAGCAAGAATTATCATATAAAGAGCTTTCAAGTAATGTGAATCTTACAAATGGATAAGGTGGGGGCTTCAAGTCAAATTTGGCTGTAACAACACCAGCACCGGCTCTTCTTACTCTTGTCTGCTGCATCATTAAATTGTCAGGGAAAAAAAATGCAAGTATTCTTCACAAAATAGAATCAAATTAGAGGGGTTCAAAATCAAATTCTATACCATTGGTGTTTTAAGAAGATTGAGCTTCATGATGACAATTTACTCTAACCTCTTGAAAGTTTCAAACACCATAATCGATAAGAAGAGGTACATCATGAGTTATAATGACAAACTAGTGTTCCTGTTTAGCAATGCAATTTCACCTAGCAAGGCAAGCTCGCATTTGAAATTTACATGATTAAAGATAAGCTTTTCCGTCCTCTTATGGAAATTTTGTACATTTAGCTTCTGTTACTCATAATGGTTGGTCAGTTGGTCACTTTATCGAAATAATGTAATTCACTTGGCCTTTTATTTGTCAATTTGATCTATCAATCTGTTGCTTAGAGCGTTATTAATTCACTCCATTAAACAAAGTCCGGAAATTTCATATCTTAAGCAATATACAACGCATAAAAATTTCAAAGCTCTATCACTAGCCTCTTGATTGCATATGGCTTTTCGCCAGCTTATAAGATATAACTGGCTTCTTGCTTATTCATGTCATTAATCTCCTCATACAACCAAAAACATATGTTTGGTAAATGACTTTCCAAGCTGAGAATCCTCCCTTTAATTGTTCGGCCTCACAACTAATCTTACCAAACATCTTTATAATCTAATTATCGAATATCAAATTGATGTTATCTGTAATTAGTTAATTACACATAATTTCCAATCCTAGTAATTGCAATAAAAACATGAAAGAATACACTTTTTTTTTTTATCCCACATGTAAATTTATCAAGCAGCTTAAAACCCATTATCAATAAATATATCTCACATAAAATATAGAAAAATATTTAAAAATTAAAAAAAATTAAGAATACCCACTTCCTTAAGCTTCCAAGGTGAGAAGCGGATAGAGTTTAGTCCCCCTTTAAACCCTGCAAAAATCATCAAGTATATATTAAATTAAACAAAATCAATCTAATTTTATTCAAAAAACACAAAGATATGATTCAATGGTCAAACAAACCTTCATGAGTGAAAATTGAGGAAGATGGTGAAATTGAGGAAGTTGCAGCAACTGCAGACATTGTTTCTCTGAGCTACAAATATTCTAAGCAGTTCTAGAAATGTGCCAGACACACTCTTGTATAGCAACGTGGTATATAGATACTTGGGTGTTGTTTTTTTTTAGTTTTCTCTCTTTTTTAGATTTTTTTTTTTTGAAAAAGCTCTCTTTTTTAGATACTTGGATGTTTACTAAAGGACAAAGGGAAATTTCACAATTTGATGAATATTATTGGAGAAAATAAAAGCTAAAATTAATTATTAAAAGAAAAAATTAAAACATTTAAAAAAAGAAAAAATTAAAAAGAATAATTTCACCTTTCGCACTTCTACTCAAAATAGAAAATTATGTATTGAAATAAAAAGTATAAAACATTTAAAAAAAGGAAAAATTGAAAAGAATAATTATTTTCAATTCATGGTGTGAAAAATCTTCAAAATCCTTAAATTTCTTACACCTTTATTGGATAAAATTTAATATTTAGGCCTTGTTTGATTCACTTTAATTTTGCTGAACTGAAATTATTTTTACTGAACTGAACTTAATTTTACTGAACTGAAATTATTTTTTACTGATTTTCTATTATAATTCTTCTTTAAGAAAATTGAATTTTACTAAACTGAACTTATTTTTACTGAATTGAACTTATTTTTACTTAACTGAAATTATTTTTACTTAATATTATTTTTTAAGGTGAGGAAAACAGGGCCTTAGTAGGTAATTGCTTTGATCCTTGCGAAGTGTAACTCATAGGCTGCTTTCTTTTTTTAGGGAGCTTACTAACTACTTCATATATAACTTACTTAGATGGGAAAAGTAATTTTTTAACCGAAGTATAAAGGAAATGATTTTCATTTTAATACTTGTAGTATTCATGGAATCACATAATTTTGTTACAAGTGTAAACATATTGGAAAAATTGCTAAAAATAATACAACTTTTGGCCAATTCTTTTTTTAATAATACAACATTTGAATTATTTTGTAATAATACCACCTTTTGGGGTGTTCATTTTAAACAAGATAAAATCGAATTTTCGATAAACTTTGAGGTTATGAAAGTAGAGGATGAGTTTTTAGTGGTGGGGACGAGGAAGAGTGGAAAATCCCATCCCCTTCACCCACATCAGAATTCACCGAAAATCAATTTTATCTTGTTTAAAATGAATACCCCTAAAGGTTGTATTATTATAAAATTATATAAAAAAAAAATGGGCCGAAAGTTGTACTTGTATTATTTTTAGCAATTTTTCCAAACATATATACTTTAATCACATAATTTTGTTACGAGTGTAAAAATACTAGTAGTTGGTCAAGATATAGTTCTGTTACAAGTGCATACATGATACATAATAGTTGGGCAAGAAGTAATTTAAAGTAATTTTGACAATTATCACCTTCTGTTATGTCCATTTTAGCAATTACCACCTTCTATTTTTTATTTTTGAAAATTACCACTTCTATTTTCAAAAAATCAAAAGTTACCACTTTCTTGCCCCCAACTACCACGTGACGTCATTTTGGGCCCATTCTTTCCCTTCCTTCCATATTTCGCTCACATTTCTCATTCCTATGTGGATTCTCATCTCCCCTTTCACTTTTTTTCCCCCAAAACCACCAATAATTGTTTGTCAATTTTGATTTGGAGAAGTGAATTGAAGTGTTTTTGATTGTTTGGGGGAAAAAAGTGAAAGGGGGGATGAGAATTGAGTTAGGAATGAGAAATGTGAGGGAAATAGCGAGGAAAGGGAAAGAATGAGCCCAAAATGACGTCATGTGGTAGTTGGGAGGCAAGAAGGTGGTAACTTTTGATGTTTTTGAAAATAGAAGGTGGTAATTTTCAAAAAAAAATAGAAGGTGGTAATTGTTAAAATGGACATAACAGAAGGTGGTAATTGTCAAAATTTCTTAAAATTTATGAAAATCTAAGGTTAATACTTGTGAGCATATATACTTCAACACTTCATATACAATTCTATAGTGAACGTTTTCGATTTTTCTGTAAATTTTATATGGTGAAGGATACACCTAAACCTCATTCCCTCACTATGATTGAGACATTTATTTATTTCGGTGGAAATTTTTTGTGACAAGGATAATATGATAATCATCGAAAAAGCCAGAAAGATGGTGACATGATGAGCACATAGGAGGTGTTATATCTAGTACAAATGTAGACTGGAGCTGTGTTTCTTCTAGTACATTGTGTACTGCATATGAAATAAAAATCTTGGTTCATTTTAACCCAGAAATAAGTTTAGAGGATTGGACTAACTAAATTTGGATTTTGTACTTTGTCCTAGATTTATCTTTAAATATAACCATTACTTCATTCGTTTTTTAAAAGTGTTTCAGACCCCACATAACAATCTAACGAGAGTAGCACTGTCAAAACGGTTTGACAGTTCGGTTTCGGTTCGGATTGAAATCGGTTCGGTATTTAATCGGGTTGGTTTGGAATCGGTTTAATTGTCTCACGGGTCGGTTTTGGTTCGGTTTAAATAGTTATCGATTCGATTCGATTTCGGTTTATTCTTAAGCGGTCTTAATTCGGTTCGGGTTGTAAACAGTCCGGGTAGTAAACGGTTCGATGCAGACGGGTTGCGGTTTGTTAACAGTGCGGTGTAAACGGTTTTTATCCCGATTCAAACAGTTTCGGGTTGGAAACAGTTTCGGGTTAGAAACAGTTCGGTTCTTTTTTGGTTCAGTTTATAACTGGTTCAGTTCTTTTTCGGTTCAGTTTTTAACTGGTTCGGTTCTTTTTCGGTTCAGTTTATAACTGGTTCGGTTCTTCGATTGTTTAACCACTTTAACGTTATTCATATCGGTTCCATTTCAAGTTTACTAAATTATAGTTGAATCTGAATTAAAACATAGCCTAATAGTATATTCATGTCACTAGCACACTCCCATCTTTATTTCATTATTACTCACAAAATCAATGTAATCATATGCTTAATAGTCTCTGTGAATTAATTTTATTTATTACGCCTTCAGCCAAGCCTTGGTACTTAATATTACAAGCTTTTTGTTCATTTGGTTTCATCACCTCAAATGTATACATGACTAGAGGCAGTAGTGTTGCTAATAGTTTGAGGCAGGGCCTGAGCCTGCTTGTTTTGCTCCTGTTTGTGAACACTGATTATCCTTAAAACCTTAATGAATGATTTGGCTTGCTATTTAAAAAACAATATTCTAAGATTTCTAATATTTAATCCATTTAATTATATCCCCGTAAAAAAAAATCCATTTAATTATATAAAAAAGTTTGTAAACGGTTCGATTTAGAAGCGGTTTGGTTCATAAATGGTTCGGTTTATAACCAGTTCGGTTTACAATCAGTTCGATTTTTAAATGGTTCGGTGCAAACGGGTAGCAGTTTGCTAACGGTTCGGTGTAAGCGGTTTATTTTGCCAGTTTAAACGGTTTCGGGTTGGAACCGATTTCGGGTTAGATACGGTTCGGTTCTTTTTTGGTTCGGTTTTCTTTCAGTTCGGTTTATATTCGGTTCGGTTTGTTAACGGGTTCGGTTCTTATACGGTTTAACATTATTCGGGTCGATTCGGTTTCGGGTTTACTAAAATACGGTTCGGGTCGGTTTTCGGTTTCAAAAAAATCGGTTTTTAATCGGTTCGGTTCTCATTTAGGTCGCTCGGTTTCGGGCAGTTAAACGGTTTCGGTTTGAAATTTGACTGCACTAAACGAGAGACATGAATTGATAGGTGTTAAAGTAGAGAGATTGTAGGGACCATGTTAACTAATAAGAAATCGAAGCAAACTAAAAAAAAAAAAAAACAAACAAACCATATAGAAATTCAGACAATAGCTATGCAATAGAGGAAGTAATTATATATGGAGCACTGCATATGAAATACAAAGTATTAATTAAGTGGATAGGAGAGTTTATTGTACACCTGTACCAATCAAATTTGATGGAGTTAGTGCACGGGAAACTCCCTTTATAACTTTAAGGTTATAAATTCGAGTCTCACCAACTACATATGCTTGGGAGTAGGGGATTCACTTACCTCTCTCCTCTATTCTCAAGTGTTGATATACATAATGAATGTCTTAACCTGTGAGAGGTGTTTATACTCCACACCGATTGATTTCCTTGATAGTAGGAAATATCAGGTTTGAGAATGAATATGATTGTGGTTTCTCAGTCTACAATGAGAAATAGCTTTTCATACCAATTACGGAGTATAAGACTTGTAAAAATCAAAATGACTACATGTATTATAATAAAAATTGATACCATATCTCAAGTTTTCCATCTCATGTCATCTACTACGTATTATAATAAAAATTGTAAAGCAGAATATTCCATATCTAACATGCATACATGAACCTTTTATGAAGTTTATGATAATTGAAAAATAATGTGTAAAACTCAAGAATTTTTTTTAAAAAAAGAATAGAAATTAAAAAATAAAAAATACTAATTAGGGCAAAATGGCCTCTCTGACCCATCCCTATGACTTGGTATATTGAAATGCCTCAACCTTCCCTCTTGCTTCTTCATATACCCTTCACACAAAAATGCCTTAGAAAATTTATCCTCAACTTCTCTATTCACATCATGAACAAACACATCAGTGTCACCATCCTCCCTATTCCTAGCAATCATCCCGGCAGTGTAAATCGCGGTCATCCTTCCGGGAGCCTCATCGTAGTACCCGGTAGGTGCATCCACCATGATCACATCCCACTTAGTTTCATACACTTCCTTAGGTAAACCCTTCAATGCAAGTTGACACATTGAATGCCTAGCATCACCTATTGAAGTACACTCTTCTCCCTTAGCCATTTCCATCAAAGTATCTGCCTGATTAACCTTACTATCATAGACAACATGATAAGAGTCTAACATAGGAAATCTACGTTTGATTTGTTGAATCCATGACTCGTCTTCTTCTAGGAAAACAGTCCGGCCTCCATAGTTTAACGCGCTCCACATTAGACTGTCATGGCCTAGGCCGAAAACTAGGAAGTTACAAGGGGACTTTTGTTGTAGGACTTTGGCACTAACTGAGATTTCCTTTTGTGTTTGTTGTGGTGTGATGCTTGAGGTTGTGTAGTGAACGAGGGCATGAGATAGCGAAGATGGGAGTTTCGTGCAAGATGATGAACAATCCGAATCTCTACTTCTTACAGTTTGTGAAGTACTTTGATCAGAAGATGATGAAAAATTTGATCTTAAGATGAAGAGGAGGAGAAAAGCAAGGGTAACTCCTAAAATGAGGAGCTTGATATTAAGAGGGCCTTGAGGTTTAGGCCTCATGGTAGTTCTTCAATGAATGTAAAGATCAAATGACTGGTGTTGTTAGCTCTCTAAATTCGAGGATATGATGTTTGGAAGAAGCTAATGTTGGTGTTGCATAGACAAGAAAACGGGTTTTTATGAGATGAGCATATTGGTTATGTGATGAAGACTATTGAGCAACTATTGAGTGAAGATGAAGCAAAACTACACATAATATTTGGTAGCTAAATCGGCATGTTTGGTATGTGATCTTCATTAACATATCTTAGTTTATAATAACATGATTAGTTTAGAGATTAAGTAATTGATTTGATTGTTAATAACCTAGGAAATCAAAGAGATAAGAGTTATGTTTGTCTGTCAAGTAGTAGCTTGAAAGGAACCTAATAAGAAAGCTTCACAAGGGAGCAAATCAAGGGGTCATGATCTATATGAGTTAACTTTTTAGTGGTAGTTCAGTAGTTGTTGAGCTTGTATTTTATTGGTTATCATGCTTTTCGTACAGTTTAAAATTTCTACTTACATAAACAACCAACAAGCTTAATAATAAAAATATGATAAGGAAGTACATCAAATGTTTTTAAAATACTCATGAAATGCCTTATAATTATTGTGAACAAACCTATCCCATTTTAGTAAATTTTCCCCAACCTAGCATTCTATGTGCAACCACCAACAGACAAAAATTACGACTATGCTTTCTGATGAACCAACTCTTAAAAATTGAGCGAAAAGAGATGATCCAACTCTTAAAATTTGAGCAAAATGGTATGAAAAAATAAATAAATAAATAAATAAAAAGCAGCCAAGAAACAGGTAACATCAGAAGATTCGGCACATTATATAAACAATCGGACTTAAACCAAATAATTTACACGAGAGATATGATGAGATTTTTTACTGTACAACGGCAAAGTCAGGGCGCTGAATGCACCAACAGAACAAATTATTACATATCAGCTTTCTAAACATAGAAGCATGATCAAAAAAAGGAGACAGCAGCATTATGCTTCTCAATGTTATTAATCAGACTCAAGATACAGAGTATTACAACATAAGCGTGTTTAGCATCCTAAATAGATACGAAAATTTCTCCTTTCACCAGCTTCTTTGCACTCCCATTTTCACAACTTGTTGGTCCCAAAGTAGTAAACATATCATATCCGAATTGAGTATATATCGGTTTTCATCACTTCTCTTCAAATTCAACGTCTATAATGTCAGGGCTAGAATTTGACCGGGTTCCCTTGTCACCCCCCTTTGAGAAAAAATCACTCTTTGGCTGCCAGACAGTGTTACCACAACCTTGACAGCGTATTACGCTGTTCTTGACACCTATAAATTGTCGTTTGCATGCTGGGCAAGCACCCTGTGAAATAATTTGGTTTAAAACACACAAAGTGCATGAGAACATTTGATGCACGAAGAAGATTGATATATTACACTCAAGCATTTTGCAAGTTATGCGGCAACAAGATCTGGGTTTTTCCAACATATTACAGCAGCTATCAATATTTTTCATTGTTTTTTAATCTGCTAGCATATTGTAGCAACTGACTATATTTTCCATTCTAATTTAAAAGTAGGCAGCTGAAAGGCAAGTTTCCTTTTTCTGTTTCTATTTTACTGGCAATGTTTTGACTTTTACATCAACCACATACTCTACTTTCACTATCCATGATGATTAAAAATTATGGTAAAAAATAGTCATGTGGGATAATGTTAGATTCTTCCCATTATACTTCGTATAATTTCAAAACATCCCTTTTAAATATAAACTCATCAACAATTGCAGCCATTAATAATTGAAATCATGTTGACAAGAGTCTGTAAGTAAAAAAAAAAAAAAAAAAAAAAAAAAAAAAAAAAAAAAAAAAAAAAAAAACCGAAGCAATATTATCCAATATACTTGGCAGTACAGCAACAGACAAGATAACCAAACCCCATTCAGAAGGAGAACAGAAATATTCCAGTAATATACGACATTGTATCCGGGATTATAACAGCCTGCTGTTCATGGAGTTATAACTGAGATCAATTATGCTTCAAATCTATAAATATGGTAACATCATAACTTAATACAGCTTCCTTTTCAAATCATTTATCACCAAAGACTTTTCTTAACCGACCTCACCAAGTCACCAGAGAACAACGATCCACCACAAAAAAAAAAAAAAAAAAAAAAAAAAAAAAAAAAAAAAACCTCTCACCCCACCTATAAATTTCTCATATTTCTCTTACCACACCACAGAGATCCCCCAGTAACTCGAGACTTTACATGACCCGGTATATGAGGACTGATAAAGGATCTAGAGGGGGCAATACAGTTGTAAACAGTTGTTTACATACTTCTCCCTTCTGTTATTTAATCCCCGGCTTCTAAAACCCTTGAGATCAAGCCATCTTATCATCTCCCTATAAATAGTTTTTAAAGGATAAGATCATATGCCACACTACCCACCAAAAAAAGTTCGGTCACATACCTATATTACTTCTATTGACTGCAGTAAACTGTAAGTTCAAATCCAACACACACCAAAAGAAAAGCATTTTTCAACTGGATTACTCAGTCATACAAAGTTCAAGGCACCCTTTCCTTCCACCTATCACCAGACTCACATTAACTCCAAGCTGAACAAAATTGGAAAGTACTCAGACCCCAATACCAGGTTTATCATCAATACTTTTTGGACAAACCATTGGATTCTATGTTCTAACCCTGGTGCAGCTACGTTTATAAAAAACCATTACATATGGTCTCTTCACAGACATACTCGTGGACTTTCATGTTTTGATTAATGGAAAGAACTAGCCAGCCATTAATAAAGGGGACTAAATTCAATATGCTAGAGCTAGACTATTATTAGAACAAGGTGTCTCTTTACTCGCAGACAATGTTCAAGAAAAAATTGAGGTCTTGATCACAAAATATTAGGAAAAAAACTAATGCAAGCAGATGCACTTACCTTTACGGTCATGTTATTAGCAACAGCAGTGATCAGAAGAGGACCAGCAATTGGCAGTACCCAAGTGGCAATTATCAAACACCGAAATAGCCATCCAGATAAAGCAAACCATAAGAAGAAGATTGTCTGAAATGGAAATGAACAAATAAAGTAAGCACAACCAAAACCTAGAGCATTGACCCAATTGATCTATGTCAAATATGGACATGAAAGTAATTAAAAAAAAAATAGTTCTGGAATGAATAGAACTAAAGATCACTAATACAGAAATCGCATGAGTATATTTTCCATGTCTTCATGGTGGAATGATGGATAAACAATGAATCCAACACAAGAGAATGAAGATGAAAGGAACATGGCTTCACATACAGATAAAGGTGACAATAAGAACATGGTAAGACAAGAACGAAATAGAAGTCAAAATGCAGAGACAGAGTCGAGGAACAATACAGACATAGAAAAATTCTCCTGCATTAAAGATCTATTGATACTAATGGCTTCTTGCCAACAGTCACAAGATTTGAAAGCATCTACAGATCTACCATCATTTTGTTAAAATGGCGAAAAAAAAAGGCACCGGAATGTAAGTTATGGCAGAGTAGCCTTTAGATCAAATGAATTACTTTCCTGTCCTGCAAGAATATGTTCATTCTCGTTGTGCAAAGTTTAAGGCGAAGTAATTCGCTTAGCTCTTTAGATATGTTATATTAATAATGACACTCACTTCAATTTTGGAATTTACGTTATCGAGTGAATTTTATAACCTGTGGTGAACTCCTTGTATAGATAAAGGGTATGGAAAGTTTAACAAAATGAAGTTCTCATTTCAGTTTGCAGACGTTAGTCAAGAAGTTCTCCTTTAACGTACAACGGATATCTTCAGGGGGCTGAGGTAGTGAGGGCCTGAGGGGTACTCCTTTAGACATAAAAATAATGTCATCTTGTAATATGTTTGGTAATAATACCTCCCATTCACATTCAAAATGAAAGTCCAGCTAAGGAGGGCTATTAAAAGAAAAATACGCAATTTTACCACACACTTATGTCTCCCATGTTTATCTATGAAGCTATGTGAATCCCAAATGACAACAAGAGCCTACTGAACTAGTCAATTCACCAAATCAGTCTTATTTCTTCACCTTGAGGCTCCATTGACTTGTTATCAACAACTTTAATAAATTTAGTCCAATACCAATAAATAAGAATACTTTGTATGAGTAGTGGTAGCCCACTAAAATGTTAACAAAGCTCAAAGGCACATTGAAAATTAACCACCATAGAGAAGCACAAATGCAAAACGGTGCATAAACTTAGATGATACGTACCGCAGAACTCCTTCCAAGGGGAGTATCCATAAAACTATTGAACTGCTTCCTGTACTGCAAGAGGCATGTAATAAACAACATTAACCATTATGTCAACTTCCACAAAAAAAAAAAAAAAAAAAAAAAAAAAAAAAAAAAAAGAACAAAGAGGTACAATCAAATTACACAACACACGAAAAAGTCATCATCACGTACTTCCAACTAAAATTATCATCTATACTTGCATAGGGTATGATTTTCCAAACAGCACGATATAGCAACATTCAAAGGCAAACAACATCCACAAGTTCCATCGATTATCACAATTTTCATGAACAGGAATTTCAAGTAAAAGAGCCATGTTTGCATTTGTTCTCGTCATCACGAGTCTTAAAAGTTAAAACCCTAATTAAGTCAGCAACTTACTCAAATGCAATGAATAATTTGTTCCCAATTCGATAAATTGAAATTGCAAATTTTAAATCACCCATATCTTCCAATGACTATACCCCCATTCACGAACTGAAATTCTGAGTAAACTCCTAAACGGAACATGTTTGTATTTGTTTTCGTGCCTTAAACCCTAATTTAGTCAGCAACTCACTCATGCAATTGATTAACCGATAAAATATCCCCAATTTTACAAATTGAAATCACAGCACCACCCTACTCCCCAAATTCCATGATTTTAACCAAATTGCAAACAATATAAACAACGAAAAACCCTAAATTCAATCAAATTGCAGAAATAACAAAACAGAATTAGATATAGATAACGCGGGAAATACGAACCCTAGGCAAATTACGAGAGAAATCAAGAGAAAAACTCCGCCATTTTTGCGTGACTTCAAACTCACGGTCCAATTCACGAACACGAACAGAAGCAGCTTCAGCGGCAGAAGAAAGGCGACGGGAGACAGAATAGCGACGGTCGAAGCGCTCAGCGGCCTTCCTAGCGTCGAAAACAAGCTGCTCAAAGCCGTCGTTAGCAGAGTGCCAAACCTCCTTCCAAGCTTCACCGGATAATACGCGCCTTTTTAGGGACTCGAAGTCTCCGCGCTGAAACGCCGCCACGCGCAGCGGAAGACGGCGAGAAGGCGACGGAGGAGAGAGAAAATAGGGGTGTTGATGATGGTGGTTGAGCTTGAGTTTTCCATTGATGGAAGTTGAAGGAAGGAAAGAAATCGCCATTGATGAAGAATTTGAAGCTTTTTGGAGTTAAGTTTGAGTCTCTCTTCTCCTCTCTTCTCTTCTCTTCTCTTGTATTCTATGAGTTGAGCTGTTTCTGTGTTCGAGTTGATTTTGGCTGTTGGCCTGTTGCTGTTGCTAAGCCTCTAGCTTTGCACGTGCATATCACGTGGATTTGATTTTTCGTTTTCCTACTCCCTCCGTCCCGTAATTAGATTTTTTTCCTCTCTCTATTACATGAGGAATAAATGCTAAAATTAGGAATCTAATTAAGGGACGGAAAGAATATATTTTATGATTAACTAGCCTTTTGACCTATTAGATGCACGAGTTGTTCTTAGGTTATTTTCCTTGAAAAGTGTCGGTTTTGTTGTGCAATATAGTTAGGTATATATGCATAGATATTATGAGGTGTGAAATGACATATTTGTTTAAGTTATATTTTAATTTTAGGAGATGAATTGTTTCAAAAAAAAAAAAAAAGGTTTTTGGAGATGAAAAAACTATTTTATTGTTAATGTAATGTGCACTAATTAATTTATGGAAATTATCAATAATACCCTCCAGTTTCTGACTTTTATCAATGATACACATCATTAAACTTTCATTATCAGCGGTACCCATATAACTTTGTCTTAATTGCTACAGTGACTAAAACGTTAAACAAACGTTAATTACACTTAATTGACAGGTTTAAGGGGGTTAAAGGTGAAAATACTGAAATGCCCCCATCATATATATAATCTCCCTCCAAAAATCCCAACAGATTTCCCTCCTTTTTTTTTCTTTATTTAATCTCCCTCTTTCATATATAACCTTCTCCCCTCTTTTTCTTTTCATTACTAATTTCTGATTTCTATTTCTTTCTCCCCTCTTTCATTTCTTTCTCTTTGTAGTTGTTTGTAGGGTTAAGCTTCAATTGCTTCTTCTGGAAGGGGTTCATCTTCAAACAACATGAATGGAGGGGTTGCTTGGTTTAGAGGCATGAATTGCAATTGTGAACCACCTAGAGCTACGGATATTAGGTTTTTAAACTCAATTGCAAATCCTAGAAGGCCATATTAAAGTGTAGGCTATGTGAATTCTTTATGTGAGTAAGTGAGGACCAAATTGCAAGGGAAATAGGTGGGAGGCAAGGAACCATGGCAGAACAGCTGTTTTACATGCATTAAGGGCAGAATTTGCAGAGTTTATGCACAAGACTGATGAATTTGCTGATTTTATGTACATGGTTGTGAAATTAGCTGTAGTGATGTATTTGGGGTTATTGATTGTTGCTTTGAAAAAGTAGTCTTTTAAGATGATGGTTGTAAATAGATGAACTGAGTTTGTAGTTGGTGCTTTACTTTGAAATAAATGGAAGTGGTTTATTTTGGTATTATATTGCAACATGTCACTTTATTTTACTTTTTCAAAGTAAAAAAATGCACAAAATTGGAGAAACGAAACAGAAGCAAAATCATATGTATATATCAATACAACATCATTGTTCTGTTGTAATCACTTACAAAAATCACAGCTAGTACTGCTGCCAAGTCACAGCAAGTACTGCTGCCAAGTCAATCCCCCCCCCCCAAAAAAAAAAAAAAACAAGTTCAGGAGTTCATTTCCCAAATTAATAAGTTCATGCCTATTAATTCCCAAAAAAAAAAGTTCCTGCATCACTTGAAGCTTATAAAACATGTTCAAAAACTACTTAAGAGTATTATAACTTCCAAAAAAACCTAATAAACTACTGTTGCTCCTTGATTGTTGTTGTCAGGGTTTAGATTGGGACAAGTCCTGTGGCTGGCTGTCCAATTGTGAAGATGAGATCTCTGTTGCAGATGCTTCAGCATTTGACTTAGCTTTAGCTTCCTTTGTAGCATTTGATTGATCCTTTGATCTTGGGTTTTTAACAACCATGGCCTTAAGTGACTCCAGCTCCTTTCCCGTCAAACCCCCTTGCAAGTTGCTTTGTTGTGCCAAAAATTCCCACAGTTGCTGCATTTTACTGTCCTAGACCTCTTCCCTGGTTGGTCTTCACCCTCTTCTCTTTTCCAGTTTCTACTTGGCCTACCAACACCTCTCTTCATCTTTGGTGGATGAATGTGTTGGGGGTGGTTAGCATTACACTACAAGAAAATAACCTTTTCGTAGCGATTATTTTAACCTTTAGTATCGATTGTAATTGCAACAAAAAGTTTTCCCAACGAATGGTCATTCGATACAATATCCCCCGTTGCCTTAGCCTTTAGTAGTGGTTTTCAATATCGATGGGGTTGGCCTCAATAATCGATACGAAAAACTACATCCAATCGTGGTGACTATTGTAGCGATTACAATCGCTATAAATGTTTAACTCATTTTCGTCAAAAAACAAAAAAAAAACATGCGTATGATCTTTACAAGATTCGAACATGCAACCTCAAACTCTTATACTAAATGTTTCACCAATAAGGTATGACATATTTTATATATTCTTTGTCAAAAAATATTTTTATATCTAATGTTGAAAAGGCTTTTCGTATCGATTTTTAGGATTTCGTGGCGATTGTAAATGATACGATTTCTCAAAATTATATAAATGTGTAAAAATAGTGTGGATATGTATTATTATGTTTTCCGTATCGATTTTATATGGGTAAACCATGACAATTGTAAAATGATACGACTTCCTTAATTATTTCACAAACATACTTGCATATTGTAGCGAATGTACAATCGCTACGAAAAGGCATTTTTCTTGTAGTGTTAACTGGTGGTCATTGACTTGAATCAAGGATAGGGTGAATAACATGATTATACACTTGCTTGTAGGTCCTAGCAGTATACCATGAGCTTACATAATTGTGAGGATCAACTTTGGCATGAAGCATTGCCCTCACTGCATGTCAGCAACGGATACCAAAGAGTTACCAAGCCCCACATGAACATATTTTTGAGTTGAGACTTAGAGGAAATTAGGAATTCCCCTCATGTATCTCATACTCCCCTGAACTTGACTGAAAAGCTCTGTAGGTGGAGGTAGCTTTGCTGATTTCCCTGACCAATTTTGCAATCTTGGGGCATAAGTCATTGTCCTTCCAAGATTGTGCTTCTCATGCCTTGAAGCAATCCTCACCATACACACTCTTCTAATTCCTGCCATTTATAGATGTTATAAATATTAGTACACAAATTCACTACTGCTTTATGGCCTATAATAAAGAGAAAAATAAATTGTGAGATTTTACCTTCAAGGAGTGTTAAGACAGGTCAGCACCTGTCAACACCTAAGGTTGAGTTAAAACTCTCAACAAAATTGGATGTGTTTGAATCATTGCATACATTTGGATCAAACTTATGTTTGCTCCATTTTGATTAATAATCACCTAAATTAGAAAACCAAACCATCACATCCTTTCCTCCTTCCTTTTGCAATCTCTCCATTGCTTTTCTAAAGGTGAACTTGTTTGTGGCATTGCATGCCCTTCATAATAAGGTATACATCAAAGGACTTGGGAATTCCTTTTTATAGTTCCTGCTCAAGTGTCTGCAACAATATTTCCTCTTTGCATCAGGCCAAACTTCTGTCAGAGCTATATCAACTCCCTGTTTGTAAAAGTTATAAGAATTAGGTTCTAACAACAAATGTACATTCAAGGTAAGTTAATTAAAATGGGTAAGATATATATGTATACCTTTTGTCTGTCAGATATAATGGTCCAATGTTTCCTGTTGGATTGCTTGACTATATTGTGAAGATGCCAGAAGAAGTAAGACCAACTCTCTTTGTCTTCAACACTCACAATAGCTATGCTATTGGATAAATCTCATTGTTGCCATCTAATGTAACTGCAGACAACAAAATACCACCATAATTGCCTTTTAAATGTGCTCCATCAACACCAATCAAAGGCTTGCACCCTGCCAGAAAACCCTTCCATCGTCCAGCAAAACTTATGAACACACTAGTGAACAAATTGACTTTAAGAATGCTCTCACTCGGCTGCCAAGCTACAAAGCCTTTGACTCAGGATTAGTGTGGCAAATCATGTCAGCATACCTTGGCATCAGGGAGTAGGACTCATCATGTCCTCCAAATAGTTCTTGAATGACATACCTCTTGAGCCTATACAATGAAGCTTGTTTCATGTATATCCCAAATCTCTGAAATAAAAGTTCATTCAATGCTTTGTATGGAATATTGGGAGCTACCCTAATATCTTCCATCACTTTTAGAGCAGCCCACTTCACGGTGCAAATAGGGTTATATGTTTCCAAACCCCAACAGTTATGAACATTTGGCCATATTTTTTTTTAATGCCCATGTTTTACCATCAACTAACCTACTGGCATGCAATCTCCACTCACAAACATTTAGCATAACATGTCACAGTGTATCCAATATTGTCTGCAGCAGCAATATGTAAAGCAAAACCTTCTTGTACTGCATAATCTTTCAAATTCTCTCTTAAATGAGCCTTATCTATGAAAAGCATCCAAGGTCAAAGCACAATCTTCAAAAACTTCACATCTTCATACATTTCACCATTCCCATAAAACTGTTTGAACTAGTTATCATCATCATCTATATATCTAGACCAGAAACCCTACTCCCAATTGTCTTCTATGTGGGGAACCTGTTCTATCTCTTCCCTCTCATCTTCTAGTACATCACCTTCAGGGATGACTTCACCATCTGAATCTTCACTCATATCATTAAACCCTCCACCATTGTCATTGACATCCTCATCATTAGTACTGCTCTCACTTAGTCACTAGGATCACCCCCACCAATCATTATCAATATAAAAAAGGACTCTCCTTCTAGCAGTTGGTTGACTGCTTTACCCAACCTCCTTTATCTTACTAGGGACTCTAGCCTTAGCACCAGTCTAAATGCCCTTCCTAATAGTTGTACTTTTAGGAATTTGTCTAGCAAAAAGGGTGGGGTTAGTGGTTGGATTCATACCTATTGTGTTTGGACTAGTTGAGAGTAGAATGGTAGGTAGCTTGGTATTAGTTTGTGCTAGTTAAAACCTAGGGCTTCTCCTCACAGCTAGTGTCTTAAAAACAGTGTGTGGTGAAATGGGAGATGGGGGTAACTTCTCACCACCAAAAATTAATAGCTTTGCCTCACCTTTACCCTTGCCCTTGCCCTTTGAATTTCCCTTTTTCCCTCTTCCCTTTGTTGTAGCACCAGAAGAACCAACTACTTCTTCTCCCTCAGCCTTATCTTGACCCTTACCTTTATCCTTGTCCATATACTTCTCAACCTCCTTTCTACCTGTAGACACCTAAAAATGTCTTCCCGAAACCAAACCCGATGATGAACAACCTTTCACCGCCATTATTGGTCGGTTTGAGAATTTAATCCCGGGAGTGCTTAAAATTCATATTCAATCAAATTCAGTTCATAAAATAGTCAACAGATCACTCCTAATGTTTAGTCAAAGCATAGTCCAATTTTATTTTGGCCCAAACCTTTTTATTCATTTCATATTATTTATTATTTTAGCCCAATTAATAAATAATAAACTAAAATAGCCCGAAATTATGAAACGACACTTAAAAATGCTAAGCGTAATTAGGGTTAAAGTGTATTTGGACGTATATATGGAAATAAATTCCACCGTGTCAGGGAAACAGTTGTCGCGCTAAGGGAAATTTCACCGCGTCACGGCATAATTCCCGTGTCACGGGATAAAATGTCATGACGCGCGCGGGGCTCTTCCATGTTTTCTCCGCGTAAACCCTTCACGCGCTTTTATCTTCTGTAGGTTAATTCTTTCCCGCTCACTCTAGGTTTCCCCGCGTCACACTAAGGTGTACCGTGTCACGGCATGCTTTGCCTTGTCGCGGCATTATTTTTTAGGATATTTATCTTTTTAGGGTTTCATGTGTGCATTCGGAGTTACATCAGGTAAGCTACTTGGCTATGTGATTAGTTCTCGAGGGATTGAAATAGATCCCACAAAAGTCAAGGCAATCATGGTCATGCTGTTGTGCCTAAATTTTTACTACAGGTTCAGATTTCTGCAGGTTGCTAGGTTGCAGGTCACAGGTTGCTAGTTACAGATTGCTACGTGATCAGCTACCTGGTTCCATGTATTAAACGAAATCAAAAAAAGATATTTCCAAGGAATATTCTAAGAGAATCCAAGTTTGAACGAAGTCAAAGTTGTTATAAGCTTTCCTACAATCAAGGAGGAGATATTTCCTACCAGGAATCAGTCAATTGGAAATGTTAAAATGTATCTGCACCACAAATCAGTCCACATTCGTTGAAGACCAAATCAAGGAGTCAAACTACTTCTCCTATTTTCGTGGAGGACACTCCCACTATTCTCCAACTAACCAGCAGCAAAGAACAAGTCAAAAGGCAATGGATAAGCACAAAGAGAACATTGCATGAATCTCGGAGCTGAACCTGGCAGCTAACTCCTGCTTTCAAGGAATCATCAAAGAAGCTGTTACAAGACTTCAAAAGACTCCCCTATTATAAATAGGATGGAAGACCATTGTAAAAACACAAGATATGAGCCCTAGGCATCATATTTCATAGTCATTAGCAATTATTATTAAATTACAGATTCATTTTTAGTCACAAAACAACTTGTATTGTACGTGTAATTCATTCTCAAACTAGTAGATTGGTGGACTCAACGCCACCCGCAGTTTTTACCCTTATTCTTGGGGTTTTCTGCGTCATCATCTTGTGTTTCTTCTTCTCTTTCCCCCTTTGTTCATCTTTCTTAGGTTATTCACCCCCATTATTTGAACCTACACTATCATTCATATCCTTATTAATCTAGCTGTTGACCTATATATAGAACCTGGTCGAATCTAGCGAGCAGATTTTGGCCAAAACACATGCCACCACCCAAGACTGAGAAGGAGATTCAAGGTTTTATTGGAATGTTGCAATATATAAGTAGTTTCATATCCAAACTCACTGCTATATGTGAACCTATATTCAAGAAGCTAAAGAAGAACGTTCCAGTTACATGGGATGATGATTGCCAAAAATCTTTCGACAAAACCAAAGAATACATGGAAAATCCACCTGTGCTAGCACCAATGTAGACACCCAAATGTGTCTCCCCAAAACCAAACCTGGTGATGAGTGCCTTTCACGTCGAATCATAATCGAATGAAGGAAAGTGTGAAAAGTCTAGTGATGAGGATGTTTTTATTAAAATATTTCTTCTTTCTGTTTTTGAAAATATTTCTTTTCTTACCCTATTTTTTAAAAACGTGAATTCCAGTTTAGTTTGGTCCATGATATGTGTCCAATAATAGTGTATTTGGATGGGTCTTGAAAATACCTTTCCAACGATATATTATAAGCCCAATTCCGATGAATAATGAGGAAGTTATGGCCAAAATACTAAACTGGGCTCAAACCGGATTTTACCTACGACCCAATGATCATGTGGAGGGTACAAAGGTTTAATCCTATTACTAAACTAATTAGGATTAATTAGAAGCTTCAATAAGTTTTTAAAAGATCTTAATTATCCTTTTTGAAAAGATAAGTTTAAAGAATTTGAGTTAAATTAAAACTTTCCTTTTTTAAAACTTTCCTTTTTCTTAAATCCTAATTCTATTCGAATTTAAAGATGTTCAAAGACAGTCAGATTTTATTTTCTTGTCTCATAATATTTATCCAAATTTTATATGGTTGGATAGATCTTGAAATTATCTTTCCAATGATATATTATAATATTAAGGGCTTGTTCATATTTACTGAACTGAGCTGAACTAAACTGAACTGATTGGAGCTGAACTGAACTGAACTGAACTGAACTTAACTAAGCTGAAATGAATACTTTATGAGAGAGGGAAATTAAGAGCTGAACTGAACTGAACTGATTGGAACTGAACTGAACTGAACTGAACTGATTGGAGCTGAACTGAACTGAACTAAACTAAACTGAACTGAAAATAAGTAAATATGAACAGGCCCTAAATCCGAGCTATAACGAAAAAGATATGAAACTCTATCCAAAACTGATACCGTCTCACTATTTTGGCCATATCTTTTTAACTAAAAAATATTTTAATCTGATTCTAATTGAACTGGAAAGTAGACTTCAAGAGCTTTCCAATGACATCTACTATTATTAGAGCAGGTTCAATCTCTTTTAGGTTGGATTTGTACCTTCATCCCCAAACTACCAGTCATGGTTCCAGACCTATTGGAGTTGACGATCTTCTGAATCGTTAAGGGGTGTAACCTTCACCTCGTGAACGGTTTACAAGTTCTTAAAACTTGTTGGTGACTCTTTTGCTCTAGCTTCCTTCCCTTTGGACGCCACCGTATTTTAATGTATGATCACAGTGGGGTTCAAGTTTGGGATAATGCTTGAAATATTCCCTACAACCAGCAATACCTGACTTTCCTCTTCGACTCTACCTTACGGTCACAAGGGAAACAATGGGAGCAATGCTAGCACAAGAGATCAAAAGCAAAGAAAATGCAATCTATTATTTGAGTAAGAAGCTTCAAGGTTATGAGACTAGGTACACGCCACTTGAAAAGTTGTGTCTCGCACTCGTGTGGGCCGCACAGAAATTAAGACATTACATGCTCACTTATACAGTTCATGTTGTGTCAAAGATGGATCCTCTCAAGTACCTGTTCGAAAAGGCAACACTCAATGGCAGATTATCAAGATGGATAGTCAACCTTGCTCAGTTTGACTTGAAATTCGTACCACAAAAAGCCATCAAAGGTTCTGTAGTTTCTGACTTCTTAGCAGATTTTCCATTTGAAGAAGCCGAGAAAGAAGAAGAAGAGTATGATTTACCTGATGAGGATCTACTAATGACCGAGGATGAAAGTTGGACGCTCTATTTCGATGGAGCTTCGAACCAAAAGGGTTGTGGTGTAGGATTCTTGCTCGTATCACCCGACGAAGAACACATCCCAATTTCCATGAAGCTCGATTTTGATGTCACCAACAATGCTGCAGAATGTGAAGCATGCATCTTGGGATTAGAAACAGTTGTGGCCCTTGGAATTAAGAAGCTCATAATCTATGACAATTCATCACTAATCATCAACCATATCTCCAAGACATGGAAATTGAGAAGTGAAAGTCTCGCTACTTATCAAGCTCATTTGGAAACTCTCACGGAGCAACTAGATGAAGTGGAATACACATATCTGCCCAGGGAAGAGAATCAGTTTACCAACGCACTAGCTAAGTTGGCATCAATGGTGCGAATTCCAAGAGATATGATTCGAATGTCATTGACCATAGAACGAAGTTATGAGCCGGCTTATGTTCATGCGCTTGATGATGAACAAGAATCACAAGAATAAGATGAAGAGCCATGGTATACAAATATCCTTAACTATGTAACGAAGGGAGAATACCATCCTAACACTGATAAAAGGGCACGCCGTGCTTTGAGGCTCCTAGACTCACAATATGTGCTCATTAGAGGAGAACTCCACAAAAGGATCGCTCAAGGGAGAAATCTCTTATGCATAGCTAAGAAAGAAGCATACAGAACCATGGAAAACCTTCATGCCGGAATATGTGGAACACATATGAATGCTAAGATGTTAGTCCAAAAGATTCAACGACACGGTTATTATTGGACTACCATGGAGAGAGACTGTCATGAATATGTAAAGAAATGTATGGAGTGTCAAGTCTACGCAAATTTGCAACACATTCCACCTTCGCTTCTCTATACATATACTTCTCCATGGCCTTTCTCTACTTGGGGAATCGACATCATTGGGAAGATAACATCCCCAGGACAAGGAGGGCACGAGTTCATCCTTGTAGCAATCGATTACTTCACCTAATGTGTAATCCCCTGTATTTTTAAATATTTTATAAATGAAAGTTTATTTTATTTTATAATATTTATTTTTATTTTTTCGAATTTTATTTTAAAAAAGTTTCAAATTATTTTGGGTGGAAAATTATTTTTATTACATTATGGTTTTTTTTTTATGAACCATCATTCTACAATTCATGTCCAACAAACAAAGCCTAACCCACTTTACTTATTTAATTGGCCCATAATTTGCATGAGGCCCAATAATCCTTCATACCCTATAATTCTCTCTCCTATAAATACTCCATAAATCTCCAAAAATTTTCCCACACTAAAGGTTAGTCTTATTTTCTCTCCTCTTTATTTTTTTTTCTTATTTTCCTTTTATTTTTCTTTTTCCTTTTATTTTCTTTTCTTTCTTCTTCCTCCTCCTTACGTGAGTTTCACTCACACTCACCACCACAACCGTCAGCCACCTCCGGCGCCTCCCTGCCGCCGGCGCGCCACCCCTGCTGGCCGCTGTTCCCTAGTCGCCGACAACCCACGTGGCCCAGCCACACGGCCCAACCACCACCCTATCTCTACTGTCTCTTGTATTACTTATTTAATTTGTTTAATGTTTATGAAATTGTTTTGGGTTTTGATTTTATTGTTTGAAATTAGTTTTATTAGTATGAAAAAATATATTTTGGGTGTTTAAATTGATATTTTCAAATTATTGATGTTGGTATAATTTTTCAGATTTTGTAATTATTAAACCTAGGGTTTCAATTTGTTTAAATTGGGATTTTAGGGTTCTTATGATCAATTAATTTGGGGCTTTTGTTCCTATTGTATTTCTAATAATTAATTAAGCATAAAAACATGTTTTTAATGAAGTTTTAAGGAGTTTTAATCTGAATTATATTGCTGGAAATTTGGTTAAGTATTAATTTATTGTTGTTGCTTGTTTTCTAGAAAGTGATTATTTCTTAGGAGACTTTTAAGTGATTAAAAGTGGCACAAAGGATTGTTTACACGAGGTACGTACATGTCTACTTCTTTGTAAGTAGTATCATGTTTAGGTACCAAAGAAAAGAACTTAGTTTCATGATTAGAGAACACTTGGATGAAAATTGTCTGGTTATACATTTAATTAATTCATGTGCTTATGTTTATGAGACATGTTTTTGTGAATTGATTATGTTTGTATGGAATTATGGATGCAAACATGTTGAATTATATTGGATTAATTGTTTGTATGGAATGTTGATACAAGCATAATTTTATTGGATTGGTTTGTTAACCACATTTGGATTATTAAAGGATTGGAATTGAATGGTTTAAGTGGAATGAATTTATTAATTATTCCACAAGGTTGTTATTTATTTTATTTATTACTCAAGCATGACTTGTTAGTATGTTGAGTAAAAGTGGATTAAGCCGAAATGGCTAGGTGGGTTGACTATGTTCAACAATTTGGATAATTTGGAAGTTTAATGAAATTAAAGGTCAATTTGTGATGTGATCACCATTGTCCTAAATAAGATTAAAAGTAAATTGATGTATGATTTGTATGTATGGTCTATTTGATTGAGTCGGCTATTAATTAAAATTGTAATCACGTAAAGTGAAACATGGATGAGCAATAAAACTCTAGAAAGCGTGCACTTCTAGAGTATTGACAATTATGAGTTGGGGTACACGGTGGTAGCCCGTGGCTTTCCGAGACTTGTTTGATCAACATGTCCTCTTTTCTTTTGGTATTTACATTTTATTTTATAATGAAAGTTAGATGGGATCCTAGACTAACTTTGTGAGAATGGAGGCGCGCCCATTCTTGCATCGCGGTAAACTTTTATTTTAAATGGTCATTTGGGACCAAAATGATTTGGTGGATTGGACAACCTCGTCTATTTCTTACTCCAAACCAAATTAATTAAATTAAATGTAAAGAGTCAAGTGTTTGGAATTTGTTAGTAAGTATGTTGAGTCAATTAAATTGTTAAAGTGTAGAGTCTTGATTAATGAATTTGTGTGGTATGTTTATTTACTTTAATTAGTTGAGCATGCTAGGTTTTGTGCGTTGTAGCTTGTATGTACCCAGCTTTGCTGATTGCGTGCTTTTGTGTGTTTTCTGTTGGTCATGGCCTTCGCCTTTCAATGACCCTGTGATGATCCAATTATTACACTTGTACTATTGGGGAGCAGTATACACAGGTTAGCTTGATGATGTGAAGTTCAGGGATTTGACATACGCATTGCCAAGGGATTGGTGTGATTGAGAGTATTCGTTCTTTGTGTTGAATTATTTATGTTTTACTATCCTAATTATGTTTTGGGATTTTGATTATTGGTTTGGTTTTAAATAAGGGCCTTTATGGTTCCAATTTGTAAGCTTTGACTTATTGATTTTCTAAATTATATTATTTTAAGATTTATGTTGGATTTCCGCTGCAATACTTTGATAAAGCCTTAACGTTTTAACACGTGGCGGTAACATGCCAATGGTTCTCCTCTATTTTTATTTAAAGTAAGTGGTTTGGAAAAGGGAGAATTATTGGGGTGTTACATAATGGGTCGAGGCAGCTTCATATGCTAAACTCACAGCAAAATATGTAGCTTAATTCATCGAGAAAAACATTATATGCCGCTATATATGGTGTACCACACGAAATGATCAGTGATAATGGGACGCATTTCCAAGCCGAGTGCGCAGAATTATTACAAAAATACCATATCAAACATCACAGATCATCACCCTATAGACCACAAATAAATGGTGTGGTTGAATCGGCCAATAAGAATGTGAAAACTATCATAGAAAAGATGACGGAAAATTACAAAGATTAGTCGAGCAAGCTACATTTCGCTCTTTGGGGCTATCGAACTTCTGTTCGTACATCAACAGGGGTTACCCCTTTCTCTTTGGTCTATGGAGTTGAAGCTGTGCAACCAATAGAGCTCGAAATCCCTTCTCTACGAATCGCATTGGAAAGCCAACTGGATGAAGTCAACTGGATTAGAGCGAGATATGATGAACTAGTCTTACTTGACGAAAAACGCTTGGAAGCTTTGCATCATGTCCAAATATACCAACAACGTATGGCACGACACTTCAATAAGAAAGTCAAGACTAGGAATATTAAAGAAGGCGATTTAGTGCTTAAGACACTTCGCAAAAATGTGTTAGATCTAAGAGGAAAATTTAGACCAAACTAGTCAGGTCCATACATTGTCAAGTCCATTTTTTCTGGTGGAGCGGCACAATTAGTAGACATGGATGGCAACGATTTCCACAATTTAACCAATTTGGATCAACTGAAGAAATTTATGCCTAGTTTCAAGGGTTCAAGACCCGTTAGAGCTACGTTTGGCCTGATTCCTTTTAAGGATACGTAGGCAACCCCTTAAGGGGGCCCGACCACTTAAAAAAAATCCTTTCTTCGTCAACATACCTACAGCCACCGTGTCACGTTAAGAAAATACTGCGACACGGCAGAAAATAAGGCAAAGTGAAAATAGCAAGGGCACCGTGCCGCGGCAGCATACGCCGCGACACGGAAAAATACACCGGCTATGGCAAAAATTGTCGCGTCACAACAAAATTTCGACAAAAAAATACACTGCAGAAGCGTCGTGTCACGGTAAAAGGTACCGCGACGCGGCAAAAATTACCTTGACACGGCAGTTTTCCAGGATTTTTATTAAATTGTTTTGTTCGATTCTTCCATTGCATCCGACTTCTTGACTCAGATTAAAAAAAATTATAAAAAAAAAAGTCATTGTAATTTTTAATTAAGGCAAAAATAAATATGGTATTATTATTGAAATAAATGTGACTACAATTATTGGCATCATACGCCTTATTTAAAAATTAAAACTTAAATCATAAAAGCAAATCAATATTGGTCTAATCCTTCTTCACTTTCGAAGCTTCTTTCTTCTTTTCAACTAGGTCGCCCTTCACCATTAATGTGTCTTTTATAGCCCGAACCGTCACACCTCTAGTTGAACTTTCACCCCTTTCACCCCTTTTATAGTTCTTAGGTTTCTCCTCCCTATAAACCATCTTTTCCTTACCCTTTCCTTTTATATAACTTTCTTTTCAGGCATTATAGGAGTCTTAAATTCAATCCCTTCTGTAGTCGGACCTAGACAATCTTTAAGAGGCGCCTTCTTACTTCTAAGTTGTCCCTTCACATCAAACTTACGTGATCCGACTCGCTCCCTCCTACTTCAAGGATTCAACCACGCCTTGTATGCTCAAGACAAGGAGGGAGGAGCTTGGTTGCTCGCAGAAATAGTCCACATAGGCCTTCCAATCCAATAGGTCTCATACTTGTGAACATTACTTTCATGCAATGGTACTTCATGAGGACTGCCATTATAGCGTAGAACTACTTGTTCAAGTCCATATTGTCGCATCAATTGGGAAGGGCAATAAAAAGTCAACTTTGACATAATAGGAACACGACAATATGGTGTATCATTCGTCCCAACCATCCTAGTGAGCCTCCACCAAGGCACCACCCATCGAATAGAAAATTCCCTCTTTGCAAAGAACACCTTCCAATCATCATATGACATGTTTGCAGAGTAATTTTTCTTCCTACAAACGAGATCATTGGAACCATATTTTTCAATATCGTCGGGGGCTTTAAAAAGTTTCAAACGCTCCATCAACCAAATCTGCCAAAAAAAGCGAAGATGGTCAGTTGCGTAACAAAAAGGCAGAGGAGCACCGTGACACGGCACAAAGCACCATGTCACGGCAAACATTACCGTGACGCGGTGCCTGCCACGTGTCATGGCGGTTAACCAGAATGCGTTTTTACCTGCAACAGTACTAGAGAGCCCTTCTTGATGGCTTTCCGGTCAGATTTTGCTTCGTCGAGACCACGCAAAGTTTCTCCAAAGCAAGTAGGCATAGGGGATCTTCCAGATTCAACATGTTCAAGCACAAACACTAAACAAGCATGTCCTACTCTACCGTTTGCAAATAAAAGCTTTCTAAACATGCAAAAAATATAAGCCATTCGACGATATACATGATATGACTTAGAGACAGGACGATTAAAATATAAATTTGCAAGCTTTTCTAGATCTACTTCATTACCACACACAATTCTATTTTAATCTAGATATGTCAGATTTAGAGTCAAATTTAGATGACGTTCAAAACGAGATTTCTAGCAGGGAAGCCAAAGATAGCACCAAATTCCTCCGGCAGAAAACAGATTTCATCATAATCGAACTTGAAACAATGAGTTTCCGGACTCCAATAATCTAAGGCTGTTCTCAGAAAATCATGTTCAATTGCTACATGCCTTAATGCTCATAAACCTCTAACATGAAACAATTCTAGCTTTCTTTTATCTGCATTAGTCAAAGAATATGACCAGTCACGCTGTATTTTCAAAATTTTGAGACATTATTATTGAAATATGAAATTCTAGCTGTTTTATATTTCGTAAGTATGCATATCACGAATTAATTGGTCATAATTTATAGCCAAAAGAGTTCAGAAACGCGAAAAATCTATCCAATTACACGCGCAAAACACACCGCTGCAATATTTGCGCGCCGTGACACGGGAAATTCCACCTTGTCACGGGACAGAATGCCGTGGCGCGGGAATATTTACCGTGACGCAGTATATTTTGACGTGTCATTGTGGTCACGCGCTTTTTAATTTTTATCTTGAACTATTTTTCCGGATTTTTGTTGTATTTTCCTCCATCGTTTATCTTTCAATCTCGTTTTCGAGAGTTTTATTCCTAATAAAATTCCCCTTTATTTTATTTTTATTTTTTATTTATTTTTATTTTCTTTTTCTCTTGGGAAAGTTGTAAAACTTGTCCCATTTTTATTTTTATTTTTATTTTCTTTTGGGGAAGTTGTAAAACTTGTCCCATTTAATACATTTTAATACATTATGGATATTTAAAATAATTCAAAATAAATATAAAAATACTAAATATGGGCCAATCACATTTTGCCATATCAGCAAATTGTGGTGTCATTTTTAATGAATGACATTGTAGAATTTTCACATACCCCAAATGATGTCCAATACCTTATATTTATAGGTGATGTATAGAGGTGGAAAAACACACAAGCTCTTCAAATTGTCCACATAAATCTAGAACTTTCATGAGCATTCATTGCTTCTAGATTCTTCCACCATTCTCCATCAATTTCTCGATTATGTTAGAATTTTTTAGAAACTTTGAGAAACCTTGACATGTAATGAGTTATGCTATGGAATTTGAGTCACACTAACCCAACAAACACGATCCTTCTTGTTACGATTGATGTTGTGAAGATTAAATTTTATCATTTTAAGTGTACATTTCTAAATCCTTCCTCCATTCCTCAAATATTTCAAGGATGAAATTACGCATTTCAAAACATATTTTACATATTAAATATGTATAATTATATAAGAGTAATATTATAAAAGTTGATATTGTAAAAGTATTTTACGAGACGAATCTAACAAGATCTTACAGGACTATATTTTATTTTACATATAAATTATAATATGTGATCAAACAAGCTTTATAAATTGTACAAAAGTCCTCTTGTTGCAATATTACTAGAGCGGAGGAAGTATACAGTATTTAGAATATTCACAGTAGGAATAACAATGGAGCTCTGTCTGATCCATTCTAATATGATACGAGCATATGGCACGATTAGATCTAATCAACCACCACCATCAAATTTGAGGAATAACGGTGCAACAGACTACAAGGAGATTTCGTTTAATATGATTGTCCTTCCATTCTAGCTTCAGAAATCAGCTCCAAACGACTAACCGAACAATTCCATAAAAATGCAATTGAAAAAACGATCACGTTAATGACGTAGACATGAATATAACATATCATCTTCGCACTTATCCACTGAATCAATTCTACTTGATACATCTAAAATGGTCATATGGGGTGAATAGGTGAACTCGTACACTTGAGCTGTAGACTTGATCGCTCCTAATTTTCGTTTTATGCTCCAATAGTGAAGAGTCCAAGGAGACTAACAGTTATATATATGTACACAAATCAAAGGGCAGTCAATTGACCTGCGTGTCCCAAAGATTTCCAGGATGACTCTAGACGCATAAGGTGAAGTCTCTCGACAAATGGTTCCAAGAGAGCTGCCTCTTCCTCTGGTGCAAAGGCCATACAAATACTCAACTCTTGGACTGCTTTTCCATATTGCCTGCCAATTGAAGTCAGTATTATGAATCTTGCATAATAAGTATTAGAGATATTCTAGATACTCTAGGATATTATTGTGATATTATTGTGATTTATTTATGTAAACATATCTTACGAAAAGATATGATAGTATTTTGTTAAGTTGTTAGGTTGTTATCCTAGCCTTATATAAACTTGTATATGGAGCTAATGAAGCTAATGAGAATACAGAGAATATTAACATAATTTCCTCTGATTTAACATGGTATCAAGAGCCTTGCTCTGATTTAACAATAAGTGACAAATTTAACGCAACATAAATTATAAGCAGTACCTATTATAGTACAACATCAGCCCATGGTCTCTTCTTAAAGACCAGTTATGAGGTTGTAAGATCAATAGCCTTTCTGAAGCCGCAATTGCCAACCTGCCGAAAAAGATGGTGTTAGTAATGGAGAAAAAATGGTGGGATCGGGAAGAAAAAGAACAATTTTGGAGAAGGTAAAACTGCTGAATCAATTAAAACAGAACCATATAACAAGAACGAAAAACGAGATAAAAGTTTAGAATGACACAAATAAGTCTTGCACAATATTGCAACAATCTTCTTGACATAGACCTCACCGCAGCCAAGTAATGAGTGTGAGATGATCAGTATTGATCATCAAAGGTTATGTGAATGCGTATTGCAATTTGAAAAAAAGGATGTAGATAAAAGTATAAAACGATAGCTGGCATGAGACTTTATAAAGCCATATTAAACCAACTTCAAGCAACTCTAAGTTGCTCAACAGGCAGAGAAAGATTCCAGTATTCAGATATATAGACTAAACTGGTCAGAAACAACTGCATCAGCAGATCAAGTCCATAGAGGAACAGCACCACCCGCAAAAGTTTCATAGTTAAAGTCAAGTTAGGAGTAACTATTCAGAAGGGTTAATGCCTGAACGGTGCCAAGAACCTCTATGGCATTATCCAGAAGTCTAATTCTAATTGAGCACGGTAATGCCAAGGATAGAATATCCCGAACACATAAATTGGTATTGCAAGCCGTGCAACATGGAAAGGACCAAGGCATCCAGAGTTCAGCAAGTTACGATGCTTATCTATTATCAACAACAAACTACAGTAACAGCTAATAATATTATGAAATCAAGAATTCAAGATGGTATAAACCTCAAATCTCGAGGACGCAACAACGGATGATTTGATCCATCTATCTTCTCAAACCTCCTGTCAGCATCATGAACAAGCCTTAAAGCTGATGTTAGCATCAACCCATGACTTGATCTTGAAGCACGTTTCCAATGCAGCCTCTGCACCCAACAATGTTTCCAGATTAAACATCATGGACAAGACAACAAGTGTATGTCAAATAAGAAATGTTTCCTTAGAAAAGACTTCAATAAGAATAAAATTTTCCAATTGTAACATTACAAATCAGATGTTTTGGAAATTTTGCTTACAATCAAATTTGCCAAAGCAATCCCAATAACGTCGCGGTTCGTAACAACATCAAGACTTAGAAGTGAATTGCTGTTTAGGTCTGAGGCCATTGATCTTGGATCTTCCACACACCTCCCATTAACTATGGCAAACAAACTATGCCCTGAAGTTACTTTGAAGAGCTCCTGTTCAGAAAATATATCAAGACAACTTGAACAACTGACCTAAAGATAATAAACAAAAAAAAGAGTAGATGAGGCACAATATTAATAACATACCTCTGGGTTTTCGGTTTGGGGCCATATCAAAAAGTCCTCTCCGACACGAGATCCCAACATGGTCAAACCAAGTCTCTTACAGACTTCTATGTATATAATGCTCAGCAATATAGCTGTTCATAGAAAAATTCATATCCTAAGTATCACTGAACATCAGCTCAAAATATAAGGGATAAAGAGATATATACTGACTCCTGAGACTCTAGGATGAATGCAGAGACAAAATGGCATCTCAGTACCTCGCTTTTAAGGGAAAAAGTATTGCAAAAACTAAAGAGAAGAGGACAGATTTGGATGGGGAAATGAAATGAAAAGCTATACCACTGCCATCTCCAGAACTCAGAACCCCATGCAAGTAAGAACACTTTGGCTCCACAGCTATTGATACCCTCTTGAAGCATCTAGATTCAAACAGGACTACATTTACAGCCTCTATAAATTCAACCAAATGGCAGCCTATATCTCTTGAAACTAACTCGGCCTCAACTTCTCTAGAAATAGCATCCAATTCATTCAGCCACTCTGTTATACTCTTTCCAGCAAGAGGCATAAGCTCCAAACAATCCCCTTCATGATCGTTGGTTGCTATAGGAACATCTTTCCTTTCATTTAAAACAGAACGAGCATCCATCTCTCTGTTAAAGGCCATAAAAGCTTCATCTTCAGCAGCAACATACAGAAGAGCCTGTAGATTGTTGACAACACAAAGACGCACGTCTAAATTACTTATGATACTATACGTGATGGAAAAAAACAAAGCACAAAACAGAGAATAACTAGAATTTTGAGCTTGCTAATCCAAGGGAAAAACATGAGAATATAGCTTTCAATTGATAAACTAATATAGGCATTGGTTTACATAGCAACCCCATTAAGCAGAGAAAGGTAGAAAGTACTCTACTTGGGAAAATATCTATGGCATCTATACTATCAGCTTCTCACCTCAAAGGATGAGCAGCGAGTAAGCCAAATTGCTCATCAGAATTTACCTTTGCAAGGGAGATATCTTTGTCCTTTGACTGAAAAGATATATCCTCAGTAAACTTCTCTCTTGCAGCCTTGAGAGCCTGGAAATTACAATTGCAGTTAGACCATGCACTCAAAAAGCTGATATGAGTAAACCTGACTACTACTAGATATGCATGTTCATCAGAAACACGTGGTTTCTGGAAGTACACATAACCACACAAATCACAAGATTAAGGTCAGACACAACTGTCTCAAGCACAAACACAGTAGGAAAGAAACATAATGCTTCACACAATCATCTTCAGATTATTTCAATCATCAGCACCATTTTTCCAATAAAAATTATAATAAACAAATTAAAAAAAAACACACACACACACACACACACACACACACCTTTTTGGCTGTACTAGTACTCGAGTAAAAATGAGAGTAAATAACTATATAATGATGAATTAGTTAAACCAGGGACTCTGGGACTAACAGTAACTCAATAGTTTCAATACATTACAGGGGTGTTATAGGGGAAATTCATTAAATGGGAGTATGGGACTAGCACATCAATGCAGAAGAGAGACCAGGAAGGTTATTATTCACCATAATTAGATCAGAACTTATAAAGTTTGGCAATATGCCATTATGACTGTATTGCAGCATGGAAGTTGAATTCCATAAAGTCATACTGCCAAAAGAGAGAATTACATACATCCTTATAAAAATTAGGGCCATAAGAATCGCTCGTCACTTGACCACTGAAAAGTGGAGAAGCCGAAGCAGCTGCTATGGTATTAGGACAATTGGTGCTAAACCTCCTGTTCCTTGGGTGCCGGGCTGTTGCCATCATCAGTGATTTCAAGAATGATATCTTCATCCCATTTACATTCGAAAGATAGCCAGCCTTATCATCAGAGCACCTAATCATAATTTTGAGTACTTAAAACAAGCATCCTAAACAGGTATGTTATATAAACTACCAGCTACCAACTCAGTATAGCTACAGCTAAAATTATGCCACTCAAATAGTAAACACAAGTATGCCCCTCCTATCTAGAACATCTTTAACATTGTACAACTTTATTTCTATATGCAACCACTATCTTATCGACGCCTTGTTCCTCTAATTTTTCTGATGCAAGGAACTCAGAAAAATCAAGCAATCACTGAACTTCATGTCACAATTTAATGCATTCATTATCAAATCCTCAACAGTCAGCACCCATTCTTAACCTAACGTTTAGGACTTAATCGTGTTATCTAGTCCATATTTTTATATGAAATACTATCTATGATAATTAACACAAGTAATAGAAATCAATGGACTAACAAACAAAATTATTACTTCTATCTCAAAATATAGGCTCCAATTTGACTACTTCAATAAATTTGACATAATTTGTTGGGGTCAATTTTAATACAAATAGTGGTAGAAATATATTGTCAATTATTAATCCAATCCAAAAGTCAGCTGTAAACCACTTTTTAATGATTTAAAAGAGTGATTAATAAACAAATAATTATCCTCTCCAGAAAGCAAACAATCTTTTATAATTTCCTTAAGTCATTACCAATAATCCTATTCCAATTGTTGTATTTCATCCTTTCCTTATATAATTTTTTAAGCATAGACCATTAAAAGTGTTAATCAAATGTTTTCTTATAACGTGTTACAACTTACAAGTATTGTTCAGTGCATCACACCGGTTTAAAAGCTAGTACAACTAATACTCGTAAAACTAAGTTAGATGTGACAAATTAAGAAGATCTTTCAGGAGATTGGCCATAAAATGGTCTAAAAAGTGAGTGATCCATTTTAATTGATAATTTAACATGAAATGTGGAATAATTGAGCACAAATAAGCATCAAATGAACAAAAAAAATCACAAAAAAGTGAATGATCCATTTTTATTAATAATTTAACATAAAATGTGGAATAATTTAGCACAAATAAGCATCAAGATGAAAAAAAAAATCACAAAAAAAGTAACTGATCCATTTAATTAATAATTTAACATAAAATGTGGTATGATTGAGCACAAATAAGCATAAAAAAGAACAAAAATCACAAACACATCATTAAATAGGACAAAAAGTGAGTGATTTATTAAAATCAATAATTACTTATAAAATGAAGAATAATTGAGGACAAATATAAAGAATTAAAAAAAAATCAAAAACACTTAAACACATCATCGAATTCAAATTTCAAAGCGATATACTGACAAAAATTAAGAAAATCAACCAAAAGTTACTTACAAATTATGAAATTAAAGTAAGAGAAATAATCAGAAAATTACCTAAAATTCCAAAAATCATTGAAACAACTCCTTGATGAAATCGCAGCCATGGAAGATGAGACAGTAGCAGCAGTAAACAACGGCAAAGATGCACTCATCATCATTTCTACTGATTTTGTTATTTTTTGAATTATTAGTACAATTAATCCCCCGATTTACAGGAAAAAATTTTAAAAAAACAAAAAAAAAATCACATTAATTTTCAGTCATCAATTATTAGTTACAGAATCACGCAATTTCTGCGAAGATTCTGGAATTAAGGAAGAAGAAGAGTGAGAAATTCTAGGAAAAGAATCAGCTACAGAAAACAAAGAGTTTGAACAATTTACAAAAAAATCAGGCGATGAAAAGCTGAATTCCATTATACAATCAAATCAACTCGATAACATTCAAAAATTTAGGAGAGAGAAAGTGTGTGAGTGAGAAAGAGAGAGGATTTGTTATGGCGAGTGGAAGCTTTCTCTCTCTAAAAATATGGTGACACTGGTTTTAGAGAGAGAGTGAGATAATGATGATGATGATGATAGTTGTAGACTAGAGCAAGAAGAGAGGAGAGAGAGAATTTATAGAGGATGATGAGAGTATTAAATTTTCTTCTCCGAATTTCGTTTTGTTGCTAATAAAAACAAAATCTGTATTATAATAATTGCAATAGTTTGATCGATATAATAATTGCAATAGTTTGATCGACACACATGACACATGTAATGTATAACTTTGAACTACAAAATTGTTGAAGTATAAAGTTTGATGTAATGAAAATACGTAGTATAATTTTAAAATATTTACGGAGTGTTAAACTACTAAGCAATAAAACAGAAATTACTTATCTCTTGATGCGTGAACCAAAGTGACAATAGCCGCGTCGTGGAGAACCACTGACCTAAAAGACGATTCTGCGCTACCTCCCGGTGTAGTAGACTAGAAGCGGTCGCCCTCCAGGATAAGCACGGCGCCGGAGTTTATGTGCACTCACAAACCCGACTGGAACTCAGAACACTTGCCCAGAAAACAGAACATAAAGAACTCGTGTTTAGATAGTTTTAGAGAAGAGAGATAACTGATTGTGCTGTGTGTTTTTGACTGGGAAAAGCAACGAGTATATATAGGCAGTAGAAGGGAGACATGAAACGTAAAACGAGGGGCGAATCTGGCTAAGAAAACGACCAGATTCATTCAACCAGTCAACAACGGAAGCAAGAAACAAGGAATTAATCAGTCAACTACAATCAAGGGATTAATGACTAACTTAATTCCGTAATCCTAACAGTCAGAAAAGAATATTCCCAACAGACAAAGAAGAATATTCTGTTTGGCCCGACCCGGCTCGGCGCACGCGTGTGTGTGGAGTATTTACCTCCCACTCACTCAACTAAGTAGTGTTAAGACACTACAATATAAAAACAAGGAAAAACCTTTCCCCCCAACCAATGTGGGATTTTCCCCTTTCATTTGTTTTTCTCTCTCTCTTGTTTTTCCCCAACTCTCTTATTTTATATCAAGAACTTCCAACAATCCCCCACAGGTTCGAAGATATGAAAAAGAAAGGAAGGAAAAGATGAATTCTGGGCAAAACAAAACAATTACATAAGTGTCAATGTCTCGCGACTTGAATTAACACATAGTGGACATCAAGCTATGATCCCTCACCTACCAAGTGACTTTCGTCTTGAACTCAATAGGGAGTTAGGGACCCGTCACTTTGAGCCACACAATTGAACATGTATAATATTCTGAAATTCCGCGAATAAAGATGACGCATTATACTGGCCATACGTCCAGCCTGGATGCTCATAGGTGCTCTAGAGTATAAACCCACGAAATACTCATAGGAAGCGGCCACACTTCCACACCTAAGTAGGTGAACTCCATCAAGTGTGAGCTACAACACACCTCCAAAAATATGGATATGGGTTCATTAAAAGCCATATGCTCAACCTCCTTCTCATTTGTAGCTAAGCACAACAAACATCTAGAGATGGTCCAATAAAAATAAAAATGTGCTTCCGAATTATTATATAATGTTCCCCTTTGAACTCATGGTGAGTAGGAGTTCACTATTTCACAATTCATACAACGGGCTTTAACCCCATCTCTTCCGATGTTTCCAAAACTAGTTTTTTACATAGGCCTTTAGTTAATGGATCCGCAATGTTATTTTCGGACTTAACATAGTCCAGTGATATCACCCCTTCAGACAACAAATTTCTGACAGCTTTATGCCTCAGACGAATGTGTCTCTTCTTCCCATTATAGGCATGGTTGTGTGCAACAGCAATAGCAACTTGCGAATCACAATGAAGTGCAACTGAAGGAGCTGGCTTCCCCCACAGCGGAATATATGCAAGCATGTTCCTTAACCATTCTGCCTCATGACCTGCCAATTCAAGAGCAATAAACTCAGATTCCATAGTAGACATAGCAGTACAAGATTGCTTACAAGATTTCCAGGATACAGCTCCACCACCAAGGGTGAAGACATAGCCACTAGTGGAGTTAACTTCATCATTATCGGATACCCAGTTGGCATCACAAAAACCCTCTAAAACTCCAGGAAATTTGGAATAGTGCTAACCCCAATCCATAGTACCCTTAAGGTACCTAAGCAACCTCCTTTGAGCAATCTAATGATCACTGCTTGGATTATGAGTGTACCTGCTCAACCTACTAACAGAATAAGCAATGTCAGGTATAGTGTAGTTCATAAGAAACATAACACTACCAATAATTCTAGCATATTCGGACTGATTAACTGGATCACCATTATTTTTCTTTAGGTGGAAACTCAGGTCATATGGAGTCTTAACTGGATCGACATTAAATGAGTCAAACTTTTTAAGAAGATTTTCAACATAGTGTGATTGATTAAGACAGATGCCTTTTGGAGTCCTTTTGATTTTTACTCCCAAAATCGCATCTGCCTCACCCATGTCTTTCATTTCAAAATTCGAACTCAAAAACTGTTTTATCTCATTTACTCGATCCAAGTCAGTCCCAAAAATCAACATATCATCCACATAAAGACAAATAATTACACAACCATGACTATCATGCTTAAAATAAACACAAGAGTCACCTTCATTAACATGAAAACCATTACCAGTCATAGTCTTATCAAATTTGTCATGCCATTGCTTTGGAGCTTGCTTGAGCCCATACAATGACTTGACTAACTTACAAACCTTGTTCTCTTGGCCTGGAACAACAAACCCTTTAGGTTGGACCATATAAATCTCCTCATCCAAGTCACCATTCAAAAACGCAGTTTTGACATCCATTTGATGAACAAAAAGATCAAAAATGCAAGCAAGAGCAATTAAAGTCCTAATGGTTGCGATTTTAGTAACAGGGGAGTAAGTATCAAAATAATCAATGCCAAACTTTTGAGTAAAACCCCTCACTACTATCCTTGCCTTATACTTGTCTATGGATTCATCGACCTTTAATTTTTTCTGAAAGATCCATTTACAAGTAATGGGCTTACAACCTCTAGGAAGTTCAACCAATTCCCAAGTGTTATTATTGAGAATTAATTGTAATTCACTATTAATTGCTTCTTTCCAAAAAACAGCATCAACTGACCTCATTGCCTCATCATAGGTTCTTGGATCATCTTCCAAAACAAATATATATATGCACAAAATCATCATCAATTAAAGAAGATTCAGATAAATAGGAAGTAATAAAATCAGGACCAAAACTGTTTTCCTTTCTTGCCCTTTTGCTTCTCCTTGGCTCCAAAACAGAATCACCGTTAGTAATAGGAGCATTGGCAATAGGTAAACTAACAGAACTACTAGCATGTAATCCACTATCATTAGAAGGAGACATTTTCAAAGGAAAAATGTTCTCAAAGAACTCAGCATCTCTCGCTTCAATGATATGGCCACCTGCATAAGAGTCGTTAGCACCTTTAACAAAGAAACGATAAGCTGCACTTTGATAAGCATAGCCAATAAAAATAGCATCAACAGTTTTGGGACCAATTTTATCCCTCTTGAAACTAGGTATGCCTACTTTTGCTAGGCACCCCCACACTTTCAAGTATTTTAGATTTGGCGCTCGACCCTTCCATATTTCGTATGGAGTCTTGTCAAGCTTCTTGTGAGGAACCCTGTTCAAAACATGACAAGCAGAAAGAATAGCCTCCCCCCCACATGTTATTAGGAAGCCCATAACTAATAAGCATAGAATTCATCATATTCTTTAAAGTTCTATTTTTCCTTTCAGTTATACCGTTTTGTTCGGGTGAATAGGGAGTTGTTGTCTCATGAACAATGCCAAGTTGCTCACAAAATGCCTTAAGAGTGTCAGGGCTGTACTCACCACCCCTGTCACTCCTAACCCTCTTAATCTTTTTGTCCAATTAGTTTTCTACCTCAGCTTTATATTTGAGGAACATTTCCTCAGCTTCGTCCTTAGACCTGAGAAGATAACCCATACAAAAACGTGAGCAATCATCAACAAAAGTAATGTAACACTTTTTACCCCCTCTACTTTCGTGATTGTTAAAATCACCCAAGTCACTATGAACAAGCTCTAGTACTTCAGTCTGTCTATCTACTGATTTAAATGGCTTCTTTGTAAATTTGGCTTCAACACAAGTTTGGCATTTTGAAAAATCAGTGTTAGAAAAACTTGGAATCAAATTTAAGTTTTTAAGCCTTTTAATAGAATCAATATTAACGTGACCTAATCTAGCATGCCATAAATCAATAGACTCAGCAATATAAGCAGAAGAAGTACTAGCATTCTTATTCATAGTGTCAATTTTAACATCAAGAGTAAAAAGCCCCCCATTACAAAAGCCCTTTCCCACAAATTCCCCATTGCGAGTAAGAATTAATCTATCAGAATCAAAAGAGAGCTTCAGTCCAGCTTTCATGAGTAAACTGCCATAAATTAAATTCCTGCGCATTTCTGGAACATGCAAAACATTAGTCAGAGTAAGCAATTTTCCAGAAGTGAGAGTGAGAATGATCTTCCCTTTGCCTTGGATAGAAGCAGAAGCTGAGTTGCCCATGAAAACATTTTCACCTTCAACCTTGTCATAGGTAGTGAACATGTCCTTGTTGGCGCAGATGTGCCTGGTAGCTCCAGTGTCAACAATCCACTCAGCAGCATTACCTGTAAAGTTAGCTTCTAAAACAACAGCAACAACGTCAGAATCCTCAATAAGATTTGCTTGACTTTGCCCATTGTTCTTCTTCTTGACCCTGCAATCCTTAGCCTTGTGACCAGTCAAACCACAATCAAAACAAGTACCCTTAAACTTGTACTTCTGAACCTTCCCTTTAGGCTTAAGAGAACTGTTATTGGCTTTGGACTAGTTGTTGTGTTTGGGTTCAACAAGATTGGCTTTGGCTGAGGAAGAGGAAGGAAAAACAGAAGGGGTTTTGTCTTTGATACGGTTTTCCTCCTCAATTTTGAGGTGAGCAACAAGTTCCTCTAGGTCTTTCTTTTTGTGCATGAGTTGGTTACGAAAATCCTTCCAAGAGGGAGGGAGTTTCTCAATCAGAACAATAGCAAGGGTAGTATCACAAATAGATAGACCTTCAGCAGCCATATTAATACAAACACTCTCATAAGCATGAATCTGAGCAATAATAGGCTTATCATCAACAACTTGAAAACTTAACCACTTACTAACACAAAAACGTTTAGTACCAGCATCATCAGTCCCATATTTTTTCTCTAAAGCATCCCAAATATCCTTAGCATGATAAAAGCCCATATAAATATCCAACAGACTATTTGACATATAATGCAACAACATGCCCTTACAGGTTCTATCATCCTTAGCAAACTTAACATCAGTTTCAGACAAATTATCCTTATCATCAGGTTCAACAATATCATCAAGAACATATGCAACATCAATTTGCTCCAAATAAAAACTAACGCATCCTAACAGCCCAACGTTTATAATTCTTTCCATCAAGAGGTTCTAACTTAGACATATCAGGAATCAGAAACTTGGAAGCCATAATCGTCTTTTAGATTGTTAAACTACTAAGCAATAAAACAAAAATTACTTATCTCTTGATACGTGAACCAAAGTGACAATAGCCGCGTCGTGGAGAACCACTGACCTAAAAGACGATTCCGCGCTACCTCCCGGTGCAGTAGACTAGAAGCGGTCGCCCTCCAGGATAAGCACGGCACCGGAGTTTATGTGCACTCACAAACCCGTCTGGAACTCAGAACACTTGCCTAGAAAACATAACAGAAAGAACTCGTGTTTAGATAGAAGAGAGATAATTGATTGTGTTGTGTGTTTTTGACTAGGTAAAGCAACGAGTATATATAGGTAGTATAAGGGAGACATGAAACGTAAAACGAGGGACGAATCTGACTAAGAAAACGACCAGATTCATTCAACCAGTCAACAACGGAAGCAAGAAACAAGGAATTAATTAGTCAGCTAAAAGGAAATCAAATTTCTCCAAAAAGATAACAAGGACCCACGCCCGCGCATCGCATTCCCCAAGTCCCGAGGCCCGAGGCCTGAGCCCGACCCGACCCGGCCCAGCTCGGCTCGGCACGCGCGTGTGTGTGGAGTAACACTTACCTCCCACTCACTCAACTAAGTAGTGTTAAGACACTATAATATAAAAACAAGGAAAAACCTTTCCCCCCAACCAATGTGGGATTTTCCCCTTTCATTTGTTTTTCTCTCTCTCTTGTTTTTCCCTAACTCTCTTATTTTATATCAAGAACTTCTAACACGGAGTACATGATAATATATTTTTAATATATATTTTAAAAAAACTAAATTTAACGAATGTATAGTAAACTAGTTTTGTGCCCGTGCGATGCTCGGATTGTTTATTGAAATTTAAGATAAATTAATAATCTATATGTCAAAATTTAAAATATTTCATTGATACAAAATTAGTTACAAAATGTTCGATTTAATACAATAAAAAAATAAATTAGCAAAAAATAAATAAAATAAAATAAATGTTCCAAACACGTTGGGTTAACCCGAACCCAAAACTTTAGGCAAAGGTTTAACATTTCTTTATTTGTAACCTGAAATTACCCAATCCGAGATGACTCATGACCCGACCCTAATTGACAGGTTTACATAGTAATAAAATTTTATCCAAATAGAATTCTAAGCTAACTTTTTTTATCTTATGAAATCTATTTAAATCTATCCAACGTGGCGCGACACTTGGCAAAAAGTTAAAACGCCAAGTGTCGCTGTCTCGAAACTTGGCTAAAAGTTTAGCTTTATATATTAGTTATATGATTTGTACCTCTGAAATATTGGTATTTTTAAAAACTCTCCACTAACAATTTTATCCTAAAATTCTATCCAAATATAATTCTAAACTAATTTTTTATCTTATGAAGTCTATTTAAATCTATCCAACGTGGCACGACACTTGGCGAAAAGTTGGAACGCCAAGTGTCGCTATCTCGTGACCTGGCTAAAAGTTTAGCTTTATATATTAGTTATATGAAAAGTCAAAGTATTGCAATTATTAAGCAACGGAAGTAGTACTCCGACAAGATGAGAGTAATCTAACTTTAAATAATTTTTGCAATTTAAAGTTATTCGAAACAATACATTAGATCAAATACCAAACTAAGTTTGGTCTAATGAGAAAGATTATAGTCATTATACCTTACAACCTTGAAGTTAAGGGTTCAATCTTCATTAGAGAGACCCTTGGAGAACAAATCTTTTAATTTGTCTAACTTATACAAGATTGTCTAAGGTTCTGTTCACATTTACTGAACTGAACTGATTGGAGTTGAACTGGATTGAATTGAATAGAGCTGAAATGAATATTTTATGAGAGAAAGAAATAAGAGCTAAACTGAACTTTATAGAAATTAAGCTGAAAAAATTCCTTAAATGGACATTGTTAAAAGATTGCATGGATTGATTTTAAAAAATTTGCTTGCAACCCCACTTGTTTTTCTATCACTATTCACTTGAAAATTTTAATGTACAGGCGGTTTTATCATGTTTAATACCGACAAAACACGCGGAAAAAATATGTAATTGTTTTGTAAAGTACATATAGCTGTTTTGTAAAGAACATCCAATTTTATGTTTTTTTTTTTTAAAATATCTAATAAAAAATCTGTAATATTAATAAAGAACACAATAATATTATGTTATAAAACTTATTTATATATATCCACCATAATTGGAAAAAAAATTCAAAGAACATTTTACAATAAGCAATGAATATTATGTCATAAATAAAAGTACATTATACTGTCTTTAAAATAAAAGTACATACAATTAAGGAACATGGACATATGTTTTTATAACTCTTTTTTGGTTTCACTCTTTTTTAGTGCAAATATATTTTTTTCACTCTAGGTATATATTCATTACATTTTAATAGTATATTATTTTCACTCTAGGTATGTGTTCTTTATATTTTAATAAAATGTTCTTTTCACCATAGCTATAAGTTCATTACCTTTCTACATTATATTCTTTCTTACAAAATATTTGTACCATGCACCATACAGGTGCCTGCAACTCTACGAAGACCAGCGATTGTTCACTACCCCATTAATAATCAGCCCGAATTTTTTTAAAAATAATTTCAGAAATTAAAGAACGGAGATTGAAAGTGAAACTTCTACCAAGTACTACTCTCTGTTACGAATTATTGGGAGATTGTGCTAAAAAAAATAATACAAAAGAAACAAAATAAATTATTGGAGGATTTTGTTCAAAAAAATAAAATAAAATAAAAGGGAGATTATATAATTGTATTGGATGAAGCATGACAATGATGAGTGATGACGACAAAAGAGGGAGTGAGAAAAAACGGGGTGGAGATAAGTTGGAGATTAGGTCCGGCAACTTGGAAAATGGAAATTGGGTGATGTAAGATGTTACTTATTGGAATATGCTCACGTTATTTTGTGGAAATCGAGTTATATACACTTCTAGGTACTAAACTTTGACAAATGTATCAGAGAAGGTACTGAACTTGCAATTGTATCAATTCGAGTACTATAACCTTCACTGTAGGTAACATTTCCGTTTCGTATCTAATATTGTCGATTAACTTGGTTTAAAAAAATCATTTTTTTTTGTCAGCAAAAGGTCTTGTAAAACGAAATATCATCATTCTTGTTTTTCTCTCTCATCTCCTTCCTTAATCTTTCTCTTTCCTTCTTTTATGGTTGAAAGTTGGAAGACCTTATGAACACTTCCATGACCATAGTCTCACAACCACAATGAACATCCCCCATTGTTTTTCCTTTCTTTTTCTGTCAAAAACGACTCCTAAATGGGACTAAATCTGACCTTAACAACGAGAGAAAAACTAAAAATATTTAATTAAGAGGTAAACGAAGCTAGATCATTCTAATTACCCGAAAATGGGTATTAATACTCTGTATTAAGCTAGGAAAAATGAATAAAAGATGGAGATAAAATAAATCAAGTAAGAAATTGTGGAAAAAAGTTTTAAAAGATAAAGAAAAAGAATAATAAAAATTAGGAAATTTTGTTTTTTACCACCTTGCAAAAGCACTAAAATCTGTATTACCACCTCCCAAAAAAAAGTATTACTTTACCACCTTATAAAAATAATAAATATAGGTTTTACCACCTCCACCTGACTCCGGTGACGGAAAGTTGTTGTGGGTCCCACCATTTAACATTTCCCTCCACATTTAAGACGAAAAATACGATTTCCCTCTCTCTCTTCCTTTTCTCACCTTCCCCTTTGAATTCTCATCAATTCTCACCTCTCTCCATCAATTTCTCATCAATTTTTCTCTGAAATTCAACCTTTCACTCTCTCTCCTCTCATTTCGTGATCTTTCTCAAAATGTAAACCCTAAGTCGCACAGTTCTTCACTCAGCAAGAGTAGTTGGGACCATAATTTCGAAGCCACTCAGCGAGGTATCTTTCATCTTCAACGCGTAAAGGTCCAAAAGCTTGAGTCTTTGCTGACAAAGAATCTCGAATTCTGACAAAACAGGTATTTTTTATCTCCTTACTATACTTTGTGTGGGTAATTGGGAGTAATTTGGGGTAAAATTTGCTGTTTTTGGGAATGTGAATTAAACAATTATAAACCCTAATTATGCGAATCTTTGACTTGATTAAACTGTGTTATTGTTAATTAATTATAATCTTTGACTTGATTAAACCCTAATATATATGTTAATTGCAAATTAAGTGCACAGTGTAGCCTAATTGGTCTTGCATGTTGTAATTTGTGAGTAGCTGTAAATTGGATTGATTGATTAATTTTTCAATTAAATACTGAGATTGTGCATTGTTGTGTTTGTTTTGTTGTTGTTGGACCTGTTACAGTTAGGATGGATAAAGTGAACCTTAAAATGACATTGGGGGGTGCATTTATACCCTCATTAGTTGGTAAAAATAGAAGGGTGTTAAATTGGGATGGTGGTTGGGTGTATGTGAGGAAAAATGTTCCTGTTTCTAGCATAGATGTACACTACTTGAGGGAGTCAGCTATACATGGTTTTGTGTATGCTACTGTTAGGGTGCCTAAGGGATTTAGTTGTTGGTATAAACAGAAAGGGAAGTCTTGGGTAACTAGTAAAAGGGAGTTGAATAGTGATGATGAGGTAAAGGGGTTCCTTGAGACAGTGAATAAATATGGGGAAATAGAGATGTATGTGACTAGCCATGAGCAAATTCAAGCAAATGATAAAACACCATTTAATCTTATAGATGGTAATGAGTTGACTTCAAAAGAGAGGAGCAGACTTAAAAAGAAATTTGGTGGGCCTAGAATACTTAAGACAGGCCCAAAGGATACTATCTTAGAAGTAAGGAGAAGCCCAAGGTTAAAAGGGATTGAGATTCATGACAAAGAGGCCGAGGACAGGGGTGAAAGGGTGCATACAGCTATAGATAGAGAGACAACAAAAGATAAGGGAAAGGGAAAGTTAGGTGAGGGAGCTTCTGGGAAGTTTACTGCAGCTGAAAAGGGTAAGGGAAAGGTTCTTGAGGGAGCTGTTGGTGCTAGATCTAGGGGTGAAGAATCTAGGAAGCAAGGTGCAGGCAAGAACAAGCAAGGTGTAGGGAAGAAGTTGGTGTTTGAAGATGAGTACAGTGATAGGGAGGGAGGAACTGAGTCTTTTGATTCTGAGCACAGTGATCTAGGACTGGACTGGGAGGAGGGAGAAGAGGATATTTATGATGATGAAGAGTGGTTGAGGCAAAACCTAGATCTGCTTAGAACTGAGGTGGAGGGCAGCTTGAAAGGTGTAGGTGAAGAAGAAGAGGAGCCTAAGGATCCTAGGGTTGACATTGACAGACATCTGAAATCACTTGAAGTGAGGGTTGAAGAAGAAGCTGATGATGATTCTGAGGAACTTAGGAGCTTAGATGGTGAGTCTGATGATGACAATGGTGGTTGTACTTGGTTTAATGCTGAAACAGATTTCTCCAAGCCTATCCAATTTGAAGTGGGTTTAAAGTTCAGCAATGTTCAAGTGGTGAGGAAAGCTTTTGAGGCAACATGCAATTGAGAATAGGTATGAGTACTACCTATTGCATAATGACAGCAAAAGGATAACTGCTTACTGTAGAATAAGGTGTGTTTGTCAGTACAACAAGAAAAGTTGTAGGTTGGTTCAGTGTACTCGTGTGAAAGGGAGGAAGTGTAGATTTAAGTTCTATGCTTCTAGGTTAGTGAAATCAGATGCTTGGCAGATAAAGTCTTTAGTGTTGAAGCATAGGTGTGTTAGGACAAAGATGAACAAGAAGTTGACAGCTGAATATCTGGCAGACAGGTACTTAGAGGAGTTTAGGAGTAACCCAGGGTGGAAGATAAGACAGATTCAAGAGAGGGCATTGAATGATTTGGGGATAAAGGTTGGGTATTACAAGGCCTGGTTGGCAAGGAGCAGAGCCAAATTGGTAATTTATGGGAGTGCAGCTGAGCAATATGCTAGGGTATGGGACTATGGGAAAGCTTTCCTAAAGTACAACCCAGGCAGCAGTTGCAATGTGGTTGTGGATACAATGGATCAGATACAGAGGCCAATCTTCATGAGAATGTACATCTACCTTGCTCCACTGAGTTTTGGGTTTGTCTCTGGTTGCAGACCCATCATTGGGGTGGATGGTTGCCACCTTAAAGGAGCATATCCTGGGCAAATATTGGTGGCTGTAGGTAAAGATGGAAATAACAACATATTTCCAATAGCCTGGGCAACATGTGAAATTGAGAATAAGGAGACCTGGGTGTGGTTTCTTCAAAGTCTAATGGAGTCACTAGGCTGCTTTGATAAAGGACATGGCTTGACTTTCATGTCTGATAGGCAGAAAGTAAGTATCTTCTTTCTGGTTTTTGAATTTTTTTTTGTTTGCATTTATATGGTTTAACTTTTGTGTCTTTTGTAATATGCTAGGGTTTGATTGAAGCATTTGCTGAAGTTGTCCCAAAGGCAGAGCTGAGGTTCTGTGTGAGACACATTTGGGCAAATTTCAAATTGCAATTTCATGGGGCCACTTTCAAGGAGCTTTTTTGGGCAGCAGCTAGGGCAAGCACAGTGGTATGTGCCTTCACTTTAATTTCATGTGTTTGCATGTGTGTGTTTTTACTGTTTATTATTTGTACAGTCTAGGATATTTGTGTTTGCATATGTGTGTTTGTGTGTGTGTGTACAACTTGGAGTATTGAATTTGGCATTGCTGTATATCATAACTTTGGCATTGCTGTACAATTTGGAGTATTGAATCTATGCTGTGTGTCTTTGTGTGTGTGTGTCAGTTTGAATTTGAGGTGGCTATGGAGTCAATTCACTTCCTGAATGATGAAGCTTATGAGTACCTTGAAAACATCCCCTCCCCCCACCAATGGTCTAGGCATGCTTTGTCAACTACATGCAAGTCTAACATGTTGTTAAACAACATGTGTGAGACATTTAATGCTGCGATTAGGGAAGCTAGGGATAAACCCATTCTTACCCAAATGGAATGGTTAAGAAGGTACATGATGAAGAGAAGTAATGATAAGTGGGAGGCTGCCTCTAACTGGGAGGGTTTATTAACACCATATGCGAACAAGTTGTTTGATAGCATTGAGAAGTATGCTAGGGCATGTACTGTGGTGGCTTCTAGGGGAGAGACCTATGAGGTTCTGTATAAAGATGACCAGTGCGTTATTGACTTGTCAAATAGGACATGCACTTGCTATAGGTGGGAGTTGACAGGGATACCCTGTACCCATGCTTATGCTTGCATTTTGGACAAGAGGGAGGACCCAGAGTTGTATGTGCATGTTCACTATTATAGGGTCACTTACCTAGATGCATATGAGTCTCCCATAGCTGCAATGCCTGGTTCAAAGCATTGGGAAAGGGTCCAGCTTAGAGAGCCTTTGCCACCTGTGATAAAGGTTCAGCCAGGCAGACCAAAAGCAAAAAAAGGGAAGCTTGAACAAGGTGAAGGGTCTTCTGCTGCTACTTCTCAGGGAAAAAACAAAAGATCAAAAAGCAATGTAGCAACTGTGGTGGGTTTGGACATTATGCTAAAACCTGTAAGCAAGGTCCTGCACCAGAGAAACCACAACTGGCTGCACCAAATCCCAAAGGGAGAAGGCCACAGCTGCAGACAGCTTGGATGAAAGAGCAAAGGATGAAAAGTGAGGCTAAAGCTGCAAAACAGGTATATACATGTAATTTTGCATTCATTGTATGTGTGTTAGGTTGAGTAACAATCAGCAATTGATGACTTCTGTTCTTTTTGAAATGCAGGCTGCATTGACAATGCCAAAACCACAGACTACTACTGTAGCAGCATCATCCCAGCCTACAACAACTGCCCCAGCATCATCAGCACCCTATCAATCTCTGATTCAACACACCACCAGAGGCAGAAAAAAGAGCTCAAGTCAACCCCAACCATATGAGTCTTCATCTCAGCCAGCCCAAGCAACAGAAGCAAGGCCCAAGCTGCCAGTTACCAGGAGCAGGACAAAGAATTTGAACAGCTTGTAATAGTTTAGAGAATTTGTACTTCATGAACATCTTAGTTTTTTAAGTAATTTCATGTGTGTAGTTGGACAACTTAGTTTTTTAAGGTGAACTTATGTAGTGCTCTTTTGCTGCAAAACTTTCTCAACATTTTGTATGCATATGTGAATATGCCTTTTGCTACTAAAATGAATGGGAATGACTAAATTAAGCACTACAAGTTAGAGCAAACTTTTCAATACATTTCATTTCATTTGATTAGCCCTTGCCTAAGAACCTTTTGAATTCGCTGTACGGAAGGTTTGGAATTAACCCTAAAAGCACGATAACCTTGATCTGCGATGACAATAAATAGAACATATTTTTAAAGAAGGATTCATTTATAGACGGTCATAAGCTTAAAGAAAACAATTGGGTGTTATGGTACCATAACAATATGGAGGAAGCATCTTCGTTTAGTGCAAATATTCAAATACATAACATGAAATGGCAACCCTAACAAAAGCCATAAAACCTTGCCTAAATTTCCAAATGTTCACACTAATCCTAAGATCTAGCAAAATACAAGGCCATAACCAAACCTAGGAAACAAAATACAATAACACCCATAAACATAGCCAAATTCTTTGATGATCCTTCATTTCCATGAGTCTCCATGCTCATCTTCTTCCTGTCAGAATTCAATGCCTTACACTTGATCTTCAAGGAATTAATCTCATTCAACAAGCATCTCCTCTGCCCACTAACATCATCTACTTCCCTCTTCAAGTCATTAATCTCACCCTTCATCAATTTCTTGTCAAGTATTAAGTTGTTAATCACCTCTGTTTGCCATGGTGTTCCATCTGGCTGATCCACCCACTCAAAGGCTTTACAACCCCTTGTCTCTGTCACAGGGTCATAGAACTTGCAGGACCTGAACTTGCGTCCCGATTTCTCCCTAGTCCAGGAAGTAAGCCTTGCCATGGGTAATCCGCATTGACATTTTTTTTCTTTTGATGGTGAATAACTTATGGAAGACATTTCCTACAATAATTGGCAAGCACCATCATCAACATTACTCCCAATTGAACAAAATTACCATTGCCATACCCTAATTACAATAATCAATTCAAATTTAAAAAACCCCAATTCAATTGAAACTAACATGAACCCTAATTTTGAAAATACGAAATTGGGGCTCAATTCTTAAGTCATATCCACAATTAAAATCAAACATCACATTTGCGACATAATTCAGACAACAATTGCAAAAATTTGCAACGAATTCATCTTATTCGAGATTTAATTGAACAACGTACCTCCTTTCAATTTCTGTCTCAGTGAACTTTGTTAAATGAGCACAAATATGGAACAAATCGATGCTGGGAATGCTAGGGCACAGTGAAATTGAGCTTTTTGGAAGCAAATCGAAAAAAACCCAAAATCAGTGGATTTTTTTCAACAAATTGGTAAAACGGGTTATTTATATCGGAAAATCGAAGAAGAAAGGGCCAAATTTTAAAAAGTAGCCGTTAGAATGGGACCCACAACAACTTTCCGTCACCGGAGTCAGGCGGAGGTGGTAAAACCTATATTTTTTTTTATAAGGTGGTAAAGTAATACTTTTTTTTTTGGGAGGTGCTAATACAGATTTTAGTGCTTTTGCAAGGTGGTAAAAAACAAAATTTCCTAAAAATTAAAATAAACGGAAAACAAATTATAAAAACCCAAATCCCACAAAACCATCAAACCACCCTGATTCCCTTCTTTTATTTCGTTGCTCGACCAATTTCATCACCGCCATATTTCGCGATCACCACCTTCGTCATAGGCCATCATCACCATCCATCAACAATCAAAATCAGTCATCAAAGGTTTATCTTCAATCATAAGCGTTTGATCTCATTAATTATCATGTGTGAAGCTCGTTAAATGGTTGAAATAGATGATGAAAAAATACCCAGAATTGTAGGGAGGAGCAGAAGAAAGAAAAAGAGAAATTAAAGGTGCAGAAGAAAGAGAAAAACAAAGTTTAGTACCTTCATTTAATTTTGTCAAAATTTTAAGTTTTCTTTTTTTTTATTGGTAAACCTGTTGCTGCAGGTTCCAAAGTTCGGTACCTTGCCTGGAGTACCTTGCCTGATACAATTGCAAGTTCAGTACCTTGCCTGATACATTTTGCAAAGTTCAGTACCTTGTAGTGTATATAACTCTGTGGAAATCAGTCATTAAAAATTGATTTTGATGTTTAAAGGAAGACCTACACCCTAAATCCCTAATCACCCCAACTTTGCAAAGTTTATTTCTTTTGGAAAATGAATGGAATTAAACTGAAAAAAAGAATAAAAAAAATAAAATAAAACTGATACTACCTCTGTTTCATATTATGTGCAATATTTACTTAAAATAAATGCTTCGTTTTATAATGATGTTCCTGTTTCGCAAATTGATGCAAAATTTTACCCATCTTTGACTGCAAATATCTTTAATCTCACACTAGCAAAAATTATAAAAGTTAGATATTAATAATCTACTCACCAAGACGAATCAAACTACATCCCACATGACTATATTTTCTCTTATAGATTAAGAGAAATTTAGAAGATTCTCTCTTTTTTAAAAAAGTCAAAGATTCCAAATAGGAGTACACTTTATTTGCAACAAATATTTTCTTTCCTTTTATTGGTTGTCATTTCTCTCTATCTCTCTCCTCATCACATGCTTTTTAATATTTCTCTCTCCATTTACCACTCACATACAAATTTTGTCTAGGAGTTCGTATCGATATTTTTGTTGCACATAATATGTAACGGAGGTAGTATTTCATATTAAAACAGTGTGTTTTATGTGCGATTGACCATATGGCATGGCCTCCTGTAACACTAATTGAGTGACCTTGTAATACTGACTGAGTAACTTCAAAACACTGACCTAGTAATTCTTATAACACTAACAAAGTAACTCATGTAACGCTGACCAATAATCCCTATATCAGTAACAAAGTAATCTTCATATTGTTGACACACAACCATGTATAAAAAGTAATTAGAGAAACTATTTTCACTGCCAATAACTTCTTTAGAAGCTTTTTTAGTTTCTCTTATAAAAATAAATAAATTTAAATATTGATTGGCCTACTTTAGCTCTTTTGGATTCTAAGCTTGGCCAAACACTCTACTAGGGACTTTTTAAGAGAATTGATATACAACTATACAAGTAAATGGGGTAGATTGAATTAGACTCTTTGCAAATCAAAGCAACGTTTTTGCTAGCCGGACCTTTGGGTATGGGTTGGAGACAGGGGAACGACATTAGAAAGACTACCCAACAATAATCATACACGTATATAGGTTAGCGATAAAACTCGAACTTATAACCTTAAAAAGATAGAAGTCACTCAAGATTTTTACTAGTTACTATATTATAGGTCTGTTATCTTCAGATAATTTTCAGTTCAGTTCAGCTCCAATAAGTTCAGTTCACATCAGTTCAATTCTTAATTTCCTTCTCTCATAAAATATTTAGTTCAATTTAATTCAACTCCAATAAGTTCAGTTCAGTCAATCAAAACAAGCTGTTGTAGCCAAGCCTAACAACTTGGTTATGGACATTTCTTTGGTTCAAGACGTAGCATCATGTATTGGTGCTATGCATTCTATCCTTGGGCAGCAAGATATTCAACCCCTTGAATTTCTTGTTGTTCTTATTAACTAGTTTATTCTAGTTCTTTTTATGCTTTGAATAAATTGTAAACTTTAGTCATTTTAAGTTTGCAAATTAGTTATATTTTTTCTTAGTTCTTTTTAGCTGATTTTAGTTCGAAAAATATTGTCACATTCACACAAAAGTACAAGTGCAAAGATACATCAAAATGGCAGCCATTTAAGCTTGGAATCCGAAATTCTTTTACAAGGAATTTCAAAGCTTTAACTTGGGTGTTACAATCAGCATCAATGAGGAGTTACAAGCTTTCATTTGAGTCTTCAAGTGGCCGTTTATTTCAGCCAGCAACTGGTACATTCAAGAGGCGTCCAAGTACATCCTTGACCACATACATTCAAGCTTAATTCAAGGCTTGAAACAAGGAGGAGTTACACTTCACTTGCTGTTTGAATTGGGCGTGAAAAGGGGAGCTGTTTCATCTCCAAGCTGCTGCTTTGTGGGCGTGAATCAAGGGGGTGTTATACTCTCTTGTTTCTGATTTTATTTCACTCATAACTTGGAGGTTACAAACCGCCATTTGCTCTTGATGTATCTAGTTAAGTAAGGCTTCTTTTATTAATGTATCTAGGCTACAAAAACTGATATGTACTTAGTTTGGACGTGTAACAAGTGAGCTAAAAGCCACTTAATTCAGCTTGTACTTAAGATGTTTGCTCACTATAAATAGCAAGCAAATGTGAATGAAAAAATCAGATTATTGCAAACAAAAAAAAGACTTGTCTTACATTCGTTTCTTGGATTAGAAACAAAACCTGAAATTCTTGGATTTGGAATTTCGTTTCCTTTGCTTAGTTAGCTAGTTTAGGCTACTAGTTGGCTTGTGATCTTAGGAACCCAAAACGTTTCTTAGTGGTGTGACTTTATCTGAGAAGCTTTTGGTTCTTTAGCCTTATCTATCCCTTGGTTTATCCCTTGTGTATTTCGAGTGTTACTCCAAATATACAACATTTGGCGCTAGAAGGAGGGGGTCTAGCAAACAAATACCCAAACACAATACCCCAAACACATACCCAAACACAAACCATGGCCGACATCCCACCCCCTAATTGGCAAGAATATGTCAATAAGGTTGCACAAGAGAAAGAAGATATGGAGCAACGAATGCAATATTTGCAAGAATGCTTGGTGGTTCGACGCACACTTAGCAATATGGTTGGCAAAGAAGGAAGTTTGCAACGTGAGTCAATCTTTCACACTCGTTGCACCATTGGTGGAAAGGTATGTACATTGATTATTGATGGAGGTAGTTGTACCAATGTAGCTTCACAAGTAATGATAGACAAGCTGAAACTTAAAACCGTTCCCCACCCTAAACCTTATGTGATTCAATGGCTAAATCATGGTAAAGGGATTCAAGTAACACAACAAGTCTTGTTATCATTTAGCATTGGTAAAACTTATGAAGAAAAATTGTGGTGTGATGTTATACCTATGAGTGCATGTCATATTTTACTTGGTAGACCTTGGTTATTTGATAGGCGTGTGATGCATGATGGGTATAAAAACACATATTCCTTCACTAAGGATGGACGGAAAATACTTCTTACCCCCCTAAACCTCAAAAACGGTCACCCCATATCCACACCCCCTACTTCCCTTACCACTCTCATAAAATCAGAATTGCATGAGTATAAAGCTCACAAACAATTCATTTTAAGCCAACTTGATGCCCCTTCCAAACCGTCACAAGAAGAGCCACACCCACTCCTCACCCCTCTTCTCAAAACCTTTTCCTATGTTTTCCCCGAAGACATTCCCCTTGGCTTACCCCCAAAACGTGACACACAACACAAAATTGATCTTGTTCCCGGTTCAATGCTCCCAAACAAACCAGCCTATGCAACTTATGATGCTACTCCTGTTGCTAACTTGTTTTTCAATGAGATTGTTCGTTTACATGGTGTACCTAAATCCATGGTGAGTGATCGTGATCCAAAATTTCTAAGTCATTTTTGGCTTACATTATGGAGGAAGATGGGCACGAAATTGAACTTTAGCACTTCAAGTCATCCTCAAACAGATGGTCAAACCGAAGTGACTAATAGAACTTTGGGATCCTTGCTGCGGTCTTTGGCTACTAAACGTCCCAAGCAATGGGAAGAGATGCTTCCTCATGCGGAGTTTGCTTACAATCGTGTGCCTAGCAAGACAACAGGTTTGAGTCCTTTTGAAGTGGTGTATGGATTCAATCCGTGCACTCCTATTGATCTCACTCCCATTCCCTCACCAAACAAGTTCAGCAATGATGCCGAGGTGCGCGCAAAAGAAATCAAGTCTATGCATGAGCAAGTTCGTTCCAAAATTGAACAAACTAATGCAAAGACTAAGGCATACTATGACAAGAAAAGAAAGGAGGTCCGTTTTCAGCCCGGTGACTTAGTTTGGATTCATCTTCGAAAGGAAAGATTTCCTTCCAAAAGACGGTCCAAGGTTAGTCCTCGTAGTGATGGTCCATTTGCTATTGTTGAAAAGGTGAATGATAATGCTTACAAAGTTGAGTTGCCCGGAGATTATGGTGTTTCTAGCACCTTTAATGTGGCTGATTTATCACCTTACTATGATGAGTTTGAAGAGTTGCCGAGTTTGAGGGCAAACTCTTTTCAAGAAGGGGGGAATGTTGTAGCCAAGCCTAACAACTTGGTTATGGACATTTCTTTGGTTCAAGACGTAGCATCATGTATTGGTGCTATGCATTCTATCCTTGGGCAGCAAGATATTCAACCCCTTGAATTTCTTGTTGTTCTTATTAACTAGTTTATTCTAGTTCTTTTTATGCTTTGAATAAATTGTAAACTTTAGTCATTTTAAGTTTGCAAATTAGTTATATTTTTTCTTAGTTCTTTTTAGCTGATTTTAGTTCGAAAAATATTGTCACATTCACACAAAAGTACAAGTGCAAAGATACATCAAAATGGCAGCCATTTAAGCTTGGAATCCGAAATTCTTTTACAAGGAATTTCAAAGCTTTAACTTGGGTGTTACAATCAGCATCAATGAGGAGTTACAAGCTTTCATTTGAGTCTTCAAGTGGCCGTTTATTTCAGCCAGCAACTGGTACATTCAAGAGGCGTCCAAGTACATCCTTGACCACATACATTCAAGCTTAATTCAAGGCTTGAAACAAGGAGGAGTTACACTTCACTTGCTGTTTGAATTGGGCGTGAAAAGGGGAGCTGTTTCATCTCCAAGCTGCTGCTTTGTGGGCGTGAATCAAGGGGGTGTTATACTCTCTTGTTTCTGATTTTATTTCACTCATAACTTGGAGGTTACAAACCGCCATTTGCTCTTGATGTATCTAGTTAAGTAAGGCTTCTTTTATTAATGTATCTAGGCTACAAAAACTGATATGTACTTAGTTTGGACGTGTAACAAGTGAGCTAAAAGCCACTTAATTCAGCTTGTACTTAAGATGTTTGCTCACTATAAATAGCAAGCAAATGTGAATGAAAAAATCAGATTATTGCAAACAAAAAAAAGACTTGTCTTACATTCGTTTCTTGGATTAGAAACAAAACCTGAAATTCTTGGATTTGGAATTTCGTTTCCTTTGCTTAGTTAGCTAGTTTAGGCTACTAGTTGGCTTGTGATCTTAGGAACCCAAAACGTTTCTTAGTGGTGTGACTTTATCTGAGAAGCTTTTGGTTCTTTAGCCTTATCTATCCCTTGGTTTATCCCTTGTGTATTTCGAGTGTTACTCCAAATATACAACACAAGCCCTATATTAGGTTATACTTTTAAACTCATTGTTTTTGACTTATGGCATATTCACATTTGCTGAACCGAGATGAACTTAACTGATTGGAGCTGAACTAAACTTAATAGAGCTGAAATAATTATTTTATGAGAGAAGGAAATCAGGACCTAAACTGAACCGAAATGAACTGAACTGATTGAAGCTGAACTGAACTGAACAAACCCTTACACTTTTTATGCTCAAAAGCAAAACATTTATAACAACTAAAACAAATCAATCATAATGTAATATATATATATATATACACACACTAAAACAGAGGACGCTCAACCTACAACTTGACACATGTCACTCTGTGATTAAAAAATTTCCCGCTTATTTTTCTTACCTTACAAATATCAACGAAATCTTATTCTGATATTGTAAATCACTATAAATACGTATATTAATATAATTGAAAATATATTCTTATACTAATAAGATCAATTAGTATAACAAAATATATTAACACTATTTATTGATTGCATTATTGATTGCACTAAATATATTACAATTTCAATCATTGATTGCACAAAATCTTTTATAAATTAAATTATGATATAATATTCCTATAATAGTAATGCAATAATAGTGATTAACCAAGTTAAAAAATTGATCTTATTACCTATTTAATTACATCCCCATAATGACATAATACTATCACCCTAAGATACAATAACTAAAATTTGCTCATTTATATAAATAACATATGACATGACTAACAATTTCACCTCTCTCAAAGAAAATTGGAAGATAAAAGTTAGAATTGTTAGAATTTGTTAATCCTGCCCATTTCCGCTATTTAAAATAAATTAAAGAGTTTAATTATCAATACCAAATTTTTTTTAAACCTTTATATATTTTCTACAAATCTTACATATGGTTACTTTTTAGTAAATATCTTTGGCATCATATAATTTTAGATTTTTAGTAAGTTACAATTTATTGACGAATATATTTGATCAAACAGTTTTAATTTACACATATTTAACAAAGTATCAACTAATTAAGTTTAAAACGTACTATTATTAACAACTCATACATATTGAAAAAATTCCTAAAATTTATAATGTTTTACAAAATTTCATCATATCATGTCTACAAATATACTTTGTAATATACTCTATTGTCAAAATATTGATTTCATGTCAAATTTTTGCCAAAAAATGTAACTTATACTGTTTATTTTAAAGTTATCAAATTTCACGCAAAATTGTAAATATGAATCTACATATACTTAAAATAATATCCTAAATAAGTTTGATTAATATATGGACATGTACCCGTCAATCGGGTCGGGTCATTTCGGACCACAAGTCATTTTAGGTCGGGTCACTTTATTTCACGGGTCGAGATATGTTCAAGTCTAACCCAAAGCTTTGGGTCAACCCAACAGTTTAGAATACTTTTGTTATTTAATTTATTTTGCTATTATTTTTTTTCAATTTTTTTAATCGAATATCCTCAGTAATATTATTTTTAGCCATTATATGCCTACTACATAAATCATTACAAAACACATCATCAATTCATAACTAATAATAAATGATAATAAAAAAAAATACTTTTAAACATTACAAAATTAAAGGAAGATGCCAAGCTAGGTCAACGTACGTGGCATGACAATAATGTGGGTTATGCAAATGCAATTGGTGTGGATCGATAGTTGGTGTTGGAGGTTGTTATGGATTTGTGTAAGAGTTATATGAAATGGATAAATGAGATAAAGAAATGAATGTCGGATGATAGACAAATGATCAAACTCAATCAATAAACTAGATATTTAAGTGTAGACAAAAAATCAAACTCTATCAATAAACTCAAGTCACCATTAAAACGGGTCGATGGGTTGGGTTTGACCCGCATGATTAAGACAAAAATACACATGAATATAAATGGGTACACGTTATTGTGAAAGTGATTGTTACAAAATAATGAATAATATAGGGTTTCATTATTATGGATTGAATTAACTACTACAGTTTAAATTTATAAGATTTACTCGTGTAGTATTTAAACTTTTAAAATCGTGCAATTGCACGGGTTCTATACTAGTTAACTATTATTAAAACAAAAGTTGCTAACATCACCATTGGCCACGTGTCATTTTTTCAATAAAAAATTTCCCGCAAATATACAATGATGATGTCATCTTTTTTTTTTTGGAAAGCTATCATATTTAACATTTTTGAAATTTAAATATTGGAAGCTTCTACATTACAACTAAAATCTATTAATTTATCGTAGGAATTGAAACAATTTTAAATAACACACTAATTAATGACCTCCTATATTGAACTATGAATTAGACAACGTTGAACAGATACTATATCATAATTTTGATTAAAATTACAAAATATACGTAATTGTTATTTATATTCATGCATATATAATAGCGATTTATAAACAAAAGTTGCTGACACCTATAAACCGTGTATCGCATGAGTTCTAACCTAGTTATTTTAATAAACCAGAGGAAGTATATGGTACAGTATAGTAAATGAAAGTCTTGTCTTTAAACGCAGACACGTAATTAAAATAAATTAGTAAAGACAAATTTATACTTAATAAAGTAATAAAGATAAATTACATAACCCAAATAAGTAACAAGGAAACAAACACATAAAGACTTAATTATTACTACTAGCTAGTTGCTGATGAATGATATAATTAGCATCAATAATTCATCCCTATAAGGCTAAATGCTTATATAAGGGCTATAACTCTATACACAAGCTTCCAGTGCATGAAAGATTGAAAGATTACAAGGAGTACGACAATTATGCAAATAAATTAATGTAATAATGTGGGTTGATGAGTCATCAGTAATTAAAAAAATGGGATTAATTGACAAATAATTAAGATTAAGGAAGACGACCACCCGTCCACCCAATCAGCTGGCAGCATGATTCAGGGTACAATGCCAAGTGGCATATCCGGATGATGTTTGCTTAAATGTTTTACCAAGATTCTGATTCAGCATGCAACTCAATTATACCCTGTACGTATGCATGTATATTATACACCGTACTTCGTATTAAACAAATACACTATACAATACAACAATACAAGTACTTTTAGTCTCGTGGGAAATATAGCACCTTCCAACCTGTATACAAGATGGACTCGAACTTGATTCGAGTACTTTGTATTGTCATTTCAGCTTCATACGGGTTGGGGACTTAAGATAGCGTTTGAACGTAGTTGAAGATGGACTTGAATCCGAGGACTCTGTATGTATTTGATAGAGTATAAAGTATATTTTTAGGCCTTAACCGTCAGTTTAACCTTTTGGTTGACATGGTCTGTTAACATGGTATCAGAACCAGCGTGATATAAAGGTCACGGGTTCAATCTCATCCACCCCCCGCTTTTAAGTTAAATATTAAGTACAAGCCCAAAGGGCTCTCGTGCGTAGGGATGGCAATGGGGCGGGTCGGATGCGGATGATGGTACCTCCATACCCATACCCGCCTAAAAATCTTATACTCATCCCCGCCCCACCACCCGTGGCGGGTACAATATCCACATCCATACCCGCCCCACCGGGTACAAGATAGGATCCATCCCCGCCCCATCACCCACTTGGATATTCATACCCACCTCATACCCGCCCCAAAATCGTCCCAAACCCTTTGACATGATGCTTTATTGTATCACATTAATGACGATTATATCAAATTAGGTTAAGAAAATTGAGACTTTCACTATTCAAGCTTATTGGATCTTAGGGGGTATAAAGTTACATAAATTCTCAACTCTTCTAATTTAAAAGAAATATGGTGCGGGTATAAGCTGGGTACAGGGCGGGGCGGATATGGGGCGGGTCTACTCTAAAATCCATACCCGCCCCATCACCCATGGAGGGTACACATTTTATACCCATCCCCGCCCCATCACCCGCCAAACCTCCCTCCGTCCCCGCCCCACTTGGACGGGGATGGGGCGGGTCTCCCATTTAACCCGACCCACTGCCATCCATACTCGTGCGTTGGGGCCTAATAGAATATAAAACATATTCCTTGATCTTGGCAAATTATAAGATGCACCATGGTGCATATAATTCTATGTGAACCTCCAATTAAAATATAATCTCTATTCTCTTTCCTCCTCCACTTTCCTAATTTATGATTTTTCTTTCTCCTCTATTTTCTCTCTATTTTATTTTTCTTTCTCTTGAATTCGTTCATCATCTTTTAAATTGAATTCCTTCATATTGTTAATCACCATAGAGTGAATTTCTTCATTACAATAAATTAAATTATTAAATTCAAATTTTGTTTTCTTCAACCTTTGATTTGAAGCTTTGTTAATGGAGTTTTATAATGAAGTGGTGAAGCTAAAAATGGTGTCGTCGTCAAATAGAAGGTGGTTAAGACGATGGTGAGATTATTTTTCATGAGATTTCATTATCTAAATCACCATGGCTAGGTTTGAGTTTCGAAATATGTAGCTTTTATATTCTTTTGACTTTTTTTTAGTGATAATTGTGCATTTTGTTATGAACAGTTCTGTATTTGATTATATTTTAGTATTTTGAACATTTTAAGCTAAAAATGTTAACGTATGATACGTTTTCTGTAAATACATAACATGTATTTTTGGAATTTCGAGCATCTTTATTACAATTTTGAACATGCGATAAATTACTTATGAACTTATTTTTGTTTTAGACCTATGTATTTTTAATTTTATTAAAAAATTTGGCATTCTCTACTTTATAATTTATAAATCTGAACATTTGACATTCTGAATAGTGTCTTTAAGTGTAGAAGTTTTTAAAGGGTCTTCAGTGGTTTGTGGTTGGGGTTCAGAAGTTTTTTAGGGCGTTCAGATGTTCATCTAGGGTGTTCAGTGGTTTGTGGTTTGGGTTCATAAGTTTAGGTTTTTGTAGGGTGTTCAGTGGTTTATGATTGGGGTTCAAAGGTTTTTGTAAGGGTTCAGAAGTTTTTATAGGGTGTTCAGTGGTTTGTGGTTGGTGTTCAGAAGTTTTGTAGGGGGTTCAGATATTTTTGTACGATGTTCAGTGGTTTGTGGTTGGGGTTCAGAAGTTTTTGGGGGTTTAGAGGTTTTTGAAGGGTGTTTAGTGGTTTGTGATTGAGGTTCAAAAGTTTTTGTAGGGAGTTCAGTGGTTTATAATTGGAGTTCAAAGGTTTTGTAAGGGTTCAAAAGTTTTTGAAGGGTGTTCACTGGTTTGTGGTTGGTGTTCAGAAATTTTGTAGGGAGTTCAGAGATTTTTATAGGGTGTTCAGTGGTTTGTGGTTGGGGTTCAAAAGTTTTGTAGGGGGTTTAGAGGTTTTTGAAAGGTGTTCAGTGGTTTATGATTAGAGTTCAGAAGTTTTTGTAGGGGGTTCAGAGGTTTTTGAAGGGTGTTCAGTGTTTTATGGTTGGGGTTCAAAAGTTTTTGTAGGGGGTTCAGAGGTTTTTATAGGGTGTTCAGTGGTTTGTGGTTGTGGTTCAGAAGTTTTTGAGGGGGGTGAGAGGTTTTGTAGTGTGTTATGTAGTTTATTGTTTGGGTTCAGAGGTTTTTGTAGGGGTTCAGAATTTTTTGAAGGGTGTTCAGTGGTTTGTGGTTGGGGTTCAAAAGTTTTGTAGGGGGTTCAGAGATTTTTGTAGGGTGTTCAGTGGTTTGGAATTTGGGTTCAGAAGTTTTTAACAATTGGTTTTTTCTTAGATACATCATCGAATTTATTCTTTTTTTGGTGTTTTGATGTTGAACATTTGACTAATTGTACAATTTAAAAACAAATTGCGAACTTAAACAATAAATTACTTACACATCTTTATCCTCTTCAGTATGAGCAAATAATTTTGATTTTCAACCAAAAAAAATTAAAAAAAAAATAATTTAAAAAAGTCAAAAAGACAATTATATAGTAGAATATAGTTTCAATTTTACAATTTGTTGAATTATATTAGAAAATTTATTTAACATAAATGTAGGAAAACAAAAAAAAGTTAAGTATTGTTTATTTTTTTGAAGGTGTTTTCGTGTGTTTTTTCTCTTTTGTCATGGTAGATTGCAGTTTTTAGAGAGGAAAAATGGTGAGAGGAGAGAGAAAATATAAAAGAATTTTTTTTTTACGGGAAAATATAAAAGAATTCATTAAGGAAGGTTTTTAATTTATGAGAGGAGAGAGAAAATTTTTAAAATGAAATAAAAATATATATGACAGTTTATTTTTGAAGTTAAATAGATTTGACAATTGGAGAGAGGAGGAATTATTAAAAAAAAAAAAAATAATAAATAAATAAAATTTCGTGGACTTCTTTTGTTTGGAGTCTTTGGACTTCTTGTGTTGGGTGTGGATTGGGTCATGGTGCACCTAGTTCTAAGTGCACCATGGTGCACATAATACTAATTGCTTTATCTTAAGCATTAGCTTAAGCTTTTGGTTGAGAAGATCCACCAATAGTATTGCCTCTACCTTAGGATCTTCCATCTGCTGATCAATTCAAGTCTCAACTATGTAAAATGGCTTAAGGTCATTAAGACAAAACTTAACAATGAATTGGTTCTACATGCTATCATTCTTGACACATATATTAAAAGACAAATACACTAACAATAACATGTGTCATTTCCTGGTGTGTTACTTAGTTTATTTATTATTATAATTATTATTTTTTTTAAAAAAAGAGTTTCATTTAGGAAACAAATAGATTTAGTGCATTCTTTAACAATATATATTTATACTATAGACTTAAGTTTAAAAATAATAAAATTAGATTTTTAACATAATTAATTTGTGACATACGACAAAGTGTTATGTATTACTCCGTACACTATAATTATTACAACAAGGATTTTTTTTTTGAGATTTTTTTATTTAATTATGTATTAGAAGCTTGCCATGAAAGATGTGGAAAAATATTTTAAGTCGGTTGATGATGGAGAAAAAAAAAACTGCATAAGAGAGAGTAAATTAATAGTATGTAAATAAGAAATCTTTTTACAGGTTAAATACATAGTTTGAAGATATTCATTTGGTTAATAAGAAAAAATGATATAAATTTGTTGGTGAAATATATATAGATATCTATTTTTCTAATAGGTTCTTTCATAATAAATTCATATTATGATGTAGTAATTTAGACAAATTTTTTTCATAATTAAATATAATGTTAATAAATAAACATTTATTTAAAATCATGTGCGTGGCAGACCTAACCTAGTATATTATAATACTTGATATGAATATAATCATAAGTTTATGACACACGTAGTTTATTTTGAGTTAGGTCAAATATAAGATTTAAGATAAGATTGATGGTTAACCCGACTCATTTTAGCGAGCTAGACATTTGGATAGTCGGGGAGGGGGAAGGGTAAGGGGATTCTTACCTCAAAGTGCGTCTAATGAGGATTAAAGTTCAAAGCTTTAGATTTGAAGAACACGTCTTCCTTTCTACTAGGCCAACCTTTGCTTGGATCAATCTTGTGATTATGCTATAAGTGCAAGGTCTTCAATACCCACAAGCCATCTTCATTCATTCTAGCATAAACGCGGGTGTAGACACCCATTTGTGTCTCCCCAAAACCAAACCCGGTGTTGAGTACCTTTCACGTCGAATCATAATCGAAAGAAGCGAAAGTGTGGAAAGTCTAGTATTGCGGATAGTTTTTATTTTTTTTCTCTTCTCTTTGTTTTTAAAAACTTATTTTAAGAAAATAGCCAATCCAGTTTGGGTTGGTCCATGATATGGGTCCAATAGTAGTGTAGTTGGATGGGGCTTGCAAAGACCTTTCCAACGATATATTATAAGCCCAATTCCGATAAGTATTGAGGAAGTTATGACCAATTTACTAAACTGGGCCCGGTTTGACCTAATATGCGGCCCAATGATCTAGAGGAGGGCCTAATATGATTTATCATTCCTAATGCAATTAGGAATGGTTTTAGTCTTTTAGATTCATCTAGAAGGTTCTTTTAATTCCTAATTCAATTAGCATTGATAAATTGACTTTTGTTGACTTTTTAGAGTTTTAATTAAAATCAAAGAACATTTTTGAGGAAAAGATACGATTTTATCCTCCAAGTATGGCAAATTGATCTGATTTTAGAAAACGCGTCAAAAACAAGATTGGCGCCTGACACCAGGCATTGGCGCCTAGCGCCAGCGTCGGCGTCTGGCGCTAACGTCGGCGCCTGGCGCGAATGGCCAATTCCTGGCGCCAATCTCGTTTTGCGTACGCCAGACTTTGTTTTGTTAATTTTATCTTTTTGGCTGATTTCTCTATAAATAACGTATTAAAAACTCCGTTTTCATTCATCAACAATCAGTTTTCAATTGCATTCACCTACAATCAGTTTTCATTCATCAATTCTTTCATTCTCTTTAATCATTCGCTAATTCTCCTTAAGATTTCCCTAATCAATTCATCTTTCTCTTTCTCTTTAAACTTGCTTTCACATACAAAATTCCGCATTCGCAAGATCTATAAACACCTAGCCATATTCGAAGTTGCCTTCGCTCTAAACGTGAAAGGTTTAATTTCTGAGGTTTTGGTCCCAAATCTCTATTTCAATTATTTAATTTAATTGTTTTGTTTTATTATTTTCCTTGAAGTTACTAACGTGTGTATTTTGTTATTAGAAAGAGGTACGAGCCATCAAAGTAAGTGCTTTAATGGTTTTAATTGGTGTTATGATGTAGAAATCATGTTTATATTGTTATTATGATATTCCTAGTATCATGTCTAGGGTAACTTTAATATTAAATATGATTGTTAAGATGCTTCCTATGTTCTTCCTAATATTTATGATTGTTAGTATCATGTTAGAGTTAAAGATTTGATTTTTATTGCTTAGTGACATGCTAGGGTTTGTTATTAATCTTGTTAGTATCATGCCTTGGATCTTGCTATTTTTATTATGCTTTAACATGATTTATGATTATTTTTATAATTGTTATGATTATGATTATAATTTTATCATTGCTATGATTATCATTATTATTATGATGATTATTGTTTTGATTATTATTTTAATCACGATTATTTTTATTATAACTTTATAATTATTATTTTATTATTCTTATGTTGCTTGATATTTATTGTTATTGCTTGATCACACCTTTTATGCATGTTTAAAGGGAATTTGTACTTGTAATCACGCTTAATAAGATAATTGATAATCTTGTTAGGTTAATATGATTATAATTCAAGTGATCGCCAATAATAGTTTATTTGTGCATTAAATTCAACCAACATAGATAAACAGGTTTAGGGCTAATCCTATTGATTGCATGTTAATTGAAAAGCGCACATGAATACGATCAGAATAAAGTAGAGGCCAATTATTCGGGCAGGTTCAATCTCTTTTAGGTTGGATTTGTACCTTCATCCCCGAACCCTTATTTGGTTCTAGACCTTATGGAGTTGACGATCTCTTGGATCTTTAAGGGGTGTAACCTTCACCCTGTGAATGGTTTACAAGTTCCTAAAACTTGTTGGCGACTCTTTTGCTCTATCTTCTTCCCTTTTGGACGCCACCGTACTTTAGTGTATGATCACAGTGGGGTTCAAGCTAGGGGTTAACACTTGAAATTATTCCCCACAGTTTTTGGCGACTCTGCTGGGAAGGATTTCTATTTTAATTCCTGAATTTGTTTCGGCAATGATTTAGAATGAGTGGACGAGACTCGAAACGTTCTAAGTATTTCATGTGCGTAATTTTGATTAACATTATTGTCATATGCATAAAAAAGATCTCATTGGAAAGACCATCCGTAATGAGTTAAAAACATAGGATTTTACACGTAGGAAATTTGAGAAATATCTTTCACAACTAGGACCGAAATAACACCGCGCGAAACTGGAAAATTTTATCGAGCACAGAAAGCTGCTGAGGCATATGGGAAGTAGCGCCAGAGGCTAGAGCTTGGCGCCAGACTTTTAGCCGTAGCGCCAGACGCCAGCATTGGCGCCAGGCGCTACAGCTAAAAGCTGGCGCCAGTCTCTGTTTGCTGGCGCCAACCTCCCCCAATACCGAGCCAGAAATATGCGTTCTAATTTCGACCGGTTTTTCGTATTGTTTGCTCGATCTTACTTCCTGATTGAATTTTTTCTCACTTTTCTGAAACCCATATGTGTTCTACATATGGACATAATCCTCTGGGAATTCATGCTCCGTTTACCCGATTGAACGCTCTGTGCAACAAAGGGTACATCCGAGAATGTTGAATTCACCAAACCGTGGAAGTGAGTTTTTTTCTAAAACTCGCGGTGTCCCATCCACTCGCGCCAACCCTTCACGGTTAGGCTTCCGCGCGGTGCATTCGGAAAATTAACCATGGACCCTCTATTGACTAAACCATATCCCGAGCTTTAGAGAACTAGAGCCATGGTTAGGTTGCAAACTCATTGCATCATATTGTGCCTACTTGACTAATTATGCATTATTTGTTGTGCATATATTCTATGTTCCTCTAAACCGTTTGTTGACTTGTGTTGAGATTAAATAAATTAATGACTTAAAAAACTTTGCCTAATTAATTAATTTGAGTAAATAAAGTCTAATATTTTAATCAAAATTGACCTAGTACGACTTTAGGCATACCCCAGTTGATTAATAACACCAAAAACAGTCCCAGATTAAATCTCCAATATTGGCGCCAAAGTCTGAGCTGTAGCGCCACACTGTGGAGTGTGGCGCCTGGCGACAGCTCTGTCGTCTGGTGCCAAGCTACACAGTGTGACGCCAGTCCTGTCGTTTGACCGACAGTTCGGATTATTGGTCGAGTGTCTAATTAACCAGTTTACTAATTAATTCGGTTAATTTTCGCTGTCAATCATGCCTTGTCGAGTCATTAATTCAGTTTAGTCACATAGTCTAGCCCCATGGTCATGACACGAGTCTTAACATGCCACCTACACTCACTAGTCTTAGCACACACTTTGAGTACACATGTCACCATGACCATGTTTTAGGATCATGCATGAGTCGGTTTTTTCCGTCATTTGAGTTGGGGCACATTCTATTCCTAATTCTTCATATCCCTCCATCTCCATCATTTTCCTTCACATTCTATTCCAATCTTTCTTCACTTCCTCCATCCATTGCATGTTGAATAAAGTTTGAGTCAAATAATTAACAATAAATATCCCCAATTTCCTTTTCCACAGTACTTGGTTGAAGAGAGAAGGGCGATTAATCAAGGACAACCTCTTTATTCAAGTCTCACTTTTTGATAAACCGATTCAACAAAAGAGGAAGGTTAAAAATATAATGGCAAGCCAAGAAGAAGTCAATGAGCTTAGGAACCAACTGGTTACCATGACTGAGACACTGAAGCTCCTCACACTTAAGATCGATGATCCCGTGAAACAACAACAAATGAACCTCATGCAAGAAAGTTTGGGCAAGCTATCTAGTGACTATAAATTTCAAGGCATGAGTTCACAAGGGGTCTCGCTGGACAAGGAACTTCTTCCACATAAGTTCAACGCCACTGACATCCTTAAATTCAAGGCAACAGATAACCCTTACTTCCATCTAAGAGCTTTCGAAACTATAATGAGTATTAAGGGTATCGATAAGAAGGTTTTCCCCTCTCTGTTCCCACTATCTCTCGAAACCGTTTGTCAACAATGGTTCTTTTCTCTCGAGAAAGAAAAAACCTCTTCTTGGGAGTCGATAACAAACGTTTTCATAGATAGATACAAGTGCAACATCCAAGACGAAACAGACTGTAGACAACTTGAGATGTTAAAACAAAAAGAAAACAAAGGGTTCACGTCTTTCTTCAATAAATGGAGGGAAAATTCTACTAATATGGTCAAGACTCCTACCGAAAAAGAATCTGTGAGGATGTTTATCAAGAATCTCCAAGGGAAGTATTCAAAGCACTTAAAGTACCAATACAATTTGAATACTTTCAAGGCTGTCTATAATATAGGCATTGACATTGAAGATGACCTTCTGAAAGATAATAGTGCGAGAGGAAAGAAGAGCGACCATCCTTCTTCTTCCTCTCCCATTAATGAGGTACATGCCACGAACGCCTCTAAACCACGAATCCAAAGATCAAAAAGAGTGTTCACTCCACTTGGTATGAGTTATGAAACAGCTTTCGAGAAGCTACATCACAAAGGACTAGTCATGCCCATAGGGCCCATCAAAGATCCAGTTCCAGAAGCCAGGCCACCCAAGTGGGATCCTAATAAGCACTGCAAATATCACCAAGGAAAGGGTCACGACATTGAGGAGTGTTGGAAACTCAAAGAAGCTATTCAAGATCTGATCGATAGCAATGAAACTCCTTAGATTCTAGCCATCAAAGATGACCAAGCACCCTTCGATCCATCACTTCTTATCACACCTGTAGGCGAGCCCATGATCGAGACGGCTCATATGACCTCTCTCGATGACGTGGCCATAATTGGGGAGGATGAAAGTCTTTTCTTAGATAATACCAGGGAAGACTTGTCAAGTCTAAAAGAGGACGTTCGAAAATCGCAAGATGTCATTGCCATGCTCTTGAATGTGGTAGAAGGATTAGCAAACCGGGTGATGGCCATTGAACAAAATTCTCGCCAAGAGTTTAATGAAGAACTCAATGCTCCTAAGCCACGGGAAAAACGGACCATTGAATAATACACACCAATAGGAATGACTTACAATGAAGCTTTTGACTGTCTTCACGGTCAAGGTCTTATCCACCCCATTGGTCCCAGTCAAGATCCTTCGCTTGAAAAACAGTTTCCTAATTGGGATCCAAATTCTTATTGTCGATACCATAGAGGTCGTGGTCACACCACCGAAGTATGTCTCGCCCTCAAAGATCGTGTTCAAGACTTCATTGATTCAAGTCTCCTTCATGTTCCTCCGCGCTACTAGAAGGTCAAGATTAGTAACAGTGGTTGTAAAGGGAAAAAGAACGACTATCCTTCTTCTTCCGGAAACACCTACTCTAGTAATAGTGTTGGTACTTTCGGCCTTAGCGAGATCCTAGCCATGGGTAATCGAAAGCAACTGATAAAGGATTTCACCCCTATTGAAATTAGCTACGATAAGGCTTTCGATCGACTCCATGCCAAAGGACTCATTACTCCCATTGGACCTATTCAAGATCCCCTACTTGAGAAGAGATCGCCTATTTGGAATCCAGACGAACACTACAAGTACCACCAAGGTAGGGGTCATGCTACTGAGAGCTGTTGGAAGCTAAAGGAGGCTAGCCAACATTTGATTGATAATAACAAGCTCCCCATGCCTCCAGTTAACAAGAAGAGCGAGTGATAATAAAGGAAACAACACAAGACAAGAGGCGAGATTCAACGACAAGATTTCATGACCTCTTTTTCTATTTCTTTTTCATTTTTTCCTTTCCCCAATAATTCTAGCATAGGCACCTTTTCTTTTCCTTTAGATTAATTTTGTAGTTTTTTTCCTTTTCCCCTTTTTAATAAAATGAGCATTTATTTCCTTATATATGATCATTGCATTAAAAAAAAAAAATCCATGTCGAATTAAGCACAAGGTATACCAATGATTTAAGGCACCCCTTGTAGCCACATCATATCTCCTTTCACCCTTCAATTATACAATCCTTTCTTCATAAACCACTTTGAGCCTCGTCTAACGATAGACCTTTCATTTTTCAACCCATATCTACCTAACCTTGGGATGGGATGGTGTACAACTTATGCAATTCTAAAAGAGCTTGAGTGACTTAATATAAGCAAAAACAAAAAAAAATAATAAAAGTGCACAAAAGGGCAAGTGTTCCAATGTCTTTGATATGAAAATATTTTCGATAAGAACACGTCTCAGATTGCGTCTCTTATAGAGTGCTCGGTACCGTGCCTGAGAAACATGAATGCCAAGTGAGTGATAGACCGCATGATCGGGATTGCCTACACTTGAAAAAATAAAATAAATGCAAAAGCAAATAAAAAGAGCTAAAAAAGAGTAGAAACTCAAGCATAAAAATATAAAGATTCAAAAGCGAGGTTGCACACCTTGGGGGCTTATCTAGGGTCTTGAGCCTTTATCCACTTCTTCTTCAAACTTTAGCATAACCACGTTACAACCCTTCTGTGGGGAATAAATTTCAAGCGTTAACCCCTATCTTGAACCCCACTGTGATCATACACTAAAGTACGGTGGCGTCCAAAGGGAAAGAAGATAGAGCAAAAGAGTCGCCAACAAGTTTTAGGAACTTGTAAACCGTTCACGAGGTGAAGGTTACACCCCTTAACTATCCAAGAGATCGTCAACTCCATAAGGTCTAGTACCAAATAAGGGTTCGGGGATGAAGGTACAAATCCAACCTAAAAGAGATTGAACCTGCCCTAATAATAGGCCTCTACTTTATTCTGATCGTATTCATGTGCGCTTTCTGACTAACATGCAATCTATAAGTTTAACCCTAAACCTGTTTATCTATGTTGGTTGAATATTAATGCACAAATAAATCTATTATTGGCGATCACTTGAAATTATAATCAAATTAACCCTGAACAAGATTATTAATTATCTTATTAAGCGTGATTACAAGTACAAATTCCCTTTAAACATGCATAAAAGGTGTGATCAAGCAATAAATAAATAATATCAAGCAACATAAAAATAATAATCATAAAAATAATAATCATAATATTCATGTTAAAGCATAATATTAATAGCAAGATCCTAGGCATGATACTAATAAGATTAATAACAAACCCTAGCATGTCACTAAACAATAAAAATCAAAGCTTTAGCCCTAACATGATACTAACAATCATAAATATTAGGAAGAACATAGGAAGCATCGCAAAAATCGTATTAAATATTAAAATTACCCTAGACATGATACTAGGAATATCATAATAACAATATAAACATGATTTCTACATCATAATATCAATTAAAACCATTAAAGCACTTACTTTTATGCCTCATACCTCTTTCTAATAACAAAATACACACGTTAGTAACTTCAAGGAAAATAATAAAATCAAAACAATTAAAATAAATAATTGAAAGAGAGATTTGGGACCAAACCCTCAGAAATTAAACCTTTCACGTCTAAGGCGAAGGCAACTTCGAATATGGCTAGGTGTTTCTAGATCTTGCGAATGCAGAATTTTGTATGTAAAAAGTGTTTAGAAAAGAGAGAGAGAGATGAAATAATCAAGAAAACTTGATGAGAATTGGTGAATGATTAAGAGAGAATTAGAGAATTACTGATTGCGAATGAAAACTGATTGTAGGTGAATATTCGTGAGAATTGGTGAATGAAAACGGAGTTTTTAATACGTTATTTACAGAGAAATCAGCCAAAAAGATAAAATATCAAAACAGAGCACTTGGCGCACGCAAAACGAGATTGGCGCACGCAAAACAGAGCTGGCGCCAGCACCAGCTTATTGGCGCCAGGCGCCAATAGCTAGCACCAGGCGCCAATGGCTGGCGCCAGGCCTGGTTCCAGGCGCCAATGCCTAGAGTCAGGCGCCAGGCCTGTTTTTGACGCGTTTTCGAAAATCAGATAAGTTTGTCGTACTGGAGGATAAAATCGTATCTTTGCCTCGAAAATGCTTTTTGATTTTAATTAAAACTCTAAAAAGTCAACAAAAGTTAATTTATCAATGCGAATTGAATTAGGAATGAAAAGAACCTTCTAGAAGAGTCTAGAAGACTAAAACCATTCCTAATTGCATTAGGAATGATAAATCATATTAGGCCCTCCCCTAGATCATTGGGCCGCACATAAGGCTCAAACCGAGCCCAGTTTAGTAAATTGGCCATAATTTCCTCAATATTCATCGGAATTGGGCTTATAATATATCGTTGGAAAGGTCTTGTCAAGCCCCATCCAACTACACTACTATTGGACCCATATCATGGACCAACCAAACTGGATTTGCTGTTTTCTTAAAATAAGTTTTCAAAAACAGAGAGAAGAGAAAAGAAATTAAAACTATCCGCAATACTAGACTTTCCACACTTTCGCTTCATTCGATTATGATTCGACGTGAAAGGTACTCATCACTGGGTTTGGTTTTGGGGAGACACAAATGGGTGTCTACACCTTCAAAAGACCTTTTTGAGGTATACACACTTGTGCGAGGTTCGGATAAAGCTACGTTCGGCCTGATTCCTAATGTATACGTAGGCAACCTCACATCGAGGTGCGGCCGTAATAAACATGCATTCATATTCACATTCACACACTTACACCATGATCATATCAAGGGATTCCCTATGCTCATCCCTATCCATTTAGAGCTAGACTTGGGGGCTTGATCCTTATATCATTAGCTTAACTAGCCTAAGAGTCACCATCATTTGACTCTTCTTGAAATAATCTTTCTCCACACACTTAGCCCTTGTGGCCTAGCTTTAGTGTCACTTTCACACACTGCACAGATACATGACCAAATATACTTTCCCTTAGGAACCCTTTGTCATGAAATCGTAACGCTGAAGCATGCTTCGTCAAAATCACTCATAATTGTCATTGCATCACGAAGTATGAAGTGCTTAGCCTCCGTGCCTAAGTTACCCTAATACTTTCATCATAAAGTCAACAGTTGAGATATCCTAGGATGGATTAATCCTTGCACCTTGAGAGATAGTATCAAACAACATTTGACTAAGCTCATTCAACATGCACCTTCAAAACTTCGATTCTTTTTCGCGTCTTTCTTTTTCGGGAGAAAGTCGGTACCCTCCACAAAAATGACGGAAATTTTTTTCTTTTTTGCATTTTTCGAGTCGCACGATCACATTACAATGCACACACGAGTCATGTACACATTGAGTCATGTCCTGTCATATCACTTTGATTTGAGTCTAACACATGTGTCAAACTCTTCGAGTCGAGTCAACCTCGAGTCAATCATATCGAGTCAAGTTTATACCTTGAGTCGTGTCAAGTCGATGAGTCAAGCAACATTAAACCTTAGGTCAACCCTAAGATAATTAAGTCTTAGGTCAACCCTAAGGTGAATAAAGAAATTGGCAAAGTTCTATAGTAAAAAATAAATACAGGTGCAGCAGAACAGGGAAGACCCTACTCCAGCGCCTGGCGCCAGAGATATCTCAACAGCGACAGAGCTCGAAGCCTCTCAGAAAGGTGATTTCGACCTCATACAACAATTTCGGGTTCCTTGGTACGCCAGTTAGCCCCTATAAGCAATTTGACATGATTAAGTAGTCAGTTTGATTACAATCACAATAAGTGGTCAACCTGATGAAAGATTGTCTCACTTAGCTTAAAGCGCCTAATCACGAAAACACCGACGTACTGGTTTTAGCGGAAACAAAGTTCAGGCGAGCTTTAGAGATCGACAAACGTTGGTCTTTGGAAATTTTTCTTCGGAATATTATCGCAACAAACGTTCAAGTACCGAAGCTCTATTGTTCAGAGACGCGTGAACATCTCCATTCAAAGCTCTTTGCTCCAGAGACGCGTGGGCATATTATTCAAGCTCTTTTGTTCAGAGACGCGTGGACATTCCTTTCATTCAAGCTCTATTGTCCAAAGACGCGTGGGCACATCAATCAAGCTCTTTTGTTCAGAGACGCGTGGACAATCCTTTTCAAGCTCTATTGCTCCAGAGACGCGTGGGCATATCATTCAAAAGCTCTTTCGCTCAGAGACGCGTGGGCATCCTATTATCAAGCTCTTCGTTCAGAGACGTGTGGACACATCATTCAGAAGATCATATCAAAAGGGAAGCTCTTTGTTCAGAGGCGCGTGAACATATCAAAAAGAAGCTCTTTGTTCAGAGACGAGTGAACATCGAAACAGTAAGGTGGCGTAGCTTAGCTTGTGGAGAGTTGTCACAAACAACCGAGGATTGTTTCAAGAGAAACAATCTTCGATGGTATTCCCTTGGATGTGGAATATTATCAAAGCGGGAGGAGGATAGTTTCAGGCGAAGTAATCTTCTATATTGGAAGCAGCTACGGGCGTAGCGGTTTTCAAACGGGATGACATTCTCTACCTTGCAGGAGGTCATCAAAACAATCGGTTACTTTCAAAGACGTGTGCTCGACGGTGCAAGATACGCGTTTCTTAACTCTTTTATCCGTTTAACTAACGCTAGTTTGCTGGTATCGGCGTTACAAGAGTGATTTAGGATCGCAGAACGTTCGGAGTCATTCTCCGTCCCTATCGCTACTTTGACTTTTGTTTTCGAAACTTGCGTTTCTCCAAACTCAGTCAAAGTGGGGGCTTCTGTAGACACCCATTTGTGTCTCCCCAAAACCAAACCCGGTGATGAGTACCTTTCACGTTGAATCATAATCGAATGAAGCGAAAGTGTGGAAAGTCTAGTGTTGCAGATAATTTTTATTTCTTTTCTCTTCTCTTTGTTTTTGAAAACTTATTTTAAGAAAACAGCCAATCCAGGTTGGTTGGTCCATGATATGGGTCCAATAGAAGTGTAATTGGATGGGGTTTGCAAAGACCTTTCCAACGATATATTATAAGCCCAATTCCAATGAATATTGAGAAAGTTATGGCCAATTTACTAAACTGGGCCCGGTTTGACCTTATATGCGGCCCAATGATCTAGAGGAGGGCCTAATATGATTTATCATTCCTTATGCAATTAGGAATGGTTTTAGTCTTCTAGATTCTTCTAGAAGGTTCTTTTCATTCCTAATTCAATTAGTATTGATAAATTGACTTTTGTTGACTTTTCAGAGTTTTAATTAAAATCAAAGAACATTTTTGAGGAAAAGATACGATTTCATCCTCCAAGTACGGCAAATCGATCTGATTTTAGAAAACGCGTCAAAAACAAGATTGGCGCCTGACGCCAGGCATTGGCGCCTGGCGCCAATGCCCAATTCCTGGCGCCAATCTCGTTTTGCGTGCGCTAGACTCAGTTTTGTTAATTTTATCTTTTTGGTTGATTTCTCTATAAATAACGTATTAAAAACTCCATTTTCATTCATCAACAATCAGTTTTCAATTACATTCACCTATAATCAGTTTTCATTCATCAATTCTTTCATTCTCTTTAATCATTCGCTAATTCTCCTTAAGATTTCCCTAATCAATTCATCTTTCTCTTTCTCTTTAAACTTGCTTTCACATACAAAATTCCGCATTCGCAAGATCTAGAAACACCTAACCATATTCGAAGTTGCCTTCGCCCTAAACGTGAAAGGTTTAATTTCTGAGGGTTTGGTCCCAAATCTCTATTTCAATTATTTAATTTAATTGTTTTGTTTTATTATTTTTCTTGAAGTTACTAACATGTGTATTTTGTTATTAGAAAGAGGTACGAGGCATCAAAGTAAGTGCTTTAATGGTTTTAATTTGTGTTATGATGTAGAAATCATGTTTATATTGTTATTATGATATTCTTAGTATCATGTTTAGGGTAACTTTAATATTAAATATGATTGTTACGATGCTTCCTATGTTCTTCCTAATATTTATGATTGTTAGTATCATGTTAGGGTTAAAGATTTGATTTTTATTGCTTAGTGACATGCTAGGGTTTGTTATTAATCTTGTTAGTATCATGCCTAGGATCTTGCTATTTTTATTATGCTTTAACATGATTTATGATTATTTTTATAATTGTTATGCTTATGATTATAATTTTATCATTGCTATGATTATTATTATTATGATGATTATTGTTTTGATTATTATTTTAATCACGATTATTTTTATTATAACTTTATAATTATTATTTTATTATTATTATGTTGCTTGATATTTGTTGTTATTGCTTGATCACACCTTTTATGCATGTTTAAAGGGAATTTGTACTTGTAATCACGCTTAATAAGATAATTGATAATCTTGTTAGGTTAATATGATTATAATTCAAGTGATCGCCAATAATAGTTTATTTGTGCATTAAATTCAACCAACATAGATAAACAAGTTTAGGGCTAATCCTATTGATTGCATGTTAATTGAAAAGCGCACATGAATACGATCAGAATAAAGTAGAAGCCTATTATTAGGGCAAGTTCAATCTCTTTTAGGTTGGATTTGTACCTTCATCCCCGAACCCTTATTTGGTTTAGACCTTATGGATTTGACGATCTCTTGGATCGTTAAGGGGTGTAACCTTCACCCTGTGAATGGTTTACAAGTTCCTAAAACTTGTTGGTGACTCTTTTGCTCTATCTTCTTCCCTTTTGGACGCCACCGTACTTTAGTGTATGATCACAGTGGGGTTCAAGCTAAGGGTTAACGCTTGAAATTATTCCCCACATCGGGCCTCACATTCACACTTTTTTTCGAAGTCCTCTTCATACGACGTAACTCATCCTCACATACCACCCCACAACTAAACCACCTGAACTTCCAACACCCATTGCCTTTGCCCTCTTCTTCGCTTCCCTCCTAGGCGTCCTAGCCCTCATGTCGGGTTTTGCCCAACACTCACACTTCCACGTGTTAGCTATTCTTTGTTTATTGTCCGTCTTAGAATTTACACCTTGAACCCTAGACACTCCAAACCCCATCTTCTCGGCATACTCTTTATAGTAGGCTTCAACATCTTCCTAAGACGGGAACACCATCCCTTCCTTAGGCTCCTCAACAGTTACTGTCATATCGTTGTTACCAACTATCATATCATTTCTACCAACCACAGTGTGAGGCGTGTAAAATGTTTTCAAGGGGGATAAATACCTAACATTCATGTTAACTTCACCTACACCAACACTATTTGCAACAACTATGTCTTCTAAACCCTCCATATCAATACCCTCCTCCATATCAATGTTACTCCTCCTAAACTTAACTCCACTGCCCCTATCACCAACACCAACCTCACTGCCCCTTATAAACTCTTCATTTTCGATTTCCAAAATATCAGTCTCCATAAAAAACAATTCACCCTTCAAATACAGAACACCAACAGAATTATGATACAAATTGAAACAATCATAGCTCTGTCCAACCAAGTAAGACAAATCAACCAACACGTTTTTGCATCACACAAGACTACAACACATTCTTAGAAAGTATAAATTGCATTTTTAAACAAAATCAATCAGCCATTATCAGAACCTTAAACCCATTTTAACAGAGGAATTAAACCGCATTATATTATGATACAAATTAAAACATAGTCTGTGTAACTACAACCAATTGAACAAAGTAAGACAAATCGACCAACCAACACGTTTTTGCAGCAATAAGACAACAATACATTCTCATAAATTGCATTTTAAACAAAATCAACCACCCATTTCCAGCCAATTTGTACCATTTCAACATAGGAATGTCATCGCATAATCCCATTACTTTCAATTATTCTGATTTCGGTCTCAATTTTGAATTCAATTTCATGAAATTTTGTCGCAACAAAACCCTAAAACAGAACAGAACTTAACATGAAGCAACGAAAAAAATTAAAAAAAGAATAGAAAACTTCACTAACATGTTAACTTCAATGGATTAGACAACTTGAATACCCGGTTATTTCATCTGGGTAGGGTTCTCAAGAAAGGACATAGCACAATTGATAGATAGAAGAGAGAGAAGCTAAGTTCTGAAAGAGATGTGTGAATATTTTACCGTTTACTCAACAGGGGGGAATCGTTCAACGCCATTATTCAAACAGTTTGACACATAGATTGTCCCCACAAACCCGACTCAGCAACTCAGGATGTGAAAAATATCACAATATTTTCCAAAATTCCATTATGAGAAACACAACTGTTTCTCACAATGAGGAACTGTGGCTTCCTCATTATTTATTATTAATAATTACTTTAACTAGGATAATAAAGATTATATGATTAATAATATGATTAAAATGTAAAATTTTGGAGGGACCCAACTAGCATCACAAGCAGCATGCTTAAACCTACTAGGAGAAAAAGGGGCAAACAAAGAGAAAGGAGGAGAAAATTCAAGGGTTTTGGCAACAATTGGGGCTGCTTCTGTTCTTGCTAGGGAGCTCTCTCTTTTATCTGCTATTGCAGCTAGTCAGCTTGTTAAGAGCCACTTAAAATACAACAGATCTACCAAACATACATCACAACTTACTATTACTTGATTAACGTTCCCTAATTAGAATTATGGACAATCCTAACTGAATGTAAATAGTAAAAAACAAGTCGAAATGTTGCATATATTAAGAAACGACACAAATATACAAGAAATATGAAAAACCTTTATAATAATTCAAATGTAAATGCTTTAAACTTTGGAATACTGTATTAGAATTCCCACGTGATAAATCAAAATGTTCTACTCAATGAAAATAATACTCCGTAGTAGTAGTTAGTTGAAGGGTAATAATCAGAATCTGGATTATATAACTTCTCACAACATAAAAGTACAAGTACAAGACTATTATTTGGCAGCCACCACTATTTACTTTCTAATTTTGTTGATTGTGTTTTATGGTGATAAACTGTACATCCCACAAATTCCATTGCATTCCAATATAAGCCCGCATTCTTTAAATCACCTCCCATAGTCCCATTGGTCATTTTCCTTCTGATTTCTGGCATTTGACAAAACTTATCTGAAATCAATTACTTAATTTGAATTACTCTATCTAAATTCTAAAACCAACTCAAAAATTATTGTATAGATTTTTGTAATATAGATTAATCCATGTAACTATATTTTTTCTCAAGCTAGTCAAAGTAAAATATGTGAACAATATCAAGAATCAAAATGCGTCAATTAATTTGAAAGAGATGGGGTATCACTTGTAAATTCCATCAAATATTTAAATTACTAATAATTATGAAAAATTATCAAAGATATTGGGAATTATTTTGCCACTAGATGATCTCAATTGGCTTTGTCTCATTTCCTACGAAAATCTTCAAATAATTGCAAGGAAAATTTGAAACCACCATGTATTATAGTCATTTATTACATTACCACCTCAATTTTTATTTTTTTATTTTTTATTTTTTTTTACCACCTCAAGTTTGTTTATTTGTTATTTATTTATTTATTTAATTTTTGAAGGAAAAATTGCGGAAAATAATACAACCTTTGACCCGTTCCTTTTTAATAATACAACCTTTAATTAATTTTAAATAATATAACCTTTGGGGGGTGTCAATTTTAAACAGGACGAAAAACTTGTAACCTTTAAAACCGGTTACCCATGACACGTGTTGTCATGTAATTGGTCTGAATATTAATTTTTTTTTAAAAAATAAATAACTTTTAATTTTTAGTTTTTAACAAAATGTTTATAATTAAATTAGTTCCTAATTAAGACATTAATTGTAATTTATATTATTTTAGATAATTACAAAAAAAAAACCCACCCATCCCCTTCCTATCCCCGACCCAGCTAGCCACCATATCTCCCATCCTCGAGCCACCTCCTCTCCCCCTCCCCCACACGCAACGACGACCTTATCGGCGACGGTACGGCCGGCGCCCAGCACCATCCTTTCCTAGACACACGAGCCTCACCACGACGCGAACGACACACTGATGCAAGGCTCAGTGGGGATATTTTTTTTTCGGTACAGGGGAAGTGGAGGGGGCGGTTTTCGAGCAACGAAAAGGGAGGGAGGTGGTTATCGGGATCTGGCCGGGAAAGGGAATGGGTGATTTTTGTGGTGTTTCGGGGGGTTTTGTGGTGCGGCTGCGTGGATCAGGGTGGTTTTTGTGGTGGTTAATTGGGAAGGAAAGGGGGTTAAGGGGGAAGTGGTCTGCGTGCCGACGGTGAGGATGTGGCTGGGTGGTGGTGGTTGGGTGGTTTGGGGTTAAGGGGGAAGGTCGGGGTTAAGGGGGAGGGGAGAGGAGGTGGCTGGGTGGTGGTGGTTGGGTGGTTTGGGTTTTTTTTTTCTTTAATAATAAAAATTATTTAATTTATTAATTATATTGAAAAACCAATAAAACAATGACACGTGTCACGGTTACCTTCAAAAACATATTACCAACAGATAATGTCTTGTTTAAAATTGACACCCCCCAAATGTTATATTATTAAGAATTAATCAAAAGGTTGTATTATAAAAAATAAAAAAATAACAAAAAAAAAGGGCCAAAGGTTGTATTATTTTCCGCAATTTTTCTTTTTTTTTTAAATTATTTTTATTTATTTTTTTTTAATTTTTTATTGTTTTATATCACCTAGTTTTTTCCAAAATTCTAAAAACTACCGCCAATTTTCTACATGACGCCATCTTAGCCCCCCCCCCCAAACAAACTTTTTTTTAATTTCCCTCTCTCTCTTTCTTTGCTAGATTTTCCCCTATTTTTTCCTCTTTCTGTATCTTCTTCTTCCACATTTTAATTCAATTGTCTCATTTTCGCAAGTTAGGGTTTCATATCGAGTTTAAGTGCTAACCACCCAGTTTTATTTTTTGATTTAGAAAAAACATTAAGAACTTCATGAACAAGAAGGATATTATCTTGAATATATAGCTCTATCAAGGGCAAAAGCATTTTGAAAAGGACCAATCAAAGTTGGAAGTAATGTTGGAAGTAAGGGTCGTATTCACATCTTAATTAGGAGCTACATTAGCCTACATAGTAGATAACACAGGAGACTTGACTTAATATATAAAGCTAATTGCAAAAATGTTCATTAGGCTTATTGATTGTTTGCAATTTTGCATGCTTAATCACAAATATAAAAGACTGATATAGGACGATATAATGAAACTTGAAAAAGCCTAATGAAAAATTCTTTGGTAGCTATCCTAAATGATAGCCATCAAAGTTCATGAAAGTCAAGTGAATCACAACCATTCATTCTTATACATATGTTTTGTATTGTAGGTAGTATATTTGTATTTTTGTTGTTTGTTTACAAAAATTAAGAAATACGCTGAAAAATACAAACCTAACTTAATACTTTGTATGTATAATCTGTTTTCATTCGTATAATATTTATAAACTCCATTTCGATTAGAGTGGTGGTATTGTAATCCAAGATAATTGTTTTTTTTTTTTTTTTTTTTTTTTTTTTTTTTTTTTTTTTTTTTTTTTGTCCCTTTTCATCTCTTATAAAACATGGGTGATGCCTTCTTCTTCATTCTTTTCTATACCTTATCAACCGTAACTTAAAAATCCATAGATGATATTTAACAACAAAAAAAAAAGTATTTATTTTTTGAAAATCCCAAACTCCATTGATGATAAAATTCTAATGAACTAATTCAACAACTATAATTAAAAACTGATCCATTGAAGAACAAACCAAACCATAACAAAAAGATTAATTGTGATATAAACAATTTAGCATCAACATCATTCTAAAAGATTTAATCACCATCACAATATATTCAAAGACTTGTTTAAACTCAATCGTAATAAATTCATTATATAAATAATGATCGAAAAGAAATGAATACAACATCACTATCTTCAATAAACGACTTTCCATCAACAATGACGATCGAATCTTCCATGGTGGTTACAAGGCCTACCACGGAAACCAAGAACAAAATAACGTTAGTTTAATAGTAAAAGAAACAATATGTATTCCTATAAGATACTTAGCTCTACAAGGTATCCTCATTTGCGCGCGTGCGCACAAAAAAAAAAAAAAAAAAAAAAAAAAAAAAAAAAAAAAAAAAAAAAAAAAAAAAAAAAAAAAAAAAAAAAAAAAAAAAAAAGTGTATAAGAATTAATGAATGAGATTTATTTGACTACGGACTGAAAGATAAAACTAATCAATACTTCCTATCTAAGATTACAAATTTACAATCACCCATAAAACTGATATAGTGCCACTAACAAACTGCCATCCTAATAATATGCAACTAAAGCTTCCACTCCCTAATTTGAAGGAAATAAACCCAACAATTAGAATCTATCGATCTATCTATATCAATACTAAAGTAATCACCAGTGAAGGTTCCGGAATGACACTTGTCACAACGAGGTTAAAAATTTTCCTGCCAAAAACTTTATTTTTAAAGTAAAAAAAAAAAGTAAATTAAAAATTTGTTAACAGAAGAGTAGGAAATATATTAAGTAAGAAGAATTTGTACAAATAATAAAAAAAAAAAAGGCAACAATAAAAAAATAGAACAAATATAACAACTAAAAGAGATTATGTTAAAACAAATAAAAAGTCAATTAAAATTTTATATTTATATTTCAAATAATCAATAACAAACTCACTACAATATATCCATTAAAATTTCAAATATATATATATATATATATATTACACCGCCATTACATTTTTAAACAATACTCCATATGAAACAATTCATACAAAAACAATTCATAGAGGAGTTCTTTCAAAAAAAAAAAAAAAAAAAAACAATTCATACAGGAGTATATAATACAAATCAATTATAGAAACTTATCATAAAAATAATATGTAACAATTACAATGACAATTCAGAACCATATACCATCAGCCAATTTTTAAAATTTTTTTTTCCCTTTTCATGAAAGGTTTTTCCTTACCATTTTGTTAGAAAAACTTGATAAAATTACGTTGATTTCATTTATTTAGAGATAATTAATAAAATTGCATAGAAAACTAAAAAGATAATATATATATAGCAATCGGGAAACTAGATCAATGAATCAATCATTAAACAAATGTTTCTTAGCTTTAATTACACATATCACATTCATAATATTTTTTTTACGTACAACTTTTTTTTTAATTTTTTTTTTTATAGATTATTAAGATATTAATACTCTATTAAATAGAAGACAGGAGAAAAAAAATGAAGTTATCTTTTTAATATTAAGGTAAAGAACTAGTTCAAAGTAAAACAATGCCATTTTAGCCTGTCCTATTTTATAGGCACTCCTTGTGCATATCAGCTATAGAAGACTTAATAATCTCAAATACTTTGTATTCAAGTATTGATATTATACATTGAAGTTGATAGAGGAAAAAAATTAAGCATGGAATCACTCTTATATATTGCAAGTTACCACCTACTAACATACCCTGTAATCTAATTCTAATATGTTGTAGAACAGCCACTATTATCTTTAATTAGCACCAAAGTGCTCTACAAGTACAAACATCATACCATTAAACAACTGCAATGCTGCTTAAAGTTCCCTCACGCACAACACCACGAAACACCACCAATTCCACCACTGATACACCACCATTGCAGTCCAAACACCACCTATAAATTGCTCCCAGCAATATCAATGTACCACAAGTACAGCAAGAAACAGCTTGTAACAATATCTAAACACCCACACATTTACACCTATATAGCTCAACTACGGAGCTCCATTTCAACCACCAAAGAACCATCATTCACCATTTATATCACCACTATTCAGCCATGATTACAGCCCTAAAGAGTCATTATTATAGCAACCCAAAGTAGCCCACCACAAAAGATTAATCACTTGGACATTTTATCAAACACTTTACATGCAACTAAAAATGGACATACACTCAAACAACACCAAAACTATAAACGCCTTCTAATTTTGATATCAGCTAACAGTTTCATAATATCAGTTATTGAATCTATCACCTTTTTCAGCTATTGAATAATAGATACGCAGTATGAGCTTTTCAATAGTGAGTAGCTAACATGCACATTTCAAATGCTAAAATAGCAAAAATCTGCTAATGGATATCCTCACTAAAACATATAAACAATCAGCGAACACTAACATTCTTCCATGGCGAATTTCACTCAAAGAAGTAGCTTAAATGGAGAAAAATTTATGCAAAGAATTTGTTGTTGTTATTGAAGCATTTCGATCTATAAATCAAATTTCAAATACATTTGACAAATTTTATGAGAAGTGCAAAATTTTGAAAGTATATTGGACAACTCAATTTGATGCCTCCATCAAATCGAACGAGAAGTAAATAATCAGTATACATCAAATTGAGTATCGGTAGTATTGTGAAATTTTAAACACACAATATTTGGTATGGTCAGGTAAACCCATCTCATCAATGGAAATCAAAGTAATATAGGAAGAGAATGACTAACAAATCATATCCGATTCAAAGAATTGCTATTTCAGGGAATCAATAGAGAGAACACACTGTTAAACATCTACACTAAACAATGTAAACAATGCAAGAAACAAAGAGGCTCAACAATGAAAATTAGGAACATGTTAATTGGTTGCAGGGCGATTTAGCAGGAGCTTTTCATATCAGAGACAAGAACACTAATATTAGGAACATGTTACCCAATTTCCATTGTTTTAGTTTAGGTACTACTGCCTGTATTTCTGATGGTGTCTGATCACTTTTAGTCAGCTGTCAAAAAAAAAAAAAAAAAACAATGAAAATTGAATAGAGTGGCACAAAGAGCTTGAAAGAAGTTCACATTCTTTCACAAGCAGCCAAGAAAGCTAGTTTAGGAAGAGATCGAGATTCTCTTCCCTTCAATAGACCTATAGTTCATAATAACAATGATCCCCTATCCTTATAATCTCTTTTCAAAAAGGATGAAACATTAGTAGGGCGGAAACTTGAAGCATGTATTAAGCAAGTGCAGTTGCACTTGTGATAATTGTTTATTCCCATCAAAGGAAAAAAACAAAAGAAATAGGTGGTGTGCAATCAGTAGAAACAGGTATTCAGGAAGTGGGTGATCTTGATTGTTTGGCTGTATTGGTAACAGCGAAGCCAGAAGAAGAGGAAAGATCATATAATAAAAAGGAAATGAAGAGAATTAAAGAGCAGAACAGAAAGAGAATTTAGATAATAAGGAAAGAGAAACAAGAGACAGATAAGAAAAGTTTATTATCTGAAACATGTGTAATTGAGTTTGTGTGCAATTGAGATTAATATGCACATTAACCAACGTTCCCACAACTTTAATGGCAAGATCATATCAACTAACGTTCACTACACAACTGGTATTTCTATTTACAAAAAATGTCAGGCTACAAAACATTCTCGTCCAACCACAGACTTGGGATGTGATGGGACTACAGCCCAGTGGCTGAACAGACAACATGCTATTGCTTGGTTTTTAGTACCCAGCAGTCGACCATCATCAAAATCAATCAAGCCACGAGCCGGTAAAAAGGCCTAGAATTAGAGTTAGAGTAATCATGATTGCATTAAACAATAATTATGAGCATGCTAATAATAAACAGAAAAAAGAAAAAAAAAAACAAGAAAATAAATTTTAAAAACCTTCACTAAGCGAGCAGTGGTGGTTTGTCGTGCCTCATTAGCAATAGCATAGCCATGCTCACGGGACAAAAACCTCTCAATGTCGGGCAAATATTTCTCCAATATTTGAATCTACAAGCACAAAATTTTGCCTCCATGAGAAAAGACAGTCAACACCATGTATAATAGTGCAGGATAATTAATTTATTACCTCCACATAAAAAATTGCCTCCATAAGATGAGGTGTTGCATGAAGAACAGTGGAATGAATGAGATCATAAATTGAGAGGCTGTATGGTGCATACGACGACTCAGGAGGAAAAGCAGCATCAACAATCCTGAATTTTACTTGTCTAATTGGCTGACCATCGAGTGGACCGTTCTTCAAAGCAGTGTTAAAACTTCACAGAAGAAAATTTAAAAAAAATAAAAAGCTATTTTTTTTTTTAAATGCAGTAATTCAGAAAAACAATCTTATCAACTTCAGAAGATAATATTTACTTACCTCCTAACAATCTCATCCTTCACAGAATTCATCTTTAACTTGTCAACTTCAGCAGGAAGCGTGCAATCTAACAGTATATTAGGATCCTATAAATTAAAAGTTATAGATTAGATGCAAGCTCCAGGTTACAGAATAAAGCACAGAAATATTTGAACTGGGGAAATGCACTAACCTCAATTGGACCATTAGCCCTTATGGAACACTTATCTGGCAGATCCTTTACACTTTCATCTAAGGGTTCTGCAATCTTCAGATTATATCACAATTACAAATTAGACGCAAACAAATCTTCCAATTATTCAAAAAAGAATGCAAGAACTGGCCAAATAAATACCATGGCTATGGTGCACTTGTTCTCAGTTGTAGAAAAACACTTCTCTGAAGATTCAAGCACTGTTTCACGGTACAACACAGCCCAATGCAGAATCTGCCAAAAAAAAAGAATTATTAGGCCAAAAGAGACCCCGTTTGGTAGGATGTAAAACATCTTCCATAAAAATTGTTTTTCCATTTTCAATTTTACTTAACCTCCTTACTTCTCCTTTTATTTTCCTTACTTTCTACCTATCAATTTTTTTTTCTTACATACAACCAAATAATGGGAAACTAAGTTTACAAATTTGTTTTTTATATAAATTATTTTCAATGAAAATCATTTCACGCTGAAAACATTTTACACCCAATGAAACGGGGCCTAAAATTATTACACTATATAAATAATAAAATCTTAGATTTATGCTTACACTATATCATTCTCAATTTTTTCTCTCATAAATTTTCCTTTATTTTAGACACAAAACAATAAAATAACTAATTTATTTCAAACTGTTTTAAGAAGATATAGGTCTCGATTGGTTTAATATAAAACATTTTCAATGAAAATTAGTTTTTATGGAAAACATATTTTCAAGGAAAAACACTATTGCAAATTAGTTTTTCTTTGTTTGGTTGCATACAAGAAAAATTCAAGAAAAAAAAAATAAATAAAAGTGGAAATGTAAGAATGAATAAGAGGGAAGTAAAAAAGAGGTAAGGAGGAGAGATGAAAATGTGGTTTCCCTTGTTTTGTGAAAGAAAATGTTTTCAATCATAAAGAATGAAACTTTTACACCAAAAAAAAAAAAGAAATTTCCACTCATGGGAAAATTGTTTTCCACCCCGTAACAAACCAAACAAAGGATAATGGGAAAAAAAATGAAAAAATTATTTCCCATGAAAAACATTTTACCTTAAACCAAACAAGCCTAGTGAATAGAGATGACAATGGATCAGAGGTGGGTCGGGTGATGCTTCATCCGCCTCCATCCACCAACGATCCATCCATCACCTGACCCATCCATCACCTAATTTTTTTTTCATCCACATCCGATCCATCCGTCATCCATGGATGAATCGGGTGAAATAAATATATAAATAAAATTTTTCATTTTCATAATTAAAATCAAGATTTGGAAAAAAAAAAGTGATCAATTTTATTAAAACTTTGATACATCTTTCTAATACTTGTTCCTTTTTTACTAAATTAAAACAAATGTCAATTCCTAACACTATAATAGACATTAAATTATTAAAAAAGGTATTTATTTTTATTTTTATTTTTTTATATAAATTTAATGGGTGGATGGATGGGTCGGGTGATGGATCAGGTGTATCATCATCCGTATCCGACCCGATCCATCACTCGATTCATCCATCATCCATCCGTCATCCGCTTAAGTTCGGGTTTTCATCCATATATTTGGATGTGGATGGTTATCCATCGGGTTTGGATGATATTGCCACCCCTACTAGTGAATAAAGGTGAATGTTGAAAAAAAAACTAACACCCCCTCCGTCCCCGAAAGAACGACCCATTTGGGTTGATTTCGTAGGTATTGAGAAACTTAATTTACAAGTACAAATGTATGGGAAAGCACAAGTAAATAATAATTTGTAAGTACAAATGTATGGGAAAACACAAGAAAAATTAATTGTGGTAGGAGAGAGAAAAAAAATTTAGAAAATTAGAGAGGAGGTGGCACAAAGATCTGAAAAAAATATAAGGGTAAAATAGGGAAACGGAGCTACATGACAAAAATATTTGAGAAATATTGATAATTTTGTGATTTTAAATTTTTAATAGATATTGGGAAAAACAAATGGGTCATTCTTTTTTAATTATATATGCCTAAACCCAAGTGTAGGTTACTATACCTACACCCCCATCCACCATCTAACAAATAAAGAATTTTTTGTATAAAAGTAAAAACTAAAAAAAAAAAAAAGATTATACATCACCATCTTAATCTTACTGCTTCTCTCCAAAAAAAAAAAAAGATTCATCCTACATTTCTTCTCTCCAAAAACCTTCACACTCCATTTTCTCTTTCTAAAAGTTTCATCCTCCATTGTTTCTCTCCCAAAAACATTCATCCTCCATTTTCTCTCTTCAAAAAACTCCATTTTCTCTATCCAAAAACCATCACCATTTCCACAATCTCTCTCTAAAAACCTTCATTTTTTCCCTTTTATGTAACACCCCAATAATTCTCCCTTTTCCAAACCACTTACTTTAAATAAAAATAGAGGAGAACCATTGGCATGTTACCGTCACGTGTTAAAACGTTAAGGCTTTATCAAAGTATTGCAGCGGAAATCCAACTTAAATATTAAAATAATATAATTTAGAAACCCAATAAGTCAAAGCTTACAAATTGGAACCATAAAGGCCCTTATTTAAAACCAAACCAATAATCAAAGTCCCAAAACATAATTAAAGTAGTAAAACATAAATAAGTTCAACACAAAGAACGAATACTCTCAATCACACCAATCCCTTGACAATGCGTATGTCAAATCACCGAACTTCACATCATCAAGCTAACCTGTGCAATACTGCTCCCCAATAATACAAGTGTAATAATTGGATCATCACAGGGTCATTGAAAGGCGAAGGCCATAACCAAAAGAAAACACACAAAAGCACGCAATCAGCAAAGCTGAGCACATACAAGCTACAACGTACCAAACCTAGCATGCTTAACTAATTAAAGTAAATAAACATACAACACAAATTCATTAATCAAGACTCCACACTTAAACAATTCAATCAACTCAACATACTTGCTAATCAATTCCAAACACTTGACTCTTTATATTTAATTTAATTATTTAATTTGGAGTAAGCAATAGACGAGGTTGTCCAATCCACCAAATCATTTTGGTCCCAAATGACCATTTCAAATAAAAGTTTAGCGCGATGCAAGAATGGGCGCGACTCCATTCTCACAAAGTTAGTCTAGGATCCCATCTAAACTTTCATTATAAAAAAAAATGTAAATACCAAAAGAAAAGAGGACATGTTGATCAAACAAGCCACGGAAAGCCACGGGCTACCACCGTGTACCCCAACCCATAATTGTCAATACTCTAGAAGTGCACGCTTTCCAGAGTTTTACTTTACGTGATTACAATTTTAATTAATAGCCGACTCAATCAAATAGACCATACATAAAAATCACACATCAATTTAACTTTAATCTTATTTAGAACAAGGGTGATCACATCACAAATTGACTTTTAATTTCATTAAACTTCCAAATTATCCAAATTGTTGAACATAGTCAACTCACCTAGCCATTTCGACTTAATCCACCTTTACTCAACATACTAACAATTCATGATTGAGTAATAAAATAAATAACAACCTTGTGGAATAATTAATAAATTCACTCCACTTAAACCATTCAATTTCAATCCTTTAATAATCCAAATGTGGTTAACAAACCGATCCAATAAAAATATGCTTGTATCAACATTCCATACAAACAATTAATCCAATATAATTCAACATGTTTGCATCCATAATTCCATACAAACATAATCAATTCACCAAAACATGTCTCATAAACATAAGCACATGAATTAATTAAATGTATAACCAAACAATTTTCATCCAAGTGCTCTCTAATCATGAAACTAAGGTCTTTTCTTTGGTACCTAAACATGATACTACTTACAACGAAGTAGACATGTACGTACCTCGTATAAACAATCCTTTATGCCACTTTTAATCACTTAAAAGTCTCCTAAGAAATAATCGCCTCCTAGAAAACAACCAATAATCACAAATTAACACTTAAACAAATTTCCAGCAATATAAATTTGATTAAAAGCTCTTAAAACTCCATTAAAAACATGTTTTTATGGTTAGTTAATCCATAAAAATTCAATAGGAGCAAAAGCCCCAATTTAATTAGTCATAAGAACCCTAAAATCCCAATTTAAATAAATTGAAACCCTAGGTTTTAAAATTATAAAATCTGAAAATTAAATCAACATTATAATCTGAAAATTATAAGTTTAAACTATTAAAAACATGATTTTGATACTAAAAATATAAACTTTATACCATAAAATCAAAACATAAACAAAATTAATACTTTTAAGCAAAATAGGAAAACAAAGGGGAAAGAAAGGGGGCAGCCACGGCAGGGCTAGCTGGTGGTCGCCGGCGTCAGGTGGTCGGCGGTGGTGAGGGCAGCAGGCGGCAGTTGGTGGTGGGCGGTGGTGGTGACCGTGAGTGAAAACTCACGTGAAAAGGAAAAAGAAAGAAAAAGGAAAAATAAAAGAAAGAAAAAGGAAAAAGAAAAGAAGAAAAAAAAGAAAAGAAAAGAAAAATAAAGGGAAAATAAGAGAAATAAAATAAAGAGAAGAGAGTTTACTAACCTTTTTGTGTGGGGAAAAATTTGGGGATGTATGGGGTATTTATAGGAGAGAGAGTGGTGTAGGGTAAATAGTAAGATTGGGCCTCATAAAATTGATGGGCCAATCAAGTATGTAAAGTGAGATTGACTTTGATTGTTTGGACATAAATATAGAATGAAGGTGTGTATAAAAATTTGTACCAAAATAATTTTCGACCCAAATTAAAAATTGAAACTTTTGAAATTAAATTCCGAAAAAATACAAATAAATATTATAAATAATATATAATTTCATTTATAATATATTTAAAAATATGGGGGATTACATTTTAGGAGTTTCATCATAATCTATTCACGTCACCACTAACCAAAACTTCATCGTCGACGCAAATTCATTGATGATGTACTAATTTCTCTTTTTTTTTTTAATTCACAATTTCATATAATCGATAAATGTCGATTTCATCATTACCCTAAATTTTTTTCCCTAAATTAATTGTCAAAGCATAAAAAGAAATCTTTAAATGTTGGATGAATTATACTATTAGTGTTTGATATATTCTTTTTTTCTAGATATTAAAATATTGGTAAGAAGTGATGTTATTATGGTTAAGTTATGTTAGAGTATGGAATTTTCTAGTTTTTTGAATTAAATTATGTTGCGTTCTCATATGTAGGATTATTAGACTAGAAAATTGAAAACAATGAACAATTGTTGTAATTTTCTGTTATTTTATAGGATTATTACGAATTGTATTTTTGATAAAATGTTCATTCTTATTTTGATAGATGTTCATTTATGATATAAATATATATGGTTATATAACTATAATATTTTATCATTAAATTTTTTATATAAAGTTCATTTATATATACTTCTTTAATTTTTTTCTTTAATTCTACGAAATTTCAGTATCGTGAAACATTCATATTTGTTACAGAGAATCTTAATTGAATTTTGATACATACTTATACTTATTTGGATACATGATCAAAAATATATTGTCAGATAGTTATTTAAATTTTGAATTTCATTATATACTTTTTCTCATGTAAATATATGGTCAATCACATTTTAATAGTGCTCATATAAACTTCGTGTAAATTTAATCTGCTATAAATGTTCATTTTAGATGGACTTCATGTTCATTTGTAGAATGATTATGTTCAAATTATAATAATTGAAAATTCAAAACTAAAGATGAATTATCAATTTGATTATGGAGTCAAAACCTCAATTATCATTTAATATTGCTTATTTCAATTCATTAATTAAAATTATTATTTAGTAAATTTTGACTATATATGAAATGTATCTATAGTATATGTTCATTTTAGGATGAAATAATGTGCAATTGTAGAAGGAATAATATTCAAATTATGAATCACTAAAATTAAAGATATATGAATTTGATTTATGGAATTAAAACGTCAATCATTAAGTAATATTACTTAATTCTTAATTAAAATGGTTATTGGAGAATTTTAGATGGTAAATTTAAGCTACGCTAAATGTTCATTTGAATGGAATTCATGTTCATTTGTAGAATGAATATTATTCAAATATAAAGACAAATTATCAATTTATTAATGGAATTGAATCGTCAATTATTAATTATTATAATTTAATACTTTAATTAAAACTTTGGTGAATTTTGGCTAGTAAATTAAATCGATCGTAATTATTCATTTTAGATGAAATTTATTTTTATTTATGGTCATTTTCATATTAATATAATTTTAATTAAACTTGATACATGTTTATTCTCATATATATGTATTAAAGGATATTCATTTGAAATTTAATACATGTTCATTTTCATATTGAAAGATGTTCATTTGTAATTTTTTTACTCGTTCATTCTCATACCTATACATGTTCATTTAATTTAATACTTGTTCATTCTCACATTAAGAGATAGGGAGTGTTTGTTTTTATTTTTATACTTGTTTGTTATCAGAAAAATGCTCAATTAAATTTTAATATTTTTTCAATCTTGTATTAAAAGATGTTTGTTTGACTTTTCATGCTTGGTTCATTTTTATGTTGAAAGATGTTCATTTAGATTATAATATTGTTCATTCTCATACTAAAATATGTTTTTTCTAGCTATGTGTTCAAATTTGCATTTGTAAATACTTATTATATTATCTTGCTTTGTTTATAGTGTCTAACGTATTCTCTTAAAAAAAATATCTTATTACACATAATGGATGATGAAATAAAAAGTTAAAGACGATAATGAATATATTGAGTAAAAAAATACGTATCAAGAAAAGCACAAAAACATCATACAACAAGGAGGATGATTCTATATAGTATTATCTTTTATTCATACTAAATGTATTAAGTCAAAAGACGATGTTTAATTTGTAAAGCACATATGAAATATGTTTATTATTTAAGTTTAATTTTTTTTCCCTTGTAGTTTTTATTTTTATTTATTAAATTAAGTATATTTACATTAAAAAAAGTTTTTTTAAAAAAGTTCCCTTTTATGCTTAATACTTTAATTAGCCCAGCCACTTACTGATCAGCTTAAGCGTGATAATTATGGGTGGACGGAGATGGTAGATGAAGCATTTAGAAAATTGAAAGAGGCCATGACAACAACGCCTGTCCTAATCATGCCGAATTTCTAGAAAACCTTCGTAGTGGATTCGGATGCCTTGAGAACGGGGATCGGAGCGGTGTTAATGCAAGAGGGACGACATGTCGCGTTCTTTAGTAAGGTGTTGGGTCCGAGGGGTCGAGGGAAATCGATCTACGAAAAGGAATTAATGGTCGTTTGTTTGGCGGTTCAAAAGTGGAAGCACTACCTCTTAGGGAGGAGATTCGTGGTGCGAAGCGATGGGATTCGTTGCCCAGCAAAGAGATATATGATCTGAATATCAAAAATGGGTTCGGAAGTTAATCGTCTTTGAATTCGATCTTTAGTATAAGCCTGGGGTGTCAAACGGGGTGGCTGACGCCTTGTCTAGGAGGGGCGAGGACGACTTTGAAGGAGAACTAAAGGCACTGGTAACCACGCAATTCATTGACTGGGAAGTGTTGGAAAAAGAGATTGCAGGGGATGCGACCATTCAACAATTGAAGGCTAACATTGAGAAGGGAGAAGGGGCGCTAGGGTACTCTCTGGAAAATCAACGAGTGTTGTATAAGGGAAGGGTGGTGATTCCCCGCAACTCTTGCTTCAAAGACACTCTCCTCAAGGTGTATCACGACTCATAGGAGGGGGGTCACGTTGGGGAAACAAAGACATACTTGCGGATGGGCTCGGAATGGTTTTGGGCTGGAATGAGGAGGGATGTGGCAGCGTATGTGCGTGGGTGTGGTGTATGCCAACGAAACAAACACTCACAACAATCTCCTGGCGAATTATTGCAGCCACTTCCGATTCCTGAGCGGGTATGGGAGGACATCAATATGGATTTATAGAAGTATTGTCGCGATCAAGAGGGGTTGACACCATTCTGGTTGTGGTTGACCACTTGACAAAATATGCCCACTTTATCGGCCTCAAACATCCCTTTACCACGTATGGAGCAGCAGAGATATTTGTTCGAGAAATAGTCAGACTTCACGGGGTGCCCAGCAGTATAGTCACGGATCGGAATAGGATTTTTGTAAGCATATTTTGGAGGGAATTATTTCGGTTGCAAGGAACTGATTTGAGGAAAAGCACCTCTTACCACCCAAAAACGGATGGCCAATCCGAGGTGGTAAACAAGCGGTTGGAGACATATTTGCGTTGTTTTGCGGGGGGGGGGGGGGGCAACCAAAATCTTGGGCAAGGAGGCTGCCTTGGGCGGAATATTCGTATAACACCACTCCACACACCTCCACTTTAATGACTCCTTTTCAAGCACTCTATGGAAGGGAGCCTCCCAAAATCATTAAAGTGGGGACAGGAAAGACTGTGGTAAGCAAAGTGGAGGAGATTTTGCAAGAGAGGGACTTGGTGCTAGAAGAGCTAAAACTGAATTTACTCAGAGCGCAGCAAATAATGAAGAAAAATGCGGATGGTAGGCGTCGTGAGGTGGAAATTATGGTGGGGGAACATGTGTTCCTTAAGCTTCAGCCATACCGTCAAAGATCCTTGGCTAAACATCCATTTGAGAAGCTGAGGCTCGGTTTTATGGTCCCTTTGAGGTGTCCCAAAGAGTGGGAAAAGTCGCATATAGGCTAGCACTGCAGATCATTGTCGAATTCATCCCGTGTGTTAGATGTGGCCCAAAATTTCATATGGACCAAGTTTTGAAGAAGCCTAATACAATTATTCTTGCTTCTAGAGTATGTCAAATATTCTACAATTATGTTGATTATTCTAGAAAATGGTCAACTTTCTAGAAGCAGTATTATCATGCAAGCAAATCTAGAGAATTCTTCATACATCTTGGGGCATCCATTTCCACCGACCTAACCAACTATAAAGAGTTGGAGTTTGGCTCATATTGAGGCATCCAACCAATAAACATTCAACCTCCATTATACAAATTTACCCACTCACAAAATTACGCATCGATTTACACTAGTCTCCCTAGTTATTAATCTCCTCCTTGTAATTTATTCCACTATTTTCTTTTCTTTTATTTTGAGAGTTTAATTGTAAGAGTTGTATCTTAATACCCTATTATTGGGGTAACTTTGTACTCTCATTTTATCATAGTGGAATATTTTTGGTGATCATCATCGTGGGTTTTTACCTCTATTTAGAGGGTTTTTCCCACGTTAAAAATCGTGTTTCCTTTTATTGCTTATCTTACATTTTACCTTTAATTTCTCGTTCTATTTTACATTTCCGCTGCGTGCTCATACCCTAAAAAGTGGTATCAGAGCTAAAGGTTTATAATGTCGAGCGTTACAAAGTTCGACATCGAGAAATTTAATGGTAAGATAAGCTACAGCATCTGGAGGATCCAGATGAAAGTCGTTCTTACTTCGAACGGATTGAAGAAGGCATTGGATGGTAAACAAAAGAAGCCATCTTCAATGACCGACGAGCAATGGCAAGAGCTAGATGAGAAATCTTTGTCCTCCATTCAATTATGTCTTACGAAGGAGGTTCTTCGAGAAGTCATACATGAGGAGACTGGTGTCGGTCTATGGTTGAAGTTGGAATCACTCTACATGACCAAGAGTCTAGCAAACAAACTCCGACTCAAGGAGAGGCTTTACACCATTCGCATGGCTGAAGGTACATCTCTCCAAACCCATCTCAATGAATTTAATTCTATCATAATAGATCTTGAAAATTTGGATGTGAATATTGATGATGAGGATAAGGTTGTCTTATTAATCATCTCCCTACCTTCCTCTTACAAAAACTTCAAGGAAATCATGCTTTATGGAAGTAATGATTCACTTTCTTTTGAATATGTTAAATCAAATCTTTTATCAAAAGAAAAATTTTACCTTAAAGTTCATACTGAAGATAAAGGAGAAGGTTTAAATGTAAGAGGGAGATCTCAAGAAAGAGGAAATTCACACAAAAAGAAAAGATCTAAATCTAGGGGACGTAAACCAAATATCACCTGTCGTTATTGTAAGAAATCTGGAACGAAGTCTCTGATTGTTTCAGATTGAAAAACAAGAAGGAAAAAGAAGAAAAATCCAAACAACCTCAAAAATCCGCTAAAGCTAGCAACGTTGAGGCTGATTCTTAAAGTGACACAATGTTACTTGTATCCTTTGAAAAGAAAAGTCTCAATGAATGGATTCTTGATTCTGGTTGCACCTATCATATGTGTCCTCATAGGGGCTGGTTCACCACATATGAATCTGTTGATTATGGTACAGTATTAATGGGAAATGATGTTTCTTGTAAGGCTTTTGGCATAGGATCAATCAAAATCAAGACTCATGATGGCGTTGTCAGAACCTTAACTAAGGTTCGTCACGTTCCTGACTTAAAACGCAACTTAATATCTCTTGGTACCCTAGACTCTCTTGGTTACAAGTTTTCGGCTGAAGGTGGAGTTTTGAAGGTCACAAAAGGTGCCCTAGTTGCCTTGAAGGCTAATAAGCATGGCAGTTTGTATGTCTTGCAAGGACATACAGTAACAGAAGCAGCAGTCGTATCATCTTCGCTATTCGATTCTCAACTCACTCAATTGTGGCATATGCGCCTTGGTCACATGAGTGAGAAAGGATTGGAGATCATGAGAAAACGTGGACATCTTGGCTCTCCTGGAACGGGTAAGCTGCAATTCTGTGAGCATTGTGTTTATGGAAAGGAGAAGAAAGTAAGTTTCTCTACTACTACTCACATAACTAAAGATATTCTTGATTACGAACACTCTGATTTGTGGGGACCTAGTAGGGTCACCTCTTATTCTGGAAAACGTTATTTCATGTCTATCATTGATGATTTCTCCCGTAAAGTCTGGGTTTATTTATTAAGGCAGAAAAATGAAGCCTTCTTCACTTTCAAGAAGTGGAAAGCTCTTGTCGAGAACCAGATTGGGAAGAAAGTCAAAAGGCTTAGGACTGATCGTGGTTTGGAGTTCTGCGAATATGAATTTCAAGAGTTTTGTGCTCAAGTCGGAATTGCTAGACACAAGACATTGCATGGGAAGCCACAACAAAATGGAGTTATCGAGCGTATGAATTGAGCTCTTCTAGAAAGAGCTCGATGTATGCTCTCTATTGCTGGATTGTGGCATCGCCGAGATTTGTGGACGGAAGCAGTATCCACGGCAGCATATATTGCTAACTGTTCTCCACACTCTTCCATTGACTTCAAAGTTCCAGAGGAGATATATTCAGGTACAACAGTTGATTACTCTCCTCTTAGAGTATTTGGTTGTACTGCTTATGCTCATATTAATGATGGCAAATTAGCTCCTAGAGCTGTTAAATGCTTTTTCATTGGCTATTCTTCTGAATCTAAGGGATATATATTGTGGAATCTTGAGTCTAAGAAAGTCATTCTTAGTCGCGATGCTACTTTCAATGAAAATGCTATGATTAAATCATCTAGTTTGGAGTCCTATAGTGGAGAACATGAAGATGGTGAGAAGGTGGAGTTTGAGATTAGTAGCCCTTCTCACACTACCGAAGATGATTCTTCATCAAGTACACAATCTAGCCATGATGGTGATACTCCATCTACCAGTGATTCAAGCCAGCCACAAAGCCCACAACAACAACCTGATGATTACAATCTTACAATGGATCGTTCGAAGAGGCCAATCAAAAAGTCATCAAAATACTCGAGTGATGAGTATCTTATTGTCTATGCATTATCAGTTGGTGAAGAAACTCCAATTGGAGTTGAACCATCATCTTATTCAGAGGCCATCACAAGTCCCGACTCTTATAAAGGGCTTGTGACGATGAGTGAAGAAATTGAAAGTCTTCACAAGAATGACACTTGGGATTTGGTCAAGCTTCCAAAAGGTCGAAAGGCACTCACTTGCAAATGGATTTACAAGCAAAAGGAAGGAATCCCTGGAGTTGAACCTGCAAGATGGAAGGCACGTCTAGTAGTCAAAGGATGCCATCAAAGAGAAGGTATTGACTTTAATGAGACTTTCTCTCCTGTTGTTCGTCATACCTCTATTAGAGTCCTTCTTGCTATGGTTGTTATGTTTGACATGGAGTTAGAACAACTCGATGTCAAAACTGCCTTTCTCCATGGTGAACTTGAAGAGGAGATCTATATGAAGCAACCCGAGGGATTTGTTCCTCCAGGAAAGGAGAATCTTGTTTGTCGCTTGAAGAAATCCTTGTACGGCCTTAAACAAGCTCCCAGACAATGGTATAAGAGATTTGACTCTTTCATGGTTGGACGAGGTTACACACACAGTCGATATGATCACTGCGTCTATTTTCGGCAGCATAATGGTGTTTACATCTATTTGTTGTTGTACGTGGATGATATGCTCATTGCATCTCGTGACAAGTCTCTGATTGACGACTTGAAATCTAATCTCAACAAGGAGTTTGAGATGAAGGACCTTGGAGCAGCAAAGAAGATCTTGGCATGGAAATAAATCGAGATCGACAAGCTGGTAAGTTGTTCCTATCTCAGAAAAATTATATCATGAAAATTTTGAATAGGTTTAATATGAACAACTGTAAGCCTGTCTCTACTCCTCTTGCTGCCCATTTTAAGCTATCATCAGCATGTTGTCCTCAAACTGAGGAAGAAATTGAGAAAATATCTAGCACTTCGTACGCTAGTGCTGTTGGTAGCCTTATGTATGTTATGGTTCGCACAAGACCCGATTTAGCATGTGTTGTGAGCATGGTGAGCAGGTACATGCACAACCCTGGAAAACAGCATTGGAATGATGTTAAGTGGATATTTCACTACCTAAAAGGTACTGTGGATCTAGGGTTGGTATATGATAGAACCCTAACATCTTCTACTGATATTGTTGGGTTTGTTGACTCTGACTATGGCGGTGATCTCGACCGTAGAAGGTCTCTCTCTAGTTATATCTTCACTCTGTGTTCAGGTGCAATAAGCTGGAAACCTTCTTTACGATACAAAGCTCTCTCTACAATTGAAGCCGAGTATTTTGCTGCAACTGAAGGTATAAAGGAGGCTACACGGTTGTGAGGTCTTGTCATGGATCTTGGTGTCTCACAAGGAGTTACTAATGTGTTTTCTGATAGCCAAAGTGCTATCTTTCTTACCAAGAATGATGGTTATCACAACAAAACCAAGCATATCTCAGTCAAAATTCACTATGTCAGAGATACAATTGCTGAAGGAGAAATTGCTATGAAGAAGATTCACACTTCTGAAAATCCTGCAGACATGCTCACAAAGCCACTTCCTACCACTAAGTTCGATCATTGTTTGGACTTAGTGGGTTTCCATTCTATCTAAGGCCTTCGGGGCCCATACGACGAGCCCATGAAATTTGGTCCAAGGTGGAGAATTGGAGATTGTTAGATGTGGCCCAAAATTTCATATGGACCAAGTTTTTGTAGAATCCTAATACAATTCTTCTTTCTTCTAGAGTATGTCAAATATTCTATAATTATGTTGATTATTCTAGAAAATGGCCAACTTTCTAGAAGCAATATTATCATGTAAGCAAATCTAGAGAATTCTTCATACATCTTGGGGCATCCATTACCACCGACCTAACCAACTATAAATAGTTGGAGTTTGGCTCATATTGAGGCATCCAACCAATATACATTCAACCTCCATTATACAAATTTGCCCACTCACAAAATTACGCATCCATTTACACTAGTCTCCCTAGTTAATCTCCTCCTTGTAATTTATTCCACTATTTTCTTTTCTTTTATTTTGAGAGTTTAATTGTAAGAGTTGTATCTTAATACCCTATTATTAGGGTAACTTTGTATTCTCATTTTATTATAGTGGAATCTCTTTGGTGCTCGTCATCGTGGGTTTTTACCTCTATTTAGAGGGTTTTTCCCATGTTAAAAATCGTGCTCTTTTTATTGCTTATCTTACATTTTACCTTTAATTTCTCGTTCTATTTTACATTTCTGTTGCGTGCTCATACCCTAACACCGTGTTTCAGGTATCTCAACTCAAGAAGGCTGTAGGAGATGTCCCGAGCTCACCCACCATTCCCGATCAAATTACCCCTGAGATTGAATTGGTGGTAGAGCCCGAGAGTGTGTTGGCTGCTAAACACAAGGTTGGTCGTCCTGATATGTGCACCATGTTAATCAAGTGGCGCGGATTGCCTGAATTCGAGTCTACCTGGGAGGATGCCGCGACTATCACAGAGAGATTTCCCACCTTCCACCTTGAGGACAAGGTGGCTCTCTTGGGGGGGGGGGGGAGTGTTGCAATGCACCCACCTCCAATCACACTGACCTACAGCAGGAGGAGACCAAGAAAACAGCAACAGCAGGACAACAACCCACCTCCCACAACGGCTCCCTAAAGCTGCAGCAAGGAGCAGGTCACCCTTTTTGCCTATTACCTTTTACCATGGTAACTTAAGAAGAGGACAAAGAAAGAGGAGGAAGAGGACAAGAAGAGTAGATGCAACAATTGAGGCACTAGGCCAAGTAGGAACATTGTAGTAGAATTATAAATAGCTTTTGTCTCAACTTAGTTCATCATCTAGAAATTTGTAATAGAACTCATGGAGAGTTATGACATAAATCCATAGACGATGTTCTCAAGCTTTTAGCCTTTTGAGCCGATTAATACAATCAATCTTCCAACTTTATTATCGTGTTAACCACTAGTCAGTTGCAAGGCAATATTTATTGCATTTGGGGGGGGGGGGATGTTTCATGCTCCATGGTTGATTTGGTTAGGCAGAATAATAAAGCTAAAAAAAAAATGCATGCTATATGTGCCATTCAAAAGGACACTACCTGTAATGATATCCTACAACTAAAGCAACCAATTTTCTATTAATCAATTTTTATTTAAAATTCCTCTTCGAAATTATTAACTCTCTAACTTAAAAGTGAGCCTGATCATATTGTCCAATTGTCAATATTATTATAGTTTAGACATGGCCTCTCTATTCATCGTATAGTTTTGCTTAATATGTGGGATTCTGAAAACTTCGGTTGGATCCTAACATTTCTTCACTTATTAGATTCACATTTATGGAACATCGCTTGGAGGCTTCTTAGCACAATTGTTTGCTCAACATCGTCCAAGACGAGTCAAATCATTAGTTCTCTCAAATACAATCTTGGATATACATACTTTTGCATCCTCTATGCCTTGGGCTCCTATGTAAGTGAAATTTACTTTGTTATATCAGCTTTCAGCCAACTGATATTGCAAGTTTGCAACTCCATACAATATTTTCTAGTGAATTCCCTTTTTTTTCTCACCCATTTTAACATTGTCTCTCATTGTGAGGCTAAAGATTTTAATTTGTGAATGGCTCTAAGTGCTGCAATATTTTACCTTTTGTAATTATACTTTCTTGTGGATCTTTTAAATAATCCAAGTAGCTAAAAAGATGAGTATTATTCACAAAATCCTTAATGAGAAATTTATGTTCACATCAGCATTGAAAAGACACAAGCCTCAGAGACTTGGTAAATTATTGAGAATTGTATTCTTTATATTTCTTATTTAATCCCTTGAAGCCGTTGTAGGTTGATGATTTGATTTCCATGGACCCTATGAAAATACTACAGGATCCCAAAGTTTAGTTGCATGATTGCAAAATTGATGTCTACAAATAAACTAATAAGCATAATTATATTTTTGGAACTTTTGCCAGAAATATTGGAAAATAGAGTATAACTGTATTATACCATATTTTGTTCACTCAATGTCCCTTTCTTTTTGTATGTTACTTAGGAGATGCTCTGATTATTGTGCAAATAATGCAGTGTGAGTTGGGACCTTCATTCCTTTTGGAACGATATGTCTTGACGGGTATTCGAGATGGCCCCCACGAGCCATTTATTGCCGATTCTGTTGATTTTGTTGTATCTTAGGTGAAGTTCATGATGAGGAATTCTAGGACTCTGAAGAAAACCCCCATACTCCCGGGGTAATATTGTTTTATAGGCCTTTTGTACACTATGTATTTCTTTCTTGTACAGTTGTTCTTGGCTGTTTCTTTTGTTCTTTTGTGCAGCCTTAGGTGTAAGTTTGTTAGTGGCTTGCTTCTTGTATATATTGTAACTTTTAGGTTTGCCAATCCCTAAGGATTTGAGCACCGCTTTTGCAGTAAATACAGAGAAAATATTCTCCATCTTTTGCTAGTGAGAGAGAGGAAAATATTCTTCAAATCATCACAGAACCTGAAATCTGAGTAAATAGCTTGGATTTCTACATGGTATCAGAGCAACCAGGTTTAATCTTCCTGAAAGTTTAAATTTTTAATCTCTTTTATCTGTTTTCTTTGCTCTCTTTTCTTTCAAGATGCCTGATAATGAAGTCCCTGATGCTCAGATGAACTATCAGGACCCTTTGTTCCTATCACATTCTGATAATCATGCTGCTTCCTTAACACCAATGTTGTTCGATGGAAGTAATTTTATGATATGGAGCAGAAATGTGAAGCTAGCTTTAGGAGCGAAGAAAAAGAAGGGATTTATTGAAGGAAAGGTTCCTAAACCTGCAGCAGGTCACAAAGACTACAACAGATGGGAGAGAAATGATTATATGGTGAGGTGTTGGATTTTTAGATCCATCACAGACCAGGTTGCTGGAGGGCTAAGCCTTATGTAAACCTCTAAGCAACTATGGGATGATCTTGTTGAGAGATACTCAAAGAGTAACATACCTCTCTTGTATCAACTTAAGAAGGATTTAGGGAAGCTTAAGCAAGGTGAGATGTCTGTGGGAGAGTACTATTGCAAGCTGGAAAAATTATGGGATGAAATGTACAACATTGAAGCTATACCAGAATGTACATGTGGTATAGTGGCTAAATGTATATGCAGTATGTACAAGAAGATGCTGGGAATGATCGAGACAAATAGGGTGATTCAGTTTCTAATGGGACTGAACAAAGGATATTAGAATGTTAGAGAGAATATTCTCAGCATGGATCCTTTACCTAGTGTCAACAAAGCCTTTCATCTGGTGCAGCAAACTGAGAAGCAAAAAAGGGTCAGTAGTGAAATGCAAGAACTGACTGAATCATCATCTTTTCAATTTCATAAGGACATCAGAGGATTTGGAACTGGAAAGAAGACTGAAGGTGCAAACCAAAGAAGGGAAATCAAGAAGTCAAAATCAGATGTGACTTGTGATTTCTGTAAGAAGAAAGGTCATGATAGATCAGGCTGCTTTGAGATCTATGGCTATCCTGAGTGGTATAAAGGAAAGAAACATGCTGCAAATGTAGGCAAGGTGGAAGAAGATCCTGATTCTCCCTTATATGAGGAAGAATATGAGGCAGGAAATGGTGGAAACAATAAGCCAAATGCAGGGATGATATCTGCTGTGGTGAAGGAAGTCATGAGAGTTTTCCAAGAAAAACAAGGAGCAGGAAGCAGTCAAGGAAAGGGAAATGCCTTAAGCAATTTTGCAGGATTTGCAGATATAATTTCCTTTTCAAATGTTGCTAGCTTTCATGAAAATTTTGATTACAACTCTTGGATTATTGACTCTGGGGCTTCAGACCATATGGTTGGAAACAAAAAAACTCTTTATCAGTCTAAGGAGTTTAACAAGACCAGTAAAGGTTGTTCTACCTGATGGAACAATCAAAAGGGTATTGCAGATAGGAACTGTGAATTTGGGATCAAGGATTGTCTTGCATGATGTTCTGTACCTCCCTGAGTTCAAGAACAATTTATTATCTCTTTGTAAGATAATCAAATCCAGTAACATCAGAATTATCTTTGATGAAGATGGGTGTGTGTTTCAGGACCCTATTAATGGAGAGAGCTTGGATTTTGGGAGAGTGACAAATGATCTATACAAGTTTAATTTGAAGAAAGAGAATAAACAACAAGAAGCAACCAGCAAGACAATCTTAACAGAAAGCTTGGTAAATAATTATGAGATTGTGAGTTGTAATAACACTATTTCTTTAGACACTATGCATTCTAGACTTGGTAATGGTTCTTTGTCTAAAATGAAACATTTAGATTTTTGTAATTGCAAGTCAGTTAAGGTTTTCTGTTGTGATACTTGCTCTGTCTCAAAACATCATAAAGTTCCTTTACCTACTAGCAATAGTATAGCTCTTAATATCTTTGATTTGCTGCACATTGACTTATGGGGTCCATATAGAACTCCTAATATAGATGGTTCGACATATTTTTTAACTATAGTGGATGAATATAGTAGAGACACTTGGGTGCACTTGCTGAAAAATAAGGAAATTGTGAGAGATGTGATAGAGAATTTTCTTGCATACACTGAGAATCAGTTTGGTTTGAGAGTGAAGACCATCAGATCAGACAATGGAACTAAAATTGTTCAATCTGAATGCAACAAAATGTTTTCAAAAAGAGGAATAGCACACCAAATAAGCATTGCTGGTGTCCCTCAGCAAAATGGTTGTGTAGAAAGAAAGCATAGGTATCTTGTGGAAACAGCAAGGGCCTTAAGAATACATGCAGGACTTCCCAAAAGATTCTGGGGGGAATGTATTCTTGCAGCTACACACCTGATAAATCTTTTGCCAAGTGCTGTAATAGGGTGGAAGACACCTTTTGAAAGACTAATGAAGAAAAAACCAGATTATGAACACCTAAGAATCATAGGTTGTCTTTGTTATGCCGGTGAAGCTAGAAAGAATCCTGATAAGTTTGCAGAAAGAGGAATTAGATGCATTTTATTGGGATATCCCCTTGGACAAAAGGGGTATAAACTCTATGATCTTGAGAAAAGAAAGGTGTTTACTAGTATTCATGTGAAGTTCAAGGAGGAGATCTTTCCTTTTCTGCATCTGAAAGGAACAGAATTTGAGAACAAGGGAAAATACAACAGCATTCCCTTGGTTAATCAAGATATTCAAGTTGATCTTGAAGGTGAAGAAAGTGTTGATTATGAGAACCCTTAAGAAAATGTTGCAAGGAATGATGACGAAACTGTTGCTGTTCAAACAGAACAACAAGCAGAACTTGAAGACAATCTTGAAGCTGAAATGCAGGAGGCAGAACAGTTAACTCCTGTGGCTAGAAATTCAACCAGAGACAGAAGAATTCCTAGCAGGTTTAAGAATTTCTAGGTGGATCTTCCACCAAGTAATTAAATTGATCATGATGATCAATCCCCCTTCTTTAATGTTCACAAGCTCAATGAGAAAGAGTTATATGACAGTGATTACATAGCCTCTTTCAATAATGTAATGAAAATCTCAGAACCAAATGGGTATTCTCAAGCATCTTCAAGCAAAGAATGGACAGAGGCAATGCAAGAAGAGCTGACTGCACTTGAGAGAAATAAAACTTAGGAATTCTCAGAGTTGCCATCAGATAAAAAGTCCTTAGATTCAAAATGGGTCTATAAGGTTAAATATGACAAAAATGGGAAGGTAGTGAAACTGAAGGCAAGATTAGTAGCTCGAGGAGACAAGCAATTGAAGGGAAAGGATTATAAGCATACCTTCTCACCAGTGGCAAAGTTTGCCAGTGTGAAACTTCTGATTGCCCTTGCTATAGTTCAAAACTGGAAATTACATCAACTTGACATCAATACTGCATTCCTGCATGGTTATATTGATGAAGAGATCTATTTGAAGCCTCCTCAAGGTTATACAAAATCTCCTGCTGGAAAGGTGTGTAAGCTCAACAGGAGCTTGTATGGACTCAAACAGACCTCTCGACAATGGAATAAGGAACTCACAAAGTTTCTAAAAGAGAGAAATTTCAGTCAAGCAACTAGAGACTACAGCATGTTCTCAAGGATACAAAAAGGGAAGCAAACCATAGTTTTGGTTTATGTGGATGACCTTCTCATCACAGGAGATGATGAGAGTTACATAGGTGTTCTAAAGGAGCAGCTAGACAAACAATTGACCATCAAAGATCTGGGAGAGATGAGATACTTTCTTGGATTGGAAGTTTCCAGCACTTGCAAAGGAACTCTGTTAAACCAGAGGAAATATGTTTTTGATGTGTTAGATTATACTGGTCTCAGTGAATGTAGACCTGTTACAACACCTTTCCCAAAGCATGTCAAATTATCTACTCAGGAAGGAGAAATTATGACTGACCCTAAGAGATATAGAAGCTTGATAGGAAAACTTCTCTATCTTAACTTAACCAGACCAGATATTTCTTTCTCAGTGCAACAATTAAGTCAATTCATGAGCTTCCCTCGAGAACCTCATTGGCAGGCAACTTTACATGTGGTAAAATACCTAAAGGGTACTTCTGATTGGGGTTTGTTCTATCCCAACAATTCCTCCCTTAGTATCATTGCCTATAGTGATGCAGACAACGGATATTGTGTCTTCTCAGGTTGATCTTTAACAGGCTTTTGTGTTTTCTTGGGAGGAAGTTTGATTTCATGGAAAACTAAGAAACAGGCAACAATTTCTAAGTCATCATGTGAATCTGAGTATAGGAGTATGTCTCAAACTACAAGTGAAGTGGTTTGGGTGGATGGTATTTTTGATGATTTGGGTTTTGTTATTCCAAAACCAATTCCCCTGTATTGTGATAACAAAGCTGTAATGCACATAGCTGACAATCCTGTCTTTCACGAGCGCACCAAGCATCTATCCAAAGATTGTCATTATGTTCCTGAGAAAATTGAGGAAGGTTTCATTTACACAGCTTTCGTGAGATGCTCTCTTCAGCTAGCAGATATAATGACCAAGTCCCTCACAGAACAGCAGCATAAATTTTTGTCTTTCAAGTTGGGACTTGTGTCTCATACCCAAGTCCAACTTGAGGAGGGGATGAAGAAAACCCCCATACTCCAGGGGTAATATTGTTTTATAGGCTTTTTGTACACTATGTATTTCTTTCTTGTCCAGCTGTTTCTTTTGTTCTTTTGTGCAGCCTTATTAGGTGTAAGTTTGTTAGTGGCTTGCTTCTTGTATATATTGTAACTTTTAGGTTTGTCAATCCTTAAGGATTTGAGCGCCGCTTTTGCAGTAAATACAGAGAAAACATTCTCCATCTTTTGCTAGTGAGAGAGAGGCAAATATTCTTCAAATCATCACAAAACCTGAAATCTAAGTAAATAGCTCGGATTTCTACATACTCTAACTGTTAGAGTCATAACATATGTTGTTAGAGTCATAAATGACTCTAACGGTTAGAGTCCAAGAATTCCTCATTCATGATGACTCTCTCGATTAATCAACCATTAGATTCTATTTCCATTCTGGTTTCAGTTATTAAATAGGGTCATAATCCAGAGTTCTGTGCAGCTGATGCATTCTTTTTATTAATTCATACTTTATTTTTTTATTATTATTTATATTTTTTATATTTTTTGTGAGGCAGGTATTACTTTGTAGCAACTTTCTTTATTTCATTTTTCTTTTTAAAAATCTAAGCATGTCGCTATCCTCAAGAAAAGGCCCTCTCTACCAGATACATCTATAACAATAATGGATGTATGTTTCTCCCCTTATACATTTATTTATTATTTCCGTTTCCGTTATTGTTTGGCATGATTTTTTTTCACAAGAATTTTGTTTTGTTTGTCACCTGACTATGTAATACATTATACATAGTAAGAGGTTTTATAATTTTAAAATTTCAAGTTAGGATTTGGGAGAAACATGTATTGGATACTAAGATGGGAACACAGGGAATATTTTCTTAAAAAATCAAACTGCATGAAGCTCTCTTAGATATTTTTTTAACAAAAATAAACAGTTGGTAGGTTTTTCTTTTCCCTGTCCTTGAGGTGGATTTTTTCACATGGCATATGATTTTCGTGTACATGTATTCATGTTTGTGACCCTCTGCCATGTCCCCAGACAAATGACTATTGTGCGATTCCACAAGAGCTTAAAGATGAAGTGGGTGAAAGGTATCCTGAAGCCAGACGAGCATTCATAAAATCTGGGGGGTGATTTTCCATTCTTGTCACGACCTGAAGTGAATTTGTATCTTCAGGTATTTTCCAAATCTCTCTCTCTCTCTCATCAGAATTTACTTTGCCTGTTGGATCACCTTAGTGCTCCCAATTGTTGGTGATCAGTTATGTGACACTTGTGCTTGGTACAACAGTTGCATCTTAGATGTGTTGGAGTAGAGCCTCAGCCAGACATGATTCAAGGTGCACCTAAACCCACTGATGTTGGCAACCCTTCTGCACTAAAACAGAGAGAATATGATGATTACGGATCCAATGATGTTGGAAGCTCCAGTGATCCATCAAATAGTGAACAGAGAGATGATAGTGGTAATAATTTTACCAGATAATGATGAGCATGAAATAAAAAAAAAACTGCCTAAGGAGAACGAAGACAGTTGTAAAGGTCCATTGGGAGGTGATGAGAGAGAAGATAAAGATGATCCACCCGGAGACGATGGAGGATTCCCTAGGGGTCCCTCAAATAACAATGAAGCCAAGATTGCCAAGGATCCAATTCAAGATGATGCTGAAAGCTCTAGAGCAAAGAATAGTGGAAGTACAAATTCCGACGACACTCCTAAAGATTCAGAGTCAAGGCTCTTTGCTTCTCTTTCAGATGATATGATACCTAGATTCTCAAATGAGCAATGGCCTATAATATAAAGTCTAAGCCTAAGGAAATCACTGTTATTCTACTTGTGTGGCTTTCAAAGATTCGATTGCAGCTCATACATCAGCACATATGCTTCTGAAAGGGCAACCATCTCAGCTTTTGTTTCAGAAACATGCAAATCCTGGACCTCATACCTGCAATTATTAAAATATCCAACAAAAGAAAGTGAAAAAATGTCTGACTAAGTCAAAAATTAAGACTACTACTCTTAAGTTTCAAATGTAAATTAAGCAAAAATTCACAAAAAAAAAAAAAAAAAAAAAAAAGTTGCGAATCCAAGATAATAGTAAGAAAATTACCATTGATCCTCCGACTTTCTTTGAACGCGGACTTTATACGATCCTTGGATAGGCGTGCCTTCATGGACAATATTTGCCATTAGATCATATTTTGACCTCAATTTCTCGGCATCTTTCATAGCAATGTAATCCTTCATCTCAAGGTTTTTCACTGGAAAATTAACTACATACGAGAAATTTTTTTGAATCAGGCTACTTTGCACTAAAAAATGGAAGAAGAAAATGATGTGAAAATATCAATAACAAGATGAGATCATATACCAATGGTAGGATTCTTTTCAACGAAGTTGTTGGTAAATCGCCGTAGGTACATAATAACGTAAGGTGGTAGTTTTGTGACACGATACTGCATCTTAGCTATTTGAGGATGCACAGCTTCTGTTATGGTCTCCCTATCAAACTTCTTCAATATATTGAAAAGTGGAACCTGCACATTACCATTAGAATATAATTGCATATGGAAAAATTGCATCAAAAAACAAAGATTATAATAAAGGGGCAAGAAGGTATATATTATTGATTGGAAACAACAAGCATAACCATTAGAATATAATTGCATTTACACTTTGTATCAAACGATCTTTTTTAACAAGTACTCGTTATTTCCAAATCCTCAACACCATATATGCACAGACAACATAAATCATAGGCTTTGAGCAAGGGATACGTACCTGAGGGATTATATTTTTCGCCAAGGCATCTTTAAAGAGTGGTGGAGGTGGCAAATCCAGGTCAAGCATTATAAATGGCACTGTGAATGTCTCTATGTGAGCATTAGAATTTTCAGATGTACCACCATCAGTAGTTGCAACACCATATTCTCTTATACCTTTACTTTGGATCTCCTTGACAACTTCCAATTCTCCCTATACATACGTTGTGAAAATTAAGTTAAATTCCATGTTACTCTAAATCTTCATTTTATATATATATATAGGGGAGGGATCCGGTGAGAATATGTTCATATGTGAGAATTCATACTTATATGAGAACTGATTTAAAATTTAGAACATGTAAGTAAAAATTTAGAACATACGAGTTAAAATTTAGAACATGTGACTCAAATTAAAATTTTGAACATATGAGTAATAATTTAGAACATTTGTGTGAATAATATGTTTAGAACATCTGATTTAAGAATTAGAACAAGTGATTAAAATTTTATAAAATTTGCTTTATGATATTTTTAACATATGAGTAAAATTAGAACATCTGATTTAAGATTATGAACATGTGAATAAAAATTTAGAACAAACTGATATAGAATATAGAAAGTGTGAGTAAAGAATTTAAAACATACGAGTAAAAAAAAAAGAACATACGCTTTAAAATCTGGAACATATAATTAAAAATCTTAGAACACACCTTTTAAAATTTAGAACATCTAAGTTAAAATTTTGGGACAAGTTATTTAAAATTTATGACATCATACTTAACTAATTTATGATTTAGAACATGTGAGTACTAAATTAGAACATTTGATTTAATATAGAACACCTAAGGAAAAGTTTAGAACATCAGATTTAAAATTTAGAACATATGAGTAAAAATTAAGAACATAAAGAGTGTTCTCACATAAGAAAAATTCTCACATGAGCCTTCCCCTATATATATATATATATATATATATATATATATATATATATATATATATATATATATATATATATATATATATATATGCTACATTTGACCAAAAAAATGTGAGCCTTTTTGGTCAAATGTGGCAGATATTATAAGACGGAGGGAGTAATTCCTTAAAAACTACTTGGAGATTTTGCATTAATTAATCGAGTTTACACTTGAACATGTGTCTATTACCTATACCCAAGGGAGAGTTTCGCAAGTTAGATGTACTATGACAAGACATACTACCATAGTAGCATGCAAGAGTACCAATTAAATGTATTGAGACAAGACATAATACTAGCATAATAGCATGCATGCAATTGTATCAAGTTTGTACATAAATAAATAGATAGAGATATTACTTGAAAGCATTGGGTAATGATGCTTGTATTGTTGTTTGAACTTGTGAGATGCAAATATAGAGTATCAAGGAGCCAAGACATAAACTCAACTGGGTCAGATTGTACACCCATTTGAAACCGATTATCACTATCTTTAATCACAGCTTGTAAAAATTCATGGGGGTTCACCTGCAATGATAATGATTCAATTAAATTATACTCATTGCATCTACAAGTGAAATCATCTATATTGAGATTTACCAAGTGACGATGAGTAATCATAAATCAAAAATTGAAATAACCAAAATCTACTAAAGTTTTTTGAAATTTATATATGCTAATATATAATATACCTGTCTTTTAAAATTTTTTGGATGCCAAATTTTTCGAATGAGCTCTCCGAAACGATGAACTAGGGAAAATTTACAGTGTTTGTAATTCTCTGGCACTAGGAAAAAGTTCCTCAAAGGTGTAACACGTACAAGTGCTTGAATCACAACGTTGGCAAAATCAGCTTCCTTCAACTTATTAAGTCCAACCTGAAAACAGCATATTTTTAAACTATTACATAAAACACTTTAGGAACTAGAAAATTTAACAAGACAGAAAGAAGAGTATTACTTCTTCCTTTTTTTTTAAGAACTATATTGGTAAAATTATAGTGGATAAAAAACTGAAAGAAGTAATAGTTATGTGAAGTGAAAGTGAAAGCGAAAGTGTAGCGGGTAAAAAAAACTAAGGAAGTAATATTTAGGTGAAGTTAAAGGATATACCAATCCAGGGAGGTAAAAAGAACAATTAAGAGCTCTCGACCAAAGCTTGCTTTTTATCTAGCAGTTCAATCTGTTCCGAAGTAAACCTGATTTTACAAATACAAAATATCAAAGATAAATCACCAACAAAACAAAACTTATAATATATAAGTTAAAGATACACATTGAAATATATAGGTCATTGAATACTTCTTCTGTTCCACAATAAAAAAAAATTAAAAATAAACTTAAATGCATAAATGATTGTGGAACGAGGGAGTATTATTAATTTGATACGGACAATATATTAGAAACAAACCTTGGATTTAGAACGTGGCGAATATCATCTAGAGACGAGTCAAATATTTCATATCCATCGGGAAGACAGTAAAATTTCTCCGTTTGTAAATTAAGAAAAACATGATGTTTGTAGTTACGGCTGTGTTCAAATGCATGTGAGTCGTAACGCTTTCCATGATAATACTTGCCGCATACCAAACAAGCATAAACATCCTCCTTTTTAAAACACTTGGAACAATGCTTCTCGAAATCAAAATCTAAATTATGCCTGTTTACCGTATCAAGGTAAGGGCAATAATCCATCTTCACCAAAACATCATTATCTCTCTTTCTCTTTGCCATGGTTTAAATTGTCAAGGCTAAAATCCAATCACAAAACAAAAAAAAAAATCCTTGTTAGAAAAACTTAATTAAAACCATCAATCACTATTTTAGTTAAATATAGCGAACATTAAATTTATTTGCTTTTTTCATACTAAAATAAATTATGTGAATAAATAATCAAAATTAAACATTCACATATTGTTAAAATATAATTTTAAATTTCACAAAATTACGGGAAATTATAATATAAAATACTAAAAATGGAAGAAAAATAAATTTAAAAAATCCTGTAAGATACCTAGTAAAAGAAGGAAATAAAATACACTAAATATGTAGTACCAAATATAATAGGCATAACAAAACATTAAAGATAGAATAAAGCAAACAAAGAATAGATTTTTTAAAGATAGAAATAAAAAATATCACCTTTAAATTAATTTAGTTTTGGGACAAAAAAGCAATCAACAATGTTCTTCAACCAGACAAAATTAATTATAATGATACATGACAAATGTTATTACCCACAATTAGATCCACGAGATGATACATGACAATGTTATTACCCACAAATTAGATCCAGGAGACCACGATTCTACAATAATCAATTACTTGCCTTTTACTTCAAAGTTCATATAATTGAATTAAAGTATGTACTGTATCATAAACTGAATTATATACATAGTATTATTATTGCATCCTCTGACATTATGAAAAACAGATACAATAAATCGAATTGTAAAACAAAATGAAGCAACAAACATTGTAAATTTTATACGGAGTCCATAATTTTAAAATTAACTAGGGAAGTTTGCGCATTTTAAAATTAACTAGGGAAGTTTGCGGTAATATGGGGGGTTTTTCTTTTTTTCTTTTTTTTTCCCGAAGTATGTAATGAGTTTGATTTGAAAAATAAAAATTAATTTGGATCAAAGCTAAGTAAGATGAATTGATGAATTGCAATTTAGTAACATGTTTTTTTTGCATAGATTTATTACTTGTGTTTATAACTTTTTTTGGTTTGATATGGATAAAATTAAATAGAGTTTTATTTCAAAAAAAAAAAAAAAAAAGGTTTGCAACACATTAACTTTGTATTGTTTTCTTTTTCAAAAAAAAAAAATAAAATAAAATTGTATTGTTTTCCTTGAAGGAAATATGCTAGCCAACTAATGGACACGGGTTGTCTTTTGTAATGGGAGCAAGGCAAGGAAAGAGTAGTTCATTTGGGTTATTCTTAAATTGGGCCAAATTTAGTAACAAACTATTTGAATTGGGCCTAATTTAGGGAATTTTGTTTTGAGTAATTTATTATTGTCTTTTACTTCCTCCGTGTCTATTTAGTTGACGCGTTTGATTTAGGTACATATATTAAGGAGAGAGAGTGAGAGAGCATGAAAAAAGCAAGTGGGGTAGCTTATAAATGCAAGACACAAAATTTACCCCAAAATAAAACGTGTCAACTTGTAGACACCCATTTGTGTCTCCCTAAAACCAAACCCAGTGATGAGTACCTTTCACGTCGAATCATAATCGAATAAAGTGAAAGTGTGAAAAGTCTAGTGTTGCGGATAGTTTTAATTTCTTTTCTCTTCTCTTTGTTTTTGAAAATCTATTTTTAAGAAAACAGCCAATCCAATTTGGTTGGTCCATGATATGGGTCCAATAATAGTGTAGTTGGATATGGTTTGAAAAGACCTTTTCGACGATATATTATAAACCCAATTCCGATGAATATTGAGAAAGTTATGGCCTAATTACTAAACAGGGCCCGGTTTGAGCCTTATATGCGGCCCAATGATCTAGAGGAGGGCCTAATATGGATTTATCATTCCTAATTCAATTAGCATTGATAAATTGACTTTTGTTGACTTTTTAGAGTTTTAATCAGAATAAAAGAATTTTTTTGAGGAAAATACGATTTTATCCTCCTGTACGACAATTTCTATTTGATTTCAGAAAACGCGTCAATAATTAAGTTAGCGCCTGACGCTAAGCTTGGCACCTGGCGCTAACGTCAGCGTCTGGCGCTAACCTCGTTTTACGCGTCAAAACTCTGTTTCGATTTTTTATTTTTTTGGCTGATTTTCTCTATAAATAGCCTCCTAAAAACTCTGTTTTCATTCATCAACTCTCATCAAGAAATTCTTGATTACTCTCTCTCTCTTTTCTAAACTAGCCTTTTCTCAAAATACAAAATTCCGCATTCGCAAGACTTAGACATACCTAGCCAAGTTCGAAGTTGTCTTTGCCCTAGACGTGAAAGGTTTAATTTCTGAGGGTTTGGTCCCAAATCTCTATTTCAATTATTTAATTTAATTCTTTGATTTTATTATTTTCCTTAAAGTTACTAACGTGTGTATTTTGTTATTAGAAAGAGGTACGAGGCATCCAAGTAAGTTCTTTAATGATTTAATTGATATTATTATGTAGAAATTATGCTTAAGTTGTTATTATGATTCCTAGTATCATGTCTAGGGTAACTTTAATATCAAGTATGATTAAAAGTATGATGTTTCCTATGTTCTTCCTAATATTTATGATTGTTAGTATCATGTTAGGGTTAAAGCTTTGATCTTTATTGTTTAGTGACATGCTAGGGTTTGTTATTAATCTTGTTAGTATCATGCCTAGGATCTTATTATTATTATGCTTTAACATGATTATTTTTATTATTATGATTATTGTTTTGATTATTATTATGTTGGTTGATATATATATTTATTGTTATTGCTTGATCACACCTTTTTATGCATGTTTAATTTAAAGGGAATTGAAACTTGTAATCACGCTTAATAAGATAATTAATAATCTTGTTTAGGGTTAATTTGATTATAATTCAACTGATCGCCAATAATAGATTTGTTTGTGCATTAATATTCAACCAACATAGATAAACAGGTTTAGGGTCATCCCATTGATTGCATGTTAGTCAGAAAGCGCACATGAATACGATCAGAATAAAGTAGAGGCCTATTATTACGGCAGGTTCAATCTCTTTTAGGTTGAATTTGTACCTTCATCCCCGAACTACCAGTCATGGTTCCATACCTATTGGAGTTAACGATCTCTTGGATCGTTAAGGGGTGTAACCTTCACCTCGTGAACGGTTTACAAGTTCCTAAAACTTGTTGGCGACTCTTTTGCTCTAGCTTCTTTCCCTTTGGACGCCACCGTACTTTAGTGTATTATCACAGTGGGGTACAAGCTAGGGGTAATGCTTGAAATATTCCTTACACAACTAAAAAAAACTTCCTAAAAAGGAATACGTGTCAACTAAAAAAAGAAACGGAGATAGTATTATTTTTTGGTATGAATCATTTTTTAATGTTGTCATAAGATAGGAGTTTAAATTATTCAACATGTTTATGTCATTACTTATAAGTAATAAGATAGGAGTTTAAATCATATTAAATTCATTTTAAAAGTACACAAATATTTAATAAAACCCGGTGTATAGTATTTTAGTGAATGGCGGCGGAAAGAAACGGAAGGTTTTACTCACCCATCCAAGTTAAACATATTTCTCGCTCCTTCATTCTCATTTCCCACTTTCACATACTAGAACTTCTCTCTTCTCTTCATCTACTTAGACTTTCTCTTCCCTTCTTTTTGGGTGATTCAAGTTTTTTCTGCCTTCCATTTATTATATCCCTTCGATTTTCAAGTTTATTGTCTTAATTACTTTATGGTTTTTATTTTTCTCAGCTTCTAATTATAATGGTAAGTGTTTTTTTTTGTCAAGATAGAGAGAATAGCGAGAATTGAGTGTTGTATTTGTATTAGCGTATGCACACGTATATATACAACCTAGAGAGATTAGGGCTCGTAACATAACCACGGCCAATAGATATATACATTATATGGCTTAACACCCCCCCTCAAGTTGGAGCATGCAAATTACAAATGCCCAACTTGCCAAGTAAATACAAGAATTGTTGCTTGTTCGATGCCTTAGTGAAAATATCTGCAAGTTGATCCGTCGTTTTCACATACGACGGAATAATAATACCATCCTGAATCGCATCACGGACATAATAACAATCAACCTCAATGTGCTTAGTACGCTCATGAAAGACCGATTCCGCGCAATATACAATGCAGATTGACTATCACAAAACAAACTCATTGCGTGGGGATGGGAGACTCCTAAACTAAGAAGTAGTGCCTTCAACCACTTCAACTCATTAGTGGTTTTAGACATAGAACGAAATTCGGCCTCTGCAGAAGACTTAGCCACAGTGTCCTGCTTCTTAATCTTCCAAGATATAGGGGAAGCACCAAGAAACACCAACCAATCAGAAATAGATCGCCTCGTCAAAGGACAACTAGCCCAATCCGAGTCACACCAACCTGTAATATGTAGATCACAATCAGAGCTCAAAAGGATTCCCTGACCTGGACATCCTTTCAAGTATCGCACTGTACGAAGGACGGCCTCCCAATGATCCTGACGCGGTTGTTGCATAAATTGAGACAAGATATGAACCGCATAAGCCAAATCAGGTCTAGTGAAATATAAGTAGATCAAATGACCCACAAGGCGACGATACATTTCAGGATCAGAAATAAGAGGAGACTCTAATTTAGCCAGAGTATAATTCTGCTCAATAGGAGTACCTGCATGACTTGCCCTTAGCAAACCAAACTACGCAATAATATCAAGAGTATATTTCCGTTGACATAAAAATATGCCCTCCGGACTACGTGCAACCTCAATACCAAGAAAATATTTCAACACACCTAAATCTTTCATATGAAACAGTCACTCAAATATGATTTGAATGATGAAATTGCAGCAGAATCATTAATTACCAGATACTATTAAATCATTAACATACACCAGAACACTAAGCTGAATAGCCCTAGATTGCAGAGTAAAAAGAGAATAATCAGAGTACGATTGTATGAAACCGTACCTTTTCAGAGAAGAGGCCAACTTAGAGAACCAACAACGAGGTGCTTACCGGAGACCATACAAAGATTTCGAAGACGACACACCAAACCCGGCTTAGAACCATGAAAACCAGGCAGAGGTGTCATATAAACCTCCATTTGGTGCAACTCCCAATTTTTCGCAGCAGCGACAGCAAGAAATGCACGAACAGTAACCATTTTAGCAACAGGAGCAAACGTCTCGTTATAATCAATACCCTCGACCTGATGGTTACCAAAAATAACAAGACAAGCTTTCAACCTCTCAATAGAGCCGTCAGAATTGAGCTTAACCTTGTAAACCCATCGACACCCAAGAGCCTTCTTGCCCGGAGGTAATTTCTCCATTACCCAAGTGTGATTATTTTCTAAAGTAGAGATTTCTTTTTGCATCGCCTCTCTCCACCCTTCATCTTTCATAGCCTCTTTGAAATTACGGGGCTCTACCACAGTATCCACAACTGCAATAAAAACACGGTGTCGCAAAGAAAATTTATCACAATTCACAAAATGTGCTAAAGGATAGGGAGTACCTGAGGAGCATGGAGTAGACAATGAACTAGAGGAGATAGATGGACTAGAGATAGCATGTGCGACATAATCTTTGTGCAAGTTTGGAGGATGCTTAAGACGTTGTCCACGGCCCAAGGCTTGAGGTCGTGGCAGCCAAGTGCGGACTGCCTTCAGTGGCAGAGGCAGAAGAATTCGCGGGGTGGCTGCGGTCTGTGTTGGCTGCCGTAGGTGAGCCGCGGAGCATGCTGCCAGCAGCAACCGACCCCAAGGCAGCTGCTGTCCCGGAGCTAGCAGCAGAAACAAGTACAACAGCAGTAGCAGATGGTGAAGGGGGCTGCGGGCTGCTTTCATTAGACCCGTGCACAGTAGAAACTTCTCCAATTTCGAGCACTTGATTAAGATCATCCAAAAAATCAACATCAACCCCCCCCCCAACCATTTCGACACCAACATGAGGATCATTAGATTCTTCATTATGCATAAACGGGAATTCATCTTCATGAAACTTAACATCACGTGAGACAAAGATATCACCCGTCTCTAAGTCATACACCTTCCAACCCTTCTTGCCATGAGGGTAACCCACAAAAACACACTTACGACTCTTAGGAGCAAATTTGTCACCCTTAGATTTTTGGTTATGAGCAAAACAAAGACAACCAAACACCCTCAAAGCATCAAAATTGGGTTATTTGTCAAAGAGAATTTCATATGGAGTTTTATTGGCTAGCAAAGTAGAAGGAGTACGACTAATCAAATAAACCGCCCCAAGGACACACTCACCCCAAAAAGTAATCGGCAAATCGCCTTGAAACATCAAAGCACTACTCACATTCAATATATGTTGGTGTTTACGCTCTACCCGACCATTTTGTTGAGGTGTGCCAACACAAGAGGTTTGGAAAAGAATGCCATTTTCAGTAAAATATGGGATCATGGGTTTAAATTATGTGCCATTGTCACTCCGCACACATTTAACATTGACATCAAATTGACTTTTAACCATAACAAAGAAAGAGCAAAAAGAAGAATAAACTTCAGTTATGTCATTCAATAAATAAACCCAAACACCACGTGAAAAATCATCAACAATCGTAAAAAAATAATGAGCGCCACAAGTAGAAGCCGTGTTATATGCTCCCCACAAATCACAATGTATCATTTCAAGAATACGACTAGCACAACTATCGCTATCAGGAAAACTATCTCGGGTTTGTTTAGCAAGAGGGCAGATTTCACAAGCTTTATGTAAACACTTAGTACTAGTACTACCTCGAATAGCAGGAAGCAGTTTGACAATTTTCTCCGACGGATGCCCCAAACGACGATGCCACAACTCAAATGTAGAAATCTCCGGACCGTGAGTGCACATACTTTTGGGAGACGCCGGAATTAATATAGTCCATCTATCCGTTCACCGCCTCCAATTAAGCTCCCCGAGGATTGATCCTGTATAGCACAAAGAGAATTAGTGAATCGGACAAAGCAATTAGAATCATCAATCAACTTAGATACCGAAATCAAATTGCAATTTAATTGCAGCAAATAGAACGTGTTCAAGAATAATTCCATCCGCCAAGAAAACACGACCCTCCTTTGTTGCAAAGGCTTGAGCACCATCGGGAAGACCAACGGGGCATGGTAAAATAGATTGAGTATCAAATAATGAAGACTCGTCACCCGTTACATGATGTGAGGCCCCGTGTCAATAATCCAAGATAGAGAAAAATAATCACCGGTAATACGATCGGTAGGAACTTCAAATACCCCACCCACAATTGGGGTAGTGGCGGCAGATTGCTTAGAAGGAGAAGTAGCAACAGTATACTTATCAAATACTCCACCCAAAATTGGGGTAGTTGCGGCAGAGTGATTAGAAGAAAAATTAGCAACATCATACTTATCAAATACCTCACCCAAAATTGGGGTAGTGGCGGCAGATTGACTAGAAGGAGAAGGAGCAGCAGCCCGAGGTAGAGTAGTAGCCAGAGAAGAAGAACGACCATATTTTTCAAGCCACCATTCAGGTAGCCCATGGACAAGAAGACAAGCGTCATAATCACGACCCGATCGATTGCAATGGGTACAAAATAGTTGTAACTTAGCATTCACCATTGTTGATAGCAATGTAGCAAGTCGACAATGTATAGTAGAAATTCAGAAGAATAATTCAGAAGAAAATTTCAGAAAGTCAGCAAGATAGCAATGTAGCAATTCGACAATGTAGAGTAGTAGCAATTTAGAATAGAAATTCAGAAGATTTTTTTTTTTTCAAAAATTTAGAGTAGAATTTTAGGGTTTTTAGAGTATTTTGGCTCCGATACCATGTCAAGATAGAGAGAATAGCGAGAATTGAGTGTTGTGTTTGTATTAGCGTATGCACACGTATATATACAACCTAGAGAGATTAGGGCTCGTAACATAACCACGGCCCAATAGATATATACATTATATGGCTTAACATTTTTTTTTCACTACTAGAAATAGGCTAAATAGCGACGGAATTGTTGCGACAGACCTCTTTTTCCGTCGCAAAGTTCACAGTTTTCGACGGAGTACATTTCGTCGCAATGTAGCAACGGAAAATATGATTTACGATGCTTTTTCCGTCGTTAATTTTCCGACGGAAAAAAATTCCGTCGTAATAATAACCTTCCAACGGAATATTCCGTCGTAAAGAATTTGCGACGAAATATTCCGTCGGAAGGTTATTATTACGACGGAATTGTTTTCGTCGGAATTTATGTGTTATTTTTTAAATTACCCAAAATTAAATCATTTGGCTTAACCTAAAAAAAAGGGGGGAAGACGGAAGTAGAAGGAGAGAGAGAAAGAGAAGGAGAGAGAAGTAGACGGCGGTGCGTTAACTCCTGCCGGCGAAGCACAGTGATGCCTGCCGTCGACGCACACCCACCACCGAGAACGAAAGAGAGAAAGAAGGGTGAAAGAAAGAGAGAGGAGAAAGAGAACGAGAAAGAGAAAGAGAAGGAGGAAGAGAGAGTTGTCGAGTGTTCCCCCGACGCCGGTGGTTGTTTCCGGCGACGCAACTGCCGCGTCTAGGTAAGTGTTGCCCTCTAAGTTTTGATTTTTTTTTTAATTATCAAAAAAACCACCACCGGCTAACCTTTAACCACCACAACGCAGCCTTTGCGCACCTCCGTCCCCTCGCCGTGACTGAAGCACCTACATTGCTTCCGGCTGAAAATTCCAGTAAGTTGTCCTTTGCTCCCCCCTTTTTTTTCAATTTAATTTTGTTTAATTATAAACCCTTAATTATTTTATTTATTTTTAATTTTTTGTAGGATTTGTACAATTTTGTTGGCTTAATTGTTAAAAAGAAGTGCAGATCTAAAGGTTAGTTACATTACAAACCCTAATATAATGTATGTATGTACGTTAGTTTGGTTATTAGACAGTGTGTTGGGTTTTAATTATAATGTATGTATGTAGGTTAGTTTGGTTAATTTAGTCACATTGGTCATCTCTTATAATTAATTAATTGCTCCCTTCTCTTTAAAAAAACAATGTTAGTTTGGTTTAGTTTTGTTTAACGTAATGTAGTTTAGTTAAGTTTATGTTAATATAATGTGTTTTAGTTTAATTTATTTTAATATAAAGTATCTTAATTTAGTTTAGTTTTTTTTATAAATATGTTAGTTTAATTTAATATATAAAACGGTAGTTTGGTTTGGTTTAGTTTAATATGATATATTAGTTTACTTTGGTGTGGTTTGATTTGGTTTATATTAATAGTATGGTGTTATGATATGTTTCTCTTGTTTAGTTTAATCTTGATATATTTGTTTAATATTATGTATGTTAGTTAAGTATATATATTTTTAAATAAATCATTTGCATAATCATATACCTAGATACTCGTTCAAGGCATACACATTAGGAGTATGTCTTGAATAGTCCTTGGTTGGGACTGTCCTTGTACGTTTATTATCACTTAGGTGGTGAATGTATTCCTTTGTTTTAATTCTAAGGAAGATCCTTGCTTGTCATTTCTCTACAATGTTCTCTAGGTACATATATAGGTGTTTCTAATCGCTTATATCGTGTACTTGGGGAACTGTAGGGAGATGCTGCCGGATTTTCCATAGAATTGAAATCCTGGCATACATTCACTAGTGAGATTGAACGTCCAAGGATGGGTTAGGTTGGAGTGATAAGGACCCTTGGAAATCATTTCTCTTCTCATTTGCATTTCCATAACACTTTGATCTATAATGAATATATATTGTGCTTTCTGACTAATGTGATTAATGGCATATGTGTTAGTTGTGTAGAACTTGTAATCATGAAACGAAAAGAACGTAGCTGGATGTACGAAAGGAAGGTTGGGAATTCTATTAATCCTGAGTTCTTGAAGGGGGTAGATGAATTCGTTAAATATGTGGAAGATCATCCCGAGAGTAGCAACCCGAATGAATTTAGGTGTCCACGTTTTAAATGCAAAAACAAACGTCTTTGGGATGCGGATACGTTAAACTTCATTTGTATCGCAGTGGTTTTTTACCTAATTACTATGAGTGGATGTATCATGGGGAAGGGTTTCCAGGAACTCATGGAAGGCAGTCAAATGAATATCGTGAAATGGTTTTGGATGCATTTGGTCAGTCTCAAGATCAAGGGAATTCCGAAGAGGCGGTTGTTTCATTAGAGGAGGAGCCTAATGCACAAGCCAAGCTATTTTTTGATTTGTTAAGGGCTTCTGAACAACCGTTATACGAAGGGAGTTCATTGTCTGTGTTAGAGATGCCTTCTAGAATCACTAGCCTAAAGTGCAAGTATAATTTGCCGCACAGATGTGTTGATGGATTTGCTTCTTTGGTTAATGAAGCGATTCCTAACAACAACCACATGGCCGAGACATTCTATAAGGTCAAGAAAATTGTTAAGGGGTTAGAGCTGCCCCATGAAAAGATTCATGCATGCCCGAAAGGATGTATGTTGTTTTGGAAAGATGATGCTCAATTATCTACATGTAGGGTGTGTGGCAGCGACCGATACAAGAAGACTTCTAAAGGTAGCTTAATGCCTTTGAATGTTCTATTTTATTTCCCTATCACACCTAGGTTGCAAAGGCTTTTTGCAACTAAAAACATTTCCGAGGAAATAACATGGCATGCTAAAAATCCTCGAGTTCAAGGCACAATGGCACACCCTAGCGATAGTGAAGCGTGGAAACACCTTGATAGTTGCTTTCCCGAGTTTGCCTCTGAACCTTGTAATGTTCGACTTGGCCTATGTACGGATGGATTTGCTCCACATGGTCAGTTTGGGGGACAATATTCTTGTTGGCCTGTCATTTTGACCCCTTATAACTTGCCTCCGTCAATGTGTATGAAAATACAGTTCATGTTTCTTTCGTTACTCATTCCTGGTCCTAAAAACCCTAAGGGCAACTTGGATGTTTACATGCAACCGCTCATACACGAGTTGAAACAGTTGTGGGAAGTTGGGGCAAATACTTACGATATTTCGAGAAAACAGAATTTCAATCTTCGAGCAGCCATCCTATGGATCGTTAGTGACTTCTCGGCTTATGGTATGTTATCTGGTTGGACCACAGCCGGTAAGAAGGCTTGTCCATATTGCATGGAGAAAAGAAAAGCATTTTGGCTCGAACATGGTGGTAAGGTTTCTTGGTTTGATTTCCATCGTCAATTCCTTCCGAAAAATCATCCTTTTTAAAATAGTAAAACTGCATTTTGTAAAAACAAAGTCGAAAAAGGTTCACCACCTCACATCATGTCAGGAGTGTGTAGACACCCATTTGTGTCTTCCAGAAACCAAACCCAGTGATCAATACCTTTCACGTCATTTGATTATCGAATAAAGCGAAAGTGTGAAAAGTCTAGTGATGAGGATGTTTTTATTAAAATATCTCTTCTTTCTGTTTTTGAAAATATTTATTTTCTTACCTTATTTATGAAAAACGAGCATTCCAGTCTAGTTTGATCCATGATAAGGGTCCAATAATGGTGTAGTTGGATAAGGGTTGAAAAGAACTTTCCAACGATATAGTATAAGCCCAATTCCGATGAATAATGAGGAAGTTATAGCCAAAATACTAAACTAGGCCCGATTTGGTTTTTATATGCAGCCCAATGATCTAGGGGAGGGCCTATTATTAATTATCATTCCTAAAGCTATTAGGATTGATTATAGTCTTCTAGAATATTCTTGAAGGTTCTTTTAAATCCTAATGGAGTTAGGATTGATAATTATGTTTTAAAGAGTTTGAAATTGAATAAAACTACTCCTTTTGAGAATCCTTGTTTTGTACGAATTGGAATATATTCAGATTTTATTTTCGTGACTCATAATCTTTATCCAAATTTTATATGGTTGGATAGATCTTAAAATTATCTTTTCAATGACATATTATAATATTAAATCCGAGCTATAACGAAAAAAGATATGAATGAGACATGAAACTCTATCCAAAACTAACACCCTTTCACTATTTTAGCCATATATTTTTATCTACAAAATATTTTAATCTGATTCTAATTGGGTTGGAAAGTAGACTTCAAGATCTTTCCAACGACATATTATATGCCTTATTTGGACTTCTGGATCAAAAGATATGATAAAAACAAAAATGTGTGAAACTGATTATTAGCGCCTGGCGCTAACCTTCAGCGCCTAGCGCTAATTGTCAGCGTCGACGCTAATCAAGTTTTATGCGCGCCAGAACTCTGTTTCGATTTTCTATCTTTTTGGCTGATTTTCTCTATAAATAGCTTTCTAAAAACTCCGTTTTCATTCACCAACTCTCATCAAGAAATTCTTTATCACTTTCTTTCTCTCTCTTTTTTAAACTAGCTTTTCTCAAAATACAAAATTCCGCATTCACAAGCACTAGACACACCTAGCCAAGTTCGAAGTTGCCTTTGCCCTAGACGTGAAAGGTTTTAATTTATGAGGGTTTGGTCCCAAATCTCTCTTTCAATTATTTAATTTAATTGTTGTTTTATTATTTTCCTTGAAGTTACTAACGCGTGTATTTTGTTATTAGAAAGAGATACGAGGCATCCAAGTAAGTGCTTTAATTGTTTGCATTGTTATTATGATATAGAAATCATGTCTAGGTTGTTATTATGATTCCTAGTATCATGTTAGGATGCTTTCCTTAATTTGATGTTTAGAATGACAACAATGATTCCTAGTATTATGTATAGGGAAAATGTTATAATATCAAATATGCTTATTATGATTCCTGCGATGCTTCTTATATTCTTTCCTAATATTCATGTTAGTATCATGTTAGGGCTATATATTTGATCTTTGATGCTTAGTGATATGCTATGGTTTGTTATTAATCTTGTTAGTATCATGCCTAGGATCTTACTATTATTATGCTTTAATATGATTATGATAATTATGATTGTTATTATTATGATTTTGATTATTATTTTTATTATGATTATTATGTTGCTTAATATTTATTGTTATTGGTTGATCACGTCTTTTATGCATGTTTAAAGGGAATTGGTACTTGTAATCACGCTTAATAAGATAATTAATAATCTTGTTAGGTTAATTTGATTATAATTCAAGTGATCGCCAATAATAGTTTTATTTGTGCATTAATATTCAACCAACATAGATAAACAGGTTTAGGGTTAATCCTATTGATTGCATGTTAGTCAGAAAGCGCACATGAATACGATCAGAATAAAGTAGAGGCCTATTATTAGGGCAGGTTCAATCTCTTTTAGGTTGGATTTGTACCTTCATCCCCAAACTACTAGTCATGGTTCCAGACCTATTGGAGTTAACGATCTCTTGGATCGTTAAGGGGTGTAACCTTCACCTCGTGAACGGTTTACAAGTTCCTAAAACTTGTTGGCGACTCTTTTGCTCTGTCTTCATTCCCTTTGGACGCCACCGTACTTTAGTGTATGAGCACAGTGGGGTTCAAGTTAAGGGTAATGCTTGAAAGATTCCCTATAGAGAGGAACTCTGGGAATGTGTGAAAAACCTCCCGAAGGCAACAGATGGCCCCGAGGCACTGAAACGTCTCAAGAATGCAAAAAAAGGGGTGGTTCAAGCAAAGCACTCTATGGGACCTTCCATATTGGAAACATTTGCTTGTTCGTCACAACTTAGATGTCATGCACGTTGAAAAGAACTTTTTTGATCAGTTGACTCACACTATAATGGACGTGAAAAAGCCTTCTTGTGATACGACATCAGCTCGGAATGACATTGCCAAATACTATAAACGGCCCCAGCTACATCTTCAAGAGGATGATAGAGGAAAAGAATTCATGTCAAAGGCTCCATTTGCTCTTGACAAGGCTCAGAGAAAGGTTTTGTGTGAGTGGGTCAAACAGCTGCGGTTTCCTGATGGTTACGCTTCCAATTTGAGCAGATGCGTTGATTTGCAAGCAGGTAAGTTACATGGAATGAAAATCCATGATTGTCACGTGTTCATGGAGAGGTTGTTGCCCACTGCTTTGAGAGAATTGCTCCCTAGCCATATAAGGAATGCAATTACAGAGATAAGCCAATTCTTTCACGATTTATGTTGCTACACAATTACAGTTGGCGACATGGAGCGATTGGAAAAAAACATAGCTGAGATCCTGTGCAAGCTTGAGAAGGTTTTCCCTCCATCTTTCTTCAACTCCATGGAGCATTTACCAATTCATTTGCCATATGAGGGCAAGTTATGTGGACCTGTTCAATATCGGTGGATGTATCCTTTAGAAAGGTAAATCAAAGGCCCTTTCTCAACTCTTACTTTCATCTCTTTCATTGCTTAGGGTTACTTATACTTCTACGGCTATATAAAAATAATTACAGGTTCCTCAATCACCTGAAACGAAAAATTGGTAATAAGGCTCGTGTTGAAGGTTCCATATGCAACGCTTATCTCACTGAAGAGATATCAAACTTCTGCTCCAATTACTTTCAGCCCTCAGTTGACACAAAAACACAAGATCTAGGTCGAAATGTGAATGCTGATGTGGAATCCACGGCTAACAACGATGAAATCCTAGAGCTGTTCACGGTGGATAAGGGTCGTGTGTCAAATGTACGTAAAACTCGGTATTTAGATGACAAGGAGCTCGAACGTGCTCATTTGTTCGTTTTAAGAAATATCGGCATTCTTGGTGAATACGAAAGTTATATATGTTTAGGATAAACTTTTGAAAAACCCTTAAATTTAATATAATTGTTGCAATGATTAACCATGTATCATTAATTTATTAGGCAGTTTGAGGACTACATTCTTAGTACTCGAACTTATTTGCGTCGAGAAGATGTCATGGAGAAATGAAAAAGTGAATTCCCTGATTGGTTTCATCACAAGGTGATAATACTTTTCGAACATTGCATATCGATTAACTTGTGATAATACAATATATTTCATTTCAATTAGTGTGACATTTGTATTCGTAACGGTTATAGGTGAGGGAACAGAAACCAAGTTCCGATGTGTTGCGAGCATTGTCTATGAGGCCTTTCAAGCGTGTTCGAACTTGGAACCAGATATTTGTCGGTGGCTTTAATTTCCACACGCAGTCCTATGGCAAACACAATTCTACTATGAATTATGGGGTGTGTGTCTCAAGTGAGGATGGTGGAGAGTACTTTGGCATTTTAAACAACATAATGAACTTGTCTTCACCAGTCCCGAAAAAGAGTACAAGACTATTTTGTTTAGTTGTAATTGGATGGATTGTGGTAAAGGAATGAACATTCATGAACAATACAAGCTTGTCGAAGTAAATCATACTAAGAAATATCCCAAGTATGATCCATTTGTCTTATCTTACCAAGTGTCTCAAGTGTATTATGCATATTACCCTAGCCTTAAACGTGATCGGGTTCAATGGTGGGCTGTATTAAGAACTCAAGCAAGGTCGGTGATTGATGCTCCGGTGGATTTAGAGTTTTTGCAAGCTCCTTCACCACAAGTACATGCAACGCTATGTGACCCAACTGACATTCCAGACTATGAACTTGATAGTGATGATGATGATGACGATGGCTTTGTTATCTCAAGCGATGAAGAAGAAGAAGAAGATAGCATTGACTCCAGTGATAGTGACGAAGAAGAGGACATCGATGTATTTTTAGATGACACTAGTGATAGTAATAATGATAGTGATAATGATAGTGGTAATAGTGATAAGAGTAATGAAGAGGAGAATATGTAGTTACTCCTTTAACTATTGTCTTTGAATTTTTAGTTTTTAATGACTACTCGGACTTGTAATATTGCATTACATATTTTGTCTCATTTTATTTTTTTATGTAATATGGATCTAATTTATGAAATTACAATGTGCGATCATGGTACTAACAATTTTTTCAGGTGGTCATCATGGAAGGAGGAAATAAAGGAGAAACGTCCAAGAGGAGAAAGACTAAGGGGAAATCTCAGGTTGTACGTGATGACGAGGATGAGTCAATGGAGGAAGAGGAGGCACATGATTTGGAGGCCTCTTAAGAAATCATCAGTCGGAGATAGATTCATAGGCATGTAAAGGGGCAACAGGAGCAACAGCAACAGGAGCTACAAGACCCGCAACCTAATGACTTGCGGGAGTTGGACCCTTCCACACTTTGGTGCATATGTAGTTGTAATAAAATATCCTTAAATTCGTAATTATTTTGATAAAGTGAATTTGTATTACTTTTACCATGTTTTGTTCACTTTTTTTTAATTATCTACTTACATGAATGTCTATCCTTTATATAGGTTTGATGAAAAGCCGGTGAAGTATATGCTCTCCGACACGCTAACCGGCTACTATGTTGAGCCTTGGAAAAATTATGGAGAGGTTGATGAAGATTCGAGAGAGCACTTTGGAACTTGTTCTGCGTATGATAACTTTAACCTAACATAATACATGTTTTATAAAGTATATTGATGGAGTTGAATTTCTAATACAGACATTTTCATGATTTGCAGAAAAAATTCAAGTGGGCACCTGAGTTAAATGACCATGTGAAGCAAACTATCGAATTCAAGTTTGCAAATCGCCTACGTGACACGTTCTACCACATCACAAAGAGGGTGAATGGTGTCAAACCAAAATGGCTTAATAAAGATGTCCACGAAGCCATGATGCGAATTGTTGCCAATGATCCAGAATATAAGAAGCGGTCAGAACAAAACAAGAAGAACAAAAGAGGCGGATCCATGGAAAATGTCGTTGAACCGACCCACTTTCAAGGTTCAATGTCAGCTGTACAACATGCTAAAAGGATGGTAAGGTTCCTAACATATGTCCAGTAACAATTAAGTCATTAGTGTATTAATGAACTTTTGTGGGCTAACATGTTTTCATTGATTTTCTGCATGTATATTTAAAGGCAGCACAAAATCAAGGCCAATTACCAAATGCCCATGATCTTTTCTTGAATACACACTTCAAGGAAGTGCCTGGAAAAGGCCAAGTGGCTGCCAACACTAAAGCCAAAAGGATTGCGGTAAAAACTTATTATATGACTTGATATATGGCAAATTAGCAAAGTGGAACTCATTATATGCTTATTTGAATGAATTTGGATTAATGAGGGTCGTAAAGTGACTTGTGTGTTTATTTTTATTAATTTCTATCCATAGGCACCTAAAAGTAATTGATATTGGAATGCTAGAAGAAAGAACGAGTTCATTTGATTGAAAACATAGAAAATAGGCATGGTTTAAGCCATATATGCTAAATTTGCTTGAATTTGGATGAATAAGGGTCGTAAAGTGACTTATGTGTTCAATTCTCTTCATTACTATCCATAGGAACCTAAAATTAATTGATATTGGAACTCTAGAAGAAAGAACGAGTTCATTTGATTGAAAACATAGAAAATAGGCATGGTTTAAGCCATATAGGCCAAATTTGCTTGAATTTGGATGAATAAGGGTCGTAAATTGACTTATGTGCTTATTTTTTTAATTTCTATCCATAGGCACCTAAAAGTAATTGATATTGGAATGCTAGAAGAAAGAACGAGTTCATTTGATTGAAAACATAGAAAATAGGCATGGTTTAAGCCATATAGGTCAAATTTGCTTGAATTTGGATAAATAAGGGTCGTAAAGTGACTTATGTGCTTATTTTTCTTAATTTCTATCCATAGACACCTAAAAATAATTTATATTGGAATGCTAGAAGAAAGAACGAGTTCATTTGATTGAAAACATAGAAAATAGGCATGGTTTAAGCCATATAGGCCAAATTTGCTTGAATTTGTATGTATAAGGGTCGTAAATTGACTTATGTGCTTATTTTTCTTAATTTCTATCCATAGGCACCTAAAAGTAATTGATATTGGAATGCTAGAATAAAGAACGAGTTTATTTGATTGAAAACATAGAAAATAGGCATGGTTTAAGCCATATAGGCCAAATTTGCTTGAATTTGTATGAATAAGGGTCGTAAATTTACTTATGTGCTTATTTTTCTTAATTTCTATCCATAGGCACCTAAAAGTAATTGATATTGGAATTCTAGAAGAAATAACGAGTTTATTTGATTGAAAACATAGAAAATAGGCATGGTTTAAGCCATATAGGCCAAATTTGCTTGAATTTGTATGAATAAGGGTCGTAAATTGACTTATGTGCTTATTTTTCTTAATTTCTATCCATAGGCACCTAAAAGTAATTGATATTAGAATGCTAGAATAAAGAACGAGGTCATTTGATTGAAAACATAGAAAATAGGCATGGTTTAAGGCATATAAGCCAAATTTGCTGAATTTGGATGAATAAGGGTCGTAAAAGGAATTATGTGCTTATTTTTCTTAATTTCTATCAATAGTAACCTAAAATTAATTTATATTGGAATGATATAAGAAAGAACGAGTTCATTTGATTGAAAACATAGAAAATAGGCATGGTTTAAGTCATATAGGCTAAATTTGCTTGAATTTGGATGAATAAGGGTCGTAAAGTGACTTATGTGCTCATTTCTCTTCATTACTATCCATAGGCACCTAAAATTATTTGATATTGGAATGCTAGAAGAAAGAACGAGTTCATTTGATTGAAAACATAGAAAATAGGCATGGTTTAAGCCATATAGGCCAAATTTGCTTGAATTTGGATGAATAAGGGTCATAAAGTGACTTATGTGCTTATTTTTCTTAATTTCTATCCATAGGCACCTAAAATTATTTGATATTAGAATGTTAGAAGAAAGAACTAGTCCATTTGATTGAAAACACCTAAAATTTCAGCCATATAGGCCAAATTAGCTTGAATAATCAAGAATAAGAAACCTTACCTTATATTGTTGGTTGTTTTTTTAACAATTTTTTTTATTATCTTCAATATTTTGTAGGAGACCTACCAGAAGAAGCTCGAAGAAACAAGGAGTCAGGGGATTCAGAAGATTCCCAATGAGTTGTACTGGGAGACGGTGGGTGGCCTGGGCGCAATAAGAAGGGTCGTGTGAATGGACTTGGCCAAAGTGCAGAGCTCTACTATGGCAACCGGATGGGTCTAGTGTCCCGTTCTTCACAGCAATACACGCCGTCTATCATTTCTCAGATGCAAGATCAGATGGAACACAGGGTGCAAGCTCTCTAAACTCAAATGGAAGCCGAGATGCAAAGCCGAATGGACTCCCGAAGGGCTGAAATAGAGAGGAGATACAAGGAGAGTATGGATAAGATGATGATTCGTTTCACCAACAACGACTCATGTTCCACCATTCATCCTCAGCATCGAGACCCAAGGGATGGTCGTTTCGCGCGGTGTTATTTCAGTCCTAGTTGTGAAAGATATTTCTCAAATTTCCTACGTGTAAAATCCTATATTTTTAACTCATTACGGATGGTCTTTCCAATGAGATCTTTTTTATGCATATGACAATAATGTTAATCAAAATTACGCACATGAAATACTTAGAACTTTTCGAGTCTCATCCACTCATTCTAAATCATTGCCGAAACAAATTCAGGAATTAAAATAGAAATCCTCCCCAGTGGAGTCACCAAAAACTGTAGGGAATATATTCAAGCGTTAAACCCCTAGCTTGAACCCCACTGTGGTCATACACTAAAGTACGGTGGCGTCCAAAAGGGAAGAAGATAGAGCAAAAGAGTCGCCAAACAAGTTTTTTTAGGAACTTGTAAACCGTTCACGAGGTGAAGGTTACACCCCTTGACGATCCAAGAGATCGTCAACTCCATAAGGCCTAGAACCAAATAAGGGTTCGGGGATGAAGGTACAAATCCAACCTAAAAGAGATTGAACCTGCCCTAATAATAGGCCTCTACTTTATTCTGGTCGTATTCATGTGCGCTTTTTAATTAACATGCAATCAATAGGATTAACCCTAAACCTGTTTAATCTATGTTGGTTGAATATTAATGCACAAATAAATCTATTATTGGCGATCACTTGAAATTATAATCAAATTAAACCTAACAAGATTATTGATTATCAGATAAGTTTGTCGTACTGGAGGATAAAATCATATAATTTCCTTGAAAATGCTATTTGATTTTAATTAAAACTCTGAAAAGTCAACAAAAGTCAATTTATCAATGCTAATTGAATTATGAATGAAAAGAACCTTCTAGAAGAATCTAGAAGACTAAAACCATTCCTAATTGCATTAGGAATGATAAATCATATAAGGCCCTCCCCTAGATCATTGGGCCGTATATAATGCTCAAACCGGGCCCAGTTTGGTAAATTGGCCATAACTTCCTCAATATTCATCGGAATTGGGCTTATAATATATCGTTGGAAAGATCGTGTCAAGCCCCATCCAACTATACTACTATTGGACCCATATCATGGACCAACAAAACTGGATTGGATGTTTTCTTAAAATAAGTTTTTAAAAACAGAGAGAAGAGAAAAGAAATTAAAACTATCCGCAACACTAGACTTTCCACACTTTCGCTTCATTCGATTATGATTCGACGTGAAAGGTACTCATCACCGGGTTTGGTTTTGGGGAGACACAAATGGAAGTCTACAGAAGCCCCCACTTTGACTGAGTTTGGAGAAACGCAAGTTTCGAAAACAAAAGTCAAAGTATCAATAGGGACGAAGAATGATTCAGAACGTTCTGCGATCCTAAATCAATCTTGTAACGCCGATACCTGCAAACTAGCGTTAGTTAAACAGATAAAAGAGTCAAGAAACGCGTATCTTACACCGCCGAGCACACGTCTCTGAAAGTAACCGATTTGTTGCTGCTTCGCTGTTGTTTTGATGACCTCCTGCAAGCTAGAGAATGCCATCCCGCTTGAAAATCGCTACGCCCGTAACTGCTTCCAAATTAGAAGATTGCTTCACCTGAAACGATCCCCCTCTGCTATGATAATATTCCACGTCCAAGGGAATATCATCGAAGATTATTTCTCTTGAAACAATCCTCATCCGCATTGATAATATTCCACGTCCAAGGGAATACTATCGAAGATTATTTCTCTTGAAACAATCTCCTTTCGCATTTTGACCATCCTCCATGCCTAAGGGAAAACGATCGAAGACAACTTCGCCTGAAATTACCTTCAGCTGTTTGTGACAACTCTCCGCAAGCTAGGGAATTTCGTCAAAGATATCCTCGCTTGAAGTCATCCTCATTTGATGCGATAATTTTCCTAAGGAAATTACCGAAGACCTCCATATGTCGATCTTTAAAAGTTCGCCTGAGCTTCGCTCCTGCTATGTCTGTATGTCAGTGCTTCTGCTGCTTCGAACCTGTATATCGGTGCCTTTTGCGAATGAACCATTATGTCGGTGCTTTTTGTTAATGAGTCAACGCTTAGGCGCTTTAAGCTAAGTGTGACGATCTTTCATCAGGTCGATCACTTTACGTAATCAAGCCGATTACTAAAAATCATGTCAAATTGCTTAGAGGGGCTAACTGGCATACCAAGGAACCCAAAAGTATGTTGCAGAAAGGTAGAACAACCTCACCAAGTGGCTGGGCGTTCTGGCGCCGCTGAAAAGCCATCAGCGCCACACAATTAGCCTTAGCACCAGGCGCTGAGATTGGCGCCAGGCGCCAAGCCTAATTTTTGACGCCAATGTTTAGGGCTTGGCGCTAGCACGGGGATTTCCTTAAATACCCCTTTCTTCTTCATTTTCTGCTTTGCTCGTCGCGAAACTGCTCGAAAAAACCAGAACATTTCATTTGCTCGGTTCTTGCTCGTTTCTCAACCGAATTCACTCAAATTCGTTGCAAATCAAAGCTCTTTTCATCTACTTTCCCGATCTATTAAAGTTTTCTTCGAACTCACATTAGTTTCTATGAACTTTTGGCATGTTTATTCATGAATTTCATGTAAATTCGAAATTAAAAATGCTCAATTCGCTTTGTTTATCAAATTTTATGCCATGAAATTGCTTGATTATGTTTATATATTGCCTTGGGAGTAATTTGAGACTTGTTTTACTCAATTTGGTGAAGAAATGAGCAATTTGCCATTGTTGGACCTCCTAAGGTCGTGAAGAACAATGTAATTTGTTGTTGATGTTTTTGCTAGCAATTCTTGTCCAATTTGTCACAATAATTACTATAGTGTTGCAAGAAATTGTTTGATTGCTTGAAAAATGCCGTTATGCTCAATTTGAATTTGTGCTCTGTTTTATTACTACGTACTCTGTTTTTTGCGAACATAGTATCATGCGGCTAGGCGAACCTTAGATACTATAGAACCTTAATTTATGATGATTTTTCATAATGTAGTATGGCTAGAAAGCGAGGTTCGGGTTCACGATCCCGAAACACCCGACGGGAGCATGAGCCCGTAGAAGATGACGTCACACCTTCTACTTCGCTTGGTCGACTTCCCGAGTGGGATGAGCGGATCCTGTTCTTCGCCCCCGTCCACCATATTTCTGAGAGGGTGAGACGAGGCATCACGGTCGGGAGGACGCGCTATCACGGTTCCGGCTGTGATGGTTTGGGCGATTTGTACAAGATGTACATCGCTAGGGATCGGGAGACAAGACTCCTATGGGAGTCTTGCGAACTGGCTACCCTGTTCGAGACCTCCGAGGCTATGGTTGCCTCCAGTGGGGGTCACCATATAGTGCGAACTTTAGTGAAGTTCTTCTGGGACACCACCAACACTTTCCACTTCCCTTGGGGCGAGATGATGGTCACCCCTACGGACTTCAGTCTCATTACATCACTGGAGTTCAATTCTGTGCCACTACCGTTCGACAGTGGAATCGACGTCTTTTTTGCGGAGGTCGAGGAGTTGTTGGGGCCGATCGCTATTCGGGCCCAAGCTGAGGTCGAGACGACTCAGTTTAGTGCTAGGGGAATTCGTCGCTCGACGCTGGCAGCGACTTTTGATGACGATGCGACTACCCGAGAACAGTGGGTGCGCATCTTTGCACTGATGTTGTTGTCAGGGACATTCTCTCCTGACAAGGGTAGTAGGGCGTTGCTTTACTACCTTCCTGCTGTCCGCGATCTTAACCAGATCGGGACTTATGACTGGGCCAGCTTGGCCTACGCTGACTTCGTTCGTGCACTAAGGGACTCGTGTCGACACCGATCCTTTGGGACGAATGTCGCTTTGTCTGCCTTTTGGAAGGTCGTAGAGGTAAACATTATTCCCCATAAAGTTTAGCTCTACATATTAGCTAGCATTTACTCACACTTTTTACTCCTTGTAGATCTGGTTCTACGAGTACTTCCCCTCTTCTGCGCCGGCGAGACCATCACCGCGCGGATTTCCAGTGAGCTCTTCTTGGGTCGGCCGCCATGTGGATATGTCTACTACACATGTCCGGAGCTGGATCATGGCGGTACGACATCTCTTTTTTATTTGTTTGCTTTTTACGATGCTTTAGGTATACTCTCGCCTGATTGATGTTCTTTGTAGGGGCCTGAGGTGGTGTACCGGCCGTGGGGCGGCTGGACAGTCCCTGGGGCCGCACAGTATTCTGCTGAGCGTCGCTATTTCCTGGGGACTTATGGAGCGATCACGTACTTAGGAGAGAGAGTTGCTAGACAGCATTCCTCCGATGTCTTCGTCGTTCCTGGTGCTCCACCACGTCACATGTTCAACGATTGCGCGATTATTGAGCATGTCCGAGGGATCTGGTACCCCTTGGCGGTCCTACGCGATCCCTGGGCAGGGCTATGCTGAGGAGTTATTGCCGTTATTAGCCCCAGCCCCCGTACCGGTTGAGGATGTGAGGGTAAGATTTTTCAGCTTTTAAATTCCATTAAGTAGCCCCCAAGTAATGTTTTACTGACTTTTTTGCTTTATCAGGACGGTGCTACTGAGTTCGTGCCACCCCGTATGTCCATTCATTAGCAGGGGACATATGGGCCGATCGAGGAGATGATTCCTCCGGCTCCCGAGGGTGAGCGCTTCGTAGAGCGATCGATTCCTCGCCACCAGACTCGAGTAAGCTTGGTTTATTTGCAATTTCTGTCCATATATTATGCATATTTACTGACTTATTTCTTTGACAGTTCCTGAGCGAGGTAGTTTCGGCGATGGCACGATGTATAGATGCCTTCCGGAGCCAGCTCGTCCGGATGAGGAATGCGGCCACCTGCTGTCGGGACGACGTTATCCGAGAGGTAGTCTTTCTTTATATATATTTTGCATTATCGCTTCGATTTTGCCTTATTTCTGATTTCATTCTTTTTACAGGGCCAGCCTATTGCTTCTCACACCCGCACGAGACTTGAGGTGCGGAGGGATCCGGCGAGGTCTATCTCGAGACGTCGTCGTACTACGTCAGGGGGTAGAGGTGGTCGCTCTGAGGCTACTCGTGCTGATGTTGTAGAGGGCTCGGGATCCTCTTCTGAGGATGCTCATGCTGCACCGGTAGGCGAGGGAGAGGCTACCTCGGCTTTCAGAGGTGGTGGGATGTACGAGGTAGGCTCGTCATCGCAGCAGCCTCCGCAGCCTCAGCCTCAGGTTGATCCTGGGTAGAGTGGACCTACATTGAGTTTTCCTCCTCCTGCAAAGACTGGAGCTGGAGCTGGTGGAGAGGTGACTCCTTGTACAACGCAATTTTACGATATGATTGGTATACGTCCTCTGGCGCCGTAGTTTGTTCCTGTGTATATTTTATTTTGACTTTTTATAGAACTTTGCCTTAGACTCACTATATTTTAGACATATTTTGTATATTTATGCTATTATGAGTTTATTTTGTTTGCTATTATTATGTGTATGTTTTTGTGTGCAAGAGAAGTGTGACAAACAATTTTGCGCAAAAATTCCGTCATTTTTATTATTGATGGAGGGTATCCCTATTCATCGTAGTCCAAGAATATCCCTATTCCGTCATTTTTATTATTGATGGAGGGCATCTTTTTACGTATTGATGGCAATCCCTATTCATCGTAGTCCAATAATATCCTTCTCGCATTATCTTTTGGACTAACATTTTTCCATTTATATGAGTGCCACAGATTCCTTCGTGGACTATCCTCATTGCTCTTTGTGCATCCTTCTTTCCTACACATAAGAGAGCTCGACCCTTAGGTACCCTTTTATGTAGCTCGTTGTCTATGAGTACATATTGGGAAGCCAAAAGCCTTAATGCTCGTTTTTCTCTTTTGTCAGCATGAGGAGTGATTAGGGGATTTTGCTCCCACCAATCGGAATGCGCCACGTGGACCAATCAGGTCCTGCCAAGTACAGACGGCGCCAAATGTTTCGGGGTTTTCTGATGTCCTGCGGGAGAGTTACAATTCCGAGACTGGAACCGGACGCCTGTACCTGCAAAATAACGGAGACTCCTGTGAGCTCCGCCTCCAACGGTCAAGTTAGTAACTGATTAAGGAGTAATTAATGCGGAAATTAAAGTGATTAGGTCTCTCTAGGTGAGAGTGATTAACGTAGGTAATCTGCTTTGTTAGCGAGATCAGCCGGTTATTACTGTGTGTAATTAATGTGTTTTTTCCGTAATGTTTCCGTGTTCTCCCTTAATGAGGATTAAGGGAGGTATTTATAACCTTGGAAAACGTGCCCATCCTAGGTTTAGGTAAACCTAGGGCAGATTGGGCTTCCCTCGGAAGTTGGGCCTGGGTGGCCGGTTTCTCCATTAGGCATGGAGTATGCCACATGTCGTGACATAACAGGTCCAAGGTGGACGAATAAGCGCGTGCCACGTGGGAAGCCCTGACTGTTCCAACTGGGGGACACTTGGCAGGACCTGATTGGTCCATGTGGCGCATTCCGATTGGTGGGAGCAAAATCCCCTAATCATTTGCCCCTCACAGGTGGCACGTGATTGGTCACGTGTTACCTGTGACAGGTGTCGCACTGTAACAGGCGACGGCCTGCTACAGGTGCCGCCCAAATTTTGAATTCTGAAAGTGACCCTTCGCCTTCTCACTTCGCCTATATAAGGGAGAGTTGTCTTGAGTCATTTTCACACTTTGAGAACTTTTTGAGAACATTCGGACCCCTGAACTTGCTCTGACATTTTGGACCTTTTCTGCCTACCGCCTGTTCTGACAAGCCGACTGCACCGGATTTCCGGAACTTCATCAACCGTCACTCGTTCAGGTAACTCAGTTCTCTTACTCTTAATTTTCTTTTTATTTTCTGAAATGGCACCACGGAAGCACACGACACGACCTAGGTTAGTGATCAGCCGGTCACCGGGGACGGCTGAATCTAGGACTAGGAGTGCCGCCTGCCCTTTTCCGGACCCATCTTTGCCCTTTATACAAAGTCCGACTGTATCTGTGTCTATGCAGAGCAGGATGGCCAGAACGAAAAAGACAGCTAGGATCTCAAATTCAGACGGCTCCTCCCACAGGGTGCCGCTTAGTGAAACATCTGACAAGGCGCCAGATGTGGAATTGAAACAAGGCGGCCTGGATGCCGGCAATTCTGTGGGGGGAGTCATAGTGACCCCTTCCCATTTAAAAGTTAACAAATCTGCTCCTTTTCAAAGAGAGGAGGCGGGCCCCTCCGGGAGAGGGGAGGAGTCGTCCTCCTCAGACTCGTCGGAGGACGATTTCCGAGTCAAGCTCTTCTGGCCATGCTTCTTTGGGTACAGAAGAGAAAAACAGCCGCCTGCAAGAGGCGAGACTTTCTCACGCAGTTGAGAAGGGGGACAATTGGGCGGAACCATCCGCCTCTTACCGAGAGCTAAATACCCCCTACTACTGCACGGTACCTCGGGGCCGAATCACAGCCATGCAAGATAAAGTGGAGAGCTTTATTGCAAACCACACCATGGGCCCCGACTTTCTAGTGTTTGTGCCGGATCCAGAAGACACAGTCGTCTGGCCGGCTGGTTCCAGTTATGAAAGCTCCTGCTTTGGCTGCTACGAGGCGACCATCAAGGAAGGGCTTCGCTTCCCATTACATCCGGCAGTTCAGCGGATTTTGGATGGGTATGAGTTGGGGTTATGGCAGTTAGCCCCAAACTCCTGGGTCAACGTACTCGGCTATGTGGCCGGGTGCGAACTGCACGGGGTGGAGCCGAGCTTCGAGGCTTTCGCCCATATGAACTATCTCAGCCGGACCCCTAAGACAGGCGATACCGGCTGGTATCAATTGACAAGCCACAGGGGCTACCTCATGACAAGAGGTAAAGCAAACAAGTGGAAGGACTGGCGGAGCACCTTCCTCATCATTGAGAGTTCTGACATTGAGCAGAACAAGCGCTTCAATAGGTGGAACAGGAATCCGCCCCTTCTTGCAGGCGGCCGTAGCATGCCGCCTGTTCCCCCCAAGGCTAAGAAAGAGATCCTTGATAAAGGACTCTTTAAAGTAGAGTCGAGGGTCGACTCTACTTCAGGGGTACGAGAGCAAGTCTCCCACCAATCGGAATGCGCCACGTGGACCAATCAGGTCCTGCCAAGTGTCCCCAGTTGGAACAGTCAGGGCTTCCCACGTGGCACGCGCTTATTCGTCCACCTTGGACCTGTTATGTCACGACATGTGGCATACTCCATGCCTAATGGAGAAACCGGCCACCCAGGCCCAACTTCCGAGGGAAGCCCAATCGGCCCTAGGTTTACCTAAACCTAGGATGGGCACGTTTTCCAAGGTTATAAATACCTCCCTTAATCCTCATTAAGGGAGAACACGGAAACATTACGGAAAAAACACATTAATTACACACAGTAATAACCGGCTGATCTCGCTAACAAAGCAGATTACCTACGTTAATCACTCTCACCTAGAGAGACCTAATCACTTTAATTTCCGCATTAATTACTCCTTAATCAGTTACTAACTTGACCGTTGAAGGCGGAGCTCACAGGAGTCTCCGTTATTTTGCAGGTACAGGCGTCCGGTTCCAGTCTCGGAATTGTAACTATCCCGCAGGACATCAGAAAACCCCGAAACATTTGGCGCCGTCTGTGGGGAGAGTACTTCTGAGATGGCATCCAAGTCTGTACCGACTCCTGAAGAGAGGCGTCCCCTAGACGACCCTCAAGTTCAGTCGGACCATGATTCCGAAAGTGAATTTGAAGTTGAAGCTCATACAGCTTCAGACGGGACCCTAAGGGCCCGACGTACCCGTCATACCGAAAGGAGGGAACGGGAGCATCTTCAAACAGGAAGCAAGCCAGCAGGCGCACCGCCTGTTCGGCAACAGCCGACTGATGGGTCTGCTCCCATCACAAGGAACGAACTCATGACCTTCATGAGGGACTTCAAGGGAGAGATTCAAGAGTTGATCAACAAGAAGCCGCCTGCTCCAGTCAAGGAGCAGTCGGCCAAGAAACCCTCTACTTCACTGAAGAGGAAGCCAGTTCAAGGGCGAGAGGCGACTCCTCATCCTAAATCTAGGAAGCGGGAGCCACCTGCCCTTGATTTCACAAAATTCCGTTATCCTACAGGAAATAGGAAACATGTTCGTCATATTCAGGCGGACGGGTCGAAGCAAACATTCACAGATGCTCGGCTACTGCTAGAGCAGAAGAAGAGTGACCGATTGTCAGAGTCGGCCTCTACTTCAAACTTTCAAGACAGTTTGCGAAATGCCTCGATGAGGCATACTCAGTCGTACCATGAGAGTCAGTCAGGCGGCACCTCCCGTCAGTCCGGCTTTCATAGTGACCAGGCGGTACCAAACTTACCATTTGTGCCGCAACAACAGTATTTTTTGCAGCCACCTCCGTTTGGTGGACCTGCAGCAAAAAACGTCCAACCTATGGACTGGCAGCTACGGTTGCTTAGACTTGGTGAACAGCCGTCGGCCTTCTCCAAGGAAATTACTGAAGCCGCTCAGCCGGCCAAAGTGAAAAATGTACTAGTAGGCGCCTATGACGGCACTACTAACCCAGAAGACCATCTGATGGCATTCACCAACCTGATGTACCTTCAAGGGTTGGATGATCCCACTTGGTGCAAGTGTTTCCCAGCGACTCTCAAAGGAATCGCACAACAATGGTTCGGCAACCTGCCGACTGGTTGTGTAAATAGCTTCAGGACGCTTGCTTACTTATTCACCTCCAACTTCGCCATGAACATCCCTGCGAAGAAAACGACCCTTGATTTGGGAACAATTCAGCAGGGCGAGAAGGAGGGGCTTCGTTCTTACATCAGGCGGTTTAACCTGATGAGAATACAGATTCAAGGGTTACCGGATGAGGTAGCTTATACTGACTTTTTCAGAGGTCTCAAAGACGGGTCTACCTTCAAATTTGATTTGGTTCGAAAAAGGGTGGCGACTCTTCAAGAGGCCTTGATTGAAGCAGAAGCCTATATACAGGCGACTGATCTTTGTACGATAAAACAGTCGGACGGGAAAAGGTTCGACAAAAGAGAAGGACGACAGAAACAGTCGTCAAACAAAGATGAGAAAAGAAAAGAGGTCTGGGCGGCTGATTCCTCTAAACAGCCGGCCCAGAAAAAGAAAAAAGAATTCAAACCATACTCCCCAAAGTATGCGTTTAACAAGGATAACCAGTTTATCCTAAAAGAAATCAAGGGACGGATCTCAATTGAGAAGCCGGTCCCCATGAAGGGTTCTGCAAACAACCGGAACCAAGATAAATTATGTGCTTATCATGATGATGTTGGTCATCACACCAATGACTGCATCAGTCTCATGCGGTACCTAGACCGCCTGGCTGAGCAAGGTGATCTTGACACTTATGTCAAGAAATCTACGGGGAACACTTCCTCAAAAAAGCAGTCGGCCAAAAAGCATCAGCATGCCGACAGCTCTGATACTGATGATGCAGTCGTCTACACCATTGCAGGCGGCTTCTTAGGAGGCGGCCCCACTATTAGGGGCAACAAAGACAATATCAGGCGGTTAGATGTAAATTCCGTTCACCAAGAACGGTCGTCCAAATATTCATTTCCTGAGATTGTCATCACTGAAGAAAATCTAGGAGGCGTAAGGGGGCCGCATGACGACCCTCTCGTTATTGAATGTAAAGTGGCCAACCAGAGAGTTGGCCGAATCCTCATAGATATCGGAAGCTCCTCAGATCTCATCAGTAGCAAATGTCTGTCGAAACTGAAATATCAGACTGATTGCATACATCCGGCCTCCCACCCTTTAGTGGGGTTTGGAGGAGGAGTCGTCCACCCACTGGGACGAGTAGATTTACCCATCCGCCTGGGCGAAAAAGGGGAAGGACGACACATGGTAGTCCGGTTCCTAGTAGTAGAGGAACTCTCGGCCTACAACATGATTCTGGGTCGACCAACCCTGAATAATTCCAAGGTTGTTATAATCCCATCTCTTATGTTGCTCAAGTTTGAGAGGGATAATGGAACAGTCGGCTCCCTAAGGGGAGATCAGAGGATGGCCCGAGAGTGCTATCTCTCGGATGTCAAGCCCACTGTTATGGCCACTGGGTCAAGCGGTGAAAAAACAGACCTTGACAATGTCAAGGAGAGTGCGCCTGTTTAAGAAGCAGGCGGCAAAAAGAGAAAGGCATCCCAGACAGGGGCCGCAAGAAAAGCAGGAAAATAGAAATCATTGGCAGAGGAGCGGCCGGATGAGTTCCGCCCTCAGCCGGCTGGTGAGCATGCGGACCTGATCTTAGACGACTCACGTCCTGACCGAACAGTCAAAGTCGGGACGACTGCTCTGAGAGACCTTGGTGATGACTTTCACAAACTCTTGAAAGAATACAAGGACATCTTTGCATTCGAAGTCCATGAAATGCCAGGCATTAGTCCTGATCTGGCGGTACATAAACTGGCTGTGGATCCAAAAAAGAAGCCGGTACGGCAAAAGAAGCGGAACCATGGCGAAGAAAGAAGTCAGGCGGCAGCCGCCGAAGTTAAAAAATTACTTGATGCAGGGTTCATTCGGCAATGTTACTTCCCAGACTGGGTTGCAAATGTGGTGCTTGTTAAAAAGCCGAATGGCACCTGGCGAATGTGTGTAGACTACACAGACTTAAACAAGGCGTGCCCCAAAGACAGTTACCCTCTGCCTAAAATTGATAACCTGGTCGACTCAACAGCCGGCCATGCCTTGATGAGTTTTATGGACGCCTATTCTGGTTTCCATCAAATTCCTTTATGGAAGAAAGATCAGGAGAAGACGGCCTTCGTCACTGATCAGGGGTTATACTGTTACACGGTCATGCCGTTTGGTCTTAAGAATGCCCCGGCTACCTTCCAACGAATGATAAACATTGTGTTCTTTGATCAGATAGGGAGAAACGTCGAGGCATACATTGATGATATGATTGTCAAGACCAAACTTCAGAAAGATCATCTGTCGGACCTCTGAGAAACTTTCGCCACACTCAGGCGGCACCATGTCATGCTTAATCCCAAGAAATGTGTATTTGGAGTTGAGTCTGGGAAATTTCTCGGATTCCTTATCAATCAGAGAGGAATAGAGGCGAACCCTGAGAAGGTGCAGGCGGTCATTGACATGCAGTCGCCTCGTACCATCCGAGAGGTTCAGAAGTTAACAGGTTGTCTGGCGGCCTTGGGAAGATTTCTAAGCCGATCAGGCGACAAATTCCTATACTTTTTCCAGGCAATTAAGAAAAAGGCAAGGTTTGAATGGGGGCCGGATGCTGAGGCCGCCTTCAAGAAATTAAAAGTTCACTTGCATTCCTTGCCGAGGCTGGTCAGCCCTTTGCCCAAAGAGGTTCTCTACATGTACCTGGCCGTCTCTGATCATGCGTTAAGCGCTGTTCTCCTTGCTGAAAGGGACGGCTGTCAGCTCCCGGTCTACTTTGTCAGTCACGTACTGAAAAATGCCGAGTTGAGGTATCCCCTAGTGGAGAAATTTGGTCTTGCACTCTTCATGGCTGTTAAAAAATTGAAGCCCTACTTTTTGGCACATGCAGTCGTCGTGTATACAGACCAACCTATCAAGCGGCCACTGACCATCATGGAGTCGTCAGGCCGAATGATCAAATGGGCCATAGAAATACAGAGCCTCGAAGTTACATTCGAGCCTAGAAAAGCAGTGAAGGGGCAAGCCTTTGCTGATTTTATTGTAGAGATGACTCGTCCTCCTGACTCTCAAGTTCCAGACCAAGTATGGAAGGTATATGTGGACGGAAGCTCTACTTCAAATGGTTGTGGAGCAGGCGTCATATGTCAGTCGCCAGAGGGCGACAGGTACGAGTATGCTCTACGCTTCAGTTTTCAGGCTTCAAACAATGAGGCAGAATATGAAGCTTTACTAGCCGGGATCCGCATGTGCAAGGCGGCAGGGGCAAGAAAAATAGACGCCTGTTCCGATTCACAATTGATAGTGAGTCAGTACAATGGCGAATACGAAGCAACCCATCCGGCCATGATCAAGTATTTGCAGGCGGTCCGACAAGCAGTCGGCTCCCTTGAGGATTTCCATCTGATCCAAGTGCCGAGATCAGAAAACAACCAGGCGGATGCACTGTCAAAATTAGCATCATCCGCCTCCTCTGATACTCCTCGAACTGTTTTTTGGGAAGTAATGGAGAAGAGAAGCATCGAGGAAAACCCTATTGGAATCCTAGACAGAAGCTCAACCTGGATGGATTCAATCAGGGCATATCTGACAAACGGTACACTGCCGGATGATACTCAACAGGCGGCAGCACTGAAAAAACGAGCCACCTGTTTTGAAATGATAAAGGGAGAACTTCACAAAAAGGGGTACCTTCAACCCTTCTTAAAGTGTGTTACTCCAGAAAAGGGACGAGAGATACTAGACGATCTTCACTCTGGTTACTGTGCTTCTCATATAGGTGGTAGGATGCTTTCTCAAAGGGCAAGGCGGCAGGGCTACTTTTCGCCTACTTTGGAAGCAGATGCAATGGAGATGGTGAAAAAATGTGACAAGTGCCAAAGGTTTGGCAAACTAATTCACCGTCCGGCTACTGACCTCACTACCATTCACAGCCCACTACCGTTTGCTAAGTGGGGCATGGACATTCTGGGTCCATATACGCCTGCTACAGGCGGAAGAAGGTACATACTTGTTGCCGTCGACTACTTCACTAAATGGGTAGAGGCGGAGGCTGTAAAGGGAATCAAGACGAAAGATGTAATTTCATTCATTTGGAGAAATGTCATCACTCGGTTCGGGGTTCCCATGTCTATGGTTTTTGATAATGGTCCCCAATTTGAGACGCCTGTTCTCAAAAGCTGGTTGGGTAACCAAGGAATTGCAAACTACTTTGCATCTGTCGGCCGTCCACAAGCAAACAGCCAGGTAGAAGCCTTTAATAAAATCATCTCAGACGGTCTCAAGAAAAATATTGAACGAGCAGGCGGCCTATGGGCGGATGAACTACCACATGTTCTCTGGGCCATTAAGACGACTGAAAAAGGGGCGACTGGAGAAACTCCATTCCTCCTAACTTACGGTGCGGAAGCTGTTCTTCCAATAGAACACTACGAGCCGACTCTTCGAGTAATGCTATATGACGAAGAGGCAAACTGGGAAGCCATGCGCCTGGCATTAGACTCACTTCCTGAAAAGAGGGGCAATGCTGTCTTGCGCCATGAGATCTATCGCCTGAGAATGACTAGATCATACAACAAAAAAGTACACAGGCGTCCACTCAAAGAAGGGGACTTTGTACTTAGAAAAATGGAAGCAGTTGGTAGGGCTAATGAGTCTGGCAAACTAACTCCCAACTGGGAAGGACCCTACCGAATCTATGAGGAAGTCAGGGACGGTACCTACCGTCTGGAAACACCAGACGGACAACCGTTGCCTCGAACTTGGAATGTAGATAATCTTAAGAAATATTTCTTTTGAATGATGTAAATAGTCAAGAGCTACTTAATAAAAGTGCACTTACTATTCAAATTTGTACTAAGAGGGGCACGCTTACTAACAAATAGTCGGCTACTCTCCGTGTTTAATTTTACTTACGAGGGGCATGCCGTCTGTACCTTTACAGTCGGCTACTCTCCATTGAGTTTTTCACTCTATCTTCAGAGGGGCATGCCGTCTGTAACTTTACAGTCGGCTACTCTCCATTGAGTTTTTACTCACAATAGGGGCATGTCGTCTGGGCATATAGTCGGCTACTCTCCATAAGAAGATGGCCGACTGGTTCCAAACACATAGCCACCCCCCTAATACTTAGCTAAAAAGATTAGGGCATGGCCGACCCTGTGCCTAACAGGCGGCTACCCTCCTTTTACTTAGCACCTACGTTCACCAAGAACTTACCAAGGCCACAGGCCGAATGATCAGACCAGGCGCCAAGCCAACTGATCAAATCTACAAAACTAATACGACCTGTCCCAACATCATAGCAGGCGTCCGACGGCATCCCTCCGGATGAAATTCGTCGCAGAGAGCAGCTCCCTTTTGGGTGGAACATTGTTCTATAAACTAATTACACGGCACCTATACGACTGTCCCCAAGGGCAACCACGTAGCCGTTTTTGAGACAAGGATAACTCTATCACTAACCAAACCAGTGGTAGCAGTTGACATCTGAGTCAGATGACCGCCTGTATTATTTGGGATAAATGCAGGGGGTACCTATTGAGTTAATAGCCAACAAACATTGGCAAATCAAGGGGTCTAGCCGGCCTACGCCGCCTGGTACCTCTACTTCTCAAACAAAAGTGACGGCGACTGAGTAACTCCAACGTTAACTCATAGTCACTCCCTCAAATTTGGTATGGAACCTAAAAGGTTTGAGTCGTCCGCCTGTTTTTAACAAACAGGGGCACTCAAACCCCTATTCCTACTAGGTAACCTATTGAGTTAAAAGCCAACAAACATTGGCAAATCAAGGGGATCAGCCGGCATCCGCCGCCTGGTACCTCTACTACTCAATCTAGATTGTGACGAAGACTAAGTAACTCCTATGTTAACTTAATAGTCACTCAAACTTAGTATGGAGCCTAAAAGGTATGAGTCGTCCGCCTGTTTTTAACAAACAGGGGCTCTCAACCACTACTCTTGCTAGGTTAACAAATTATGAGTTAAAAGCCAACAAACATTGGCAATAAAGGGAAACAACCGGTACCCGCCGCTTATTATCTCTACTACTCAGTTCCTTGGCGACTAGGTAATACTCTATTTACTTGGTCAGACCACTTTCCTACTTGGTTAAATTTACAAATGACAGGACCGCCTGCCTAAAAAGGATCCAGACAAAATAGTTCGAATACTGATTGGATAAATGGCCGACTGATCGTCTATCCTGGAAACAGACAACCAGTCGTCCAGGGGCATAGGCGGCGTACTAACTCTCCGTACCTGTCTGCAACGTTCGGCCATGTAAAACAGTCGGTCTAGAGAACAATTGGATATTAGATATGGAATACTTAGACAAATTTGAAGCAAAACAAAAATTCATTAAAAATAAGCCGGTCATTAAAGATCAGCAAAATATTCAAAGCCCCGGCCCCCTGGCCGGGTAAATACAAAGCAAACGGCACGCAGGCCGTGGAAAGAATACATAAAGCTTAAGAAGGGGGCAGTTCAGTATTAGCAGCTGCCGCCTGGTCAGCACTCTTCTTGCTGGACTCGGCTTCAGCTGCATCCTTTTTTGATGCCTTACCCCCAAGCGGCACAAGCGCCACTACCGGCTCCTCCTCCAACGCTTCCCCCAACGCCTCTTCTTCAGCAGCCGCCAGGATCTCTTGATTATATGTTTCCGAACACTGGCGGTACGTTCTTTCCCAAGAGGCAAAGTCGGCACTGGGGAAGAGGCGGCCCCAGGTCATGCGCTGGATTTGAGCGGAGTCTTCCATCATCTCCCGGACCAGCTCTTTCTTTTCTTGCTCGGCCTTTTCCGAGAGCTCTTGGGTAAGACTCTTCTCCTGGGTCACCAGGCGTTCCTTTACGCTGGCCAAGGATTTCTCCATGGCTTCGTAAGAGTACATTTTCAGGCGAAGAGGTTTCAGCTCGGCCTTGAGATTTGTGATGGTCGCCTCCAGCTCGTCATTCTTCTTCTGGGCCGCCTCTAACTGAGCCCGAACAGCGGCGGTAGCCTGCGCCTGATAATAAAGAATATCAATGGTCAGTACTTCATTTTGGGCAATTTGAAACATTGCCTTATCACAGTCAGAGGCGGCCATAGCTTTTGCAGCCTTTACCTCTTTGTTCTTCCGATCAAGCGGCTTGCGAAGGCCGTTAACTCGGAGCAGGGCCTAAGTACAAAAAAACAGGCGTCAGTTTCCAAACAAAAAAGAAAACAGGCGTCCAGAAATTCAAATACTCAAAAATATGCTAAGTATACCTCAGCAAGGACCCCTGCAATCCCGTCAAGGTCAAGGGTGCCGACACCCCTGGCCGCCTCCCTTTCAGCTGGAGGAACTGCCCTGATCATAGACTTGGCCATCTCTACCAAGTCAGGCTCCTGGGGGCCGGCTGCATCAAGCATAAACAAACGGATTAGACTTAGTAACAAAGGGAGCAAGTCTAAAATTTACAAGGACAACTTCATACCTCTAGGCGGCCCAGTTGGAGTTTTAGAAGAAGTGGCCGGCTGTTTCTCAGCCGCCACCAGTTTCCTGGCAGAACCAGGAGAGCTCCCAACAGTCGTCTTCCGGGCCATGGGGTCCGGCTGTTGGGAAGATGAAGCTCTTGGAGCACCCGTCTAAAAAAGAAGAAAAAAGTCAGTATATGCATAAACACTCCAAAAAAAAGGGTGAAAGGTTCGGAGCTCACCAAGGGTGCCCCCTTCTTAGGGGAGTCGGTTGAAGCTTGTTGCATAATAGAGGCCCGCAACATGGCTGCCGCAGTCTTGGAGGCGGTGATTTTGCTCATGGCGTCAGCTGCAAAAACAAACAACAAAGTTAATAAAAGATAAACAACAAATGTATGGAACAACAGAGTATTCGACAGGCCGACTACCTCTTGAGCACCGACTGCTGAGGCCGCAGGCGGCCAAAAAGTACTCGTCATAGAGCCACTTGAAGCTCGGGACGCAGTGCAGGGGTACTTGCTCTCGTACCCCTGAAGTAGAGTCGACCCTCGACTCTACTTTAAAGAGTCCTTTATCAAGGATCTCTTTCTTAGCCTTGGGGGGAACAGGCGGCATGCTACGGCCGCCTGCAAGAAGGGGCGGATTCCTGTTCCACCTATTGAAGCGCTTGTTCTGCTCAATGTCAGAACTCTCAATGATGAGGAAGGTGCTCCGCCAGTCCTTCCACTTGTTTGCTTTACCTCTTGTCATGAGGTAGCCCCTGTGGCTTGTCAATTGATACCAGCCGGTACCGCCTGTCTTAGGGGTCCGGCTGAGATAGTTCATATGGGCGAAAGCCTCGAAGCTCGGCTCCACCCCGTGCAGTTCGCACCCGGCCACATAGCCGAGTACGTTGACCCAGGAGTTTGGGGCTAACTGCCATAACCCCAACTCATACCCATCCAAAATCCGTTGAACTGCCGGATGTAATGGGAAGCGAAGCCCTGCCTTGATGGCCGCCTCGTAGCAGCCAAAGCAGGAGCTTTCATAACTGGAACCAGCCGGCCAGACGACTGTGTCTTCTGGATCCGGCACAAACACTAGAAAGTCGGGGCCCATGGTGTGGTTTGAAATAAAGCTCTCCACTTTCTCTTGCATGGCTGTGATTCGGCCCCGAGGTACCGTGCAGTAGTAGGGGGTATTTAGCTCTCGGTAAGAGGCGGATGGTTCCGCCCAATTGTCCCCCTTCTCAACTGCGTGAGAAAGTCTCGCCTCTTGCAGGCGGCTGTTTTTCTCTTCTGTACCCAAAGAAGCATGGCCAGAAGAGCTTGACTCGGAAATCGTCCTCCGACGAGTCTGAGGAGGACGACTCCTCCCCTCTCCCGGAGGGGCCCGCCTCCTCTCTTTGAAAAGGAGCAGATTTGTTAACTTTTAAATGGGAAGGGGTCACTATGACTCCCCCCACAGAATTGCCGGCATCCAGGCCGCCTTGTTTCACTTCCACATCTGGCGCCTTGTCAGATGTTTCACTAAGCGGCACCCTGTGGGAGGAGCCGTCTGAATTTGAGATCCTAGCTGTCTTTTTCGTTCTGGCCATCCTGCTCTGCATAGACACAGATACAGTCGGACTTTGTATAAAGGGCAAAGATGGGTCCGGAAAAGGGCAGGCGGCACTCCTAGTCCTAGATTCAGCCGTCCCCGGTGACCGGCTGATCACTAACCTAGGTCGTGTCGTGTGCTTCCGTGGTGCCATTTCAGAAAATAAAAAGAAAATTAAGAGTAAGAGAACTGAGTTACCTGAACGAGTGACGGTTGATGAAGTTCTGGAAATCCGGTGCAGTCGGCTTGTCAGAACAGGCGGTAGGCAGAAAAGGTCCAAAATGTCAGAGCAAGTTCAGGGGTCCGAATGTTCTCAAAAGGTTCTCAAAGTGTGAAAATGACTCAAGACAACTCTCCCTTATATAGGCGAAGTGAGAAGGCGAAGGGTCACTTTCAGAATTCAAAATTTGGGCGGGAAAATCTCTCGTCCTTTCGCCGACTGACACCTGTAGCAGGTCGTCGCCTGTTACAGTGCGACACCTGTCACAGGTAACACGTGACCAATCACGTGCCACCTGTGAGGGGCAAATGATTAGGGGATTTTGCTCCCACCAATCGGAATGCGCCACGTGGACCAATCAGGTCCTGCCAAGTGTCCCCCAGTTGGAACAGTCAGGGCTTCCCACGTGGCACGCGCTTATTCGTCCACCTTGGACCTGTTATGTCACGACATGTGGCATACTCCATGCCTAATGGAGAAACCGGCCACCCAGGCCCAACTTCCGAGGGAAGCCCAATCGGCCCTAGGTTTACCTAAACCTAGGATGGGCACGTTTTCCAAGGTTATAAATACCTCCCTTAATCCTCATTAAGGGAGAACACGGAAACATTACGGAAAAAACACATTAATTACACACAGTAATAACCGGCTGATCTCGCTAACAAAGCAGATTACCTACGTTAATCACTCTCACCTAGAGAGACCTAATCACTTTAATTTCCGCATTAATTACTCCTTAATCAGTTACTAACTTGACCGTTGGAGGCGGAGCTCACAGGAGTCTCCGTTATTTTGCAGGTACAGGCGTCCGGTTCCAGTCTCGGAATTGTAACTCTCCCGCAGGACATCAGAAAACCCCGAAACAAGGAGGGTATTCTCCTTTGGTGACATAATTGAGTATGTCCGTGTACTACGGTTCTTCTTCTTCTTCTTCTTCTTCTTCGCCTTGGACTACTTCGTCGTCTTCTATAGCCTGGATGTATGCCGGTTTGTGTCTTTTTTCTATAGTTAGAGGCATTTGCTCGATTTTCGTAGGAATCCTAACCATTGAGGCTAATCTTGCCAGGGCATCAGCAAATTGGTTTTCTTCCCTAGGTAGATATGTATATTCTACCTTGTCTAACTGATCGGTAAGAGTTTCCAAATAGGTTTGGTAAGGGGCTAGGCTTTCGCTCCTTACTTTACACCTTTTAGATATCTGATTGATGATCAAAGAAGAGTCTCTGAATATCCTTAACTTTTTTTACTCCCAATGCCAAAGCTGTTTCAATGCCTACCACGCATGCTTCATATTCAGCAGCATTGTTGGTGACGTCGAAATCAAGCTTTATGGAGATTGGAACATGTTCTTCTTTAGGTGATACTAGTAGTACTCCGACACCACATCCCTTTTGGTTCGAGGCTCCGTCGAAGTACAAGGTCCAAGTATCATCTTCAGTGACCATTAAGTCTTCATCTGGAAATTCATTGTCTTGTATTGGCGTCGAGTCTTCTATTGGAAAATCTGCTAGAAAGTCTGACACCACGGATCCTTTGATAGCCTTTTGTGGCATGAACCTTACATCAAACTAGGCTAGATTGACTATCCATCTTGATATGCGTCCGTTGAGTGTAGATTTCTCGAATAGATACTTGAGTGGATCTAATCGGGAGACTACGAAGACGGTATGCACTAGCATGTATTGTCTTAACTTAGTTGTGGCCCACACCAAGGCAAGGCACAACTTCTCGAGCGGTGTATAGCGTGCTTCGTATTAGAGCATCTTCTTGCTTAGGTAGTAGATTGTGTTCTCTTTGCCTTCTACTTCTTGTGCTAGCATAGCTCCCATTGTCTCTTTGGTAACCGTCAAATATAACCTAAGAGGTATTCCGGGAAGTGTTGGTGCTAATACGGGAGGATTTGCGAGATAGGCTTTGATCTTTTCAAAGGCTTTTTGACACTCGTCATCCCATATTACTGGTACATTCTTCTTGAGCTTCTTGAAGATTGGTTCACATATTGTTGTCAGTTTTGATATGAACCTACTTATGTATTGCAACCGGCCAATAAATCCTCGAATCTGTTTCTCAGTCTTGGGCGGTGGCATTGACATGATTGCTTTGATCTTGGTTGGGTCTACCTCTATTCCTCTAGAGCTTATGACGTAACCCAAAAGCTTGTCTGAGGTGACCCTGAAAGCACACTTAGATGGATTCAACCTCATATTGTATTTTCTTAGCCTTTCGAAAAATTTCCTTAAGGCTACTTGATGGCCTGGACGGTCTTTTGATTTTACAATCATGTCGTCGACATATACTTTGACTTCTTTATACATCATGTCATGGAGTAAGGTAGTTGCTGCACGTTGTTAAGTAGCACCCGCGTTTTTCAACCCGAATGGCATTACCGTGTAGCAGTAAGTCCCCCATGGTGCTATTAAAGTTGTTTTCTCCATGTCTTCTTCTTCCATGAGAATCTGGTTGTAACCTGCGTACCCATCCATGAACAAAAGAAGCGCGTGATTCGCTGTGTTATCTACCAGAATATCGATGTGTGGCAAAGGGAAGTCGTCCTTTGGACTTGCCTTATTTAGATCTCGATAGTCGACACACATTCTCACCCTTCCGTCTTTCTTCGGAACTGGGACGACGTTGGCGACCCATTCAGGGTATTTGGATACCTTGATGAAACCTGCAGTTATTTGTTTTTGAACTTCTTCTTTTATTTTAAGAGCTACGTCAGGTTTCATTCGACGTAACTTTTGTTTTACCGGTTTCATTCCTGGAATTAGTGGTATAGTGTGTTGAGCTATTTCTCTATTAATGCCTGGCATATCTTCATATGACAAAGCAAATACATCGATAAATTCTTAAAGTAAGTTAATCAAATCGGTTCTTTCTTCTTTATTCAATGTTAATCCGATTTTAACTTCTCTTTTATGAGTTGAATCATTTGAGATATCAACTGTTTCAGTTTCTTCAATTACCGGTGTTTTCTTTTCGAGTGTTTCCATTGCTTTAATAATTTCTTTGTCTTTTTCATTGTTAGTTAAGCAATGCTCGTCATCTTGGGTTAGAGAAGAACACGAGAAGTAAGGAGAATGAGAAATATTATTATACTCTGAGATCACTACACCAAAGAGTGATATGTCCTCAGGGACTGGATCACTTACTATCCTAGGAGGAGAAATAGGAGGGGGAGGTGTTACTACTAAAGACTTAGAAGACTCTAAGTGGAAAGACTCTAACTCAGACTCAGACGACTCTTCAAACATCGGTCCATGCCCTGTCGTGATGGATATCTTCCTTCCGCTTGGAGTAGTCACCTTGATAGTCTTGCGCCACCCTTGTAGGGATCCTTTAGCTGGAGTGATTAGCTTCGAGGGATCGAAGCTTTCACTTTGTAGGAATGTTTCAATGAGCGAGGAGTTATCCTCTTTATAAGTTGGCTCATTCTTTTCTCGCCCAAACAGTAATCCCATGACGTTAAAGTCAAAGCATGGGGGTGCTTTCTCCTTGTAGACAGGAGTTGGGATTTCATCAGTGAAATAGCCATCCAAGAAAATCTTGAATCCCGGTTGTCTTATGCCGTTTAAAACAAATGGCTCGGGAAATTCATGGCATGGATAGTCCTCTCCTTCTTTTATAAATTGACCATTAAGCGTAAGAGGGTATTGATCCATTGGGATTGCTTTCTTTTGAATGCGAGCGTCCCTACGTGCTTTTGACTTTTCCTAGGCTCGCTTGAGATCTTTCCGAGTCGGTTCGAAACCAAGTCCGAAAGTGTCTAACTTAGGGAGGCCAGGTGACTCCAGTAGTTTTGCCATTCTGTTCTTCTTTCCAAGGGTCATCCCAGGAAAATGTCCTTGTTTCTTCAGCATGGCATTGACAATCATGTTGGAATGGGGGTCATGGAAAAGAGGGGTCCTTTCATCCTCCTGGATTAAGGAGACTTCTTCGTTAAAGCCCCATAAATCTTCATCGTCCTTATCGTGCTCCACATTAATGATCGGATTCTCTATAGATTTGATCCTCATAGGCGAAGCATCGATGGTGATTGGAATTCCCCCAACTATAGCTTTTACTTGTTGGTGGAGAGATGAAGGGACGACCTTTAGATCATGAAGCCAAGGGCGTTCCAACAACAAGTTGAATGAAGCTTTAATGTCTACCACTTGGAAAGTATTAGCATGTTCTATTGCTCCTGCCGTTACATTTAGGGTAATCTTGCCAAGAGCTTGACGACGAGTGTTGTCGTAGGCCCTTATTCCTTGTGTAGACGGAGTTAAATCTTCGTCCCTTATGCCAAGCATCCTCGCAGTTCTAAGTGGACAGACGTTGATGGTCGATCCATTGCCTACAAGAGTCATAGGAACATTCATCCTCTTGCAAACTACTGTGAGGTTTAATGCCTTGTAATGTTTGTCACCTTCTGGGGGTAAATCTTTGTCAGAAAAAGTGATGAAATTAATCGGACTAGGAAGGTCACTTGTGAGGAAGTTGGCTAATCCCTCAGGAGTAGTGTCAGAATCTATCCCAATTTTGTCCAAGGCATTCATTACAGCCAACCTATGTTCTCGAGATGTTGCCAGAAGTTTTCATACATTCATCTCAACCTTTGTCTTCTTAAACTGCTTAACGATATCGTTGTCTTTAATGATAGATATGGGAACTTGTTGTGTGGTTGGCATAGGTTGTGTTGAAACGGGAGGTTGCATTCTCCCAGATCTTGTGAGGACGTCAATCGATGAGTCTTCTTCAGCCCAAATGTCATCTGTGGTATATGACACAAAAGGTGGAGGTACTACTATGTCCTTTAGATAAACATATTCTTCATCACTGTCCCAAACTCCATTAATGGTTGCATCCTCTTCTTGTTGAACTTGGACTAGTCTCTTTTCATCAATCATTTTCTGAACCAAATCCTTGAATTTGAAACAGTTTTCTATAGTGTGACCCCCTGATTGATGATACTGACAGTAATATCTATCCTTCCTTTTCAACGATTCGAATGGTCTCGGTTCGAGAGGTTTGATCTCGTCACTCTCGGAGGCATTTCGAACATTTGTGCGTATGGGATCCCAATTGGAGTGTAGATTCTATTGCTCTTCTTAGGTTTTTCAGTGACTTGTAAGGGAAAATGCTTTGCCTCAAAAGTCGTTCTCACTGGTGTGAATTCCCTTTTAGGTTCATCTTTCGGAAGTGGAACCTCATCACATTTCTTTTGGGATTCCTTTATAGCCTTGAGAGCTTCACGTAGTAGATGCGATACCTCCATCATAGACAGTATGAGCAATTGTATATCTTCCTTACTTGACGGTTCTGGAAGGTTATCCTTGACATCGAAAAAGATTTCCTTTTCCTTTTCTGTGGCATGGATTTCTTTGACAGGTCTAATGAGAGATGAGGGGTCAGCCTTGTTTTCCTCATCAGAAATAGCCAGGGTATGAGCGAGTGGTGCATTGTCAATGCTTGGCTTCTTACTGGCAGGGGGCAACGACAGCTTCTCATCGATTAAGTCTTGGATAGCTTCCTTAAGCTTCCAACAGTTTTCGGTGAGATGGCCCCTACCTTGGTGATACTTGTAGTGTGCATTGGGGTTCCAATAACCGACCTCTTCTCGACTGGTGGGTCCCCAAATGGTCCAATTGTAATCCCCTGTATTTTTAAATATTTTATAAATGAAATTTTATTTTATTTATAATATTTATTTGTACTTTTCCGGAATTTAATTACAAAAGTTTCAAATTATTAATATTGGTCAAAAATTATTTTAGCACAAACTATTTTATGAACCTATGTTCTACAATTCATGATCATACAAACAAAGCCTAGTCCATTTCATTTACCTAATTGGCCCAATAATTTTATGAGGCCCAATCTTCTTACTTACCCTACAACATTCTCTCCTATAAATACCCCATTAATCCCCAAAAATTTCCCACACCAAAAGGTTAGTCTTATTTTCTCTCTCCTTTGTTTTATTAATTTGTATAATTATAATTATTGATTTATGGATATTGATGTTATTGTTTGAAAGTAATTTAATTAGTATCAAGTTGTATTTTGATGACTAAACTTTATAATTTCTGATTTTATAAGTATCATAATTTTCAGATTTTGTAAATTTTATAACCTAGGGTTTTTAATTATTGAAAATCATGATTTTAGGGTTTTTATGAACAATTGATTTAGAGCTTTTATAGTAATGATGTTTTGAAATTTTGGTGATTATAACTAATTATTAGTTTAACTTAATTCCAGATTATTTTGAACATGTAAATTCGTGTTTTAGTTTTTAGATTTTCGTTCGTTAATATTAATCCCGATCAGATTCTGAACTCATCCGATTTTGATGAAATAATAGTGTTTTCCATGTGGAAACAACGTTTTAAGAAAGACTCACTACCTTTGGTAGTGAGAACCACCCTCTCGTGGCCAAATTCAGCCTCTAAATATGATTTTTGGGCGGTTTTTTATTTTAACGAAGTTGTTTTTTTTACTTAAAATATTATCCTTGAGTTTGATTAATAATTATGTTTAAAGTTAATTAAACATAAATATATGTTTTTATTGAAGTTTTAAGTGTTGGAAATAGTTTCTAAGTACTACTTTTAATGTTTTATAAAGAGGGTTTAATCACCCATTAAAAAGGGAGATTTTTAGGGGTTTTTATATAATTTTCAGATTTTTATTAGACTTTGAACTTGCTGTAATTTCATGTATAAGAGTGTATTTTAAGATTTTTATGAAGAAAATTTAAAGAACTATATATAAGCCTTTAATTTTAACTAAAGGGAAGGTTTTAAAGTGTTGTTTGATTTGGATTTTGAAGGTTTTAAAGTAAGTTAGTATTGCTGTAAATTTGATTGATTGGGTATTGATTGAGATGTTATTATTTGGCTTAGGAGAGGAGTTTATTGAAGGTGATTTCTAGTTAGTAAAGTGGCATACCAATTCGTTTGCTCAAGGTACATACAAGTTACGAAACCTTTCTTTTAGGTGCATGTTTAAGGACGACGAATCGAGAACTTAGTATCATGTATAGGGATGACTGAGTTAAATTGTTTGGTTATACATTGTGAATTTCGTATAACATGCACTATTTTATATTGCAAGTATTATTTGTGCTCTAATTATGCAAGGTGCGCTTAATTAGAGGAAAAGGTATATTATTGGTGTAATGATTAATTTATTACTCATTCATGATTATGCAAGCAGGATGAGTAAAGGAAGAATTTAAGTCTTCTAAGACGAGGTTAAGGTTTTGGGGTGCCTTATGCACTCAAGGTGTTTTTACACCGAGGTAGTAAAGGAATAAATAATAAATGTTGCTTGCCACAAATAAATCAAGAATTGAAATTGAAAAGTTGTTTTACTTGATTGAATTGATATTAGATTGATTGTATTGTTATGCATATGAGTCATCACCAAGTCTAAACCTGTAAATCACGTAAAGTGCAAGATGGATGAGCAATAAAACTCTGGATTGGTGCACTTCTGGAGTAATGACAATCAGAGATTGGGGTACATGGGGTATTAGCCGTGTACTTTTCTCGAGGCCGTCTGATCTACGAGTCTCTTATTTCAAATATTTTTCAAACTAGGAGTTAGGTGAGATCTCATACTAACTACGGTCACGGAGTCGCGCCCGTGGTCGTTGGATGTTTATTGATGTTTCCAAAAGGAGGCATGGGGTTTTTCTTTTATTGATGTTCCAAATGGAGCATGGGTTGGACAACCTTGTCTATTGCGTAATCCAATGAATAAAAATAATGATTTACCTATTATTAATTAATGGAGTCTTAGTAATATAAATAGTTGAGTCGTGTGTTGAGTCTATAATTTAATGATGCATGATGATTGATTATTAGTAGCATGTTATGTTTCTTAATTTATTTTGCAGCTTGTATGTACTCAGCTTTGCTGATTGCGTGCTTTGTGTGTCTTCCTTTGGTCATGGCCTTCGCCTTTCAATGACCCTGTGACGATCCAATTTTTACACTTGTAATATTGGGGAGCAGAATTACCACAGGTTCTTACACATGCAGCATTCATCAGGGTTGTGGGATCTTGAGTAGAGAGTTGATTGTTTGCATTTTATTTCTTTTGCAAGTTTGAATTTATTTTAATTCGATTTTATTTGACATTAATTCTTTTGGGTTTGAATTTATTCGAACACTGGAATTAATCACTTACTACTTTTATTGGGTTTTGAATAAGGGCCTTAATGGTTCCAAGTTGTATGACTTAATTTGGTTTCATTCGTTGGTTTTGAAACTTATTTATAACTGATTTAGTTTTTCCGCTGCTATTTTCTGATAAAGCCTTAAAGTTTGAACACGTGGCGGTAGCACGCCAGTAATTCTCTTGAATGTTGTTCAGGGTCCTCACAAGTTTAAAGAGAGAATTATTGGGGTGTTACACCAATAGGAGTTATAAGACCTTTTGCATTTAATCGATCAAATGCGGTGTCATACTTCATGCCAATAGGAGTAAAGTTCCTCCTAAATGGTTTCTTCTGTCCTTGATTGTTCATAGCAAGAACTTTTCCTAAATTAAAAGTGCTAACGTTGTTTTGAGTGGGCGGTTTTGGAAGAAGAAGGATTGTCGTTCTTCTTTCCTTTCCAGCCACTGTTGGAGTTATTGTTGGCAGCTTTTAACTTAGCCAAGTCGTCTTCAATATTGATCCCAATGTCATAAACAGCCTTGAAGGTATGGAGATTATTTTGATACTTGAGATGCTGGGAATATTTTTCTTGAAGATTTTTTATGAACAGCCTCACAGACTCTTTTTCACTTGGCACCTCAATCATCTTAGCTGAGGTTTCCCTCCATTTGTTAAAGAAAGAGGTGAAGCCTTCATTCTCTTTCTGCTTGAGGATTTCAAGTTCCTATGGTCAGTCTCGACTTGAATGTTGCACTTGTATCTATCAACGAAAGCCTTTGCTATGGACTCCCAGGTAGAGGTCTTTTCTTTCTCGAGAGAAAAGAACCATTGTTGGCAAACGGTCTCGAGAGATAGTGAGAACAGAGAAGGGAAAACCTTCTTATCGATACCCTTAATACTCATTATTGTTTCGAATGCTCTTAAATGAAAGTAAGGGTTGTCAGTTGCTCTAAATTTTGGGATGTCGTTGGCATTGAACTTCTGCGGAAGAAGATCTTTGTCCACCGAGACCCCTTGTGATGTAAGCCCTTGAAATTTGTAGTCGCTAGACAGCTTGCTTAGACTCTCTTGCATGAGGTCCATTTGTTGTTGCTTCACGGGATCATCGATCTTGAGTGCGAGAAGCTTCAGTGTCTCAGTCACGGTAACTAGTTGGTTCCTAAGATCATTGACTTCTTCTTGTGTTTCCATTATAGTCTTAGCTTTTCTCTTACGAGCTATGGGTTTGTCGAAAAGTTGTACTTGTACGAAGAGGTTGTCTTTGATTAACCGTCCTTCCTTTCTTGACCACTCGTTGTAAGTTAAACCATTTTGCGTTTTAATTACTTGACTTGAATCAACTTGACTTTACGGTTTATTTTAAGGAAGAAAAAAAAGAATAAAGTAAAAAGGGTGCATATTTTTGGCAAAAATAATGTACATATTTTTAGGGAACTAAGTATAGTTTTTTTTTTCTTATTGGAGGATTAATATCCGACTTACCCCCTTAAAAAAAATGACAGAAAAAACGCGCACACAAGACTCTCTTAAACATGGTCAAAGTATGTGTATTGGTGTGTGCGTTGAGTGTAAGTGACATGCTTGGACTCTTATGTAAGACCATGGGACTTAGTGCCTAAACTCGATCATCGACTCAAATAAATACTATTGACAGCAAAATTTAACCGAATTAGTTAAAAAAAGATTAATTAGACTCTAGGTGATGACTCGACCAATAATCCGAACTGTCGGCCAAACGACAGGACTGGCGTCGCACCGTGGAGCTTGGCGCCAGATGACAGAGTTGTCGTCAGGAGCTACACTCCATAATGAGGCGCTACAGCTTAGACCTTGGCGCCAATATTGGAGCTTTGATCTGGGACTGTTTTCGGTGTTATTAGTCAATTAAGGTAGAGCAAAAGAGTCGCCAACAAGTTTTTTTAGGAACTTGTAAACCGTTCACGAGGTGAAGGTTACACCCCTTAACGATCCAAGAGATCGTCAACTCCATAAGGTCTAGAACCAAATAAGGGTTCGGGGATGAAGGTACAAATCCAACCTAAAAAGAGATTGAACCTGCCCTAATAATAGGCCTCTACTTTATTCTGATCGTATTCATGTGCGCTTTTTAATTAACATGCAATCAATAGGATTAACCCTAAACCTGTTTAATCTATGTTAGTTGAATATTAATGCACAAATAAATCTATTATTGGCGATCACTTGAAATTATAATCAAATTAAACATAACAAGATTATTGATTATCTTATTAAGCGTGATTAAAAGTACCAAATTCCCTTAGACATGCATAAAAGGCGTGATCAGGCAATAACAATAAATATCAAGCAACATAATAATCATAAGAAATAATATAATCATAATCATAAAATTATAATCATCATCAAAATAATAATAATCATAATCATAATCATCATAAATTATAACAATTATAATCATAATCATGTTCATGTTAATATTAAAGCATAATAATAATAGCAAGATCCTAGGCATGATACTAACAAGATTAATAACAAACCCTAGCATGTCACTAAGCAATAAAAATCAAATCTTTAGCCCTAACATGATACTAACAATCATAAATATTAGGAAGAACATAGGAAGCATCGCAGGAATCATAATAAGCATATTTGATATTATAACTTTTTCCCTAAACATGATACTAAGAATATCATAATAACAATATAAACATCATTTCTACATCATAATATCAATTAATCAATTAAAGTACTTACTTTGATGCCTCGTACCTCTTTCTAATAACAAAATACACACGTTAGTAACTTCAAGGAAAATAAATAAACAAACAATTAAATTAAATAATTGGAAGAGAGATTTGGGACCAAACCCTCAGAAATTAAACCTTTCACGTCTAGAGCGAAGGCAACTTCGAATATGGCTAGATGTTTCTAGATCTTGCGAATGCGAAATTTTGTATTTGAAAAAGCAAGGTTTAGAAATAAAGATGATGAATGAAAACTGATTGTAGATGAGAATTCGTGAGAATTGGTTGTTGATGAGAATTGGTGAGAATTGGTGTCTGAAAACGGAGTTTTTAATATGTTATTTATAGAGAAAATCAGTCAAAAAGATAAAATAAACAAAACAGAGTCTGACGCAAAAAAAAACAGAGTTGGCGCAAACCCTGGCTAACTGGCGCCAGGCACCAACACTAGCGCCAGGCCTGGTTCCAGGCGCCAATGCCTGGAGTCAGGCGCCAAGCCTGGTTTTAACGCGTTTTCGAAAATCAGATAAGTTTGCCGTACTGGAGGATAAAATCATATAATTTCCTTGAAAATGCTATTTGATTTTAATTAAAACTCTGAAAAGTCAACAAAAGTCAATTTATCAATGCTAATTGAATTAGGAATGAAAAGAACCTTCTAGAAGAATTTAGAAGACTAAAACCATTCCTAATTGCATTAGGAATGATAAATCATATTAGGCTCTCCCCTAGATCATTGGGCCGTATATAAAGCTCAAACCGGGCCCAGTTTGGTAAATTGGCCATAACTTCCTCAATATTCATCGGAATTGGGCTTATAATATATCGTTGGAAAGCTCTTGTCAAGCCCCATCCAACTACACTACTATTGGACCCATATCATGGACCAACCAAACTAGATTGGCTGTTTTCTTAAAATAAGTTTTCAAAAATAGAGAGAAGAGAAAAGAAATTAAAACTATCCGCAACACTAGACTTTCCACACTTTCGCTTCATTCGATTATGATTCGACGTGAAAGGTACTCATCACCGGGTTTGGTTTTGGGGAGACACAAATGGGTGTCTACAGTTTGCGACGGATGTTTTTCCGTCGGAAAATTGGGACGGACCTTCAATTAAAGTCAATTTCAATTCCGACAATTATTTCCGTCGTAATTTCCATCGGAGATGAGGTTTACGACGGAAATTCCGTCAGAAATGACCAATTTCCTACAAAGTGTTTTCCGACGAACGTTTCTGACGGAATTCCGTCGGAACCCTTATTTCCGACGGATATTGGATAAGTTCCGACGATTTTTTTTCGTCGCAATTTTGTTGTTTTCTTGTAGTGTTTTTTTTAGAAGATAAGAATTGATGTTATACGAAGTACCAGTATAATTTCTGAAGTTGTGATGTAACTTTATTTTATTTTATCTTTTTATTTTTTTTATATTTTATTTTTTATCTTTTTTTGTTTATTTTGTTGATTTTTCAATTTTTTTGTCAACTTTTGGTAGATTATGGGCAACTTTTTCAATATTATGGGTAACTTCTGTAAATATATATAAGAGTAATGTTTTATGAGTGAAGATATAATGGGTAACTTTTTTTGATTTTAAAAGGGTAACTTTTGTGCATATAGAAGGATAACTTTTATTAGAATAAAGGGTAACTTTAGTGGATCATATACGCTTTATGTGTTCATTTGTGCAAGTCATGGCAGTTTTGATGTACAATTGTTTTTGGGTAATACTCGTAGTTGATTTCATTAAATATTTGGTATTTCACATGATATTGATAATTAAATAGTTTACTATCTGCAAATTTGTGAAATCATTTGAAATGTGGCAAAGTAATGTGATTATATTCATTTTGATGGAGCTAGTTTTGTACTACAATTACTGTGTTGCTAATGTAAATGCAATGACAGGGATGCAACCCGTCAACAATGGATATGGCAGGGACGTTGGTAGATATTAGTGCGTTTTTGTAAAATATGGGTCACTTTTGTGGAAAAAAAAAAGGGTCACTTTTGTGGAAAAAAAAAAGGTCACTTTTGTGAGAAAAAGGGTCACTTTGTGAAATATGGGTCATTTTTGTAAAAAACAAAAGGGTCACTTTTATAAGAAAAAAGAGTCACTTTTCGCAAAATATTCGATGTACAATAAAATTATTGTGATCCGGGGGCATGTAAAAGTTTTTGTTAAAAGTAATAACTAGACAAATTAAATATATTGTTAATTAGATAATAGTTATTAAAATTATCGTGTATAGCACATAATCTAACCTAGTAATTAAACTAATTCACACTAATTTAAGGCAAAAGCTTGAATATTAATTGAAGTTAATTCAAATTACAGATTTAAGAAGATAAATATAGCTTTAGGCTACAAGTCTCATGGTAGCTTGAAAATACAAATCTCACAAGATTTTTCTCATTTTTTTGGATAGATTTTGCTAAAAGACTCTTCTTTCTCCAATGTTGCCAAAAAGTGACTGCCAAAAAGCATACTGCTAATTAGGACTCGTTGTTTCCTAGTTCTAAGCATGAAAAGAATTCTTCCCCCAATGTTGCTTCTCTTCTCCCTAAACTTCCTTAATAAAGTTTGTCTTCTTCATTGGTGGAGATTAAGTTGACTTCCTGCCCTTCTTCTTCTGGTGTTATTGGTGGAGACCTCACTTTCTGTCACTTACCTGGCACAAGAAAAGCAAAGAATCAGTTGAAATAATTTCTTTGTATGCTTAAATGAAACAAAACTTTTGATTCATTGCAGTCTTAACGCATTTTTTTTTTTAACCTAAGGTGTTCCTAAAGTTCTAATGTGACTATTACTTTCAGACAGGAATAAACGTTAGGATGTGTTATATTAAGTGAAAAAGCAAAGGAAATAAAAAGATGAGAAACTTAATTTATCCCATTTTATCTTTGCATGACAATTTGATTCAAAATTGTAAATCCTTGTCGACTCCTTCCCCTACAGGGATCTTAGAATGAACTATCCCTATTCTTAAACTGATTGAAGACACTTATTAGTAATATTTACTTAATCAATTAAACTAACCATTCCTCCAGCAGCCTTAAATAAATTAGTTTTACCTGCACATCACCGGTTCTAATGATTCCCTCTTGACCAACAAAATCTTGATGAGCAAACCCTACTCAAATACACTACCAAATGACTCCTGCTCTTAACATGTGCAAAATGTTTATTAATAAGAACATTAAGAGGCTTTCTACAGCCAGCTTCCTCCAATAAAAACAAGACTGAATGAGAACGAACTAAGCAAAACAATGTTCATGAAAACAATGTAATACGAAGTAAAGAAATCTTAAGTTACCCAACCACTGTCAACATAAAAAAAACATAAATTTCTGATAAAGAAATCTAGGCCACTTCTATTGCCCGTATGCCTCGAATTGAATTAGGATTCAACCAAGGACATAATGTAAAAGTAGGCATATTGAAACACATAAATTTTCTGAATATGGGCAATCCTATATTCCTATAAGCAAATTCCCACTATTACAATGATTTTTGGCATGAAATTTGAGGAAATTACATACCAATTCTTAACTGAAATTCCTAAAACCTCAAATTTCATGTCAAATTCCACATCCAAATTAAGGCTAAAGCACACAAATTTGAATATCTTAATAAAATTAAATGTCAAATAAACCTGTAGGCGTCGTTTGAAGTGCGCCTACGTTAAAAGCATGTGGTGAATATGCTTGGCACTCATAGGAAATGGGAATTGACATATACGATTAGGGACAAGGAAAGTAGGGAGCCGCCAACAAGTTTTTAAGGAACTTGTAAACCATTCACGGATCATAAAAGGCAACCACGATAAAGGGACAACGATAGGCAACAATGATTGACTCGTGAAGGTTACACCCCATTCATAATCCATGAGATTACTAACTCCATATGGTTCGGAACCACGAAAGGAGGATCGGGGATGATGGTACGAAGTGAGTCATGGAGTCACATTCGCCCGTATTGGCCTCTACTCGATTCTTATAGTGAAAAGTGATTCCTGCGATCTCAAAGGCATACAAACAAAATATTCAATTCGCTCCAAACTATTATTATGTTAAATTGGTTTAATATTAATGCAACATATTATTCTAAAATATTGTGATCACTTGATTAAACAACAAGATTAAAAAGGAACCTAAACCGGTTGTCCAAATTATCTTATTAGGCGTGATTTTCAATTACATATTCCCTTTAAACATGCAATATGGTGATCAATAAATATAATAAAATAAACATTAATATTGGAAGCAATTCAACAATAATAGCGTTAGTCAAATCAAATATAAAATAACCCTAATCATGATACTAGCAATATTAAAATAAAATAAGAGTAATTATATTGATTAATTACTCACATTCTCCGCGTTCCTTTAAATTGCTACATCATGAATAAACTGTTAGTAACTTCAATAAAAATATAAATCAAATGGAAATTAAATTAAATAAATATAGATTTGATTTGGTCCAAACCCTCAGTTAATTATACCTTTCACGCCTTGGTTTAAGTATAGAACTTTGGGTATTGTATGGACTCCTTGGAGTGCTTAAGGAAGAAATGAAAAAATAGGGAGGCTAGTGTTTAGGATAAAGAGGGAGAAAATAATAATATGATGATCAAGCTTGTTGATCATTGAAAAAGGGGTGGTATGACCTCTATTTATAGGGAAAAAAGAGGGGTCGAATCAAGAAAAGATAAGAATTCGAATCGGATAAAACTCTTGCGATAGACAACAGTTTTTGCGGTTTTTGTTTTTATCATATCTTTTGATCCAGAAATCGGAATAAGATGAATAAGATATCATTGGAAATATATTGAAGTATACTTTCTAACCCAATTATAATCATATTAAAATATTTTTTAGAATAAAATATATGGCTGAAATAGTGAGACGGTGTCAGTTTTAGATAGAGTTTGACATTTTATTCATATCTTTTCCGTTATAGCTCGGAATTGATATTATAATATATCATTGGAAAGATAATTTCAAGGGCTATCCAACCATATAAAATTTGGATAAAAACTATGAGTCAAGAAAATAATATATGTCTATCTTTGAACGTCTTTTAATTCGAATAGAATTAGGACTTTCAAAAAGAAAGGTTTTATTCAATTTCAAACTCTTTAATCTTATCTTTTCAAAAAGGATAATTAGGATCTTTTAGAAACTTTTAGAAGTTTCTAATTAATCCTAATTGGTTTAGGAATTGGATTAAACAATTTGGACCCTCCACATGATCATTGGGTCGTAGGTAAGGTGGGCTTAGGTTCGGTTTGGGCTCAATTTAATATTTTGGCCATAACTTATTCGTTATAACTCGGATTTGGGCTTATAATATATCGTTGGAAAGATCTTTTAAAGCCCCATCCAACTAGAGAAAATAGAATTTTGAGAATAATGAGTTGTTCTCCTTTTTTTCTGCCTATACATTCTGTTATCTCTTCAAATTTCTCCACATATGTAAAGCCTTAAATCAAATTTGGGCGAATTAATTGATAAATTAAAAAATAATGTCCCAATTTTATTTTTTCGGTTAATTTCTCCAATTTCAGCCTCCATTTTGAAATCTCCTAAGTTATTCTTAACCCCCCAAACCCTTTTTAGGATCTAAATTCGTTGGACATTTTAGAGCATCCCGCAAATTTATGAGCAAATTAGAAATGAATGAACATAAAATGAATTAAAAAATTCAAACCTTTTTGCCTTACCTTCAAACTATTTATTAGAGAAGAAGGAAAGTAGCATAAGATTGTAAAATGGTCTACACGGTTTGAAGAATGATACCAATCATGGTGTCGTTGTTGACGACACGATGCTTCGACGCAAATAAAAAGAAGCGGCTCTGCTTTTTGTGGGATGATGGGGCATAGCTGAGAAGCTCCTTCAGACACGAGAAGCCCCACTTTTGCAATTTCCACAGCCAAGTAAATAGGGGAACCAGTACCAACACGTTGAGCATGCCTTCCTTTCTTTAAACTTGATTCCGTTATTCTTTGTTCTACAGATTTTCACAATCCAAGAATTTCTTCAAATATTTCAAGTTGATTTAATTTTTTTTGTTCGTTCATATTTCATATTTGAAGAAAAAATATGAACGAACAAATTTTTTTTTTCTTCATATTTGTTCGTTCATATTTGTTCGTATTTTTTCTTCATATTTGTTCATATTTGTTCGTTCATATTTTTTTCTTCAAATACTGGATAGGTTGTCGTATACCCGTCAAAAATAAATTGGGTAAGTAGGGTCGAATCCACAGAGAGATGGCTATTCAATCTAGCTTTTAAGGTATGGAGAAACTAAACTATGTCACGAGATTGGGATAAAAATATAGCCTTAATTAAAATAGGAATAAAACAAATAATAAAAAAGACCTAGGGTTATGGTTCACCATGTTTATAATTCTAAATCTATTAAATATCAATAACAATTCAATCAATCAATTATTTAGAGCAATTGCTAAGCCTACGGTCGAGTCTTAACGCTCTCAATTCAACATATGTAGTTCGATAACATAATCAGAATTGCTAATTATAGGTGAGCCGCTAAAAGTAAGATCTTTCGATTCAAACTCTTATTAACAAGAATTAATCAAACAATTGATCAGGTTGCAAGATTAACAATAAAACAATATCAATTAGAGAAATGAATAATCAAATCATAAATAATATCAATCAAGAATTAAAGTATATATAAACATGGATTCCCAAACCCTAGAAATAATCTACTCAAACATGAAATAAATAATAAAAACTAGATCTAATAAAGAAATATTGAAAGCAAGAAATAGGAGTAAAAATACCTCATTGAATTAAAATAATAAACCCAAGAATCATCCATGAAAGAATCCATGGAGATGCCATGAGAAACTAGGGTTCAAGAGAAAACTCAAAAGAACGTAAAATAATAAAAGATATCAAAGGCATAAGGGAAAAATAATATCCCTTGAGTATTTATATTATCCTAAAACTAATCTTAAAATAAATAAAGAAAATAATTAAGAAAATAAAGATTACATAGGTTGAATTATTATTGGATGATAAAAGATGACGTGGCATAAAACCGCAAGCAAAGTCGACAACACGAGCACCTCATGGGCTGCTTTGGCTCGCCAGAACCTGCGGGCGCAGGCTGGTGGCCAGGGGTTGGCAGTAGCTACGGCTGGTGTCGAGTGGTCGCGGGACAGGGGCGCAGCAACATCCCGCGGGTGGCTGACTGCATTGCTTAAATTCAAACGTCTATAACATCTGTTCTAGGAAGCTTCTTGAGGCATGCAACCTATCATTGGAAAGATAATCAAGTCTAGTTTCCAACGCAATTTGAATCGTTTCAATCAGATCTGTAGAACTCAATTTATGATCAAAAGAGTGACCAAAGGTCTGTTTTGCCACTTTGTATAACATCGTTTAACTTCGTTTTCAACTCAAATTCAATTCCGAAAAGTGCATAACAACCCTTGTGGATGCTATATTCATTCCTCATGCATATAAATCTCAAAATCAACATACACTAACGCGGGATCTTTGATTTATAAATTCAATTAATCGACTTCCATCCAAATATCATCCGAATCAACTCCAAACACTACGAAAGCGTCCAAATGTCTATCAAATCACCTGAAACATTAAGAAAGACACAAACGGAACGTAATAGAGTACAAAACAAACAACTTATGTATTTACGACCTAAAAAGTGACTAAAAGACCTAAAAAGCAACTATAAACTTAGCATAAACGTGCCTATAAATCCTATATAAATGTGATTCATCAATACTTCATATTTCATATATTTTTGTTCGTTCATATTTTTTTCTTCAAATATTTCATGTTAATTTAATTTTAAATTTAAATATATGTCTTTTCTCATATGGATATATGGTCCTTGCATATTGATAGCTTCAAGAATTTATTCACGTATATATTTGATGTTTATTTATGTATTAATAGTGATAGGAATGGTGTCCTTGAACAAGTGTATTATTCCGATAGAGGGTTCGCAATTATTAAAAAGCTAATTATTCAGTGAGGTCAAGTGGTCGGAATGCCTAGGTGGAAGCTGCTTCCGATCAGTAATATTAATGTATAATTGATATTACAGCTTAATCTTGACTGAACTCTTCGGGTCACACCCAAGCAACTAACGAATCGACACGACAAATTAATTCGGAAGGAATTAATGAGTCACTTGAGTAATTAATATTTAGACGTCAGAAATACGAGCTTGGAGCGTCGAATCCGAGCATCAGAAGTCGAGTCGAAATAATGAAGGACGAGACGGTAAAATCACTAATTAATCAGCAATTTACCGAAACACCCCTAGGATCGGAATGCCCCGAGCAAACCAATGCCTAGGGGCATTTGGTATAACCGAGGTAGCTAGAAAACGCACCAAGCCGAGCCTAGGCTGGCTGGTGCGTGCTAGCGCACCATGGCTAGCATGGTGATAGCCACGACAGCCGGTCAAGGGCAGTGATAGGCTAAAGTCGTATCGCCTAATCTAAAGTATTATTACCTAAGTCTTCTAACTAATGTAGATAGGGAAGTAGGGTCGAATCCATAGGGAACAATTCTTTCTATTCCTAATTAATTATTATAATCTAAACTATCGAGTAACCAAAATCATTATTATTAAAAGGAATTATATTACGGAGATTAAGATTAGGGAGAAATCAATTAATAAAAGGCCTAGGGTCACAGGTTCACCAATAATTAATATTTCGAGATAAAACATGACAATCAAAAATCAATATTGCACCAATAACATGATTAACAAACTCTCGCAATTTATTAATCAACATAGATCTAACAGGCTCTCGCAATTTACTTAGATCTAAGTTCCTGTTGAAAATAGTCTTTAATATCAAATTAACATATGTTCGATTCATCAATTCAATATTGCTATACTTTTACAATCAAATCACATCTGCTCGATTCATAACCTAATTGTAAAGAATTAAAACAATTCAATAAGAAATTATCATGCAATATTAATAATCAATGATAACAAATTATCCCTTCATATTAATTATGGATCCCCAAAACCCTAGAATTAAACTACTCACACATAATTAAATCTAAACTAAACAAAGCAATAAAAGAAGACATGATTTAGATTAAAACAAGAAAATAAACATTAAAGAGAGAAGAAAGAATATCGAAAGAAGGAAAATTGGAATTGCACCAAAAAGGTAAGATCTTGAGTTTAAAAATAAACGTCAACTAAAAAGCTCTCTAGAGTTTGAGTATGAGAGAAAGAATAATGAGAAAAATGTAGTTAAGAGAGATTACAAAAGAGTATTAAAACTAAACTTGACAAATTACCCAAATCGAGCTTCCTAAACCGACTGCAAACGCACACGCCCGATCAGGTCCGCCTTTTTTCATGGATGTTTGTTTCTGGGCAGCCGCCCAATCGAGCCTATGGTCGCCCGATTGGGCCCGGCTTGCTTTGGCCGTGGCTTGATCTTCTCTTCAACATTTACTTGGGCACCAAAATCAAGGCCCAACACTTCTTTTTGGTCCATTGCTCGAACCAATTTCACGAACCGAGCCCTTAATCACCGATACAATCGGTCTTGGGCTATGATCACATCAACAGTCATGATGTGATTTAAGCTCCAATATCTCATAGTGGACGGAAAACCATAGAAAATACCGGCAAATCCGAGAAAATCCTACAAAACAAATGACAACTCTACAAAACACTAGAAACCACACATTAGTACCAAATATAGCTCCGAAGAGCTCAAATATGCATGTAAATGACCGTGGGACAAGGGATAAAATAACATATAAAACATGAATATAGCTAGGCCAAGGCTGCAGCTGCAGCCACAAGCCGCGCCAAGGCAGCAGCTAGCTGTGCCTTGGCCGCAGCCTAACCGACTGCCATTGGTGCCAATTTGGGGTGCCACGTGGCAGCCACCTATTGGGGCTTGAAGGGTGTAGGTGGTCGGCAATAAAGGGAGCCCCTTGGGGATCAAGTTTAGTCCCTTCCCCTCCTTGTGGTCCTTACCTAACTCTTCTCCTGAATGTGCCACTTGTTGATCTATTAGTTGTTTGATAATTAATTTTATTTTTCATTTAAAAATAAATGGATTAATACATTCTCCCACATTGATGGAAGAGAAATTCTCACTCATGATTTTCCCTATAAATACCCAAGTTGGGGTATGGGAAAAATCACTTGAGTAAGGTGTTAGAAAAGGCATCTCCATTGAGAAAACCTTTAAACACTTATAATTACTCGAGTATTAGGTTAGGCTTAGCTAACCTCTAAGTATTGGAACTTGTCGGGGTCGAGTTGCGGGTGGATTTTCGTAGGAGGTCTTCGCGCGAGCGAGACTAAAAGCTTTCCCAAGTAAGAGCTTGGGTTACGAGCGAAGCACGAGTCAAAGGTAATTTATCTTTCCTTAATTCTTGTTAATTAAGTTAATTATGTCTTGTGATTATATTAATTGTGAGTGTGGTCTTGGCTCAGGTTTTCTTCCGAGGTGAGTTGGACTCATCGAAACCCAACAAATAGATGTTTCATTTCCATATCGATCAGGTCAATTATCATACTCCACCATATTCATATTTATATGAGAATTCGTTCATTATTTTAGTTCAAATCCATTAATTTAATTGTTTTTGTCTATCAGTTAAAGAAATCGTGGTTATGATGAGTTAAACCCACAAAAAGCAAGGAAAAAGAAAAATGCCAAGAATAAGAAGGAAACCAAGAAGGCATGAATGAAGTCACCAAGCAACATGAACCAATAATACAAACTTGAATTATTCAAATTTGAATCGAGAAGTTTATTGTGTTTGATAATTATATGTGGAATTGTATTGTATATTAAATATCTAATAGTATGTTCAAGTTTTATTTTGTATTATAATTTTAAAACGTTGTTATATTATGATAAAATAAAATGTAGAATACCAATTAGAGTAATAATCAAATTACTAAAAATCATCAAATTAAAATAATTAGAAAAATTATCATCCACTCCCTTAAAACTAGATGAAATATCTTATTCAAAAAGTAATTTTGTATGAGCCTTCACTTCTCTTTCTCTCAATTTATTCACATCAAGCCTTAAACAATTAATTCTCTTGCATAGCCTTTTCTCTCTAAACATTGTACTGACTTCGATATTGGAGGATCGGACCTTCTTCGACACAACTTCCAAGGCTAGTTTACGTGTGTTTACTGTATAGGAAACCCTCATCCCAGTCATCACTTGGGCCGAGTCCAGTTTTCAACCCACAAGAAAGGTCCATCCGAAGGACCCATTGTTTATACCCGAAACACTTTTTATTCATTTTACATCTTCTTGGTTGTAAAGTAAAACTTCTCGGGGAAGTGGTTGAGATTTGAGCTTTGAAGCAAAACTATTTGAGAAATGTGTATAATGTAATGTGATACAATCACTGGTCAAGATTATATTAAAAGACACACAAACAATGACACGTATACTAAAAGACATAAGGTTGAGCAAAAATATATGAAAGACTGAAAACTTGAAAAATCGATCCGTAACCGTTCCAAAAATTAGGGTACCCGATCCGATAACCATAACATTCGGGTACCCATTCCGATAACTTATTATCGGGTATGGCAATTGGGTATCATTTTAAAATTAACGTTTACCAGATTTGTTCCGATAATCATTTTTTTTCTTTTTTCCCTACTTAGATATATTTATTTAAAATCTAAACTCTTACTTTACTTCATAATTACTTTATAATATCAATGATTAGTAATATTATCAATAATTTGGTCAAAATCATATGATATAGTTGTTAATTAGTGGTAAATTATATCATAATAACTACATACTTAAGTTTAATTATCATTATTGGATATTTTATTGGGTACCCGATAACCGATCCGAAATACCCGAACTTATCGGTTCGGGTTATGGATATCACTTTTAGGGATTTTGGTTATTGGATACCCTTACCGTTAGTACTAACGGTACGGGTACCCATCCCATGCTCACCCCTAAAAAGACACACTAACAATGACATGTGTCATTTTCCGGTGTGTCACTTTTTTTTTTTTTGTAATTGAAAAAGAGTTCCATTTAGAAACAAATTTTATACATAATTAAAAGATCAAATGTATTCTTTAACAATATGTATATATACTATAGACTTAACATAATTAATTTGTGACATACGAAGTGTTATGTACTACTCCGTACTCTACAATTATTACAACAAGGATTTATTTTTTGAGATTTTTTTTTATATATATAATTATGTATTAGAAGTTTGCCATGAAAGATGTGGAAACATATTTTAAGCCGGTTGATGATTGAGAAAAAAAACTGCGTAAGAGAGAGTGAGTTAGTTAATAGTGTGTAAATAAGAAATCTTTTAACGAGTTAAATACATAGTTTGAAAATATTCATTTGATTAACAAGAAAAAATGATATAAATTTGTTGATGAAATATATATAGATATACATATATGTATATTTATTTTTAAATATCTATTTTCCTAATAGGTTATTTCATAATAAATTCATATTATGAAGTAGTAATTTGGATTATAATATAATGTCCACTTGCAAGGTTAAGGAAGTAACATATGCTTTCAAGTTAGGGTTTGTTTTGATTTATTAAACTGAATTGAATGGAGCTGAACGACTGATCTGAATGGAATATTTTATGAGAGAAGAAAATTAGGAACTAAACTGAACTGATTGGAGCTGAACTAAACTGAAAATAAGCTGAAGAGCACATGCCCTTAGTAAAAAGGAGCAAGTATTAGAAAGATGTATCAAAGTTTTAATTAATTAATTAATCACTTTTTTCAAATCTTTATCTTAATTATGAAAGTGCAAAATTGTATTTATATACTCCATTTTATTTCACCCGAATTATCACCCGATCCACCCGATTCATCCATAGATAATGGATCGGATGTGGATGAAGGTAAATTAGGTAGATGAATGGATTGGATGATGAATGGATTGTTAGTGGATGGAGGCGGATGAAGCATCATCCAACCCACCTCCGATCCATTGCCATCCATAATCACGGCACGGATCGACACAATAGCATGTGTGCTTAAGCCGTACATATGCCGATTTTTTGTAATTTCGGGACGACACGAAAAATAAGCATTAGCTCGCGGGCTGATCCTATTCACTTCACCTTTAGAGCAAGTTTAGCCTAAGACTTGGATGTGACATCATTTTTTGTGGTTCCCATTGAAAATGATGTTATCAAATTCTTGTTAAGACTCATTAAGACTTACACAAATTTATCACTTAAGCCTTAAGACTTATATTTGATATATTATATGTAGAAAAGTGTAAAAAAAAAAAGATAAGAAAAATAAAAGTAAAGTGGGTCCCAATCTCAAGTGTTAAGTTGAGTTTTAAAATTTCAAGACTCAACTTGAGACTTGCTTGAGATTTTTGAAGAAAAATGAAAAAAGGTTTAAGCGTAAATCTTAAGACTTAAAATGATAATGTCACCCCAATTCTTGGCTAAACTTGCTCTTAAAAAAATAATACTCGTATTAAGTTAAAATAATTTAAATTTACTAAAAATAAATTTAGTTGAGTTAAAAATCAGTAATAATGGGCTTAACAATCATATTTATCTGTTGACATTTAATTTTCTGAGCTTTTCACTTCTTACGCTGCACACCTCTCTCTATCTCCTCCATTGAAGCGTACTCTGAGTTCTCCATTGAAACACCTTCCGAAAGCATTCTCTATTACGTCGTTGCATTTTTGGAGTAAGCTGTTTGTTTTCTTATTTCTTAATAGTTGAATTTCAATTTCACAATCTAGGGTTTCATTTCACATTATCATTAATTTTATTTTCAGTATAATCAATTTATGCTAGGTAGATTATTGAACCATAGTTTATATAATTACTCAAATTATGAAACCTTATAGTGAGCGATTATATTGCTTGATTTTTGACATGTGCATTTTTGGCTAATTATGTTGTTATTATTAAGCTAAAGAAAATTATATGTGATTTTTCGAGCTCAATTTGATAGTTGAGTCAAATTTTGTTGCCAATGTGTTGCATTTTTCGAGCCTAATCGAACCGAGCAGTTATGAGGCTATTAGAGCTTGAATAGTGGCAGCTCGGCTCGATGGTTTAGCATCCTTTATGAACCTTGAATTGTTAGGCTGGGTACCTCTCTTGCCAAATGCCAATGTATGTCGTATGACCTCGTCTTTCGAAAGTAAATAGAGTTTCTAATTGTCAGGTTTTTTTGTACCTACGGGAAGGACTTGAGTCTGTGTAGTATGCAACTCATGGGTCTATTTCGTTCGAAGATATTGGATTAGTAGAATTACATTTGTCGTTGTGGAAAGATATAAGCTGCATAAAGTGACTGATGGGCTGCACTTGCACTTCCATGGCGTTGCTTTTGGATAATTTGTCACTTTTTGGATTTCAACCCAAAATCGTTTCTCAACATAGAAATCTCAAGGCTCGGTTGGAAGCACATGAATTTGCTTTTACGAATAAAGTTAGTTATTTGCAGCGTGCAGTTGCAACTAAAGCATTTGAGTTGAGACACGTTCTTCCTTCATTAGGACCTGAGTTTTTGTTAGATAGTGGCAATTATGGGAATAATGGCAATAACAATAAGAACAACAACGGCAATGGAAAAAACAATGATAAGAATGATAACGATGGTGATAGTAACCATGAGGAAAGTCATGGTGGGATTCTACGTACCTTTGCATTGTTTTGGACCTATCAGTTGACTTCTTTTCTCAGTGGCCACATATGGGACGATAACCTCAAAATGGGAGAGAGGATATTTTCTTCTCGGCAGTTTCTGCTATGCTTGGTGTCAGTTTTAGGTTTCCTACGCCTGTTCCATTTAGATCCTGCAGGTGCCTTAGGGAGTATTGATAAGGAAGGGGCCATAAAGGAAGAGGAGGTTGTATGGGAGATCAAAGGAAGTCAAAGAAAAAAACTAGTTCCTGATTATTCAAAAGACGAATTTGTAACGGTTCCGTCATCATCTATGATGCCTTCATCAACATCCGGAAAGGGGAATATGGATGATGGAATTCGAAATCTTTCAGCGAGACTTCCTAGTTTATGGTTTCTGTGCAAAGATTTAGTATTTCGTTTGATGCTACCAGAAGGTTTTCCTGACAGCGTGACCAGCGATTATTTGGACTACTCTTTGTGGAGAGGGGTCCAGGGTATTGCTAGTCAGATCAGTGGGGTACTTGCCACACAGGTTAGCCTGAGTAAAACATTTTCTAAATTGCTTGCAAAAATGTTATGTTGATGGGTTCAGACTTCAGAAAATGTTTTTGTTTGTCATGTTCTCTTTTATGATTAGTTTTTGGTTGTCTATCTTTGTAGTCTTTGCTTCTTGCTGTTGGACTGGGAAAGGGGGCGATTCCAACTGCTGCGGCAATAAATTGGGTGCTTAAGGATGGAATTGGATATCTTAGCAAGATCATGCTGTCAAAATATGGGCGACACTTTGATGTTCATCCAAAAGGGTGGAGGTTGTTTGCTGATCTTTTGGAGAATAGTGCTTTTGGGTTGGAGATATTAACACCTGCTTTTCCTCATCTTTTCGTCTTCATTGGTGCTGCTGCTGGAGCTGGACGATCTGCTGCTACCTTGATCCAGGTTAGATAAATCTTTCTGTGCTTTCTAACTTCTGACTTTCTGAGTTAGTTTTGGTCAAAAAGAAGGCTTTAGGACCAAGATAATGCACTCTGGCAGCTAAAAGGGAAAAAAAATAAAATAAAAAAATAAAAAAATCAGACCTTTTAATGAATGCTGGTGGTGGCTACATTAGCCAACTATCCCATGTGCACAAACAATCTCTTACGCATAACACATTCAACATATTTGATGCGTCTGAATGTTGCCTTGAAGTTAAATGTTCTATCACATTTCATACACATATTATAAATATGTATATTATCTTATAAGCACTTGAATGGATAAGGAATTATTGTGTTCAATTTGTTTCAGACCATAGCTTTCCAAGTAGATGTTTGTCCATTAATACTAATTGATTGGTTTTACTGATTACATTTCCTTTTTTAGAGTATGTATCTTGCTTGAATTTTTATCTTTGTTTTTGTGTTGTATAGTGAAAAACTGCTCTTACCCTTCTGCCCTTAATAACATTGGTATCTTACAAACTAAAAAGATGCTGGGATCTGGGTATTGGTAATTTTAGGATATAATGAGTCTGCATTATTGTTAAATTGTTCATTTTAAGCTAATGTTCTATTTTGTTTTTGACACCTATCAGTCTCTGTCTCTTTCTTGCGTCATAGTCTATTTTGAAAATTCTGTTTTCACATTTTCTTCTATGGTGCTTCTATTGAACTTGTCTCACATGTTGACAAGTGTTTGCACGTATTTCTTGTTGAGTTAAATAAAGACTTACCTCTTAGAATTAGTGTTACTCCTTCAAATTCTTTTGGTAATGTAGAGAAATGGGCAGTGAATATGGATTCTGGCTATACTCTGTTCAGTTTTCATCTTTATGACAATTATAATCATTAAAAAACATAAAAATTGTGATGTCTGGAGATCAGACTTTGGACTGACCATTTCATCACTATCAGTCATCACTTTCATCACATTACAAGTTTATACAGAATGTCAATATATTATTTCTTCAATTGGTTTATAGTGATACTCACCGCATCCTTTTAAAAGTTCAATCTGTTCATTATGTGCTAACACTTGATATTATTGTTCTGTAGGCTGCCACAAGAAGCTGTTTCTATGCAGGCTTTGCTGCAAAGAGAAATTTTGCAGAGGTAGATCTGGGTTTTACATGTAATTAATTGTCAAATTAGAGGAGTCTCCTCTTTCCTTTAGCTACTAGGATTATATTACGACATTATGTAATTTTTCTAAATGGATTATATCAGGTAATTGCAAAGGGTGAAGCACAAGGAATGGTGAGCAAGTCAATTGGCATCATGCTAGGGATAGCTTTAGCTAATTGCATAGGCTCCTCTACACCACTTGCCCTTGCTTGTTTTGGTATAATAACTTGCATTCACATGTACTGCAATCTGAAGTCTTATCAATGCATTCAGCTGAGGACTTTGAATCCATATCGAGCAAGTACTTCTTTTCCCTAGAAGTAATCATTTTTCAAGTTAGAATCACAAAAACTATCTGCAAAGAATATACTTTGAAAATGATGTGTCAACAATTTTGTCTTAAGGCCACATTTTTTTTACTGATTCTTATATTTGGAGGTCTCAGCTAATAACTAGGGGCCACATTCTCTTTTAAGCTTTAGTCTACTTGGGGATAATCTCATACTAAGTATTAATTATGGTAATAGTCTAATTACTTGCTGAAATATGTTGTTACAGGCTTAGTGTTCAGTGAATATTTGTTGAGTGGCCAGGTGCCTTCTGTGAATGACGTCAATGCTGAGGAACCTCTTTTTCCAGCATTACCAAATCTGAATTTGGGGCCGGCTGATAAAGTGAGTTTCTTTTTGATTCTCATATCTGATTTTCTGCATGAAACATGGCTTGTACAGGACACTATATGGGGTTAACTTCCCATCCTTTTCCTTGTCCCCTAATTATAAAAATATGCAATAGTGTGCTACGCATTGTTGGTTTTCTAAATAGAATGAACAATATTTTAGAGTTGATCCCCATATTCGAGTAATCCTAAGTTATCCAAATGTACATAGCCTTATCCTTTCCATTTGAGGACTGTTAGAAGTTGTTTCCGAGAGATGTAACTGTGCAAGCATTGTGTATTTGACAAAGGGAAAATGTCGAAAGAAATTATTCATTTATCTTTTGAAAATTTGCTAGAAATCACCTTTGAGTTGTCACATTCAGTCTCCATGACATTACAAGGAAAAACATATATTTAAGGTATTAGGCGTGTTTCCACACTGAGGATAGGATGATTGTAGCCTTCATATCTTGTATTCCGTTGGATTGCTGACTAGTGGCTTATTGAAATTTTGATGGTAACATAAGATCTTTTTGTTATACAAAATCTTTTATGTTCTGCAAAAACATGGCATTGTTTGTTATGAACTTATTCCTAATTATTCAAATGTATCTTTATGTTTTCAGCCAAATTCTTCAAATCTGTCAATTGAAGCCAAGAGCGCCGCTGCAGAAATTGAGAAGCGGCTCGAGCTAGGATCCACATTAAGTGATGTAATTCAGAGAAGAGAGGATGTAGTTGCACTTCTTGATCTCTATAGAAATGAAGGCTACATCTTAGCCGAGCACAAGGGAAAGTTTTGTGTAAGTAACTCTTGTATGTATTTGTTAAAAAGTGATAAACTTGACATTTACTACAAATAGCTAATTAAATCTTATTCATGAATAATGAAATTAGGAATGCTATTATTATGAGAGAAAGAGAGAATGTTAAGGAGAAACATTCATTTATTAGCATACACAATATTATATAAACACAATATGTACTCATTTTGAATTAAGAAAAAAAGAAATAGAAAAGTCAGACACATTTTATAAGAGATATAAGATTTATTATTTAGTGCATTTGTTTTCCTCTCTATATTATTGTCTCAGATATATGAGCCAGGTTATATATAAAACATGGCAACAAAAAATAATGTCGTAGCTTTTCAATACCCAAAACTCACAAAAGAAAATTATGATAAGTGGTCTCTACGAATGAAAACTATTCTTAGCGCACAAGGACTTTGGGAGATTGTTGAAAAAGGTTTTATTCAACCAGAAGATGACTCAAAATTAAATGAGGCAGATAAACAAGGTTTGGAAACCGAGAAGAAAAAGGATCAAAATGCACTTACGGTCATCCATCAAGGATTAGATGATGATATGTTTGAGAAAGTTGCTAATGCAACCAACTCCAAACAAGCATGGAATACTCTTCAAAATTCATTTGAAGGAGTAAGTAGAGTAAAGAAGGTTCGACTTCAAACTCTAAGAGGAGAGTTTGAACACCTTGAGATGTGATTATTTTGGAAGAGTTTTATACATTGTGAATCAAATGAAGAGGCTTGGTGAGTCAATGCCACATTCTCGTGTAGTTAAAAAAAATACTACGCTCTCTTAATTCCGATTTCAACCATGTAGTAGTTGCTATCGAAGAGGCCAATAAGGACTTGGATTCCATGACGATTGATGAACTAAATGGGTCTCTTAGAGCCTATGAACAAAGAATAGTTAAAAAAGGTAAAAAGGAAGATGAGCAACAAGTGTTGCAAGCTAAAATCTCTTTTAATAATAAAGGAGACACACGTGATAAACAAAGATTTCAATCACGTGGTAGAGGTGGTTCACGAGGACGTGGACGTGGCAATGGACGTGGCCAAGGAAGAGGGATAGAAGACCAAAACACCAATAATTATTTTAGAGGTGAAACTTCAGGTCGAGGCCGAGGAAGAGGTAGAGGAACGAACCAGTTTCAAAGAAGCAGTAACAAAGCTAATATTCAATGTTACAATTGTGATAAATATGGCCATTTTGCATGGGAATGTTATTCAAAAAAGGTGCAAGAAGAAACAAATCTTGTTGAAGATAAAGAAGATGCAGAAGATTCAACCATGCTATTAGCCCTAAAAATAGAAGACAAGAGAGATGAAAATTGCACATGGTATCTTGTCAATGGAGCAAGTAATCATATGACAGGAGACAAAAATAAATTTGTTGATCTAGATACAATTGTGACAGGGAATGTTACTTTTGGCGATGGCTCAAAAGTAAAGATTGAAGGGAAAGGTACAATAATGATTGAAATAAAGGATTCTAGTCACAAATTTATTCCGGATGTTTATTATATTCCTAACTTAAGAAGTAATATCTTAAGTGTGGGTCAACTCTTAGAGGTCAATGGATGTAAAATAATAATGGAGGGACAAAAGTTGTGGCTACGTGATAGATACTCTAAGCTTATAGCCATAGTCTCTATGACAAAGAACAGAATGTTCTTGATAAACTTACAAACAATTGGACCTATGTGTTTGAAGACGTGTATTGAAGATCCATCTTGGAAGTGGCATATGAGATTTGGTCACCTTAATTTTGAAGGACTAAAGGAACTAGGTCACAAGAAAATGGTACAAGGATTACCCCATGTTGATCATCCGAATCAACTTTGTGAAGCATGTTTGTTGGCAAACATTCAAGGAAGCCCTTTCCAAAACAAACTAATTTAAGAGCTCAAAAGCCACTCGAGTTAGTGCATTTAGATTTATGTGGACCTATCAAACCCCCATCACTCGGTAATAGTTCATACTTTATGCTTTTCATTAATGATTATAGCCGGAAGACATGGGCTTATATCTTAAAAAATAAATCTGAAGCTTTTGAAACTTTCAAGAAGTTCAAAGCATTAGTAGAGAAAGAGAGTAGTTATGAAATAAAAGCATTAAGGACTGACAGAGGTGGTGAATTCACATCTAATGAATTCAACAAATATTGTGAAGACCAAGGAATTCGCCGACCGCTTACTATTCCTAGAACACCACAACAAAATGGGGTTGCCGAAAGGAAGAATAGAACCATTCTCAACATGACAAGATCCATGTTGAAAAATAAGAAGATGCCAAAAGAATTTTGGGCAGAAGCAGTTGCATGTGCAGTTTATTTGTCTAATCGTTCACCAACAAAGAGTTTGAAGAATGTGACACCTCAAGAAGCTTGGAGTGGATGGAAGCCAAGTGTATCGCATCTTCGAGTATTTGGTTCAGTTGCTTATGCACAAGTTCCTAAGCAACTAAGGTCTAAACTTGATGATCGGAGTGAAAAACTTCTTTTCATTGGATATGATGAAAAGTCTAAGGGTTATAAGCTGTTTAATCCAAACACCAACAAGTCAGTAATTAGTAGAGATGTAGAGTTTGATGAAGAGGCAACATGGGATTGGAGCGTAGAAGAGGAAGAATCTTACAACTTTCTTCCTTATTTTGAAGAAGAAAATTCAACACAACATGTTTCAGAGACTGCTCCCACTACTCCACCACCATCTCCTCAAATGTTATCACCTTCATTACATTCAAATGGAGATTCATCAAATTCAAGTGAAGGACCAAAGAAATATAGAAGTATTTCCGATCTATATGAAACGACAGAAAGGTTAGAAGAAAATACTTCTTTATTTTGCTTATTCAGTGATATTGAACCAATGAGCTTTAATGAAGCAACGAAACAAAAGGAATGGATTCATGCCATGAATGAAGAAATACAAGCCATTCAAAAGAATGAAACATGGGAATTGACACCACTCCCAAAAGGAAAGAAGGCGATAGGAGTCAAATGGGCATTCAAAATCAAGAGGAATGTGATGTTAAAAGATACAAAGCAAGACTAGTTGCTAAAGGATACAAGCAAAAGCAGGTAATAGACTATGAAGAGGTATTTGCCCCAGTTGCCCGATTAGAGACAGTGAGGTTGTTAATCTCAATAGCAGCACAATTTCAGTGGAAGATACATCAAATGGACGTAAAATCTGCTTTTCTAAATGGATTTCTAGAAGAAGAAGTGTACATTGAACAACCAGAAGGTTACGCTATCAAGGGACAAAAGAATAAAGTACTTAGATTGGAAAAGGCATTATATGGGTTGAAGCAAGCACTTCGAGCATGAAATAGTAGGCTCGATAAATACTTGCAAGAAAATGGATTTTCAAAGTGCATTCATGAGTATGCACTTTATGTTAAGAGGAAAAACAACGATGTGTTCTATGTTTGCATCTATGTAGATGAACTAATTTTCACAGGAAGTAGTATAGAAATGTTTGATGATTTTAAGAAAAGAATGACACGTGAATTTGAGATGACGGATATGGGACTCATGTCCTATTATCTAGGAATTGAAGTAACTCAGAGTGATGAAGGAATTTTTATCTCACAGGAAGCTTATACAAAAGGAGTATTGAAGAAATTCAATATGTTGAATGTTAATCCAGTGAACACACCAATGGAATGTGGGTTGAAATTGTCGAAGAATGATCCAAATGGAGAAAAGGTGAATCCAACCTTTATTTAAAAGTTTAGTAGGAAGTTTACGATACTTGACATGTACTCGCCCAGACATCTTATTTGCTGTTGGACTAGAAGTCGCTTTATGGAAAATCCATCTAGGTCTCATCTAAAAGTGGCAAAGAGAATTCTTCGATACTTAAAAGGTACATTAGACCATGGGTTATTATACTCTACTTCACATGAATTTAAGCTTATGGGATATTGTGATAGTGATTTTGCTGGAGATATTGATGATCGTAGAAGTACAACAGGCTTTGTGTTTGTACTCGGAAACAATGTTGTTTCATGGAGTTCAAAGAAACAACCAATTGTTACACTATCTACATGTGAATCAGAATACATTGCTACTACTTCGTGTGCATGTCATTCGATATGGTTAAGGAGATTATTGAAGGAACTCCAACTGCCACAAAAGGAACCCACCGAGATCATGACTGATAACAAGTCAGCTCTTGCTTTGGCGAAAAATCCTGTCTTTCATGACCGAAGCAAACATAATTACATATTGACACGAGGTTTCATTTCATCCGACAATGCATCGAACAGAAAGAAATCGAATTGAAGTTTGTAAAGTCTTTGGATCAAATTGCTGATATCTTTACGAAGCCATTGAAATTTGAAGATTTTAATAGGATGCAAAAGTTAATTGGTATTGTGAGAAAGTCAAGTTTAAGGGGGAGTGTTAAAAAGTGATAAACTTGACATTTACTACAAATAGCTAATTAAATCTTATTCATGAATAATAAAATTAGGAATGCTATTATTATGAGAGAAAGAGAGAATGTTAAGGAGAAACATTCATTTATTAGCATACACAATATTATATAAACGCAATATGTACTCATTTTGAATTAAGAAAAAAAAAAATAGAAAAGTCAGACACACATTTTATAAGAGATATAAGAGTTATTATGTAGTGCATTTGTTTTCCTCTCTGTATTATTGTCTCAGATATATTTGAGTGTCCACCATGCTTCCAACAGTATTGATTTATATACAACACATTGAAACTGAGTTCTTCAGAACCCCCCCCCCCTCCTTTTTGCTTGTGTATTCAAGTAGCCTTTGTTGAATGTGCACAGGATGAACTCTTTTCTTGTTAGGTTTAAGAGTTCAGAAGTTGCAGCCTTCAACTTGACAGCTTCTTGTAGATAGAACTGCTCTGTCTGATCTATTCTGATTTGAATGTTTTATGTTGCATTTACCTTATTACTTATAATTATACTGATGCTCTGCCTTTAGCCTCTAGCAAAAAATATTTCATACAAAAAAACTTTTCTTTAACACTCTTGAAAGTGAAAGATGGTGGGAAAAATGATGAACATTAAAGGGGTTAGGAGTGTAAAGTAATAAGTTTAAGGTATGTTCCGTTAACTTGATGTGAAATTATCAAATGAGATGTCATTAGATTTGCAATAACCACGTTCAGAAAAATCTACAGCACATTATGTTCAGAAAAATGATGTGTACTTTCAAAATTTGAAATTTTCATAAATATTTTGATTATGGTATTAAAAATAATTAGCAATAACCACGTGCAGATAAAAATATATGGTCTGACTTGAACATTTCTGAAATAACTCATACGCAATTATTTGCTTTGATAAATTGAACGGTGAACATAGCCTTAGTTGCTGAATGAAGATTAGGGTGGTGTAAGGAGAGGGGTGAGCTGATGAAATTTTATATGATTTGTTTGCTTTCTCATAAGTGTAGTTTAATCAAGACTTGAAGATAGGTGTCTTTAAGCTGAAAAGAATACAGCAGAAATTTGGGAACCAGAGTAATCATTGACTTTCTTTGTTCCTCACTAAGATAGTAAATTATTATGAGCCATGATCTAAAATTTTGTTGCCAACCCCAAGTCAATATAAGTACTACTAGAATTGTTTAACCTCCTTGTTACTCAATTTTCGGCATTCCCATGTTCTATTAATAGTTCCTTAAAAAATCTACAGAGGACTTAACTTGATAAAGTTGTACGTTTAGTGTTCTGTCTTTTTATCATAGTCTCAATTTGTTTTATTGCTTCTTACATATTAATTTGGACTTGATTGGTGCAGGTTATACTCAAAGAAAGTGCTTCACCGCAAGACATGCTAAGATCTGTGTACCAGGTCAACTTCCTTTATTGGCTTGAAACCAATGCTGGAATACCATCGAAAAATGCTTCTGACGACTGTAGACCTGGTGGGAAGTTACAGATATCTCTTGATTATGTGCAGAGGGAATTTGACCATGCAAAGCATGATAGTGAATTAGCAGGTTGGGTCACTGATGGTCTTATTGCTAGGCCTTTGATTCATAGGATTTGTCTCAACAGTAATGTCTCTACTGGACCTATAGCTGATGCCAGCATAAGTTCTTGACAGCTCTAACTGTGCAATGAACCAAGAGAATAAAGGGGGCCTAGCTGACAGATACAGTAGTGATTTCATGATTTGCATTTTGAGCTATCAAACGTTTGGCTACTAAACATCTGTTTTGGCGTGCTTCTCTGAGTTCAGAAGCTTTTGCTGATAATGCCAAGTGTTAAAGAAGCTTGGCATCCGAGTAGTAGCTTAGCCGTATAAAACTGAGAAAATGGTAGGCAGTGGCTGTTGAAAATTTGTATTGCGTAATGTAAGTTTTGTAACCTCATCTGCAAATTTTCCATTCTTTGCTGATACGAATTACTAGTACATCCTTTAGTCTAGTTCTTCACAATTTGATCATCTACATTTGTTCTACTTTTTTGTTAATGTTTTTTGTTTTTTGATTAGTCATTACCTATGTTACTTCGACACCGTGATGTACGCTGGGTGTCGGATCTTCTGATACTTCAACACGATATGACACCCTATATAATGACACTATACAAGTACAAGATTTATAAAATCTGGAGTGTCAAAATATCCGACGTGTCAGACTGACCCCAAATCCGAGTCTATGCCAACATAGTACATTACTGTCAGTTGTGCAAAAGCTATTACCCCCTCTCTTTAAATTGCACCATAGACCCACTTTTGGTGAGAGTTTTTGGAACAAATGCTGCCAAAAATAAGGGACAGGGAGTATGAATTTACCAAGCCAATAGTCCTCTGATGTATATGAACTGAACCTTGGGTCATTTCTGTTTCTTATGAATCAGGATACTGATGCATATAGAATCACGTTTGCATAGCATATATTAAAGTATAAAACCTCTCAGAAAGGACTTTTTTGTCGTTACAAAGAGAATAATATAATTGGCTACAACAAATGATCTTGAACATAAGTAATTATGCAAATTGAAAATCTCTATTTCAATGCGAAGCTTGCTCCAAATTCCATGTGAAAAAAGCCAAATCTAGTGATAGATTTGGCCAATATAGCTAGCATATATACAACCATCAGCGTGCTGTCTCTTTGAAACATATTTTCCATAACGCTATCTGCAGAATTCGTGTGCCCTGGATCTTGATATAGACAATATCAACCACAGTTCCTGGCGATAGTTCCTTCTGGAACCATTATGCTTGCTGTACATTTGTATAGCTCTTCACCTGTATCATGAGCAATTAGTTGCACTGGTAGAAGCAAGTAATCTGGCATAATAAAAGTTCACATCAAACACAGACAATTTTCAGCTGGCATAGCATAACAACATAATGGACTATAAAATCCCCTTGATATCATATCTGAGTAAAACAATAAAATTCTGTAATCAGATTTTAAGTCTAAAAAAATGATGTTTCAACTAAAAACTAAGGAACACTCAATCATCTTCCCTTGACTTTTCTAACTCGATCTGCAACATGTGCCCAGCACATTTTGTGAAGGCAGCACACTTAAAAGGTTCTAGGCGTTAGACACTTATTTCTGAGGCAAAAACATCTACAGGTTCATTTGAGAAATGTTTAGTATTTTACATAGTTAAAAGGCAAGTCTGTGATTATGACTCCCTAGGCCATTCCGATGGTACCATTCAAACTGGATCCAAGATAACTAAACAAACAAGATAGGGTTTGTAGCTAAACACACAAGATCCGAAATAAAAGCAATTTACAATACAGATCTAAAAAAGAATTTAATTTTTTATTGCTCGGTCTTTTGAAATATGGTCACCTTTCCTTCTGGAATTTTCCCTCACTCCCACCACAACATCCACTTACTAGACGAAGTTTAAACATCCAGGCTTCCCAATTAATCCTTGCCTTCTCTAATAAGCGACTGATTTGACAAAACTAGATCAAAACTATACGTATCAAAATTCAGCGCTTTTGGCATGGCACATAATAACTGAAAGGGATGCCACTTGTTGAACTAACAAGCTGGACATTTCACTAGGACGAAGAGAGTATATATTTGCAACACATGTTTTGGAAGAAGATAATGGCCAAAGCTCATCATAAAAAAAGGAGACTTCCAGAACTTTAAAACGAAGGGAGTTTATTTTCTACTTTCAAGGGTCAGAGTGGGTACAGTAACTTAAATAGTATGAAGTATTAGACATGAAACTAACATGAATTGACAAAGAAATACTCAGGCAAGATTATGATTGTATCTGCTTTAATAGAGTTCAATGAAACTGTTAATGCAGTCTGAGATCAATATCTTGAGGTAAAGGACTATGCTGCATAGATAATGTTTTGTGACTTTTGTCTGAAGCAGTAAATAACATCAGCTGCTGTTGAACAAGAATAACACATTATCTTCATTTTTATGTTGGTAGCAATGCATAAATGGAATTGATGGAAATGTGAACAAAAAGAGATACCATAATTGCAATGGCCACAAAAATTGGAAATAAGACAGTTAAGGATAAGCTCCATGTTTTGCATATTACCTAATCCAAAACCTTGTATAAAGAAGATGATGACCCAGCAAAAATGAGTCCTTGCTGGTGCATCTTGCTGAGTGAAGAATCTTTGTGAATTAGAGGTTCAGAAGGTATACCCGCAGCAGCTTGCTTTTCTTTGTAGGATGCCCAGGTGACCATGTATAAGCCAGCAATAATTAAAGAGCCTCCTAGCACACTGCAGAGAATCTCCGCCATTTAAGGTACACTTAGTGCTTAAATTTTATTCAGGACAATAGACACTAATAACTTATAAAAATGTAGCAAATAAATTTTAACATATAGAAAGCAAAATATAGCAGTAACCATGAAAGTCGATATCTTTTATTTCTGCCAAACCATACCTTCCCAGGTATAGGGTGCTTCCTAGAAAGATAAGTGACAAAAAGGTAGATGCTGCAGGTTGAAGTGGATTGTAAAGAGCGACCAATGCAGGCCCCAATATTTTATTGGACCATGTGATAAGTCCATAGTTGAGGGCAGATGCAATGATTCCCTGAAAAGATAAAGTGACATTCAATGTTTATATTGCAGATAAGATAAATACTTGTATAAAACAATGAAACAGCAATCTGCAGATGCCAAAATAATAATATACACCATCGAAAAGCACACACTGACACTCACCTCTTCCCTGATTTTAAATATTAATCGAATTACATTTATTAGCGCATCATATATCTGAATGAATCAAAGCAGCCTAATTTCTTCATTCTTTTGGATTGGTTAGAAGCAAACCTATCAGGAGCCCTACCGACATTAGATCAGGTCAATTCAGATTCATGTTCGGGTTAGCTCTAACCAGGTTAACTTACCTACAACCTGATCAATACGCAGGTTCAATTTTTAAACCCCAACCTAATCTGTCTTTCTTTTTTTGTTCCTACGTCGGGTTCGGGTTGACCTATTTAACTTGAATTTTAATTTTTTTTTTTTTTTTTTTATGTATTATTAATGGATCAACTTTTTTTTTTTTTTTGAATAGTATTAATGGGGTATTAATGGATCAACCTGAACCCTTTTGACCTACCATTTTCGTATTGAGCTAAACTCATGGAGTAGCGGGGCCGATGAAGGTGGTAAAAAAAAAGCAAAAGGACTAAAAAGCCTCTATTGAATAAATGAAGATAGAAAGAAAGGCTGTAAAAAGGGTAGCCGCCAGTCGGTGATAAACCTAAGATTAGCCAAAAGGACACTTGTTTGGTTTCCCCTTAGTTTGGGTCATAAATTTGGGTTTGGGTAGAACCAACTTGATTCTAAATCATTTATTATTTTGGGTCCTAACCTAACCCATATGATTTCAGGTTGAGTAAATCCATTTAATAGATCAGATCAAACACTCAACCCAAAACCACTATATTTAGGTCGATTTCGGGTTAAAATAATAAGTAGGGTCAGCTTTTGCCAGCCCTAAGCATTGAGGAGGATGAAGATTCCAAATATCGTAAGCAGGCTAGAACACGAACACAATTCACAGATGCCTTAACACTTTGGCTAGAGAATAATCCACATTCCCACAAATTTAAACTCTTTCCATATTCCTACTTCCTATATAAAAGCCTCATATCTCCTAGGCAATGGTATTTTTAAGAGAAATTGTAACAGAGGTATTGTTTATTAAAGCAGAGTTAAATAAGAAGGTAATGGAAATAGTTGATTGTTTCTAAGGATAGTGAGATGAATTAATGGAGGGGTTTTGTTAGTTTGCGAGTAAAAATGAAGTAGATAATGAACCCACCCAAATGAGAGAAATAGAGCTCTTCTTTAAGGACAAGGTTTATGGGATATATAGCTTTAATTTAGGGACAAAGGGAGTCAATGGGAATTCTGATGAGATGTGTGTGAATCACCACGGTTATAGCAACTGCTATATACAAAGTTAGAATAGTGATGAAGAGTTATGAATTTGGAGTTTAATTTTGGATTTGATGGCAACAGGAATCGACTAGCTAAGATACCCGAGTCAATGAGAAAATTATATGTACTTGTAATATAGTTATAGACCACTAATGTACCTCTAATATAATAGTAATGTATCTAAAAAGGACCTTGTGATTACAATTGTAATTCATGTAGTCACACATACACATTAAGTACCGAAGTAGAATGTGATCTTGACGCTTTGTCGCTAACTAAGGTTGACATCAAAAAAAGGGTAAAAGAAAACTTACAGCATAGAAAACAGCAAACAGTTCATCATGGTTCATACTCCAGCTTGTCGGGTCATTGGCCATAAAAAACGAAGAAGTAACGATAAGAAGAGCACCAAAAAAATATGAATATGCTGTCACTGAGAGGCTTGCTGGGTATTTCTTCAGAACTGGAGCCTGCAAAATAAGTTACAAAGATAAGTGTTTAATCCATAAGACAAGCTACAATCCTGAATTTTTATTTCCACTTTTATTTACAATCATATGCAAAACTCAGCAAGCACTAGATAAACATGTCACTTCATGACCTTGAGGTCACAAGTTCAACCTTCAATATCCCAAACACACAATAATCTCACCTCCCTTATGCTTTAGAAGAAGTTTTAGCATTTTGTTATTCTAATAGAATTATGCAGAAAATGACTGTATTATAAGCACTTTGTTATTCTAATAGTATAAGTTTAATACGTCCTTCATTATCTTTTTTACTTTAGTTAGACTTACACGATGACCAAAGCATAAATTTGACTGTAAATATCTGTAATTTGTTTTTAATAATAAAAATTGATATTTTTGAAGTTATATCGGGATGAATCTACAAGGATCCACGTGATTATTATTTTCCATAAGATTAAATCACAAAATATTGTCAAAATAATTATGCGAGTAATGTTAAAGAACAAATAGTATGAGTAAAAAAGAATGGAGGAAATTACTCATATAACAATTTTATACTTGGCTAAATTATATTAAAATGTACTACCTTGTTTGCAAAAAGTGGTAACACTTCTTTCTCATGGTCTTCAATGCGCACTTTTGACCATTTATATTTTTAATCATGAATAGTAAAAGTTATAAATAGTTAAAAATATGAATTGCATCGACATGAATCTAACAATATCCCACCAAAAACATTTTCATATACTTCGACCTTTTTTTTATACTTGCAACATTTCAATAGTGTATACTATTCACATACACAGCTACAATTACAATTCAAGATTTATACTTAAGAGATACATAGTCATATGGAATCTTGTTACATTTGTCTCAATGTGTACTTTATTAAAATTTAATCCTTAAAACTTTTACAAATACATAATTAAAAAAAAAAACAGTTGAAGTCATGTATTGGCAAACATGAAAAATAGAAATCTTGTAAGAGTTGAAACTAAATAAAAACATAAGAAGTACTAACTAATTAGTAAACAAAAAAATATAGTCAAAGTTTACAAATTTTGACCTACAATAAGAAGCATTACAAATTTTAAAAATCAAAAGGATTATAGAATATTAAATACTACCTCTGTTTTCCTAAGTCTTACTCACTTTCCGTTTTCATCCGTTTTTCTAAGTGTTACCCACTTTTACTTTATTCCTTTTATGACAACTTTTTATTCATTTTTTCACTACAGCCCTACTTTGTGTGGCCCAATTGTATTTAATAATTTTTTTTACTCTCTACCTCCCTCCTCTTTAATACAATAGAACCCACATGAATGGTTCCCACTTTGACTTTTCCTGGGTTTACGTAGCTACAGTAAGTAACTGAGTAAGACTCGGCAAAATGGAGGTAGTATGTTGTACAGAGTATATTTCAGATTTTCAGATATCTTAGCATATCTGTAAAGCATTAATAAAGAAAATTCCAAAAACAGCATGAAAATTTCAGAATTGACATATGCTTTCTTCTAAGAGACTAAAAAGAAAATTTAAGGTAGCCCTGCTCAAATTAAGCCCAAGCAGGCTCCCCGGAGCTGGCTAGCGGCATAACACCACTGTGCCATGCCTAGCCAACCCCCCGTCCCTTCCTTAGTCTCTAAGTCTCCACTAAAGCAGAGCATGACAGTATGAGTGAAGTTAGATTTACTCCAGGTTTGCAGGAGACTTCTGATTTGCACTACCCAATATCACCTTCAATATCTCAAACCTAAATCGTCTGGTCGATGCAGCTACAAATCAATGTATTAATGTCATTGCATTAATTATGGTTTAATAACAGATTTTTCGAGTTAGCAGGAGGCAATGAACTAGTTAGAAATTAAAAAAAAAAAAAAAAGTAGGCACTGGTGGCATCTTGTAGAAGCTGCCAAAGCAAAAAAAAGGAAGCAGCATCAGTTTTTTAAAGGGAAGAAAGTGACTATGCCTTTCCCCTCTGGGCCCTTTCCCCAACCCCCAACCTTCTTCTCCTCAAAACTTCTCTGACTACTGAAAAGCAACAGTGGAAGTTACAAGAATTTGGTAGGAATGAGCACTGAGATTAAACAGACAACTTTTGGTAATTGTTTCTTCAATAAACTAAATTTGAAACTTATCTTCTAGTTCAGAACTAATATTGTACATTCCCTTATAACTGGTTATCTTTCTCTATCTATGTTTATTTATTTATTTATTTTTAGTACAAAGAAAAAGAGAAGGGGAAAAAAACCCCTCAATATTCAGCCTCGTTAGAAGTATGAGAGAAGTTATGTCCCTATAATGATCATAGCTCTTTTGCTGCAATCATAATCATGACAAGACTGAAGCTCCATGCACCTCATGCCCATTAATTTCTTTCATAACAGAAAAGTCAAATCAAATGGTCTAACTTCTCAACTAGAGAAGTTCCTAGTCCCAACCTACTACTTTGAAAAATATGTATGTATGTATCATTAATCCCAACCTGCTACTTCCTAGATACTCAATAGTTTAGCAGTATCATAATTTACTTCAAAGAATTATAAACGCAGTAATACCTGAATTGCAAGATAAGTTGCCATGCACACACAGTTCCCAATAAGACAAAGTACACCAAGGTGAAATGTGTCAAACCCAAATTCCATGGTCCTAGCAACAAGCCATCCAACTGGTTCTGGCTGTCCTTTGGCACTGATTTCACCCTGCAGTTCCATCTCTTCTTTTTGTCCAAGTATAGACGGCCCTTTATATACAACCATCAAAACAGCACCAGAAACACACAAAAATGTGCCTGCAACCTTCATTTTCCCTTCAGCTCTATATAAATTCACAGTTTCTGTGCTGCATGGAAAAGATTAATATAAGCAAATTAAAAAGTAACAGCAAAGAATAGATAAAAGATACAAAATTAACCAAATTTGATCAAACTGACCCCATTATCGTGGCCAAGAGGAAAGTAAATACAGGAATAGAAGGTTGTATAGCTGCAGCATATGTTGGATTTGTGTACTTCAGACCAATAAGAAACAGAAGTTGGTTTCCAAAAATCCTAGTCAAGTAATTAACATAGCACCTCAGATAATAATTAAGAGATTGCTCAACAACAAAACCAGCAATATCTTCTCACATACCCGGTAAGCCCAAGGAAGAAAAATGCAACGAGAAGATTTTTTGTAATTGGTGGTCGAACTCGCCTGCAGAAATCAAATACAAAACATCAGATTCTTTTAAGGACCAAAGACATCAGGAAACTGAGGATTAATTAGCCTTTTGTTTCATTTCATTTGTTGCAAAAGAAGAAAATCGAGCCCTCTTTTTTCATATGCATCCTGACTGCTACTAGATAAATTTAAGTATCAATGTCATACAAGTATCCTCAGGTATAAACAGTGTAATCATATATTCTTATTGAACTAGTTCAAACTAAAACAACTCACATCTAGAACGAAAGATATGTTTGAATGAGTTCTATCTCAAACGACCGACCTACATTGAGAAAGAGAATACAAATGTTCATTTTTGGAGATTAAAAACCTATGTATAACAATGTGTTCTATAAGATGTTTTTTTAAAAAAAAAATGCAAAGCAACAAAATTTTCAAGGGATAAAAAGACTTATTGATTATTTCCCTCAAAAAGGGGCAAATTAAGTGATTTAGGGTATAGGGTAACAGGGTTTAGGCAATTGCCAAATGGGGTTTTGGTGAAATGTTAACCGTACACGTATGGGTTACTAAGGACTTAAGGAGTCACAATGCCCATTTAAGTCGCTTCCAAAGAAATAAAAAAAGTTTATGAAGTCTATTGTAATGATAATATAGGTTGAAGGTTCTATGAAGAAAATTAACAGAATAAAAAAAAAAACTTCAAGTCATCAAACTTCTTTTCACATCAAAACAGATGTGTCCCCAATTACCTCCTACATTTCACTCTCTGAATTTTCATTTTCCTTTCGAACTTTTTACAATATAACTCTTCTCCAAGACTCTGACCATTAAACGAAGATCAAATACAATTTTCTATTATTTTCCAAAATCTAAAAAAGAAGTAAGTGGTTCAAGGCTTCTATAATTATAAGATAAACAACAAAATTCAATTTTCTAATTGATGATCTGCATGTACAATATAAAGAAGAATAAAAGCATAAGTGGCTAAAGTTACTAAATTATCCTGCTTCATTGGGAGTGATTCAAGTCCTTTCTAGAATTTTAGAAATCAGTCCCTATCAATTCTGGGTCCAATTCCTAAAATTTTGACCGGATGCGTAGTTTGCTTACCCCAACTTCTAGTTGAGTCTAGGTAAAATAGACAAAATCATTGTTTACAAATGTTCCTCATACAAATTCTTGTTCAAATAAGGAAAAACTATAAAGATAACTTCTTTATCTAGTTTACAATCACAAAGAAAAAGTGACATTAATTGGGTATTACACATGTACTACCTCAACAATCAGTTGGGTACCAATCACAAATGTACTACCTCAAGTCCTTAACTATCAGTTGGGTACCAATCACAATTGTACTACTTCAAGTCCTCAACAATCAGTTGGGTACCAATCACAAATGTACTACCTCGAGTCCTCAACAATCAGTTGGGTACCAAATTGGTCTCAGTTGGGTACCAAATTGCCGAAATTGGTTTGTAGAATTTTTAAGCACACACTAATAGCAACTTCTGCAATTCACTCAAATATGCTTCTCTTAAAGCCTTTTTCTCCATTCAATCTTGGCCGGCCAATACCATCTTATTAAGCATGCAGTCATTAAATATATATACTCATGTTAGTGCACACTGCACAATATGAGCAGGGAACTGAAACAAAATAACATTACTGATTTGTAATAAAGATTTGCAGTTACCTAGTTCCAATCTATACTTGTTCCAAATGTCCCCAGTGAAATATTAATACGCAGGCACTATAATGCTGTAATTGTCTTCTCAATGCTTCAGTAATCTAACATCAAAATTTTCTTGGGCTCGTAAAGTTGTAAGTGGCTAAAGTCGCTAAATTCTCCTGTTTCATTGGGAGCGATCCGAGTCCTTTCTAGTACTTTCCAAATTGAACAAAAATTCTGTTTCCTTCAATCAACCAAATGAATTATATTCATTCCCTTCTTCCATTTTAGCCAATAAAAACAATTCCCCTTTACTAATCCACAATTTTAAAAAGCTCCATAAATTCCCAAATCTTTATACCTTAAACAGTACAAACATTCAGATTCCCCGTGTCCTCTAATAAAGCCTCAATATTCGTGGTGTATAATATTTCAACTATCGGGATCCAAATTTTCTAATATATCAAAATTTCCACTAATTCATACTCAACAGAAGCAACATTTACACATCCATTTCTCAAACCAATAATCAAAACCCCAAATCATATAGCTTAAACTATACTAAAATTCATACTCGCTCCGTCCTCAAATAATCATCCTCCACACTATTCCAGTCACCCTCTCAAATTAATCCAACAAATCAAAATATTCCAAAGCAGAAGCAATAATTCAAACACAATACAAACAAAATCAACCAAAATTCCAAATCAAAAACCAAAATGTAACAATTCAAAACTATAAATTAGAAATTGAAAGAGAGAGAGAAAAATTGACTAACTTTTCGCGAACATAAGCAAGAGGAGCAAGGATTGAGAGAGCAATAAGGTCGCGAAAAACGCAGAAAACGATCTGATTAACACCTTCATTAAGAACAAGTTTAGTAATAACATGGTATCCGCCATTACAGAGCTGAACCAAAACCAAGGCACCGTGAGCTTTCCATATCTCGCCGCCATTGACGATCATGGAGCTCATACCAGCACCACCTACATTCGCCATTAATGATGCTTCTGAAGCTCCTCTTTCTCTGTATCTCATGAAAACAAATTTGGGATTTTAGGGTTCTTGCGTGAATTTTGGTGGGTGTGAAGATTGAATGTCGTGATCAAGAACAGTTGAATTGGCTTTGAAGGGAAGAATTGAGTGTTTTACTGGTAATCTTCAGTACAGTCTGTTCAAACATCATCAAGTGACTACTAAAAAATTAAAATTTGAAGAAATGAAAGGTACCCTTGACGAATTCGTGCGAGGACTAGTTGTGTCCTGTGTCCATTATTCGGATAAAAATCGAAATACAATTCAATTCAAATCGAAATATTAATTCGAGTGAATTCAAATTTTAATTCAGATCATATTAAATCGAAATTTTTGAAAATTTTGATTATCGGATCAGATAAAACTTGTTTGGATCCAAAATAACAAAAATATGAAACCGTTACGGTACTGAATTGAACTTATTTTTACCAACCTGAAATTACTATCTGAAACCTAACCACCCACAACTGATCCCTATTTACTGAATCGAAATTACGTATCTTCGATAAAGTTACTAAATTGAACTTATTTTTACTAAGATGAAATTATATATATTCTATAAAGTTACAGTGCTGAATTGAATTTATTTTTACTAACCTGAAATTAATTTGATTTATGAACCGGGTTTTAATGATGATGTTATTACTTTGCTTAATTTTATTATTCCATAAAAAAAAAACCATTCTCTCTAATCCCTATGCATGATCAACACCCACCAGCTACTCCATATACACTTAACAAAAACAATCAAAATTCGTCTACATTTCTGCCTTCATTAGAGGTGTATTTGTTTTTCGGTTTGGATTTTGGCTAAATCCAATCCGATTCGAAATAAAATTCGGTTTTTAATTTCAAATCCAATTCGATCCGAATTTCTCATCAATCCAACCCGAATTATAATTCAGTTATTTGGATCGGATCCGAAAATCCGAATTAAATACATTGTAAATTTTTAGGGGCTAAAGTGATTATAAAAATAAAAATGCAATAATAAAGTTGTAAATGATTAATATAAGGCCCTGTTCTCTTCACCTTAATTTTGCTGAACATAAATTATTTTTACTGAATTAGAATTATTTTTGCTGAACTTAAATTATTTTTACTGAACTTAAATTAATTTTACTGAACTGAAATTATTTTTGCTGAACTGAAATTACTTTTACTGATATTCTATTATAATTCTTCTTTAAGAAAACTGAATTTTACTGAAATGAACTTATTTTTACTGAACTGAAATTATTTTTACTGAACTGAAATTAATTTTACTGAAATGAACTTAGTTTTACTGAACTGAAATTATTTTTACTTAGTATTGAAAACATAGTTTTACATAATTTATATTAATATAATTATCAAAGTAATATTACATGCTTAATATAAAGGAAAATTTGATAATTACCACCAACTATTGTTGTCAAAATTGAAAATACCACCTCAAGTTTTTTTTAAAAAATTTTACCACCTAGTTTTTTCCAAAAGTTTTCAATGTGTGACATGACGTCATCATGCTGATTTCCCTCTTTCTTCCCACGATGTCCTTCCAATTTCATCTTTAAATTTGATTTCAAATACAAAAATTTCGCAAATTAGGTTATAATTGCTACAATCTAACCTACAACAAATTGAATTAAGTAGTTTAATTAGGGTTTGGGTAATCAATTTGGGGGTTTTGCTCAATTCAAAAAAATTAGGGTTTATGAATTGATTAATTGGACAATTAAACATGTAATTGGGGGAAAAACATAATTTAAACTTATAATTGGGGCGAAAACACTAACATTGTAGTGGTGATTAATGAATTCATAAACCCTAATTTTACATGTAATTGGGGCGAAAACACTAACATTTTATGAATTACATGTTTAATTGCCCATTTAAATTATGTTTTTACCCTAATTACATGTTTAATTGTCAAGTTATTCATCCAATTAATGAATTCCTAAACCCTAATTTTTCGAATTTAGCAAAGCCCCCAAATTAATTACCCAAACCCTAATTAAACTACTCTATTCAGTTCGTTGTAGGTTAGATTGTAGAAATTATAACCTAATTTGCGATATTTTTGTATTTGAAATCAAATTTGAGAGATGAAATTGAAAGAAGGGAGTAGAAGAACAGGGGAAATCGAGGGAAGAAAGAGGGAAAACGAAAGTGTGGGTCCCATGATGACGTCATGCGGCAAAAAGGTGGGAATTTGAAAACTTTTGGAAAAAACTAGGTGGTAAAATTAAAAAAAAAAAAAAAAAACTTAAGGTGGTATTTTCAATTTTGGCAACAATAGTTGGTGGTAATTATCAAATTTTCCTAATATAAACCATCATTGTTTGTACACAAAGTAAATAGGGATCAGTTATGGGTGGTTAGGTTACAATTTCCTCCCAATTGTTGATGCGAGGGATCAAGTGCAGTCTCAATAACCACTACATCAACAACCAATTGGTGGTTCAAATATTAATTCAAGTTTTGTAAAAATAATTTAAGTTCAATTAAAATAATTTCAATTTTGTAAATCAGATGTACTCTTAAAATAAAATTTAATAAAAATAAGTTCAATTTAGTAACTTCAAAGAAGATATATAATATAGAATCAGTAAAAAATAATTTCGATTCAACAAAAATAATTTAATTTGAGTAAAAATATTAAAATAGGTGACATTAGTAATTTGATAAATTTTGTAATATTCTTTCGGTATAACTTTACACTTTTTTTTAGGAAAAATAGAAACTAATAATCCCATCTTTGAGTTTTCTACCTCCAAAGTAAAAGGGGGAGGGGTAAATGTATCTTTTTACTCCCAACCATTTTATAGTAAGTGGGGCTCGAACCTGTAACCTCAAGTCACAAGGTGAGTTTTCCACTTCTCCAATCCCCACCAACTCCACTTGTCTTACCATATTTATTAGGGGTGAGCATGGGACGGGTACCCGTACCGTTAGTATTAACGGTTTGGGTACTCGATAACCAAAATCCCTAAAAGTGATATCCATAACCCGAATCGATAAGTTCGGGTACCCAGATTTTCAGATCGGTTATCAGGTACTCAATAAGATATCCAATAATGATAATTAAACTTAATTATGTAGTTATTATGATATAATTTACCACTAATTAACAACAATATCGTATGATTTTGACCAAATTATTAATAATATTACTAATCATTGATATTATAAAGTAATTATGAAGTAAAGTAAGAGTTTAGATTTTTTAAAAATATATTTAAATAGGAAAAAAAGCACAAAATGCTTATCGGATCAAATCGGGTAACCGTTAGTTTTAAAATGATACCCAATAACCATACCCAATAACAAATTATCGGAACGGGTCCCCGAACCGTTATAGTTATCGAATCGGGTACCCTAATTTTTGGAACAGTTACGGATCAGGTTTTTGGTTTTTCGAGTAGTTTAGATTTTAACACCTGCTAAAAACCCGAAAATGGTTTTTAACACCTCCCAAAAAAAATGGGTATTAACACCATACAAATTTCCAAAAAATTGGTATTACCACCACTTAACAGTTTTCGTTAAAAAATTCCGTTAAATGTGGTCCACAGTGACACGTGTCACTATTTATTTGTTAAAAAAAAAATTAAAAACCTAAAACTACCCCAGCCCCACCCACTGCGCCACCACCGTTGTCCCCAAACCCACCCCCTGCCGGCGTCCGGCGTCCCAGAGAATCGCCCGGCACTGGCGACCCCACCCCCACCCCCCTTTCCTCCACCTACGCACCCCACCCCTTCCCTTTCCCCATTTTTGTTTCCCGACCCAACAACCCCAAAACCACCCTAAATGGGTTTTAGGGTTTCGTTTGGGGTGGTAGGGAATCGATTAAGGGAGGGGGAAAGGAGAGGGAGGGCGTTTCCGGGGGAGGAGGAAGGGGAGGAGGGGCGTTTTCCGGGGGAGGGGCATTTAGGGTGGTTTCGGGGTGGTGGGTCGGGAAACGAAAATGGGGAAAAGGAAGGGGTGGGGTGCATCGGTGGAGGAAAGGGGGGTGGGGGTGGGGTCGCCGGCGCCAGGCGATTCTTTGGGACGTCGGACGCCGGCAGTGGGTGGGTTGGGGGACGATGCTGGTGGCGCTGTGGTGGGGCTGGGGTGGCTGGGGGTAGTTTTAGGTTTTTTTTATTTATTTTATTTTTTAAAATTTTTTTTTTTATTATTTTGGCCAATAATAAAGAGACACGTGTTTGTATGGCCCTACTTAACGGATTTGTAAACGGAATCAGTTATGTGGTGGTAATACCCAATTTTTTGAAATTTGGGTGGTGTTAAAATCAATTTTTTTTGAGAGGTGTTAAAATCTAAAATAACCTAATATTTATAGTAAAACACATCTTTCTTATTTATTTATTTATTTATTCGGTATCCTTATTTCAAAACATTGTCTTATTTTTAAGTTAATACCTAGATTGATACATCATGCAATTTTTTTTTAATTTTTAATTATTTTAATCATAATTTACATTTATATATTGTTTGCTTTATTACCATAAGTGATAAGTCCATAATCATCCACGCACTATCGTTAATCACCATATAGGAAATTAGAAACTCGTTGCAATTTACAATCTTATATACTAATTGTACTTATAATATATGGTCATACAATGCAAATATGTAATCCCGATTTTTTTTCCTTAACATCATAGATTTATTTTCCATAAACAAACTATTTACAACTGCATATATATTATTACCAAAATTGAACGGAAAAAAAAATAATACAAATTCTTAAATGGACCTGGTTCACACTAATTTATTGTGGACCACTAACATTAGAGAAAGTATGGTTGTTTTATTAATAAAAAACGGGTCACTATAATTAAAAAAAGGTCACTATGTTGAAATAAAAATCATTTTGGTAATATACATGCCTAAGTGGTTATTTTTGTAATGAAATATTTTATATACTGATCAATATGAATAATAAAGGCCACTAGGATAATAGCGTCGTATTTCAAGTTCACAATATTATTAAACATTGTAGTAGTTTTAATAAAGGTTACTATGTTAAAAATAAGGTTACTATGTTAAAAATAATGGTCACTATATTCAATATAATGTCAGTCGCGTGTGTATAGACCTCGGGTCCACAATAATATTATTGTGGACCAGGTCCACGCAAGTCTTTTTGAAAAAATAAAAGAAAAGATTCTTACATTTCTTTCCAAGAAATCTAGTTTTCCTACAAATTTCTTAAGTAGTTAAAAGTAACCCTTCCTTCAAAAAAAAAACCCTTTATATATGTTTTGTTTTTTTATTTAAAAGTTGTTTATCACTCAAATAACTCGATTATCACCTCTAATTGACAATTTGACATCTATCATGTCTTCAACTTATCAAAATGAGCAAAACCCGAAACTCAAAACCCGTGAAGTTGAAGAAAAGAAGAGGGAGGATGGAGAAGAAAAAGAAGAGTGCGCGCCTTGTTGGATGTCCTTTTACATGGAGGCTGGTGGGTGCGGGGATGAATTCATACAACTTGATGAACATTGCGGTGTAGAAAACAACTTTGACAAGTGCAATGAGGTTAATACAAAAATTGTCAAGTGTATGGAAGCCAATCCTAAATACTTTCAACTATTTCTCCAAGCAATTGAACAAGCCAAAGAGGTCAAGGAGAATGACAAGCATATTAATCATGCAAGTTCTAAGGGTGTTGAAGAAATTAAGCCAAAAGTTGATGGTTAGAGAATGAAGGATACGGATTAGGCATTGAAATTCACAAAATTATAAGTGGTTGTATGGATTTGCATGATGAGATAATATTAAATGAGTTTTGGGTAATGAAGAGATTAGTACGTAGTGATGTTATTATTATTATTATTATTATTATTATTATTATTATTATTATTATTATTATTATTATTATTATTATTATTATTATTATTATTATTATTAACTCCGTTATATATTATTTGCAACGATTTGACATAAAGTAGAGAGAAAAAATGTCTAATCGTTGCAAATAATATGTATTGGAGGTATTACTATTATTATTATAGAGAAGGGTAATTAATCCAAAAATTTTCCTTTACGTTTAAGAATTATAAGCAATAGATGATGTGGTTAGTTGCAAGTTATTATTATTTGTTTATGATCTATATGTTTGTTCTTATTATAAACATGAAACATCTCTATGCTCATAAGCTAATACCGAGTTAGTGAGATTAATTTGCGCATTTCATAAATTCCACCATTGATTTATGCAAATGACATAAAAAGAAATTCTTTTCAAAGAAGATTTTTTTTCCCCTTTGTTTAGGAATATATGTTGGCGCGACGCTAGCTACTTGCAATATGTAATATTATGGGTGTGCTACGCTCATTTATGCATGTGTGATATAAGGTGCAGTGCTTTCTTGCCTAACATTCATTTAGTGATATAGGAAAGCATTTTTTGCACCCAAAAAAGAAAAAAAAAAAGGAAAGCATTTCTCTCAATAATGGGTGTGCTAATATTTATTATATTATTTTTTTTTAAATATGAGATTATTACAATTTTTTTATTATTATCATTATCTATACTTTACTTTATATCAAGCTTAACTCTTTTTATTATTATTATTATTATTATTATTATTATTATTATTATTATTATTATTATTATTATAGGGGAGGGATCCGGTAAGAACCCCTCCTTATGTAAGAATCCTAGTTATATAAGAACCAATCTCATCCGTAGGATTAGATTAGGATGAGCGGTCAAGATTAAAACAAAAAAAAAAAACTCCCCCAAAACCCTCCCCAAACGTTCATACTTTTCTCTCTCCTCAAACTTTCAATCCTCTTTACTTTCTCTCTCCTCAAATCTCAAAATCTAGCCCAAATTGCTGCAAAACAACCTAAATTGCTCAAATCAGGTACGTTTTTCTTTGATTTTGTTCTAATTTTATGAATTTCACATGATATTCAAGTCGATTTTGTGCTTTCAATCACATGATGTTTGCAAATTGGCGATTTTGATTTTTGCGATTTGATTTTCATGAATTTTGCATGAGTTAAAGCCGATTTTGTATGTTTTTCTTTTCGATTTTGTTTAAATTTCTATGAAATTAGCATGATGTTCAAGTGGATTTTGTTTTTCTTTTCGATTTTTTTGAGTTCGATTTTTGAAAATTTAGGGCTCGAATTTAGGGTTCGATTTTTGCAGCTTTAGTGTTCGAATTTAGGGTTCAATTTTAGTTCGATTTTTGTTCGATTATTTTGTTCGATTTTTGCTCGATTTTAGTTCAAATTTTGCTTGATTTTAGTTCGATTTTGCTAATATTTTGATTTTTGTTCGATTTAATTAGTTCAATTTATGTTCGAATTATTTTGTTCGATTTTTGTTGTTTGTTTTCTGTCAATTTCGAACAGGCTTGTATAATGTTCTAGACTCTTTTTTTTTTTTAAAATTATGTTCTAAACTCATTCTATTATGTTCTATGTTTAAATTAATGGATAATGTTCTAAACTCTTTTTTAAAAAAAATTATGTTCTAAACTCATTCTATTATGTCTACGTTTAAATTAATGGATACCCGACAACATAATCATAATGGAGGTGGATCTTTGATTTTCACGATATATAATTCCACGTTTTAAAAGCATTGCTAAATGCTGCTGAATTATTCAATGGGAAAATGTACCGAAGAAAATTCAATAATAGAGCATCTAGAACAGAGACAACATAAAATTAGTTATCATCTCGACCTATCGCTGTCAATTCGTTCATAATACGATGTGACATTACAATCAAAGAGGAATCATAAAAAAGGCGTAAAATTAGAATGCTGTCAAAATTTTGATCAATTATACTAGAATGTTTGGTTTTGATAGTTCATTATTAGAGTTCATATGAGATTGCAAATAATATGAAGCATTTGCTGGTAGTTGCACAAATTTAGTCATTTAGGTTAGTTCATGTAAAAATAAGAGTATTATAGTAAGATATTAGGTTAGCACTTGCAGTAGATAAATTTGCATAATATTTTATAGGAATGGAATCACTGGATGAACATCCAACTGTATATTTTCCTCTGTCAGACTGATGTAATTTACTTGATAACACTTCCTAGTAGTACTGTAGTAGTTGTGTTGGGTAATGTGTGAGCTATGGTGGTTGTTTTAGCAATAATGGAGGCATTTGAGTTTCTACATGTGATCGTTTTCCTCTACTTCTATGGGAGGGTAGTGTGTTGATCTATATCAAAAACCTATTAGCTCAAGTGGTAGAGCACTATGCAAACTGCATAGATGATGTAGGTTCGAATCCTACATAGGCTATATTTATAAATAACTATATAAAAAAAAACTTAATCATCGTTCTTTCCTTAGAATAAATTTAGAAAAAATTAGATCATAATTCATAATGTTATAATTTAGAACATAAGAAATAATTTTAGAACATAGGGAAAAAAATTAGAACATAGGCTCAAAAGATAGGTTTAGAACATATAAAGAATTGAAATTTAGAACATGGACAAAAACACTAAGAATATAGGAAATGATTTTAGAGCATAGGGGAAAAAAATTAGAACATAGGCTCAAAATATAAGTTTAGAACATAGGAAAAAGTTTAGAACATAGATTAAAAAAAAATTAGAACATGAAAATGTAAAATTGAACATAAATCGAAAATCAAGCATAAATGGAAAATCAAGCATAAATCTAAATTTAGAACATAGCAAAAAAAATTAGAACATAGGGAGTAAATTTAGAACATAGAAAGAAATTTAGAACATACACGAAAAACTAAGAATATAGGAAATGATTTTAGAGCATAGGGGAAAAAATTAGCAATAATTCTTGGGTGGACCAAAGGTCTCACGTGCCAAAGCAAGTTATATAAATTTGACTCCATTTACCTAGAGGTCACTATATACAAAAATAAGGTAATTATATCAAATTATATAAATTTTGACGACATTTACACAGAGGTCATTATATATAAAAATAAGATAACAATAACAATTCTTGCACGTAGGTCACTATATATAAGAATAAGGTAACTTTATCAATTTTGATGACATTTACACAAAGGTCACTATATATAAAAATAAGGTAACAATATCAATTTTGACGACGCTTGCACTTAGGTCACTATATATAAAAATAAGGTAACTTTATCAATTTTGACGACTTTTACACAAAGGTCACTATATATAAAAATAAGGAAACTATATCATTGATAACTATACACAAATAGAGGTAACCATATCATTGATAACATGGTTGAACCTTGAATCTGCACATCCAATTCCTTCTTAATCAAGTCTTTCACCTCAGAGAAACCAAGGCACCAATGCTCCATACGGATCAATCTTCTGGCAAGTAATGTTCTGCATGACCATATTTTTTTTTTACTAAAATTAGAAAACCCAACTTATGCAAGATTAAACATCAACCTATATAGCAATAATTTCAACTAAACCTTAACTGTTACTTCTCTGCTTCTTATACTCTATTTAAATATATAAAAAGAGAACTAAGAGGGATTTCATTAGAAAAGAACTCGAGATCGAGATTAAGAGAACAAATGAAGTGGCAAAAGGAGAAGCTAGATGTAATCCTGGTACCAGCAGGGCTATTCATGATGTTTGGTTACCATATCTTCTTGCTATATAGATACCTCAGGAATTCAAAGTATACCGTACTCGGCTTTCATAACCACTGCCAAAAAGAATGGGTCAAGAAGCTTATGCAGGTTAGACTACCAAACTAACAGACTCCATCACTAATAATCACAAATTAACAATGCTTTTGCCTAGAAAAGGATCTTGCTCTCTCGGAACAAAGAGTAATAGGGCTCAAAAGATATGACACAAATGATCAAACAAAATCTACAAAGAGTTCTTATAGCACCGCAAACTACACTAGAGCAATCACCAATTAATTGGCCAAATTCATCAACAAGAAGTTACACCCAGCGAAACATGAATTGACACAAACACATATACTTTGTGGTGCTTGAAGTTACTTAACTAAATAATTATTAGCAATGCAGATATAAACATCATTGGAAAAAGGCAAAATCCAGATTTCAGAAAATCATCATTATTGACTAAATTGTAGTATATGTATGAAATTGTGCGATTAAATAACTATACAGAAAGCTGAAAACAAGCCCTCAAGCAAACCACCACTTCCAGAATACGTCAATATGAATCCCGCCTTCTCTATTCAAATCATTACTATACATAAATTGAGTTGAGCAAAGAGCTACACACATTGAATTAACATTATTCAACAGCTCTCTTTTATGTCAAACTAAAAGAAAGGGAAAAAAAGAAAAAAAAAAACAGAAAAAAAAAACCTGATGTTACACTGCCTTTGACATGATGCTCCATTCGATCACTAAATTAATTAACCCTTTTTTTGTATGTACCATAATATAAACACAATATCTGAAACATTACCTTCGAAAAATCGAAAAAACAGTACAAATCATGAAGAAAAAAAATCGAAAAACCCTAGATCTTCAATAATCTTCAATACGAATCAAAATTCAAACAAAAATCATTCAAATAGTTTAAATTAAAGAAAAACAACAATGAATAACCTCAAAATTGCAGAAATCCAGTGCAAATCATGAAAAAAAAATCGAAAAAACCCTAGATCTTCAATAATCTTCAATACGAACCAAAATTCAAACAAAAATCATGCAAATAGTTTAAATTAAAGAAAAACAATAATGAATAACCTCAAAATTGCAGAAATACAGTGCAAATCATGAAAAAAAAAATCGAAAAACCCTAGATCTTCAATAATCTTCAATACGAACCAAAATTCAAACAAAAATCATGCAAATAGTTTAAATTAAAGAAAAACAACAATGAATAACCTCAAAATTGCAGAAATACAGTACAAATCATGAAAAAAATCGAAAAACCCTAGATCTTCAATAATCTTCAATACGAAACAAAAATCACACAAACAGTATAAATTAAAGAAAAACAAAAATGAATAACCTCAAAATTGCAGAAATCAAATGATAAACAACAATTATACCAGAAAGTGGTCGAGTAGCTGAAGAACGAAGGCCTCTTCTCGGTTGAACTGTACCACCACCTCTAGTTCTTGCCATTGAAGAATAATTCGAGCAATTTTACAGAAAAATCGGTGTTGATTTTGTAGAGAGAGAAAATGGAAGAACGGAGGTCGGAAGAGAGAGAAAGTGTGTAGGCTGCGTTTTTTTGGGAAAAGAAATCAAATGCATGCGTTTTGGGTGGGAATAGAGGAAGGCAGGAAGCAGTAGTAAGATGTTGGAGAGAAAGCTAGAGTCACGTGATAATACCGGGTCCACAATAATTTATTGTGGACCAGGTTTATTTAAGTTTTTATAAAAAACTAGAACATAGGCTCACAATATAAGTTTAGAACATATGCAAAAGTTTAGAACATAGACAAATTTTTTTGAACATAGACAAAAAATTTAGAACATGGAAATATAAAATCGAACATAAATCGAAAATCAAGCTTTTTATGTTCTAACTTTTTTCTGCTTATGTTCTAAATTTTTGTTTGCTTATGTTCTAAATTTTTGTTTGTTTATGTTCTAAATTTTTTCTACTTATGTTCTAAAAATTTTCCTATGTTCTATATATATATATATAACGTAATTCAAATACGTTAATATATTCGACTAGATTCATTTACACCTCTAGTCATTTGTCCGATTGATTATTTTTTTTGGTGTTTAGAGAGCCACAAGGGCGGGGTGAGAATCGATCTCAGGATCTCCTGGAATCGGGAGGGAAGCTCTAACCACTTGAGCTATCCCTCACTCTCGCTCTTTGTCCGATTGATTATTGAAGGCATTACACTTGACTTTGTGAGTTGTGGTCAAGTTATGAACCCATTTTATACTATGTGTCAAAAAGTCTATAACTAGTACACTTATAAAGCATAACATGACATATACTTTATTTGACTATAGTTAATAACGTATTAGAAAAAGACTTCCATTCTTTCAACTAGCTAATACGCGTTAATGATGATTAATCATTAATGAGAAACCAACGCCAATTTTCTGCACTAAACTTAGATTGATTTTCAATAATTATGTAAATTAATTAAACAAATAACTGTTAGCTAGCCAGTTTGCACAGATCTGAAAGTTTGATAATTCTATCCAAGTCTTTCTTTAGTTAAAGTTGACGATGAGATACATGCTGTTGAATTTTTTTTGAAAGAACATGCTGTTGAAATTAATTATTGGTGAAATCATTAATGTCTTGATGAAATTATTGTCATCCATGAGAGTATGAGACTCAATTATATGAATGGCAATCAACTAATCATATAATTTAATAATGAAGAGGTATTTTGTGTGTAACCTGTGACACGTTACAACATTATATATTTTTTAAATGTTTAGATAGCTACAAGATTAGCTATATTTAATGTATAATCTTAAGGCCCTGAGATCGGATTTTGCAAAAATCATGACATGGATTATAAACAAATTAAAAGAAGAGATTGGATTATATTGGAGTTTATATTATAGTAAAAGTACATCGATAGATAAAACGCGTACACCTAATTTAGATAACTAATCGAAAATGATACGACAAACTTTAATAAAATCATACCAAAGAAAATTTCGCATTTCATGCATGAGTATGTGGATCCACATAAAGCATGAAAAATGCCAACATCAAACACCCTTTGTGATTCTTTCTACACCAAAATAAAAACCGATCAATTTTCACTTTATCAGTGTTATTAACCAGGCAAAGCTCCTCCACTAATAAAGATGACCCAAAAATACAGTAAAATATAATTAAAATGAGCACCAATTTGGGTAATTGAAAAAGACAGTTAACTAAAAAGCAAATTAAGGTGACAACAGAAATAATTTGTATTGGTGTTTAAATAAAATAGAGGAATCATACATCAGATGTCATTCTTCCTAACCCCTCCACTCCCAATCCTATTTATTTGTAGTTTTATGTGCTAACCAAGAGATTCCCTCCTTCAAATTCTTATAAATACTCTTTCCTCTTAATCTTGTTTTGTGCATCCTTTCAAACTTTTCTTGCTTGATTAATATTAAGGTAATGGTTGTAAATGCTCTTGCTTTAATTAGTTTGATTTTATACGTGTTTCGTCTGTTTTGACGTAATTGTCACAAGATATATAAAAAAAGTCAATATAGGAAGAACTTTTTAAGAAAGAATGCATTTTTTACTTTTTTATTTTAATTCACGTTTTTAATAATTTTGGTGTATTTATATGTGGTAGATTTATTGCTATCTACCCTCCAAATTAAAGAAAATGGATGCTGTTGTGAGCTACAATGGGGCTAAGTATGATTGCCTACTTTTTGGTAAGTTGCAAAAACTTAAAATTAAAATTATTTTTACTATGGAATTAAGTTAATTGATGAATTATTCTAATAAAAAGTAGGACTTGATAATTTTTGTGCTAATATAATTATGTTTTACATAATTTTTAGATTTGGATGATACTTTGTACCCATTGAGTTCAGGGGTCAACTTAGCTTGCAGAAAGAATATAGAAGGTATGTGCCCAAATTTAAGGAAAGGGGTATGTAGTATTATTATTAACTATAATCCTGCAATAATATTGATATTTTGTGACAGATTACATGCTAAAATTCTTGCATATGGATGAAAGTGAGGTCCCAAGGATGTGTCTAGATTTGTATAGGGAACATGGTACCACTATGGCAGGTCTTAAGGTATGAAACTTCTGAGACTCGAATTCGAGAACTTACATCCTTACATGTTACATACCCCTGTTAGGAGCCCCGAACTTGAATAAGATTTTAATGATATGATTTCAGGCACTTGGGTATGAATTTGACAACGACGAATTTCATGAGTATGTTCATGGAAGTTTGCCTTATGAAACTCTGAAGCCTGATCCTGTGTTGAGAAACCTTCTGCTGTCGACTCCCCAACGTAAAATTGTATGTACACTTACTGTCTTAAGCTAATATAGATATAGTATGGTTAGTTTGTTGTATGATCATTTTAATAATTTGTTTGATTTGTGTGGTGTACTGCAGGTATTCACTAACTCTGATAAGGCACACACAGCTCGTGTGCTTAATAAGCTCGGTTTAGGAGATTGTTTCGAGGGTATAATATGTTTTGAGACCCTTAATCACCAAGACAATAATGAACCAATATCTAAGTCACATATTTTGTGTAAACCATCTGTTGAAGCTATTGAAGCTGCTATTAGTATCGCGAACTTAGATCCTAAAAGAACAGTAAGAATCCTTTATCGCCTTACTTGATCCTGTAGTCTGTAATAATAATCCTCGAAACAAAATACTTTTTGTCCAATTATTTGTCAGTTCAACTTACACAGCTAACGCGATTATTATTGATCCTTCCTTCAGATTTTCTTCGATGACAGTGCAAGAAATATTGCTAGTGGGAAAGCAGCTGGACTTCACACTGTTGTTGTAAGCATTCTTTACTTCAATAATCTACAAGATGATATAAAGGGCATATTCTTTATCAGTATCTTTGTTTGCTTTACACTAAATACGAAATACTTATGTTGTTTTTTCGCATAAGAGAGGGAATTGTAGAAGTGTAATACAATGACTATACCAACCATCTTTCAGAAATCTAATCAGATAGCACTAAAAACACATACAAAAGGCTAAAATTTACCCATAACTGTCTACAAGTTGCAGAAATTTGGTACTAGTGCATTATGAGTATCCTTCTAGCACAAAAACTACTAGACTTATCAAGCCGGAATTTTACACTGAACTTATCTGAACGTATTGTTATTAGTTGTCAAATATACCTCAGATTTGTTAGCCTTGAATTGATCATCTGGTTTTTAATTTTTTATTTATTTTTTTATTATGATGTGAAATTATTATCCGAACTTGTTAGAGATAAAGCTTTGATTTAGTGAATCTTATGATATAGGGATCAACTAAAATATGGAATTTTATTATGTAGGTGGGGAGGTCAGAACTTGTTCCAGGGGCTGATTATGCATTAAGGAGTATCCACAACATGAAAGAGGCACTTCCTGAAATCTGGGACGCCGAGGCAAAGGAGCACCATGAGCAAGTCCTTCAGGCAGCAACTGCAGAGACCGTTGTTCGAGCATAATAAACCACCGGTCCACCCTACCATCAAAGTCCTCCATCCTCGGATCCTCCCCTATCCCCCAACAAAAAAAAAGAGCAAAAAACATCCCAGTGGTAAAGCGTTATTGATTACTTCAAAAGGCTTTATCAGGGGTGACAGAAAGAAGGGTGAAGTTTAGAACGCTTCTGATGTAATTTATGATATAGTATATGCAAATTATTAACATATTGATCCACTGTAATTGCTTGTATAAGCTTGCCAAGAATAATAAATGACAAGGTATGCAGCATTATTGCAGTTTCTTCTGCTAATCTAGCAGCATGATTTTTTTTATTTTTTTTATTTATTTATTATTTTTTTATGTATGAACCTTTTTTATGATGAACTGAACTAATTGAACGGAAACAATTGCTATAAACCTATGGACATCTATGGTGAGCTTTGAAGCATCTGAATTACATGCACAACTTTATAGCACAGAGCATAATTTGAGAACACGTGCCACTCCAAAGTGTAAGCGCCACACCTTGCATTTGAGAGACTATGTTTATGATCATAATCTTCCGTGCTATACAGGTACATGAAACTCTTGGCCAATTTTCCCTTGTTTTATGGCTAACACTAGCTAAAACAGACACACTCGATAATGAGCAGCAGCATTAACAGGACGCATAATACCTATGAATCTATGATCTCATTTTTAATTATCTAGAAGCAAATATTGTGGCTAGAAATTAAAATATGTATGATGATTATTGCAAACAAAGGACCACATATTTTTGTTAAAACAATCATTCATGCACCAACTTGTTTAAAGTATATCAGCAAGCACTAACCAAGGATAAATCTAAGCCACTAATCCTAGATTTGTTTTCTATATTACTAATCAGTATCCATCAAAACACAAACATAGCCAGGAATGTGAGAACCTGACACGACCTAGCAACATCAGCAAGCGCATAATGCTGTGGCCTGTACACTGCAGTTGAAATCTGCAATTACCAATTTACTACAGCACGTTATACGACTAATCTGTCATAAAAAGTACAGAGATTAAGGATGAATTGATGATCTCTACCATTGTGGCAATACAACCCATCTCTACCTAAAGTAACAAGGACTACTACAGTCTACAGAGTATACACTAGCAGAGGCAACTGCATGATTCTGTCTTTTTTGGCACAGAGAAAATATAATATAGACACAATAGAGCTCTACTAATAGTTAATAGATTGTCAATGGATGAGTTTTTCTGGTTAAGTTTGAAATGACAAACATGAATATACTTGTTAGAAATCAAAAGCAACACAGTTTAATAAGAGAAAATTCAAGTTTATCATCTATTCACCTAGATAACTAGGAATTATCAAGGATCATTTTCATAGAAGTGCATGTAAGTTTGGGGATGTTATTGTGATTTTCATATTTATACAAATTTTTCCCTAGACTCTAGTCTAGGCTGCTTTCCCTACACCCCCTAACTAACTACGTCGTTTTATCCCCTTTCCCCCACCAGTTTTTTTTTTTTTCTCTTCTTTACTCTCCATTCAAGCTTTGAAGAGATAATATTTCTTTCCTTTTCTCTCTCCTCATTTTACCAATTTTAGTTTCTCTCTCCTCTTTTAATTGATTTCACTTTCTCTCTCCTACATTTTTTGATTTTTTTTTTTTTCAAATTTTTCTCTTCTTCCATGGAGATTTTTTATCTCAATTGCATTTGATTATGATTGTGCCTCTATTTTCCTCCTTGGTTTACTCGACTCATTTAACAATCAATGTGAATAATTTGTCACTCAATCAATGTGAGAAATTTTGATTATAATGCTTTGATGTCATAGTTTTTGTTGTATTGATTTTAATTTTGATAATGCTCTGGTTTTAGTATTGTTATTGTTTTTATTAGTTGATTCATATATAGTTTTGGTTGTATTATTCTTCTAATTTGATTTTTATTTGTGTTATTGTTTTTATTTTGTAATTTTGATTGTTGTCTTTCCAGTTTTGTGTGTCTTACATGAACATCTATAGTAATTGTAATAATATTACTAACCAATTATTTTTATTAGCTTGTTGTGTCATATAAAATAATCTTAGTTAAAAAAATGATCATTTGTGCAATAGTAATTTAAATGTTCATTTATGTTTAATGTATTTTTTTTAGTAAACTATAAATTTATTTTTGTTGTATTTATATATATATATATATATATGTTGTCCATATGAATTTCAATAATTTTCATTCTTTTAAAGATGCTCATATCTATTTTAACTAGTTGATGAACGTATTTTAATATATTTGTTCCCTAAAAAAAATCTTAACATTTGTTATTTTGTTTTGTTGTAATAATGTTCAATTATGCAATCATAAATGTTCATTTATATATATACTTGTGTTTATGGAATTATAAGTTGTACATGTGACGTTTAATGATTATATATCAATATTTATTGTTTTATAAATGATGTTTAGTTATGTAACTATATAGATTATCATTTATATCTTCACATATAGTAATTTAATTGTAAGTGATCAAATGCATTATTGTAATTGACCATTACTGCTACTATATATGTTCATTTGTTACATGTTTATTTATTGCAGTGGGAAAAGAGGATGCTATTAATTTTGAAGAAGCAAATCAGTTTGATTTTTGGGGGAAGCAATTTCCTTCTGAAGATGACGCTTATGAAATGTTTAACGAGTATGCTTTTATGAAAGGTTTTGGAATTAGAGTTTGGAAGAGTAAGAGGCGAAGGGATGACTCATTTTCTATGAAAGGATTTATTTGTTCTAATGAGGGTTATAAAGATAAAAAGTGTAGCTTAGAAATATTAGGTCCTAAGAGAGACTTAATACAAGAATTGAGTGTTTAGCTTTAATTTTGTGCAGTTTTCTATTGATCATTCAGGTGTTTTATGAACATATAGTGTCAAATATTCTAATATATATATAGTTAGTGAATTATTGTTCAAAGTCGAATATTGTAAATGTTCAACCACAAATTTAAGTTGTTATGAATATTTAGTTTTTTGTTTACGAACATATATTTTTTTCCTAATATGAACATTATATATATGTGTGTGTGTGTGTATATATATATATATAAGGATGTGAATCTGTAATAATATATATTTTTGAAAAAAAGAGTTTATTTCCTTCTTATTAAATTCAAATAGAAATTGTATATAACCAAAAATTCAAATATTGGATATTAAAATATACATCACATCAATTCCACACATATTATTATACATAATGAATTCTCGATCCAAAATTGAAAAAATTCAAGCTCGTGTTATTGGTTCGTGTTGCGCGAATCCATGCCTTCTTGATTTATTTATTTTGTCTTTCCTTTTTTTCCTTGCTATTGTGTGGTGCAACTCACTATATCCACAATTCTTTGTTTAACTAATATACAAAAACAAATGAATTATTAGTTAGATTTGAGCAAGAAGAAGTGTTGAATGAATTGAACCAATTTTCATATGAATAACAGTATAACAATTGAAATAAACATATATTAATATAAAATGAATATATATAAGTGTAGAAATGATCATCTATTAATATGGAAATCAACAACTATTAATACATAAATGAACATATTTACATGATTGAATATGAAAATGAACATCTATCAATATATAAATGAACATGCATTAGTTTAATAATGTCTATGGAAGATATAATCAATGAACATGAAATATATACATAAATAACTTTTGAAGCTATTAATACGTGATTTATCATATATCCATAATAAAAAAGACATATATTGAAACTCAAAACTGATCCGAGCATGATATATTTTAAGAAGATCACCAAAATATAAATATTTATCAAAATTCTAATGATCGTATATTAATATGTGAAAACCATATACATTTATGTGATTGAACATCTACCAAAATACAAATGAACATTCATCAAAATAATATTCCACTATAAACTATGAAAAAGAATGAACATATATTATGACTATGTAGTAATATATAATTGAACATTTATATTAATGATTTATTTGTGAATGACTGTTTACTAATATATAAATGAACATTTATCAAAATGGAAATGAACATTCATTGGAAAAAAAATTAAAAACCCATTACGAACTAATTTATATAATGCTTACTTTTCTCCAAATTCTTTGATGTTCTTCTCTGAAACTATTTCCTTCGTACTGCACAAAAAAAAAGTAAAAAAATAAAGTAAAAAAATAAAATACTTCATATACTCAAAAATCAAAATGCACTTGTTCAGATCACTAGTTTTAAACGAAAATTATTAAAAATTACTTAAATGCAATAGTTCATACTTTTTTTCCATGTTATATGCTTTGATGATATTCCTGTAACACAATTGCAACAAAAAAATTATTAAAACTAGAGTTTATATACTTTTTTTCGAACTAAATATGTATACAAACACTTACTTCTTTGAATTTCGACCTTGATTTGTTGAATTCTATAGTAATTGAACAATTCTTTTGATAACTTGTCACAATTTTGTAGAAATTATCGTATTTTTAAATGCAAAAAATTGGTCTAGAGAGATAAAATGCAGAAAATGGGTTAGGGGAGAGAAAGTAAAATGCAGAAAATAGGTTAGGAGAGAGAAAAAAGATATGAGAAAGGTGGTTTGATTTTTTTGTTTTTATTTATATGGGGGGGTAAAATTAATACAGATACTAATTTTAGGGAAGGGTTGTTAAATGATACTCTGCATTTAGGGAGGGGTGTAGGGGAATATGCCTAGACTAGTGTCTAGCCATATATAATTATCATATTTAGGGTGCGTTTGGTAGGAAGTTAAGAACATGTGTAGTGTCATCTTGGACATTTTTGAGCCCAAAGCGAAAACTAAACAATGAAAACATATTTAGGGTGCGTTTGGTTTGAAGTTAAGAACATGGGTAGTGTCATTGTTAGGAATATAGGAAAATATATTATTGTGATATATTTTTCATATACATCTTATGATATTATATTTCGGATAATAATATATCTTAGTAATATTCTAAGATAGATTTATGAAAGTTTATATGATAGAGTTTATATTATTGTGTAGGTTATTTTTTGTAGGCTATAAATATTAGTCAAGATCATCAATACAATTCAAGCTAATCTCTCATAAAAAATTTGTCATGGTATCAAGAGCAGGTTAAATCTTGGGACCGTTCACACAAATTCTCCCCCTGCCGGTGGGTTAGAATATTAAACCCACCGGTGGGATTCATAAATTTGCTTTTGCTATGCAATAGTATTGCTCTTTGAAATTTCTATTTTTTTATTTAATTTTTTTTTATGGAATAACCATGTGATACATGGGTTATTATGGTGTATGTGATCAATATGAATGATCATATGTGATTTGGTTAGGTTGCAGTGTTTGAGTGTGCTTACTCCATTATTGCATCTCCATGGAGATGAAGAAAAGCCACGTTTGGCGTTTTTTTTTATTAAAAAAAATAAAAAAAGTTTTGCAGAAGACCATGGACACCAGTGAAGGGCCTGGTAGAAGAAGATTACGAACACCAGCGAAGGGCCTGGCAGAAGAAGATTACGGACACCAGCGAAGGGCCGTGACAGAAGAAGATTACAGACACCAGCAAAGGATCGTGGCAAAGAAGACCACGGACACCAACAAAGGACCGTAAAAAAAGACCACGGACACTAGCAAAGGGTCATGACAGAAGACCACGGACACCAGCAAAGGGCCGTGACAGAAGACCATGGACACCAGAAAAGGGTCGTGGTAGCAATTCAAAAGTTCGTTTTTTTAAAAATAATAATAAAAAAAATTGAAGGCGACATCAACAGAGAGGTGCAACTCGATCGACTTCAAAAAGTGCGAATTTCCAATCGTAACATTCGTGCTACTGCCATTACGATTGCGGGAGGGTGTTAGGAATATAGGAAAATATATTATTGTGATATATTTTCCATATAAATCTTATGATATTATATTTAGGATAATAATATATCTTAGTGATATTCTAAGATAGATTTGTGGAAGTTTATATGATAGAGTTTATATTATTGTGTAGGTTATTTTTTGTAGGCTATAAATATTAGCCAAGATCATCAATACAATTCAAGCTATTCTCTCATAAATAATTTGTTAGTCATCTTGGACATTTTGAAAACTAAACAATGAACATATATTTAGGGTGCGTTTGGTATGAAGTTATGAACATGGGTAGTGTCATCTTAGACATTTGTGAGCCCGGAGCGAAAATTAAACAATGAACATGTATTTCATACACAATCACTGATAATAACTGTTGTGTTAAAGGAAGAAAAAAACAAGTTTAAAGGAGTATTTTTTCGATTTCTTGCTTGCCCTTTTTGCCAGGGCAATTTCGCCCTGGCAGGGTGGAAGAAGGTAGAAACTAATTTTCAAGAAAAACGGAGAATTCTCTTGTGCCCGGGCAAGCTCACCCGGTCAGGCACGAGAAGCATTTTTGGCTTGGCGATCTCGCCCGATTGGGCGCCCGGTCCGGGCACGTGGGATACCGAGGTCTTGAGCTTCTTTTAGCCTTCTTTTTGGATTCCTTTCTTGTACTCTTTTGATTCCTTATAACCCCTACACTTAAGAAGATGATTATGGTGATTAAATCTTCATCTTTATTCTAATTTATTCACCCCTCATCGATGCGAGAGATTATTCTATGATCTTTTATGCTCTCCCATCCTTCGTTCTCTATGAATGGAAGACTTAATTTTCTGATTTCATACACTTGAAAATAATAAAACACAATAGCAGCTAAAACACATCTCTCTTTTGGTATAATATACTTGACTCCAACCTTCCACCCAAAAGTGCCTTTGTGTGGTGTGTTAACCTTAGGGGACGTGCTGACGAATAAAATTGAGCATCGTGGTTGCGCCGGAATTTCGTTTTCAAGTCAGTGATTTGCATCACGACACACCGTTTTGTTCCTTTGTTTGTAAGATCAATTTTTTGGTCTTAGTTGTCATCTTTTATACTATTGCTTTAGATTTCTTCCATATTACAACAAAAACTAATATAATTATCAATGATTATTGATTTCTTCCATATTACAACAATAACTGAGATAATATTACAACAATAACTGATAGAATTATTGACTATTTTATAAACCATCGTCTAGTATTGATATTTTTCCGTGTGTCATTGTCAACTTTATTGATTGGTGTACTTTATTGCATTTTTCAATAAAAGAGAAAATTTTGGGGAATAAAAGTGAGAATTAAGGGTAATATGGTCCGAAAATACAATATATAAATGAAATGAAATTGAAATACGCACATCATTTTGGAAATTCTTTTAAGAAAATACAATATAGCGCATGTTCACATTTACTTAATTTCAGTTCAGTTCAACTCCAATCAGTTCAGTTCAGTTCAACTCCTAATTTTCATCTCTCATAAAATATTCATTTCAGCTCAGTTCAGTAAATGTAACACCCCAATAATTCTCTCTTTAAACCTGTGAGGACCCTGAACAATTCCAAGAGAATTACTGGCGTGCTACCGCCACGTGTTCAAACGTTAAGACTTTATCAGAAAATAGCAACGGAAAAACTAACTCAGTTATAAATAAGTTTCAAAACCAATAACCAAAACTAAATTAAATCTTATAACTTGGAACCATTAAGGCCCTTATTCAAAACCCCACAAAAGTAGTAAATAAATAAAACAAGAGTTTAAATAAATTCAAACTTATGAAAAGAAATAAATTGCGAACAATAACCAAATCTCCACTCAAAATCCCACAACCTTGATGAGAATGCTGCTTGTGTAAGAACCTGTGGTCAATCTGCTCCCCAATATTACAAATGTAAAAATTGGACCGTCACAAGGTCATTGAAAGGCGAAGGCCATGAAAAAAGAAAGACATATAAAGCACGCAATCAGCAAAGCTGAGTATATACAAGCTGCGAAATAAATTAAGAAATACCTAACATGCTACTAATAACACTAGTAGAATAATACAATAAGGCACCCCCATGAAGGCACCGGTTCAGGCCAAACCGGTGTCCTAAACCGGCCCAAATTTGGGCGCCATTTTACAAAAATATAAAAGGCACCGGTTCAGACCAAACCGGTGCCAAAAACTAAAAGGGCACCGGTTTGAACCGGTGCCAATTGAACCGGTCCTTAATTTAAAAAATAAACCGCTTAAACTTTATTATTAAAAAAAAAACCCCGCCCATATAAACCCCCCAACCCTATTTCTCATTCTCAATAGCCGCTTCTATCTTCTCCTATTTCCTTCTCTTTCTCTCTCCTCTTTCCTTCTTGCTCACCAGTCTTTCTCATCTCCTCCTTCCCTTTCTCATCTCCTCCTTCTCCCTCAAGACTACCACGTCTCCTTCTCCTTCAAGCCCACCACGAAGACCACCACAGAGACCACCACGAACACCACCACGGAGACCACCACGAGCACATGCAACACCATGAACACGCATCCTTTTCCCTCAATTTCTGGGTTTTTTTTTTCCGATTTCACTTTAGGTTTATTTTTTGCGATTTTGATTTTTTTTTGTCGATTTATGGTTTTTTTAACTCGATTTTAATAGATTTATTTTTTTCGATTTTGATTTTCTTTTTCGATTTCTGGGTTTTTATTTCGATAGCAATTTCGATTTTTTTGTTTTCGATTTCTGGGTTATTTTTTTTCCGAATTCAATTTTGATTTTTTTTTTTTCTGATTTTTGTTTCTTGTTTATTCGATTTTAATACATTTTGTTTTCGATTTTGAATTTTTGTTTTTCGATTTTTGGGTTATTTTTTTTCCGATTTCAATTTTGATTTTTTTTTCGATTTTTGTTTATTCGATTTTAATATATTTTTTTTCGATTTTGATTTTTTATTTTTCGATTTCTGGATTATATTTTTTCTTATGTTTGATTTTGAATTTTTTTTATTTTTGTTTTTGTTTATTCGATTAAAATATATTTTGTTTTCGATTTTGATTTTTTGTTTTTTCGATTTCTGGGTTTTTTAATTTTTATTTTTTATCTGGGTTTTTTCGATTTCAATTTATTTCCATTTCTGGGGTTTTTTTGATTTCTGGGTATTTTTCGATTTAATTTTTTGACAATTTCAATTTTTTTTACTGGGTTTGAATCTTAATTTTTTTTCGAAGCTTAATTATATTAATCGTTTTTTTTTCTTTAATTGGTGCAGGTATCTTGAGTTAGATCTTAAATGGAAGAATCAAGATGCAAGAATATTGAGTTTAATTTTTTTATTTATATTGTAATTTTTTTTATATGTTGTAATTGAACTACTATATTGATCTATATTGTAAATTTTTTTATATTATATATTGTAAATTTTTTATTATATTGATTGAAATTCGATCTATATTTTGATGTTCTAAATAATTTTAGTCGATTTTTAATTTTTTGATGTTTGATGTTTGATGTTAAATTTTGATATTTGATGTTCTACAATATATATATATATATATATATATATATATATATATATATTTATATAATTTTTTGGCACTTTTGGCACCGGTTAACCGGTGCAAAAAACAATCCCATAGTTTTTTTAACCCATTTAACTGGTGCCAATTTCAAGTTTTGGCACCGGTTTGAACCGGTGCCTTTTTAAAACACTTTTTGGCACCCCCCACATTGGCACCGGTTCAAACTGGTGACTTAGGCCGGGTTGAAACGGTGCCAAATTCATTTTTTCACGTAGTGTAATCAAGCATAAGTATCATTAAATTATAGACTCAACACATGACTCAACCATCAAATTTATTAAGACTTCACTAGTTAATATTAACTAACTCATTTATTTATTTCATTGGATTTAGTAATAGACAAGGTTGTCCAACCCATGCTCCATTTGGAACATCAAGAAAAACCCCATGCCTCCTTCCGAAAACATCAATAAACATCTAACGACCACGGGCGCGACTCTGTGACCGTAGTTAGTATGAGATCTCACCTAACTCCTAGTTTTAAAAGAAAATATTTGAAATAGGAGACTCGTAGATCAGACGGCCTCGATAAAAGTACACGACTAATACCCCATGTACCCCAACCCCTGATTGTCATTACTCCAGATGTGCACCAATCTAGAGTTTTATTGCTCATCCATCTTGCACTTTACGTGATTTATAGGTTTAGACTTGGTGATGACTCATATGCAAACAATACAATCAATCCAATATCAATTCAATCAAGTAAAACAACTTTCCAATTTCAATTCTTGAGTTATTAGTGACAAGCAACATTTATTATTTATTCCTTTAACTACCTCGGTGTATAAACATTTTGAGTGCATAAGGCACCCCAAAATCTTAACCTCGTCTTATAAGACTTGAATTCTTCCGTTACTCATCCTATTTCAATAATCATGAATGAGTAATAAAATAAATCATTCCACATATTCACATACCTTTGCCTCTCAGCACATCTTGCAAAGTTAATGCATAAATAATACTTACAAGTTAAATTAATACACAATCCTCATACTTGAATCAAAACCAACTGTCACATCAAACATTAATCACAATTACTACCATACAATTTCAACCAATCCACAAGCTCCTAACATGATTCTAAGTTTTCCAAGTCCTTAAACATGCTCCTAATAGTCAAGGTTTTTGTATCCTTGTACGTACCTTGAGCAAACGAATTGGTATGCCACTTTACTATCTATAAATCACCTTCAATAAACTCCTCTCCTAAACCAAACAATAACATCTCAATCTATCAATACCCAATCAATCAAATTTATAGCAATATTAACTTACTTTAAAACCTTTAAAATCCAAATCAAACAACACTTTAAAACCTTCTCTTTAGTTAAAATTAAAGGCTTATATATAGTTCTTTAAATTTTCTTCATAAAAACCTTAAAATGCACTCTTATACATGAAATTACAGCAATTTCAAAGTTTAATGAAAATCTGAAATTATTTAAAAACCCCTAATAATCTCCCTTTTTAATGGGTGATTAAACCCTCTTTATAAAACATCAAAAGTAGTATTTAGAAACTATTTCCAACACTTAGAAATTCAATAAAAACATATATTTATGCTTAATTAAATTTAAACATAATTAATTTTATTAATCAAACTCAAGGGTAATATTTTAAGTATAAAAAAAACTTCGTTAAAATCGGAAACTGCCCGAAAATCATATTTAGAGGCAATTTGGCCACGAGTGGGTGGTGCTCACTACCAAAGGTAGTGAGTCTTTCTTAAAACGCTGTTTCCACATGGAAAACACTACTTTGTTTTTTGTCAAAATCGGATGAGTTCAGAACCTGATTGGGATTAAAACGGGATTAATATTAACAAACGGAAATCTAAAAATTAAAACACGGATTTACGTTTTCAAAATAATCTGGAATTAAGTTAAAATAATCAATAGTTATAATCACCAAAATTTCAAAACATCATTACTATAAAAGCCCTAAATCAATTGTTCATAAAAACCCTAAAATCATGATTTTCAATAATTAAAAACCCTATGTTATGAAATTTACATAACCTGAAAATTATGACATTTATAAAATTTGAAATTATAAAGTTTAATCATCAAAATACAACTTGATGCTAATTAAATTAATTTCAAACAATAAAATCAAAACCCATAAATCAATAATTATAATTATACAAACTAATAAAACAAAGGAGAAAATAAGACTAACCTTTTTGTGTGGGAAAATTTTGGGGATTAATGGGGTATTTATAGGGGAGAATGTTGTAGGGTAAGTAGAAAGATTGAGCCTCATAAAAATAATGGGTCAATTAAGTAAACAAATGGGTTAGGCTTGTTTGATTGGACTTAAATTATAGAATAAATGTGCATAAAATAATTTGTTCAAATAATTTTCGACCCAAATTAATAATTTGAAACTTTTGAAATTAAATTTCGGAAAAATAAAAAAATAAATATTATAAATAAAATAAAATTTCATTTATAAAATATTTAAAAAATACGGGGGATTATAGTAAATGTGAAGAGGCCCCTAGTATGTAATTTTTTTTTGGGTGTTTAGAGAGCCACAAGGGCTGGGGTGAGAATCGATCTCAGGATCTACTGAAATCGGGAAGGAAGCTCTAACCAGTAACCACTTGAGCTATTCCTCGCTCTCACCTATGCTAGTATGTAAGGGTTTGTAAATAAACTTCAAGTTGCTTAAATAGGTTTGGTTTGGATCTATTGTGGCTTAGTTTAAGACAAACTTTTGGGTCAAATTATCTTTTGACTCTTTTGTAAGTGATCCGTGTTATTATTCATGGTAAGTCTCTCTATTTTCCTGGAGAAAAATCATGAGTAGGGGTGTTTATAAATCGGACCGAAAAAATGGATCGGACCACCCCGAATCGGACCGAACCGAATTAATTGGTCCGGTTTTCAGGTCTTGAAATTCATTTTTCCGGTCTTCGGCCCGGTCTGGTCCAAAAACCCTATAAAACCGGTTTGGACCGGATTAATTTTTTATTAAAAATATGTGTGAAACCTTAAATAATAGTTAAAATTATCTTTAATAAGTTTAGAAAACTTTAACATTATCAGTTTTTTTGTACTAAGTATACAAAAAAGGCGTAAAAATGACGTTATAATATATTTTTTCCTTTACTTTTTTTGTGTTCACCATAACTTTATTAAAAAAATTAGTATTTTATTAAAAAAAATTCTTAAATCGGTGTAAAGCGGTCCGGTCTGGATTTTGGACCGATCTTTTCGGTCCAGTCTGGGTTCGGTTCTAGCTTAATTGGTCCGATTTTCGGTTCTTAAAATTCTAATTTTTGGTCTTTGATCCGGTCCGGTCTTGGACCGATATTCATGAGTATTTATCTAGCTAGTTTACAATATTTTTAAATCACAGCTAGTCAGCTACACTTTTTAAATAGACAAATGACAAAACTACCCCTATATAAAAGAAAAAAATGACAAAAATACCCTTGACTTAGATGCCTCTCTTTTTCAATACCCCTCTTTGGAGTTTTTCACGTTTGTGCTTAGTTCCCGCTGCACCACCTCTCCCTCTCATGCTCTCCCAGTCTCCCTCCTCCATTGAAGCGTACTCTAATTCCTCCATTGAAGCGTCTTGTGAGCTGTCTTTTCTCCATTAAAGCACTTCCTTAGGTAAAATGTTTTTCTTCTTCATTTTAATCATTGAGTATCAATTTCACATTAATTATCAGCATTTTCAATTTCGGCTACTATGAATTTTTCGTTGAACTATTCGTTATAATTACTATTGAACTATTGTCAGTATAGTCGATTTAGGGTTCTTCTAGTTCTAAGGTGGACTATTGAACTATTCGTTATAATTACTCAAGATTATAACAAGCGATTTTGTTGCTAGCATTTTTCAATGTGCATACCTTGATATTCTTAAACGAGAAGAATTTCTTTGCGATTTTTTGTGCCTAATTTTGATACTTGAATTAAATGTGGTTGCTAAATCCATAAAATTATTAAAACTCCTCTTATTCGTCCAGCAAATTTTCGAGAATTTCGGTGACATTATCTGTTTTAGTGTTGTTTTGCTGCAATTGATAATTGATTTGACCAAGATCACTCTTGCTCACCTTCTGCAGTGCTGCTGCTTCATTATCGACTACTGCGAAAAGCTATGGCAATCGATTGTCTTATACTTGGTAATCTCATTCTTCACTTACACAGTCACACTATATGAGTTAATTCTTTGCTATTTTACTACTACGTCCGTTTCAATTTATTTGCAACAATGTGATGTTTACCAACATTTAGGTGAATTTGTTTTTGAGTGTTAAATGGTGAGCGAAAAATAAAGTTGTATGTGATGAGGAGCCATATAGAAACAAGTGACAAGTAAAAAAAGGAAAGAAAACATTTGTTGCAAATAATTTGTAGTATCCATTTATGGTAAATGTTGCAAATAAATTGAAATGTAGGTAGTATTTTGATCAATTAGTTAATTGTTGTTGTTAATCTCTAATTAGGTGCTGGGCAAGAAGTTGGGAAAAGCTGTGTTATAGTCAATATCAATGGCAAAAAAATCATGTTTGATTGTGGAATGCATATGGGTTATCGCGACCTTCAACGTTACCCTGATTTCTCTCTTCTCTCCAAGTCGGGTCATTTTGATGATATTCTCTCCTGCGTAATTATTACTCATGCGTATGCCCTTTATCTGTAATTGCTTATATATGTGGTTGTTTTGTTGTTGCTTATGGTTTTGAAATCGAGTTTTGTCTATGTTATTCCGACTTTTCATTTCAGCTTAGTCATTCCCGTGTTAGATATTGGACACTCTCAGATATGATATATTGGTAGTGTGACATTGGGGCACTTTATTTTAGACAAAAATCATGCAGAAATTATATTTAATGGCCGTGTTTGATACTTGTGTGCGAACAATAGGGTATAGTAGGATGGCTTTGGCATATAGGAAGAAGTGACCCTTTGATGGAATATTTAGATGGATATGACTGTATAAATTGATAAACATTTAGACTTTTATTGTCATTGAAAATGATATTAATCTATGTATCTAGTAATCTAGATAGTAGGATTATTATTGCTTCATGTATGGATTATTTGCTTCAAATTGTATATGTTATATTATTGCTTGACTCTTTTTTTTTTTTTTTTTTTTTCTTTTTTTTGTATGGATTTTGTAGTCATTCGGATCATATTGGAGCACTTCCTTACTTCACTGAAGTTTGTGGGTTTTCAGGACCTATTTATATGACGGTATGCCAAGAACAATAAAACTATTATACTGAATTACATTCTACTGGTTTTGTTCTTGAGATTATCCTAGCAATATAAATCACCCTCTCATGGGGTTTTGTTTACATGGTCTCTCTCATTCCCCCTTGTATACAATTGATAATTATTTCATGAGTTGTGTAAATCTTTTGTCTCATAGGAGAGGAGAATAATCCAAGTGGAATTATTTTGAGAAGCCTTCTTAACACTCAACTATCATAATTAGTGGAAAGAACTCCATAAAATATCTGGTTCTTGCAACATGTCTTTACTGAGATTCGAAGTAAAATTCTCCTAATGTTTTGGTGACTATATCTACATATGTAACACTTCTTAGGAAAATCTGGCCATTCGCATGGCCTTTTTGTACTACCCTAGAGTTTTGATGCCAATTTATACTGTTACGAATTGTCATTTTCTTGCCAACAATAAAAACGACCATACATGGACTAGTTTGTGCTTGATGAGTTATCTATGACATGCTTTTATTGCTAATTGCAAGAAGGATAATTTGTTGGTAATAGGTAGCTGTATTTCATTCACTTCAGGTTTTGAAAATTTTGGAACTTCATTGGTTAATATAAAATCCCAACCTCAAGCTATGCAAAATGAAATATATGACCTTTTTTTTTTTTTTTTTTTTTTTTGAAGGGAAAATGAAATATATGACTCTTTGTATGTAGATATTTTTGTCCCTTTTCTTACCTCTTGTCCTTTTGCTCTTATGGGGTTTTATTTCATCCTATGTACCCCATTCTTTCCCTCTATTACTCATTGATAATTTGTTCTCTATGAAAATGCTTGCCTTACAGCATCCGACAAAAGCATTGGCTCCTCAAATGTTGGAGGAGAGTTGTAAACGTATGGTTGATCAAGAGGCTGATGTAGGGCAATTTACTCCAGAACATGTCAAGTCCTGTATGGAGAAAGGTACTTTAAGTCACTATTGACAACATTATAGAGTTTAACATACAAATAGCGACTGCCTTTTGTACTTTTCACCTCTTGGGACCTGTTTTTTTTTTAAAAAAAAACTCTATGGGTCCTTAAGTTATATTGCTAGAAATGTTGGTATAATTCTTGAATTAAGCTGTAGTTTTATGTGGTCCTTAGCTTTCATATGCTTCTGACAAAAAAAATCTTGTTGCAACAGAGAAGCAACTGTGAATTATGATGCTGTTGTTCTTTATCCTGCTCTTGTTTTCAAGCTTTATAGTTTCGTATTCATTGTGGCTCAGTTTGTGTCATTGAATTCTGATTGCATCATCATTCTTAATATATATAAGATGGTGTGAAAATCTGTCAAATGTGGCTCTTTCTCCTAGCTTGGATGAAGTTTGCTTTATCATTCAGCCGCACAAACAAGGTTCGCAATTAATACCATCCTACGTAATTTTATGTTTATGTGGCCTACTTCCTCCGGTTCGTATTAATCGCAACACTAGGGTGTTCACAAAGTTTAAGAAAATATATAGGGTGAGACCCAGAAGAGGATTTTTTATAATATAAAGTGTTATTGGTAGGAGAAAGAAATAATAAAAAAGTAGTATAAGTAGGGTTGGTAGGAAAGAGAAATATTAAAATATTTGTGAAACTGGGGTTAGTGGGAGAGAGAAATTATAAAATAATGGTAGGTCCTTTCCAAATATAAAAGTGTTGCAATTAATATGAAACAAAGATAAAAGGAAAGTTTTGCGATATATACGAAACGGAGGGAGTAATTGATCACAAAAATGAGATGTCAAGATCAATATTCCTAGCCCTTTTTGGTATTTTTTGCTAATGTTATATACTAGTTATTTAATGCCATCCTGCAAAGCACGTATTATTGGTATTTGGTTTTAATGCCATCCTGCAAAGAACATATAGACCATGGTGAAATTCAAAAAAGTAATACCAATTACTAAAAGAGTTAAGAATATTGATTGGATATCACATATGTGTGACATTGTTAATTATGCCATATAAACATAAAACTCATGCGTTCTTGAATATTTTGACTTACAGCCAATTTATAATTGTGAATCTTGTTTGTTTGGCAAAATGACAAAGCTACTTTTTTTCACCAAGTTAGGAGAAAAACAAGTGAGCTACTAGGCTTAATACATAGAGACGTTTATGGCCTTATGAGCTCCATTACTAGAGGTTGTTTGACTGTTTCTACTATTTCATCACGTTTACTGGTGAAGTTAGTAGATGGTGGCTATGTCTACCTAATGTCAAATTAATCTACTTTGTCAAGCTCTAAGAATTATAAAATGAAGTAGAGAATGAACTTGGCAAGAATATTATGATCGTGGGTTGAATATCTAAGCCATGAATTCGATGATCATGTGATAGAATACAATATATTTCTAAATTTGACACACTATGGGATGCCTTAATGTAATGGATTGTTCAAGAGGAATATAACTCTATTAAATATGGTTTGGTCAATGATGTGTACTCTTGCTGAATCATGTTCCGTTAAAAGTTGTTGAAAAGACTTCATATGAATTATAGACAGGGAAATCTCTTAGGTTATCTTTTCTAACGGTGTATTTGGATAAGGAAATGGGAAAGAAAAAAAGGGGAGGGGAGTGAAAGAGAGGGAAGAAAGATGAGTTTTCCTTCTAAATCTCTCAATTGTTGGAGAGATCAATTTTTTACTATTAAATCCCTCCATTTCTCTCCCCTCCAATTCCCTTCCTTCCTTATTTGTTATCCAAATGAAAGATAATCCATCCCTTCTCTCCATTTCCTTCAATCCAAACAAAGTGTAAAGGTTTGGGGTTGCAAGTTTATGTCAAGACACTTATGTTTCACAAACTTGCAGCAAAGTTTGACAAGTTACTTTTTGTGGGCTATCCATAAAGGACAAAAGGGTATTACTTCTGCAACTAATATGAGGATAAAGTCTTTGTTGTCTTTTCTAAAGATTTGGGTTTGTGAAGTTTATGTCAAGAGACTTATGTCTGATAAATATGCATCAAAGTCTGACAAATGTTTTCTTGTAAGCTATCATAAGAGACACGGTTGTTACTTTTATAACCAACCTGAGCACTCTTTGTTGCTCAAGATAGTGTCCATCTTCTTATGTGCTTTATACATGGTAACTTAAAGATTTTTCTTGAAAGCTAAAACTTTAATAGGGTAATGGTCATTGTCAAATTATTCCTTTGGTACCTTTTGGTTTCATTTGGATCAGCAAGATGATTTATGCTTTGAGAATGAAAGAAAGAAACAAACACAACTGGAAAGTTACTAAAGAATGTGGTTTCATGATGCCACCTTATTGTTTTATTACCATTGTCTTGACCTGTTGACAACACCTTAATTTAATTTTATTGTTCGCGTAAGTTAAAATTCCATCTTTAAAGCAAGCTCTGTGTGTGCAAATACAAATTAGAACTATGCAGGTTAGTGGCAGCCATGATCTTGTACTTATGTTATTGAATCTTGTTACTTACCAGGATTAATTACATTTGTTGGATTTTTTGGGTTATGTTTCACCATCTGTAAGTTCCAAATGATAGAAAGTTAGCAAGTTTAACAAGTATAACTTCTGCTATATCTTTGCAGTTATAGCAGTCGACTTGAAGCAAACTATCTGGGTTGATGAAGATCTTGAAATTCGTGCCTACTATGCTGGTCATGTGAGAATTTAATCTATCCTTTTGCCTATTTGAAATTATGGAGTAATAAATATAGTAAGGTTAGTCTTTTTTATTCATATGTATAGGTTATGTTTTGCTCAACGTAAATTAGGTGATGATATTTACTTTTTACCCTGTATGTGCTATGTTTAGAGATGGAGGGATCATGATGCATTAACTTTTAAGGTCTGATATGAATGTATTTAGTGTGGTCTAATGTGATATGAAATTAGTAATTAAGTCCTGAAAGAAAGTGAAGTAAATATTACTTATTTGTCAAGACAGACATATGGCGTCATTCCTTTATGTTATTACTTAATGCTTCAAGTTTTGTAATATTAATTTGACTAAAACCATTTTTGTAGTTTTAGACTGTTAGTTCCTGTTTATAGGTAATTCAAGCCACGTATATGTCCACTTGGAGAAGAGTTTTTGTTTGAGACACGGGTGAGATAAGGTTTGACACAGCAATCTGTTGGTCAAATAGATCTTTAAAAGCTTTTGGGTGATACAAGCATTGATTTGTTATGATCATTAAAAAAAAGCTTTTCTTTTTGCTTTCCTTTTTCTTTCTTTTATTATTTTTATTATGGTGTAAAGCCCTTTTGATATGATCATATGGTGTAAAGCCCTTTTGATATGATAGATGATTGGGAAATTTGCTTAGCTTCTTGACGCGGAGGAGGGGTTCAATGAAAGGCTCAAAGAAGACGTAGGATTTAGAAGGATAAGAACCCTTCATCTTAGCTGTGGCTTGGACATTGTGTTTTTTATAGTTTAACTGAAACTTTAGTTTGTCCTCATTGCCTCTATGATGTCTTCTCATTCCTGTGCCTGTAATTGCCTTCTGTCAAGAGTTTTATTGCCCCTGCCAGATTTGTTGATTGTCACACCGTACATCACGACTTGATCGTATCAAATTTTACTTGATCATCCGACGATTCATGAGAACTCTGGTGCACTGATGCATTTTTCAGGTGTTGGCTCTTTCAATTGGTTTAAAAAAACTCTTCTGCACCTGTATTCTGTGTCTTAACAACCCGAAATCAAATATTTGCACAATTTGTATTTATTAAATCCGGGTGCTCTTGACTGTACTGCTACTGAAATAAAGTGTCTTACTTTGAATGTTTCCAATTGTTGCCTTGATTTACTTCCCTTCATTCGAATTATTACTTTGAGCTTAGACCCCCCACATTTTGCTCTTCAATTCCTGACATATAATAGAATTCCTAGGTTATTGGTGCTGCAATGTTTTATGCAAGGGTGGGAGATAAAGCGATTGTCTACACAGGGGACTATAATATGACGCCTGATAGACTTCTTGGTGCTGCTCAAATTGATCGTTTGCAGTTGGATCTTGTCATAACCGAGTGAGAATCTTTTGAGTTTGTTGCAGAGTTTGTTGCATTTACTGTCATTTTATATATTAAAGTTTTTGTGTGAAATCTGATGTTTGTTTAAACTTTTGAGAATTGAAAAAATGTAACACCCCAATAATTCTCTCTTAAAACCTGTAAATACCATGAACAAAATCCAAGAGAATTAGTGGAGTGCTACCGCCACGTGTTCAAATGTTAAGGCTTTATTAGGAAATAGCAGCGGAAAAACTAACTCAGTTATAAATAAGTTTCAAAACCAATAAACAAAACCAAATTAAATCTTACAACTTGGAACCACTAAGGCCCTTATTCAAAACCCAAAATAATAAAAGTGATAGGTAAATGAAACCGAGTCTAAATTAATTCAAAAGAAAGAAATAAAGTAAACTGTGAATGGTAATCAACACTCCACTCAAAATCCCACTACCTTGATGCAAATTCTGAACATGTAAAAACCCGTGGTTAATCTGCTCCCCAATATTACAAGTGTAAAAATTGGATCGTCACAGGGTCATTGAAAGGCAAAGGCCATGACCAAAGAAAGACACACAAAGCACGCAATCAGCAAAGCTAAGTACATACAAGCTGCAAAACATAAAAGAAATCCCTAACATGCTACTAATAATCAATCATCATGCATCATTAGTTTATAGACTCGACACATGACTCGACTATTTATATTACTAAGACTCCATTAATTAATAATAGGTAAATCATTACTTTTATTCATTGGATTACGCAATAGACAAGGTTGTCTAACCCATGCTCCATTTGGAATATCAATAAAAGAAATACCCCATGCCTCCTTTCGGAAACATCAATAAACATCCAACGACCACGGGCGCGACTCCGTGATCGTAGTTAGTATGAGATCTCACCTAACTTCTAGTTTTAAAAATATATTTGAAATAAGAGACTTGTAGATCAGACGGTCTCGAGAAAAGTACATGGCTAATACCCCGTGTACCCCTACCCCTGATTGTCATTACTCCAAAAGTGCACCAATCCAGAGTTTTATTGCTCATCCATCTTGCACTTTACGTGATTTACAGGTTTAGACTTGGTGATGACTCATATACAAACAATACAATCAATCCAATATCAATTCAATCAAGTAAAACAACTTTCCAATTTCAATTCTTGATTTATTAGTGACAAGCAACATTTATGATTTATTCCTTTAACTACCTCGGTGTATAAACACCTCGAGTGCATAAGGCACCCCAAAACCTTAACCTCGTCTTATAAGACTTGAATTCTTCCGTTACTTATCCTATTTCAATTAATCATGAATGAGTAATAAATAAATCATTCCACATATTCACATACCTTTGCCTCTAAGCGCATCTTGCAAAGTTAATGCATAAATAATACTTACAAGTTAAATTAATACACAATCCTCATACTTGAATCAAAACCAACTGTCACATCAAACATTAATCACAATTACTACCATACAATTTCAACCAATCCACAAGCTCCTAACATGATTCTAAGTTTTCCAAGTCCTTAAACATGCTCCTAAAGTCAAGGTTTTTGTATCCTTGTACGTACCTTGAGCAAACGAATTGGTATGCCACTTTACTAACTAGAAATCACCTTCATAAACTCCTCTCCTAAACCAAATGATAACATCTCAATCAATACCCAATCAATCAAATTTACAGCAATACTTACTTTAAAACCTTCAAAATCCAAATCAAACATCACTTTAAAACCTTCCCTTTAGTTAAAATTAAAGGCTTATATATAGTTCTTTAAATTTTCTTCATAAAAACCTTAAAATACACTCTTATACATGAAATTACAACAAGTTTAAAGTTTAATAAAAGTCTTAAAATTATTTAAAAACCCCTAATAATCTCCCTTTTTAATGGGTGATTAAACTCTCTTTATAAAACATCAAAATTAATATTTAGAAACTATTTCCAGCACTTAAACTTCCTTAATTTTATTAATAAAACTCAAGGATAATATTTTAAGTATAAAAAAACTTCGTTAAAATCAAAAACAGCCCGAAAATCATATTTAGAGGCTGAATTTGGCCACGAGAGGGTGGTGCTCACTACCAAAGGTAGTGAGTCTTTCTTAAAACGTTGTTTCCACATGGAAAACACCACTTTTTTTTTTTTGTCAAAATCGAATGAGTTCAGAACCTGATCGGGATTAATATTAACGAACGGAAATCTAAAAATTAAAACACGAATTTACGTGTTCAAAATAATCTGGAATTAAGTTAAAATAATCAGTAGTTATAATCACCAAAATTTCAAAACATCATTACTATAAAAGCCCTAAATCAATTGTTCATAAAAACCTTAAAATCATGATTTTCAATAATTAAGAACCCTAGGTTATAAAATTTACAAAATCTGAAAATTATGACATTTATAAAATCTGAAATTATAAAGTTTAATCATCAAAATACAACTTTATACTAATTAAATTACTTTCAAACAATAAAATTAAAACCCATAAATCAATAACTATAATTACACAAATTAATAAAACAAAGGAGAAAATAAGACTAACCTTTTTGTGTGGGAAATATTTGGGGATTCATGGGGTATTTATAAGAGAGAATTGTAGGGTAAATAGGAAGATTGGGCCTCATAAAAATAATGGGTCAATTAAGTAAACAAATGAGTTAGGCTTGTTTGATTGGACATAAATTGTAGAATAAAGGTGCATAAAATAATTTGTTCAACTAATTTTCGATCCAGATTAATAATTTGAAACTTTTGAAATTAAATTTCGGAAAATAAAAAAAATAAATATTATAAATAAAATAAAATTTTATTTATAAAATATTTTAAAAAAATACGGGGGATTACAAAAAAGGACAAGGTTGAATTCCATGATATATTTCTGATTTCGTAATGCATCTTAATGACTATCATGCCCTCATAAAGAAATAATAGTAACCGCTACCTTTTGTTATCAACTACATTATAGGACACTCTAAATAAGACATTTACATTCTTTTTTTTTTTTTTTTTTTTTTTTTGCCAATTTCGAGATCAATTTGGACCCTTAAGGGCTATATTGCTATAATGACCCAAAAACCTTACCCAAGCATTTTTTTGTGGCAAAAGAAAAGTAAGTTCATAAGACTATTTGCTTTTTTAGAAAAGTAAGTTCATAATACTAGGGAGTGATACAATTAAAAGTAAGTTCATAAGACTAGATAGTCCTCTTATTTGCTCTATCTCTTCCTCTTCCTTTGTCTCTTCCACAGTGGTCATAGTGTGGTTGTGGATGCTTTTTGTTTGGACAAGTGTTGGTTGGCATTATAGTTAGGTGGTGGTAAGTTGAGGTGGCAGTTGGTGGCGGGCATTTGGGGGTTTTGTCAGGAATTGAAGGTCAAATTGTGGGTGGGGGTGGGGGGATGGGGTGGGTTGTTAAGAAAGGAGGAAAAAGTGGAGTTTTGGGATCATTTATTGGGGCTGATTGGTGCTGGTGGTTGATCCGGTAGTATATTCACTTTCAATTGCGGGTTACAAGAGCTAGGAAGCTTACATCTGATATAGTGGGTATTAGGTCTGTTAGTAGAAGTCTTGTGCATTTGTTTCTGCTTGTTTGTTATGCATGTCTTATCTGATTATAGCACAAAGATTTCTCTTGCTGTTAAATCTAATGAAAGTAGTTTGATTTGAGGGAGGTAACACAATATTATTTTTCTGTTACAGGTCAACTTATGCTACAACAATACGTGGTTCTAAATTTGCTCATGAAAGAGAATTTCTCAAAGCTGTAAGTACATTTGCTCTATTCTCAAACATGGTAATGTCAGTCCCTTTCAATTCTTTTTTCTTTCAAAGATTTCAAGAAACTTGTGTGAGGCATAGTATTGTGAATATGACTCATGTTTCACTCTAAAAGATTACCCCAGTTTATTTATAGTTAACTCAATTCCATAAGCTCTTCTTACTTTATTTCTTACCTTGTATACAAAATTACCTACTTATTCAATACAAACCTAGAGCAACTCCAATGGTTGGGAAAAGGGACTAGCTTGCAAATATTAAAAATCTTAAGCTAGTAGCTACACCATTGTTGCACATCTTGTTGATTAGCTTTGGCAAGCAAATTAGCTTTGTAGAGCTAATTAACTTGGCAAATATTTATTAGATAAAAAATATTATTAATTTAAAAATAAATTAATTTACAACTAGCTTAACCATTAGAGCAACAAATAACTTGAATTGTTGTAGCTTAAGAAGATGATGTGGCATGCCAAGCTATTAAATAAATTAGCCAACCATTGTAGTTGCTCTAAAGTGACTGGGACATCAGAGCAGAACTCTTTTTTCCAAATTTAATACTTCATTGGAGTTCTGAGAAATGGTGCCAGATCTTAATAAGAGCATGCTGGAGCTCCATCGGGACAAAGCCCTTTATTGATACCTCTCAAATCGGGGTGGGCTTCGTCAACAAAGGGAGATAGTAGTATGTCATCGCCCCTGTTGCAGAATCTTTGAAGGATAAGATTCCTAGTGTTTTTAGCAGAAAGAAAATCCTAGTCCTTACCCAAATATTCCAAATTGAAGATCCATAGAAGAAATATTGTGATATGATGAACATACTTGGAGATAGTGCATTCTCGCCCTAGATTATTAACCCTTGATACCTTTTATCCAAACCTAGGCATATAAGCCTTGATCATGGATGTCTGCCTCCTTTATGTTTTGGTATGAAAGTTGTCTCCCTTAAAACAAGATGAATCCTCATACTTTCCTGCCCCCATGGAAAGTTGTTGCTAATTTTATCAAGTTCCTTTAGAGTTGCATTTTGTAAAAAGATTTTTGCATATAGTTGGGTGGGATGATGGAAAGTGTTAAATTAATTAGGCCCAAGCTACCTGCTTTGGAGAGGAAATTTGTTTTCCAAAGCAGCTAGGAGGTAACTTTGACTACAACAAATTGAGCTTTAGTTCTTGTGGATCCTTTTTGGGAGATGGGCATACCTAGGTGCAATTCTAAGTTCTTTGAAAAGGTTGTGGGTGTTCTTGAACATAGCAAATTCATCATCAAGAGATTTCCTTGAACAAAATTTTTCCCTTATACAGCTTTTGGTTAAAATTTCATGAAAGAGATTGACAACTCTTTAATGGTGAAGGCACTGTCTAGTGTCTACATCTACTCTTTCAAACTTCAAAGATAAGTAAATCATCAATAACAAGAGATGGGAAATAAGAATTCTGGAACATTTTTCCTACTTACCAAGAAAGGGTCCTCCTTTTTCTTCTTTTACGTGAGTTAGGGGCTTTAATTAAATATTGGGACACAAAGTCACCATGGCAAGGCCTCTTAAGTGCTCAAAAGGGTTTGTTTTCCTACTAGTAACAAACAAAGGATCATGCTTTAGCGATTGTCCATGATTGAGTTAACAGACTTTATCTAGATTATTATGAAAAAAGGCACTGCCTAATGGAATTCCGTCAAGCTTTTTCAAGATTGAATTATAGAGCAAACCGGCTAGTATTTCTTTTCTTCTTTTTCATGGAGACATGGAATGTAACACCTCAATGACAATTACAAGCTACAAGATTAATGTTCAGATCCCTTCCCTTAATGAAGCTGTTTGATCATTTTGAGATAAAAGGTTGGAGGAAGTGATTTTATCTTTGGACTAGGATTTATCTGCCAAGTTTGTAGATTGTGCCACAAAGACTACTCTGTCTTGAGTGTTTAATTGTTTCCAGGCATGGTTGCGTAAATTATGAAACATGTGGGTTTGGCACATATCTTTCAGTATATTTCTCATTGTAAATCAACTTTTGACATTAATACACACATTATCCTCAATGATATCCCACATTTTGTGAAAGAAGGAAAGCTGGAAAGAATGGAAACCATGAGGAGGGCAGGGCTTTAAGCGGCTTCATGCTTATCAAACCCTCCTCATCCAACCTAGGATTATTTTAGCTCCTATAACAATTATTGAATTAACAATAGAAGTATGTAATCTTCCCCATTAAAGATGGAGTATACAATTCTAGGTCGGTTGTATGTCATTAGAGGCTGGCTACTTTCGATCTATCTGCAAAGTCTAAGACTTCTTAAGTTCCTTAACACTAATAAGAAAGAGCCATGTTGATTGCCCCCTTCTTTTGATCACTTAGAATCTTTATAGATGTTTTCTGTCGGCGGGAAATGACTTGACATTAAGCTGCTTAAATTTATTATTTGTATCCGTATGTCCTGAGGTTTGGTAATCGACATTCAATGGAGAAATACGAAATATTTGACTATCTGCTAAGATCTGCTTACCATTGTTGCAGGTACATAAATGTGTTGATAAAGGGGGAAAAGTTCTTATCCCAACATTTGCTGTTGGGAGGACTCAGGTATTGTCACTACTTTATGACATCATTAGCCATTTCGACACCTTTACCTTCTGATTCTTAAAGTGGCATAATTTTTTTAAGGTCATTTATTTTGACATAGAGGTGCCGTTTTAGTGATACATCTGCATTGACTACTTTGTAAATTTCAATTTAAAATCAATAATGAACCTTCATTAAATTTGTAGTTTTTTCCCCTAGTATCCAATTTCATGCCCTTCCTTTGTTCATGATTTTAGTGATTATGGGTGTTAAACACGTGAAATTTGACAATCTTTGTTGATTTATAGAGCTCTATCATGGTGGATAAGCGTATCGGTTTTTAATTCCAACTACCATGGTTGTGGGGATGGTAAATGGCAGTATCGTGTAATTGGTAAAATTTTTGTAATCTCTTAATGGATAATTAAAAAAGCAAGGGACAGCTTGTTTTCCATTAGAATGAAAGACAGATTGCAGAAAAATTAAGTCACCATAGACTCTAAATTAGAAGCTTATGTCACTGGAGAAGGTGGCTGGAGGGATTTAGAGGGCTGGGCACAATAGGTTAACCGTACTGTTTAGCCTTAATGGTACGGTTAATCGTTATGTCGGCTACTCAAAAATGTGAACTGTAACCGTACCATTAAAGAACGGTTAACCGGTAGCGGTTAACCGTTCCTTAACGGTACGATTACAGGTTAACCACTATCCGTTTAATAAATTTAAACTCTACATTGTATTTGAATCAAAATTTTAAATTAAACAATAAAATTCATGTTTCAATTAAGAGTACACACCGATAAACCAAATACAATACAAATTTTAATTACTATGAGTAAGTTTTTTTTTAAAGCATAACAAGACATACAATCTAATGATATTATATGTAGTACATACTTAGCATCTTCAAATTAAGACCATGGTATATTGACAGACTAGCAACCTAGAAGTTCAAAATGCATCATTATATATTTTGCGTAAAAAATTAAATAAAAACATATATATTTATTTTAATGGTTAACCGTTTGCTTAAAATTGTAATCGTAATTGTAATCGTTAACCGATATATTTAGCGGTCGGTTAACCGTAACCGTTTAATTTAAACGGTTCGGTAAATTAACCGTTTAAACGAGCCGGTTATACCGGTTAATGGTTACGGGTTTTTTGCCCACCCCTAAATTTAGAAGCCTTAAAATTGTACCAAGTCTCTCTTACAAGCAGGGGAAAAATCCCCAATGTCTTGACTGTTCTTGTGGATCTTAACATCAAATTTTGATCTAAAGCTAGAAATTTCTTAGTCCAATTTCTCAATGCCTAGTACGACCCATATCTCATCTCCGCACATGGGTCGAGTCATGTAGACAGGAGTATGCTGGGGTGAAGTGGCAAGTCCAGCATCACAACCATCTTTCATAGCCAAAATGTCATTGAACACTTTTAAAATCTTTGCGATTTTCTCCTTATCTCTATGTAGAATTGTAGATCTACAAATAGCTTCTTTGATGTTTTCTCCTCTCCAACAAAAAGTATCCCTCCCTCCTCCCGGACTCCCTGTCACCATTGCCTGTTTCAAAGTGTTGCAAATCTTTCCCATATATATTTCATGTAATCCAATGAGTGGATTTGAAGTAATCGCTTCTGCATTGGTTAGTCCAAATATTGTCATGCATACTTAATAATCTTTTAGATTAAAAAGGTTTTAGCTTAGATGAAATTAAGTTTCATTATGGCCTTTTATTTTATTGTCTAAAGAATAAACCCAAAATGCCATTACACCTGGCATACATGTCACCATCTAATTTGGAGTATACTAGAAATGATATGTTCTCTGAGCCTCAACATATTCTCCATTCAATTTGCTGGAATTTTTTTTTTTTTTTAAAAATGAAAATATTTTTACTACTTCTATCGGAAATATAATAGGTGTCTATGGTTTCTGTTGCATTGCCTTAAATGCATCAAAATCACGGTAATTCTTTTTTATCATCACTCAAGGAAAATAGCAAGGGAATTTAAACTCTTAATATTTAGGCAAGATGGCAGTCAAACAAACCTTTTGTTCTGGAGTATAAGCAGTTCTATTTACTGTTAGGGGGAGCAGAGAACACTAATAACTGAGACAAATATGTACTGATCGCGGAGAGTTTTATCCTAATAGTCGCAATTGTGTCTGGTTTTGGGAAGCAGATCTGTAGCCTTGGCTTATGTTGAATAGGTCAGGGGATATCTTAGTTGGTTAGTCCACTTGACTATGTGCTGATAACATTGCTCAGGCATCTGTCATGTATTTTCAGTCATTTATCAATATCCAATAGATGACATACCTTTTTTTAATGGATTTGCATCTTTAGTTATAGTTATACTTGAGATGTTTATTATATCTGAGAATTGAAATTTTTAATTCAGGAACTCTGTATATTGTTGGAAGATTACTGGGAGCGGATGAATTTGAAGGTTCCTGTATACCTTTCTGGAGGTTTGTTTGTTACTCACATTTACGCTCAAATTTGTTTTCAAGATGCCTAGAACTTTAGCTCACTAGACTACTTGATTTTGGGCGTTGTTGCAATATTATGTCAGTAAGGTTATCAATACTGGTAGGAAATTTTATCCTAAAGTAAAGAAAATGAAAGTTCCAGTATTATAGAGGACAAGGTGTCCATAACCCCTTATACAGTAAGCATGACTGAAGCAGGTTGGGTCAATGATCCATGCTCAGTAAAGGGGTAGGAGTGTAGCTAGGAAACATTGACAGCTTTGGTCAAATCGTCAATCCACCTATCTGATTCTAAAATCTCTTATTCTTCTAAAACACCATTATCACAAATTTTTCATTAGAAAAATTCCTTGCTTGAAATCTTTTACTCTTTGAGTTTCTTGAGGCACATATCCTATTTGAGGGTGAAGTTATACCATGTACCTACAATCAATGCTAAACAACCGTACAAGCTATTTCAATCCAATGGGTCTGTTGGGTCTAGGGTATAAAATGAGTCTTGAGCAATTATTAATTTTTAAGCTTTTCATCCCAGATTTTTTAGGCCACTAACTTGACCATCATTACTATCACATTTATTACAGGAAACATCATATCTTGATACTAGATAAATCTATTACTACATGACTAAAATCAAGTTTCAATTGATTTAACACATAAGAAAAGTCAACCCAACATATATGAACACAAATAACCATTTTGTTACATAAGCGGAAGCAATCAATCAATTAAAGCCTTAATCCTATAAATGGGGTCGGTTACATGAACCAAAAGGGATTATTCCGTACAGCCATCGATTTCAATCTTCCTCCTCCATCCCTTACGACAAATGTCTCACTTTCATGCAAATCCATATACTTCATATCCTTTCTAACTCCTTCAAACCAAGTCATTTTTGGTCTCCCTCTCCCTCGTTTAACCCTTCCATGCTCCCACTCTTTGTACTGGTGCACCACAGGTCTCCGTCTCACATGCCCAAATCAACACAAATGATTCTTTCTTAATTTGTCTGCAATGCCCGCCACATCCACTTTCTTGCAAATAACTTTATTTCTTATTCTATCTCTTAGAGTGTTCCCGCACATCCTCCTTAACATGCATATTTCCATAACCTCCATCTTTTTAATGTGCTTCTTCTTAGACATCTAACATTCTGTACCATAGAGCAACACTTGCCTTATGGAAGCTATGTTACTAAGACTCGGGTACCCATGTCTGACACGGATACGTGTCTAAGACTCTAAGTGTCCGACCCGGCTATTTTTTGAAAATTTTTAATGATTTTGAACTAAAATGAAGTGTCCAAGTGTCTCATCCATGTTCGAGTTTCGAGGGTCCGACACGGGTACGTGAGGTGAAATGAAGAGTGACAGTCCTATAGAATTTCCCCTTCAACTGTAAGGGAATGCTTCGGTCACATAACACTCCCGTGGCTGCTCTCCGTGTAAGCCACCCAAATGGGCCTGACGGCCACGTCTTGATGAATGTCACCATTTTTGTGGATGATTGACCCAAGATATTTAAATGGTCAAGTTTTTTCCATCCAAACTCACCACATCATCGCTTGTCCCCCTCTGAGTCAGAAGCCTAGGAAATCAATATATTATTATATTTTATTGTTGTCTAAAATTATTGATAGGGTCCATGGGTCGGATCTGGACTGGGTTTAGGTATTAGAATATCCTACCCAAACCTTAACCTATTTTTAACATTTGGATGTAAATTCGACCCGAGTCCGACAGATCATAGATATTCCCCCCTAAAAAATGCGGCGGGGCTGACTAGGTCTGGGGTTCCTAGACTCTTCCATCCATATGTATGATTGCCTATTAGGGAAACCATTAGTTGATCGAAATAAACTCTTCGTATTTATATAGGGTGCATTTGTGCTTTGAAATGTTATCTTGCTTAATTAAGGGAAGAGAGAGAATGTAGTGCATTGATTTTCATTTATTTTAATGCTCGTTAGCTATTTCAGTCAGAAATTTAGAGTTTTCCGTAGCTTTTAGAGGTTTCCATCCAAAATGAGGCACCCGAGGCATTCCAAAGTTTGGAAAGTTATCTCAAATATTGACCAAAATGTGAGGACCTGCAATATGCTTATCTCGTTTAAGTTATAAGTCTGTTCTTTACTCCTCTTAATCTCTTAATGATATCAGCAGGACCTTGATTTGGCTTTATTTTTTCAGGTTTGACAATCCAAGCCAACACATATTCCAAGATGCTTACTAGCTGGACTAGTCAAAAGATGAAAGAGGCATGCACTGCACGCAATGTATTTGATTTCAAACATGGTATGGTCATTGAAATGTTTAAAATCAAAGTAAAATATCTGCAGAAATTTGAAATAATTAATAAACTTAATAACTTTTTGTGCTTTTTTGGTTTGCTAACTGTCAATGCAGTTCTACTCTTTTACATGCATATGATTTTAATATTTAATCTTGATGCTATTTGCTTTCCTAACATTAACACATGCTGTTTGTCTGAATTAATTGTCATTTGTTTTTTTTCTTCTTATTCCCTACTTAGTAGGAAGTGAGAGACTCTATTTAGTAAAGAGCCTTGTGTAAAGAGACTTTCACAGGATGTATGCAGACTGCGTAGATTTTAGGTCGTACAAGTTTTTCAGTGTAATTATTTCATCATTTATGAAATTCCCCAAAATTTGTAAAGGAGAATTTGCTCTGACAATAAGCAGACTACATTCTTATTCCATTGCTTATTGATGTTGGTACATCTATGGTTGATTTATCTACCAAGGCTCCATAGAAGCGAGCGTAAATCTGGAGACTAACTTTAACATAACAAATTTAAACCTTAGGTCAATATGCTTTCTGTAGTTGCATCTGTTTCTGTCTTTTCTTCGACGATCTCAAACTAGTGATGCATCCAGTGTGTATAATTTTCAATTATTGATGCAGATTCTACTGGACAAGTTTTCATGTGTAGCTGCTTGATGGTCTATATATCTTCTTCAACATTCAAAATAATCTCTTAATATATGGTCTTCTCATTTTTCCTGTCAATCTGTCAAGTAGTTTGGTTCTAGTGATTGTGCTGAATTTTTAATTTAATGCCAAAAACAGACCAATGCATCTTTGTTCTTTGCAGGCAATCATGCCCACTTTCTTTGTTGCTTAAGCATTGTTACTTGCAACCAGGTAAAGTGTTTGTGCTATTTTATATGTTACCTAGACATGGGCTGGATGTAAGGAAACTTATCTTTGTTTCCAAATGGTCATAAGTGTAACTCAAATTTGGAAAATTGGGACACTGCCATAAAATTTGAAAACAAATGCTTGGATACAACGTTAAATTCTGTGAAATGAGCTTCTTTCAAGATTATATTAAACTGCCAACGTATGAATTGATAGGGGCCCAAAACCCAAAATTTGGTCTGACCTCCACTAATTTTTATTACTCCTTTTATGTCCATTCATATGAATGTCACTTTAAGAATTGCGTCCCTATGACAGTCTGTGAAGAGAAAGTTAGGAGGGATTATCTTTAATTCTATCCATTGCCACAATCCGATGTATACCAGTCGAATAATTTCACCTGATTAAGCATCTCACTGTCGGCCTCACCTTTAGTTTTTGCGCATAGCAGCATGAAGTATTCTACTGTAAGGCTATGTATCAGGTTCCTTATCTTTGTTGTTTTTCCTTGGCACAGGTATGGCATTAAATATGCCGATCAAAGATTCAAATTAACATGACGTAGTGTTTGCTTGCAATTTTTAAGTTAAATTAGTCGTGAACTTTATTTTAACGAAATCGATAATCAATAGTAAAATTGGTTTCTGTCAAACAAACTCTCTTTCATGTTATTACTGAGGAAATAATCTTTTTTTTTTTTTTTTTTTTTTTTTTTGCAGTATTCAGTTTTAATCGTTCTCTGATACATGCTCCTGGTCCTTGTGTTCTCTTTGCAACGCCCGGGATGTTAAATAGTGGATTTTCACTTGATGTTTTCAAGGAGTGGGCAACTTCAGAAAATAACCTTGTTACTTTGCCCGGGTACTATCTCTCTTCATTTCTATATTTGAAGGTATAATGTGTTACAGTATTACGTATGAGATACTTCATGTGAAACTATGCCATGCTTGTGTGGTTATCTCAATGCTGTGCTAATCTATGTATATAATCGTTTTTACCATGTCTGAGCTACCTTAATCTGATTCCTGGTAATTGAAGGACTTTATTTTTGCTTGCATTTTCCATATTTTGCTCCTCTGCTTCTACTTTCCCTTATATTGTCTCTTCCGTGATTCCATTAGTCTAGGAGGCTAGGAGCCCTCTACCTCTACTAATAAATAAATATAAAATTTCCTAGGCTGTCAGAAATCGAGATGTGCTCATCACAAATTGTCCATCTAAGACCAGGAACATTCTGTCTCACTCTGCTTTGTCCTACTTCTAGGATGATTAGTAGAACCACCCACAAGCAATTGAGTTGTGGCAAATATCATCTTAAAAGTTAATATCCCTCTTAAGATTAAACATTAGCATTGGGAGGATCAACGTGGATACTATAGCTATAAAGCACCAACGAAAGTTAGGTTTCTTATAGTTAATTGGTAAGCAAGTTAGCTGTTTTTCTTTTTTAATTGGTGTCAGGGATTTTTAAGTTGTTTTTTCCTATCTACTTTCTTAGTTTTCTAGGTATGTAGGTTTATATTTCTACTCTTTCTAGAACTAGCATAGATGTTGCACTTTCTGCTTAAAATAATAGGTTAGTCAGTTGATTCCCTCAAGTTTTGTCAATATGGAAGAGGGAATTTGCATGAAGTGACTTTAAATAGACAAGATGGCTTAAACACTACGTTGGATAATTTTTGGAGCCTTGGCATTTTTATTAATATGCTATACACTTTTGTTGAACTTTAATGACGTTTTTGCTGTATTTGATTCAGGAAGTGTGTATCAGGAACTATAGGGCATAAAGTCTTGATGTCTAAAATACCTACAAAAATTTATTTGGACTCCAATACTCAGATTGACGTGCGGTGTGAGGTTATTGCACAACTATTTCTTACAGTTTCAAGTCTACTTTTTGTTTGTTCTCATTCAAAATTGGTGATTGTGGAGTAACTTGGGTCTTGTTTTTTTCAGCTGCATCGTGTCTCGCCAAGTTATCATAATTGTCTTTATAACTTCAACACCATTTAAATTACAATGATTTAAGCAAAATGCCGATATATCCATAATTGCTCTTTTATTGTTCAAATGTATTCCATATTACAGCTTTAGATGCATCATTTAATTTATGCACATTGAGAAAATAGCACTTCTAAAGTCAAGGGTTTGCAAAGACTGGGCATGTCTAGGCATACATACTTGCATTAGTTAAAGCTACATCAGTCACTGGTATGAATTACAAAGAACTTCTTGCAATGTATAACTCAAAAAAAAAAAAAAAAAAAAAAAAACCTTTGAAGTTTGTTGAATAATTTTCACTCTAATGCCTCATAACCCCATATCATTTTTTATTTAAATATAGAAATAAAGATAGTAAGATACCTCTGTGATTCAAGCAGCTTAAGTTCCTTGAGGTCTTGATCCTTCAAGCTTGCACGTTGCACCTTATAACCCCTCAGGCGTGCTTTAAGTACTTTGCTCAGGAGTAAATGGTGATCGGCTTTTGCTGTGACCCTTAAATGCTACAGTATACAGAGTATTTCTTAATATGCAAAAAGGCTTTCAAATTAATATCTTCAGGGAAATGCTTTCTAGGAGATAACTCAACATATATGTGGTTGAATAATACTTCTTCCGTTCTTTTTTAACGCAATCTGGCTTGGGGGGGGGGGGGGTTAAGAAATCAAGGGATGCACAATTTTGACGAGAGGAGGGATACAAAGGACCCATGTAATAATACCATACTATCTACTTTTCCAAAAAATTACAAGATACTCGTATCATCTAAAACTATGTACCATGATAACTGTCAAAACTTATGTGGGATGAACTGTATGAAGCATAAATCAATGCTCTAGTCCTCAGTGGTCGCTTTCATTGTTGGTATGTGAAGCTACTTGGCTTAGATATTGTACTATCTTGAACTTGTAAACTATGAATGGTCAATTTAATTCCTTGAACTTCTTGCAAATTGCAATGTTATTTCTGCAAAGCAATTACATTTCTTGAGTTCATCTGTTACCTTGCAATGCCCCTGTCTTACAATAACTGTCTTTGTTTGGAACTTATTATGCCTTCCTCTTCTGTATTGTATTTTCTTGTTTAACTGTTACTTAGCTGTTAGTCTGTTACTTACTTACCTTTTTCATTAGAAAGAAGAATTCTTCTCTGATCAAATTTTTATGCAATTATAGATTCATCAATTGGCAAATAGTGCTCACACGGACAGTAAAGGAATAATGGATCTTATGAAGTTTCTGTCACCAAAGCATGTGATCCTTGTTCATGGGGAAAAGCCTAAAATGGCAAAGCTAAGTGAAAGAATACAAGCTGAACTCGGAATTCCTTGTTATTATCCCGCAAATAATGATACAGTGAGCATTCCATCAACTCACTATGTCAAAGCTGATGCCTCTGCTTCATTTATCAACAGTACTTTATGTCCAAACTTCAGTTTCAAAAACAGTGCTTCGGAAGGTGAATCTGAGTTAGGTGGTGAAGATAAAACTACATCAAAGCTGGAGATATGTGATGCAAGAGTTTCTGAAGGACTTCTAATTATCGAAAATAATCAGAAAGCAAATGTTGTTCACCAAGATGATTGGTCTGGGAGCGCAGAAACATGATCTACTGTTGATTTGCAGATTTGGGACTGAATTTACATTCAGAATATCAGTCGAGATTCTTTGAACAAACTCTGCTTGCTTGTTCTGTCCATTCCTCTCGTGTTTTGGGGCCATGATTTGCAAGTTAAATGTGGAGCATCTTATCTGTAGTATTCACATTAATACCAGAGTTCCAAAGAGAAATGCCTCTATGTCTTTGTTCCAGAAGTCGAATCATTATTGTTTTTCTTGGCCCCGACCTATCTGTCTACTGAGTTTGAATTTGAAAGATCACCTAAAGATTGGAAGAAGCTTTGGCCATGGTTTTTAATTTAACTCTCAAATCATAACTTGCAGCGGGTTAAAGAAGCTGGGGTGGGTGAGCAGCCTGAGCATTTTACAAACAGAGAGAATTTTCCAAAGTGTAATTCGATTCTACTATGAGAATATCTGTTGATCTGTTCCTATAATATTAGTAACTTTTATCAGCAGAGGGCTGATGTGTTGCTGTTTTATAAACATGTTTTTACAGCAAGACAGTGGCACTCTTGCAGGATATCATGCTCAACTTGTAGACCAATTGTTTTAGTTAGAGGCTTAGAGCTGGTAGCTGAGTTAACATGACTTGACTTGACAGTGTGTATTGATTTAGGCATACAGAATGTAATAAATCAGAGTTGAGAATTTGAGATTTTTCGACATAACTAATCCAATCTATATATTGGCCGAGTTTGTATTGTTCAAATGTGATGATATGCCTGGCTTGTTTGATTTGAAATTTAGTGACATGAATGTTTTTACACAAAAAGAAGAAAAAAAAAAAAGAGAGAGAAAGTTCAAATTTAGCAACATTGAGGATATAGCCGTTGGTGGAGTTTGATTTTGAGTTTTAGGCATGCTGCATGGATTTGGCGGACAATTGTAGTGAAGGGGCCTCACTTGAATTATTATTGGAAGTCTTCACATCTTATTTATCTCTTCAAAAATAATTTTGGGATGGGGAAGAAGTAGCATTGGTGGGGAGGTCCCCATTTTCTTTTTTTATCAAATGAGGAGCTTTTCATCCAATGGATGTGACGCTCTAATGGCTTTTAGGGGCGTCTTTAGGCCTGTAGGTATATAATCTTATGGAAAAAACATGATCATATAACTTTTATGAGGGTTGCCAACAAGAGAGTACTTATTCTCTTCTTTCTTTCCTAAAAAAATTAAAACTCTTTAACATTTTAACTATAATTTGTCAGAAACAACCTTTTAAAGTGTCCACTTTATTTAAAACAACCTTTCTAATTTTTTTTTACAATTTCAGACCACATTATAAAAAATTTTTATCAAAGACAACCAAATGTTACTTTCCGGCGTTGACTCAATTTTTCCCGATTTTGACCACTAGTGTGCAACGCACATGAACTCGTATATTGCTTAATACACCAATTTTCCCTCTAATTCACTCGTACTAAAAGAGGGATGATAGAGAAGCATGGGTTTTAATAGTTGTTAAATGGAGGGAAAAGGGGTATATTAAGCAATATAGGAGGTCACGTGACTCGCACACTCGTGGTCAACATCGAGAAAAATAGAGTCAACGCCGGAAAGTAACATTTGGTTGTCTTTGATAAAAAAAAAAATTATAATGTGGTTTGAAATTGCAAAAAAAATAAATTAAAAGGTTGTTTTAAATAAAGTGGACACTATAAAGGGTTGTTTCTGACACATTTTTAATTTGGCTGGAAAGTAGATGTGAAGGGCTTTTCACTGAACAGTTGTAAGTCAATCTTCAACTAAATATAAGAAGTTTATGATTTATTGAAAATGAGTTGTATTTGTTATCGCTAATTTGTTACGCATCTGATCGGGGAAGGTTGACTGAGACTGGGCAAACTCGATCTCCCGATGCTTCAGAGGAGGTGGTTTCATGCAGTTTCCGCTACTTTAGGATTAAGCTTTCATGTCTCATACTCCGTAAATATACATTGTTATAGCCTATAAGGTCATTAGAAGAGAGAATTGCCCCATGATCATTGAATATGGAAAATAAAAGGTAATTTTATTGACAAACTCCATTCGTGCTAGTTCTAATGTTCAATTATTCAAAAAAAAACCTCAAAACTAAGGAAGAATAGAAGCACGATGTTTTCTTCCCTCTATACACAACAAATATGGGTAGCTTGATTCATCAAATGAGATAGTTGATAAACTCTGCAGCAGTGGCGACTGCACCTCCTGTAAGAGCATCTGTCACGATTTTGTCTTTGTTACCGTTGGTCACAGCAGATGCCAAAGCTCCAGTCAAAGCACCAGCAAGCATTGCGTTTTTCTGAGTATGTTTACAACAACAAAAACGAGTACATTCATTAGAAATCCAAAAGTAACATACTACGTACTTCAGTCCAAAGAGAAGAGTAACGCAGTTATCAGTATGAAAGATATATGATTATAGCAATAAGTAGTCTTAATCCGTGTCAATGCTTTTAGCACAAACACTAAAAAGAATGATGACAACCCTACCTTCCAAATTTAACAAACCAACAAACTGGTATACAATTGAATTCACTAGGGAGAAGTTGGGGGGACAACTACTAATTATGGTTTGTAAGCTTTTCGTCTAAGAGAGGATGTAAAACTTAGAAGTATCACACTCTGTCTAGGATGCTAATATTGTAGTTTTCAGGAAGTATGATACTCTCCCTCCCCTTCAAACTAAGCAAAAGAAGAAAAAGTAAATATTGTATCCATATTGGCAATTCTTTGACAAACATAAGTAACCACAAACAAATAAAGAGAAGGATGGCAAAGTGTATCAATTAATACAGATAAGCATTTGACAAACATACATAACCACGAACAAACAAATAAAGAGAAGGTTGGCAAAGAGTATCAATTACTACTGATAAGTGATAACCACGTGAAGTGACATGGTGAGTTGAGAAAACAAGACAATGTACAAACCTCACGTTAATGAAGCCAACAAAGAGAGAGAAATATTCCATAACTTCAAACACAGAACAAGAGAACACAAAAGAGGAGCTGGGAATCTCTCCAAAACTGTCATCCTCTGGTGCAATACATAAATTACATAACAGCAACCTAGCTCCTCAACTTTCAAATCCAAAGCCCAATGCGCAATGTTGATACAAGTATTACTTAAAATTTACAAACCCCTACCAGAGGTTTTAACAACCCAATCTACAATTAAAGTTAAATGTAATGATACCCAATATACCTTTTTAGATTAGGACGCATGATTTTTATAGTGAGAAATGTTCTAGAAGGTACAAAAAGCTACCTTACCAGTGTACGCAGGGATAGAATAACAAGAAGTTTCATGTTTCAGCTATCCTTGATACATGCACTATCAGGGTATCTTAGGTCTATGTTGTGCCTAATATGTATTATGTCAGATCAATAGAAAAATCCCAAGTCTGTATGCTATGACACAATGTAAAACAATACCCCTATATTGCAACTTATTTTGAAAAGACAGATTGATATGTGATATCCATGTCCTGCATTATATTACACACTGTTCTCCATCAAATCAGTAAATTGCACTTATAATAATTAAGTTATTAGTTGGTTGGAGGACGAAATTACCCAATCATTTGTTCCACGAGCCCTTCTTAGTCCATATTCCACCCCAGTATAAACACCAGCTACGGTTCCTGCAGAGTATAACAATAACGGTCAAGTTTGCAAAAAAACCAACACTTTATTATTATCATGACTGCAATATTTGTACTGTAGAACTAAAGATAGTACTTACCCCAGTATGCTCCTTCTTTGCACATCTTTTTCAGCTGCAAATATACAAGTTGGTTGAATTTTAGTATGAATTTTAAGGATATTACAAGTGGATAATTAACTTTGATTCTCACAACATTTAAAATAACAATGGTGTTACACTGCCAAATTATTAGATCTTTTGGCATGCATTATCCAAGACCAGCTATAATAATATGCACTTGTGAATTACACGGATTCCAACTTTCCAAAACTGTCAAATCATCCATATTTAAAATTGTTGCTACCCATATTTTTCAGCTATACTTTCCTTTTTAGTTTAATAATTTTGGAAATCTTGTTCAAAATATGTCAATAGAGACGCAAAATCAAGGGCTCTAGTATTCAAGCAACTAAAAAAGAGCACTGAGCTTACCGAATGTTCAAGATCCTTGCTTGAAAGACTTCCTGCCAAAAAAAAAAAAAAAGAAACGAAAAGGTTTTTTTAGCACATCACCAAGTGTGATTCAAATCTTTGCATAACCATCAAAAAATTGCAGATCATTACTACAGAGGGAGGTGACTTTAAAATAAATAACATCCCTGGTCCTAAATTAATAGTAATATATCAATGCGTGATGAATAACATGCAATTAAATCAACCCAAAATACAGAGTAGTAAATATATGTCAAAACCCATAAACACTCAAACTGTCATGATTACAATAATCACCAAAGTAAAAAACTAAGCTAAACTCAAATTTCACAGCAGCAAAAGTGAGAATCAATCATAAATGAAACACAAACTTTCGAAATCATCATCACCACCAAAAAAACAAATCAAAAAACAGTTCAAAGCAGCAAAAGTGCGAAATCCCGAATAACAGAACACAATAGAAGAAAGAACCACTCTTAGTATAGCGGTTATAGCACACTTTTTAGTTTAACATTACCAAGCATGTTACAATATTGGGAATAGCACAATCATCACACAATTGCATATTATTAGAACAGATGGATGCAGGTATAAAATACATTACACCCTTAATTCTGAATTTATAGTTGTTGATACTTGAAGGTATAATTTGAACAAGCAATGTGACAATTATTTCTCACAACCCCATTAATACACTAAACACAAACTGTCATTATTACCACAACTACCCAAAAATAAATAAAATCAGCAAAAGCAAGAAATTCATACAACAAAATAGTACGAACCAATCTTAGCAAATTCATTAACTAATGTTACCATGTGATTACAAATAAAGGTTATATCTAAAAGAATAGTACATAAATCATCTACTAGTACAAAGGGAGGAGGATCATTCCGGAATTGATGTCACATTGACAATGTAATTTGAACTAGTAATGCGACAACTAAACCCGAACCGAGGTACTATAAAATTGCATATGACTCAATACCCACTAATACACAAACTGTCAAAAATCAAAATTCACCACAATCACTAAAAATTTACAAAAAGAATGACAACCTTTCTTAGCAATGTGATAAGCATCTTCAGCAACAGCTCTAGTAGCAGCAACCTGAAAAATCAAAAACCCAGAAAAATAAATCAAAACATAGGAAATCCAACAAAAGGGTAAACAAAATGTAATCAATTAAAAATGAAATCAACCCAAAAAAAAAAAAAAAATTACAGTGCCAATCTTCAAGAAGCCATCAACAGTGCGGTCCAACAAAGGGTTACCAGTGTCGATAACAACGTCAACCTTGGCAAAGCTGCTTCTCGGCATAGCTATGGTTTGAAGGTTTCTCTCTCTAAGTGAGAATTTCTCTCTCTAGAATGTGTGTGGGAGTGAGAGAATTGCGGGAAATGGGAAGGTTGGGAAGTGGGGTGAGTGAAGAATGTGAGTGTTAAAAAAGGGTTGGAAAGATTGAAATGTGTGATGGAAATTTGGATGGTTTCTTCTTAAGAAAAGGTCAAATTACCCCTATCTTTGTCAGTAGGGTACCCTGTTTTTTTGGATTACAATTTCTTATCATTTAAATTAGATATTTTGATTTGATTTTAACAAATTATGATTTAGTTTGGTTTGCTTTTATTTGAATCACAAGGGTGGGTTTTAGAGTTAGCAAAATGCCAAAAGCTGACACGATACGATGATATGATACCTTCTTATGTTCTTTTTTACTTGACCTGTTTCTTTTATCACGCTTACTAATGCAAAACTTTAACGATTGATAACTTAAATTCTTCATAAGTAAAAATTATAAAAGTTATAAATTATGATAATACTTATTGAGACGAATCCAAAAAGATCATACATGAATATATTTTCTTTACATATTATTCACCAAAGACGGTCAAAGGAGGGGTGGTGAATAGTGTAAAAGTCAAAGCGGGTCAAGTAATAAAGAACGGAGGATTGACACTAGGTGTATATAAAAAAAAAAAAAAGAAAATTAGTATTCAGAATTATTGTTAAGGATTACTAAACCTAAATATATTTGAGTACAAATATGAGCACGGCATGACACATTTGCCAAGTCTAGTCATTTCGTTTAACAATTTATTTTATTTTTTTACTCCCTCGATTTCATAATAATCGCAACACTTTAATTGACACACACGTCAATACGCAACTTTATCTATTAATACTTGTAATTATATATCTATACTATATATTAAAAGACGGTGCCACGTGGCACTCTTCAAAGTATGTGCGCCTATGTCACAATACCATTTCATCATCCAACGTATATGCGCAACGTAAGCTAGCCACTTTATTTAACAAAATAAAATATGTTTTCAACAAGATTCGAGTTTCACATAATATTATAACAAGTAATACTTTTACCATCTCAACCAACTATTATTAACACTTCAAGTTTCACATAATATTATAATATTTCTTTCATTTATTAAGTAAATTAGAGGTAATATAATTCATTTATTTTTCACAAGATTAAATTATAAATACATATGGAAAAAAAAAAGTGACATCCAAGGCAATGCCCGAACCACTACACACACTAACTATACAAATAGTCCAACATAATTGTTAAATTAAAGCAAAGAAGTATACAAGTTAACAATGCGGGGCATCACCCGGAATACACTAGTTAATACTATATTACTATCTCCGTCCCCGAATGATAGTCACTTTTTCCATTTTTGGACACCCAAAATGTTAGTCACATTTCACAATTTTAGGTCTCATACAATAACACAAAATGACCTATATACCCTCATTTTTTTGGCTTTATTATATGTGCTTCCCAAAATACCCTCATATTTGCCTTTGTACTTGTGCCTTAATTGAATGAGTTGTCTCCCTTTTTAATGACAATCAGTTTCTCTCTCTTCCTTTTGTTTTGCAAATGATTGGGTTTAAGTTCCCATGTATTTTATTTATTTCTTCTTAATTCCCGTAATTTTCATCCAAAAGTGACTATCATTCGGGGACGGAGGGAGTATTATGAAATATAAAGACTAATCAAAATACGTTTTACATGGCAACATATATATTGTTATACACTCCCTTCATTTTTAAATACTTGCTTCATTTTGACATGCGCGGAGTTTTAGGAGAATTTAGAGAAAGTAATAAAATATGGTAGTAGTGGGGTAGGTGAAAGAATAAAAAATTATAAAAAGCAAACTAGTGAAGAGAATTGGAGGTGAGAGAAAAAAAAAACCCTAGCCTCCTTTTCTCTCTTCTCTCTCCTAAACCTAGTCTCCATTGTTAATTTTAAGGGGCTTCCATTGGATTTCACCGGTGGAAAGCCCCAATCTTTATTTTCTTTTAAGCTTTTTAATTTGTTTTAGGTCACAATAATGTCTCCCTCGAAAGAAAGGGTTTATCTCCTTCGAAACATAAGGTTTTTTCGATCTCCTTCGAAAGACAAGGTTTTTCGTACTCCTTCGAAAGACAAGGTTTTATTTGTGCTTAATTTTATCTCCGGTTGTGCGAGGCTACTATTGATTGTGGCTCGGATTTGGGTTACGGAATCAACACAAGAATTTACTTTCTCACAAAATTGCGAAGCGACGACGGATCCTCTCAAAAAGTTGTATGAGACAACGAATCGAGAATATGTCGAATTGTTATATTTATGTATTTGGATTCTTAGCCCTTCCCCGATTAATTCTTGTTTGAATTTGTTAAATTCGTTTTCATTATCGTTCATTGTCAATTGTAGATGTCGTATGGCTTACATTAATGAAATTAAGTGTCCTTTTAGGACTTTTTTCAAAAAAAAAAAAAAAAAGAATTGGAGGTGAGAGAATATGAAATTAATAAAATATGGTTTAAGTTGGGTCCACTGGATGAGAGAAATGAATTAAATATTGTAAAAATTTAACAAATAAGAAAAGGGAGCAACTATTTAAAAACGGCCGAAAAAAAGGAAAGTGGAACAAGTATTTTAAAACGGAGGAAGTATGGGTAAAAAGTAGGAAAAATTGACAGGAATATTATGACCTTTGCTCCGTCCGCTCAAAATAAAACGACCTTTTGAAATTCCCCCCAATAAAATGACTTTTTACCCTTATCTTCTTAAAGTAGAACATCTTCAAGTGGTAACCGGATTTTGTAGGTAGAATGGTTACGTGGCAATGACCGTTGGGGTTTTTAAATACTCCTCCTTTTATTTAACCCAGCTCCCCTGTTCCACTCTTTTCTTCTCCCCTGTTCCACTCTTTTCTTTCATTTTCCTCCCTCTTTTTTTTTTAATTTTAATTTTGTGGCCTCCCATTTTATAAATGGTGTCATGTCTTTAAGAAGGCAATCATCTAATGCATCTCTGTCATCTTCTAACTCAAGAAGGGATACTCGTCCAAAAAATTCGGTGCAATTGCGGTAGAGATGCTATGGTTAGAACAGTGAGACAATGGCCTAATTTGGGGTGCAAATTCTATGGATGTCCCTTGTGGCCAGTAAGTGTGTTTGTATTTTGCATTTGAATCTAATTTGTACGTATTGTATTTATCTAATGAATTTGTTGTTGTTTGTAGGAAACCCATTGCGATACGTTCAAGTGGGTCAATGACAACAATGAGGTAGAAGATTTCCAAATGAAGATGTCAGAAAAAGACACAATTACATTGGAATTGGAGTATGAGCAAAAATTAAGAGATGATAAAATTAAGAAACTACAATTGAAGAAGGAGAATTTGGAGGAAGATGTACAAGAGATGAAGAGTGAAATATCATGTATCCGAGTTGAGCTAATGAAGGCTTGTAGAAGTGAAAAAAATTTGGTTATAGTGCTTGTATTTTCATGGATCTTCTTTGTTGCAACAATCTTGTCTGTCAAGTACTTGGTGTAATTAACAAGCTTTAACTTGCCATTTATGTAGTAATTATGGGCTGTATTTGAAGAATACATTGTCTAAATAATGACATGTGTTATTTTATTAGCTAAATATCAAACAAGATAATTAAGCAATTATAGCAAGTGCAAGTACATGTCATATATAAACATTTTTCAGTGAGTTCCAATTGTTTGGACTAGGTACACATGATTAGACATGATTAGTAGAAGTTTGTCTTGACCGAGTTCCAATGCAGAGGCTTGTAGGACCCTGCAGCACTGGAGTTCCATCTGAGCTGAAAACCACTGCAACTCCAACAGGAACCTGTACACAAAAGCAAATGGTTATAGCTTTCAAATAAAACACATCCAAACAAAAATAGACAATGAGCATGGGAGATATACCTTAGTCCTGCCTCTTCCCCTCCCTCTTCCTCTAGCAGCAGAAGTTGCACCCCTGCTTTCCCCTGCCCCTCTCCCTGCAGCTGATCTACCCCTCCCTGAACCTGTCCCTACGGCAATTGCACCCCTCCCTCTTCCTCTACTTGCTGCAGTAGTAGTTGAGATAGATGCTCTGACATTAACCTGGCTAACAACTCTTGCACCCTGGCCACCTAAAATGATCTTCCTACCTCTTCCAAGCTAAGAAGGTTGTGTTGTGGTTGTGTGATGGTGTGTTGATGGTTGTGCACTTGTAACTGGATGGCCGGGAGTGGATGAGGAAGCCATCTGTGATCCTGCCATGGTCTGAGAAGTAGTTGCATCATTTCTTGGCCTTCCCCTCCCCCTTTTTGGAACAGGTTCTGGAGGCACATAAGACCCTTTATCTGGACAACTCCTTTTGTTATGTCCTTTCACATGACAAACTGAGCATGTCATTTCAATCCCACTTCTCTGTAAAGAACCAGGTTTTTTTTGGGTTTTCCTCAGGGTGTTTTATCCTGTTCTTTCTTGGTCTCCCGAGACCAATCTTTATTGGGGGAGGATCTAGGTTACAGGGTACCTTTGGCCAGTACCTTTCACCTTCACAAGGTGGAATAGAACCACCATATGCTAGGAAATAGGTCTCAACTTTGTAGCACTGATCAACATAAGCTTCTGGCACTCTGTTTAGATAAAATATACAGGCTATGGCATGACAACAAGGCAACCCTACCATATTCCACTTCTTACAGGAACAAGACCTAGTTTCTAAGTTAACAATTAGTTGGTCTAAGTTATGTCTAACATTGAATAGAATTTCAGAAGAAGGGAGGACATCATAATATGCAGCCTTTGCCTTTTCTTTCTCTAACTTTGCTTGGATTCTAGGGCATAGAACAGACTTACACTTTTCCATTTCTTTTTTTTTTGTTCACTAATCTCTGCATAAGGGCAACCCTAATATCTTCTAGCATATAAATTAAGTGCTTTGTTCTAGCATTAATTATGTATGCATTGAAGGTTTCAGCCATGTTATTAGTTATGGCATCAGTTTTCACAGAGGTGGACATGAAAGCTCTACAGAAGCAGTTAAGGTTATACCTCTTGAAAGCAAGTGCTGCCTCAGGGTTTAATTCAGTCAATTCTTCCAAAGCTTCATTATAGGCAGCCTCATTGTAGGTCTTGGCAATCTTCCAGAACTGAAGCTTCATCTCATCACCCTTGTATGTTCTGTTTCAAAGGGCAAAGATATGTCGTGCACAGTGTATGTGCTCTGCTTTTGGGAGCACAGCAGCCACTGCATGAAGTATTGCCTGAGAATCATAAACAAACAGTAACACATTGTTAAATAAGTTGAATTTATGGGCACAACAATAATATGACAACAGATTTTGGAAGAATTATTCACCTAATGTTCATCATAAAGTATAACTACATCAGTTCCATCTTCTAATGCCAAACAAGATTGCAGATGGGTGAAGAACCAAACCCAGGATAGGTTGTTCTCTCCTTCAACTGCAGCCCATGATATAGGGTACATTTGATCATTAGGATCTCTACCCACTGCTGTCTTTATTTGCCCCCCAAGAAATGTCTTCAAGAAGGCTGCATCAACACAAATTACTTTTCTACAACCTGCCATCCAACCCTCTTTCACTCCATCAAAGCACACAAACATTCTCTTGAAAACAGGAACTGAGTACTTTGGACTTGTATCAACCACCAACTCCAATGTTGTGTTAGGACTTGCAATCTTCAGAGCTTGTACATATCTCTCAATCTTCATGTAATGGTCCTTCATACTTCCATGCAGCAACCTATGTGCATGATATTTTACCTTATATGCAAAGTCTCTCTTGATGATTACTCTATATGCTCTTCTAACTGTTTATATGATTTCCTTTGCCGGCCAGTGTGGCCTTGCTTTGAAGACCTCCAGCAGCTCCTTAGCAAGCCATGTGCTTTTCAATTGCCTTTTCTATTCATACTTCTATGGCATGTGTGAGAGTCCACCACTGTCTTCACCAACCAAGTTTTGTCTCTTGTGTGCATTGAGCAATAAAGATAGAAAGGGCACTCTGCAACACACTTCACACCCAACTGATCTTTCTTCTTATTGCTTATCACATACCTCACATCCCTACCTTGCATCACTGCATATTTGCTAACAACTTCCTTAAACTCAGATTTGTTGGCAAACCTCTGCCCTACTTTCCAAACAAATGAAGAAAAGTCAGTATCAACTCTGATTAACACACCCTTCTTCACTTTATGACCTCCTTCTGTTTCATCTTCACTCTGAATTGGTGAGTGAGCCTCCTCCTCACTGTCCTCATAGTCAGTTTTCTGACCTTCTTCTGTAGCTGTGGAAACAACAGTGGCAGGTGGGATTTGTTTTTTTTGCTTCCCTAACCTCCCTTCACTTGCTTCCTTTTGAAGTTGCTGAGCTATCTCAAAACACTTGTGGTTCACAGTCTTCACCCTCTCTCTAGCCTTCCTAAGCTCCTCATCACTATCATCAGACTCATCAACAATGAAATCAGTCCCTTCAGCTTGTTCACTCAACTCATTTGCTTCAATTTCAACATCTAAATCACTTATTCTGCCATCATTCTCCCCCTTTGATTCACCCCCCTCATCTCCTTCAATCTCTGGCACATATTCAGGATCACTATCATCACTACAATCACTGTTAAAACCTATAACCTCATCCCATCTCAAAGGATTGTCTCCCCTATTATCCTCCCAGTCATATTCCTCATTTACCACGGATTGTATGTTAAGTGAAGAAGTGGTTTTCTCTTACAGGAATGTTTGTGTTTGAATGGGGAGCTCACTTGGTGTGACTGTTTGATCTAGTTTTAAGGGTTTAAGTGTGCTAATTGAATCTATCAAAGAGGATAAGGGAATCCTATAAGAGCTTGTTTGGTCCTTGGTAGATGTGGTAGTTGGGGCACATAAAGCAAGTTGTGCTGATGTGGAAGAATCTTTTCCACTTGAGGCCAGGTTGAGGCTTTTTGTTTTATTCTAGGACTTGTCCTAATGGGTTGCACTATTTTTGTGGGTGGTCCCTTTCTTGGGGTTTTTTTTCTTACATTGCCTTTTGCTTTTATGACTGGTTCAGTTTATGAAAGTGTGAGATATTCAATTTGTGATGTGTTGTCAACAGTTTCAAGGTCAGTCTGAGGTGGATTTTCAACTCCTATATCACCCACTACTTCTTCCCTCCCTCCACTATCATCATCAACATCTTCACAAGCCAAAATAGGGCCCTCCTCATGATGCATTAAGTAAATTTCAAGTTCCCTGTATTTTTTACTTAACTGTATCAACTCCAACACTTCATTATCACCCTCAATTCTCCTTAGACCATCTTGCAGACTCATTCCTGGGATGAGATACAACATCCCAGCAACACAAGCATACCCACACTTCTCTATTAATTCAAGTAACTCCCAATAACACAATATATCAGGGTACACAACAAAATTTCTACCCATACCACAAGAGTAAATCAACTCTCCATTTCCAACATTTTTGAATTTTCCACCATGCCAGAATCGAATGGTAAGTTTATCACAAAAGGTAGACATTTTATCTACATATCAACCACAATTATTACATTTATCAATCTAATCAATGAAAACAAATCAGATATTCAAAAAAATCAACCCCTAAAACAATCGTAAAAACCAACCCTAACATCAAATCGCATAATTGCACAATTAACAAGTTATCCAATTCAACTAAAGCTACTAAATTTAGCATCTAATTAGCATAATCGCACCATAACACAGCAAAATTGGACGCAAATAACTACAATTATCTAAATAACACATTCACAAATCAGACAAAATAATGCAAAATGTAAGCTCAATTACATACCTTCGAACCAATTCCAGATTTTCCAATCACACAATTCGAGCCTTGCTAACAACCCACTTCAATCCCTTCCCCAACCACTAAGTCAGAGGAGCAATTAATTTCAATGAGCTTCAGTCCTTTTTCGCGTCTTTAATGGAGTTTGCAGAGATGACGAAAGAAGGACAGAGAGATAAATTGAATTAAAGACAGGGAAAAGAAGGGTAGTTGGGTAATTAATGCCACGTAGGCTAAATTACGAGGGAAAAGAAGGGTCAACCCTTAGCGTGGACCAGTATAACAAGTTGTAGCCGGTAACCAGTAAAATGTTCTATTTTAAGAAGATAAGGGTAAAAGGTCGTTTTATTGGGGGAATTTCAAAAGGTCGTTTTATTTTGAGCGGACGGAGCAAAGGTCATAATATTCCTGTCAATTTTTCCTAAAAAGTATAGTCAAAGTAATCATATAAATAGTGAAAAAATTAAACAGTTGTGATTATTAAGAAAAAGGGAGAGGTTTTTTTTTTTTTTTTTTTTTTTTTTTTTTTTTTTTTTTGTGGAGCGGTATGGTTAGAGAACCTCGTGCCCTAAGTATTAGGATCATGGGTATTTGTAGAATTGTAGTCCACTTAATTTTGGTACACATATTGTTTGGGAAATTTTCAATCTCTAAATCCATACCTAAAGCCACAAAGTATGAGGTTCAAAAATTTTAAGGGTAAGTGTGTATAGCTGATTCCATAACTCTAGCCTTTAGGTGGAATATGATGAAAATTGTTAATGGTTTAGGGTTGAGAACTAGCATACATAACATTTTTTGGGAGAGTTTTCCCTCTAATTGAGGTCAAACCTAGCTTAAATTTAGATTAGTTAGAGTCAAGTAGTCTATCAGACTCTAAATTATCGGGTATGTTTGCATAAACAATTAAGGAGTTTCTCATGTATAGCGACTTTATTTTATAATAGGTACGAATCTATGATAGGTTATAGACATCCAAAAATTTCATCAGCACCAACAATAAATTATAAAGGGCCTAGGATAAAATGCAACTTTCTAAGGCAAGTTAAGACTCAAAATGGAGTACGAAGTATCTTCGTACATACCCAAACCAATCCACGAAGCCCATACAAATAGACATTACATAAACGCCTATGCCCAATAACACTTTGAGGTTTGATGTTTTTTGGGCCTAGATTTTGAGAACAAAGGAAAGTTTGCCACTCTTTGCAAGGTAAAATAGGAACTTTTAGGGGTTGTTTGGCATCATTTTTGGTTTTCAGTTTCCTATTTTTTGAAAACTATAAATCAAAAAAGGAAACAAGAAAAAAATATTTCCACTTTTTTGTTGTCAGTTTTCAAAATTATTATGATTTTTAATAAGTTTAAATAATTTTTTATTTATTTGTGACATATATCATATACTTTTATACAACGAAAAACCAAAAAACAGAAAATCACAGCAATGTCAAACGAACTCTTAGATTTTAATTTTTTTTTTAAATTGCCAAAGAGAGAAGATGGTGGGTCGTCTTTGAGGGGGATGTGGTCGGTCGCCGGTCAGGGTGGTGGTGGTGTTAGTCGACGATTAGGGTAGTGGTGTCAAGGTGTTAGTGATTGGTGACAAAAGGGAAGATAATGGTAAAGTACTAAGAGTATGGTTGTCTATTCACACTAAATATTGGCGGTTTTAATCATTTTGGATGGCGGTATTTAACACCCCTATAACTTTCCATATGCTTAATTTTCACTTCTCCCATTGAGTGTATTTATTAATTTAGTGTTTTATATAAGTATAATTATTGGGGTACTTTAGACAATTTATGTGGTTAAAATAATAATATATATAATGAATAGATAAATAAAATAAATTGTTTAATGGCTCAAGTTGCATCATCTTGAGGACAAAAATATTGCATGCCTTTAGATAGGAACCATCTTATGCACTCATTGATCAAGTCTTTGTCGAAGACTAATAGTCATGAGCACTAAGGCTACTACGCCTAACATGTCCAAAAAATTACTAGCCTTGATCATTTGCTAATATTTCTTTTGTTTATTTATTTGTCTTCCAATCAATTATTCATTCCTAAGCTAGCTTGGAATTTAGACCAGAGGGGATAGAAAAATTAAGTTCTATTACTATTGATTACCTCGTTTTGAATTGTTGTCTCATATGTATATATCACGAATTTTTTTTTATTTTTTTATTTTTTTTTCCTAGTGTAAATATTGCTAAGGGTCTGTTATGATTGACTGAAATGAGCTAAACTAAACTGAACTTATTGGAGCTAAACTGAATTGAACTGAACTGGATATTTTATGAGAAAAGGAAATTAAGATAAGAACTGAACTGAACTTATTGAACTGAAAATAAGATGAAGAGAATATGCCCTAATTCTACACGAAAAGAGTAAATACTTATATTATTGAAACAAATTGGAATAATTAGTGTATTCAAGATCGAGCTTTGTACACATATATACGAAGTATAAGTTGGCTCAATGGTAAGAAGAAAAGGAACCCACTGAATCGACACCTCTCATGAACCAATCAGTCCAACCACATAGTTTAAAAGTTACAAAGATGTTCCAACAAGTAAGATTGGTTTAAAATAGGTAAAAAGGGGATTCGGGCTTCTTCCTTCACCAAGGAATTGGTCAATCACATTTGCATCTTACCATTAAGCGAACTTATACTCCAGTTTAACTAAAACATTTGTATTATATCCCTTGACTTTTATATGACTAGGGAAGCTAACGCGCGCGTTGCGCGCGAAATGGCTAGCCTTTGTAACTTAATTTCACTTGTCTTGTGTTTGCACTTCACATGGAGGAATAAAAGATTAGTAAAGGAATATATTTCTATTGTTTAGGCATTGTTTGTTTGTAGTCGTCCTAAGTTGAATGTTACGTGTGAAATATCTCGTATATTGAAAAAAATCTATCTTTATTATTATTTGTGTATATGGTGATTCTTTTAAATGGAATACTATGTAGAGTTACAGTAGAATATAATTCTTAGGTTTTTCAATGATCATGCAGAAAAGGAACAAATGTTAGAATTGTTGTTTGTTTATTTTCGCAGTGTGATATTAGCATTACTTAATTGTGGTGGTACAATACGAAATAGAAAAAGAATCATCAATGATGAAACTGAAAACGACCAATTCCTAATCCACCATAGAGGCTAACAATATTAATCAATGAGTTCATCTCTAATTTATTAAAAGTACAATCCTTCTAGATGAAACCGAAACAACCAATTCCTTCACACTCTTATGCCCAACCATACATTATATGTACATATATTTTACTAAAGCAACCTATATCCACCTATCAAGTCCAGTCTAACCAATGAGTTCTTAGACTTAAGAAGTCTGATCCTGTATAGTGTATAGTGACTAAATTCAAGTCTAGACTAAATTATGAAATTAATCTTATTTTACACTGATAAATTGCTCATATGCTAAAATAATGATCTTAAATAGAATCCCAGTGTGATCCTATCATTACAGGTTATGAAGTTCAAAATCCATAGTAGAATGTTCTTAACTTAATGATAATCCTGTTTTAAATCTATGGACTTTGCTCCCAGAAAATCCGGCCGCCCTCTTCCATCGCCTCCCCCTCTTCCCTCTCCCTTCTCGAGGCCCCCTTCCTCAGCATTCCCGTTTCCAGACCATCGACCGCGAAAAAGGTCCTCCTTATTTATTCCCTTTCCGCTATATATTGGTATTGTCAACTTTTTTTGGCCACAATTTGATTTGGAATTTTTGGGAAGGTGGTGAACAAAGATGTGGAATTTAGTACTTGGAAATGGCAAAGATAGTGTGGAGAGAGAAAGTTAAAAGCTTTCAAGAGATGGAGTCATGGAGAGGAGGGGGAGAAAGCTCAAATGTATAAGGAAATGTAGACGGGTCAGAACAATTTGAAGTTGGGTTGGAGTACAAAATTATAAATAGAGGTACAAAGGTAAAACACATTTTCAAGGGTAAATAGGGGTACAAAGGTAAAATAACATTTTGAAGGGTATAAAAGTCCGTGCACTATTCATAAGAACAACTTTCTACTTTTTATAAGGTAGGGATTATTATAGTTGTATGTTCTTACTCACTAACAACGAAGGTAAAATTGGGAATATATATATATATATATATATATATATATATATATTCTTTCAACAAAATGGACAAATTCTAGATATAATGAGGAAACTAGTCGGCGTTACCTAATAATTCACCAATTATTTAGCAATCTTTTCAACATAGGCACCAAAGATGAGCCTAGATAGCTTTATATTTTCATGTAAGTTACTATGTATGGGGCTAGCTACAACAGTTAAGCTATAGTGAAATAATGGATAAGTGTTTATTAGCCAAACTAATGATTCTTAACACGAAATAATAATGCATGTTTTGTTCAATACCAATGCTTCCACTTCTAATAATGAGTTAGTTATAATTCACAAGCATCATTGCAATTACTATTGCAATTAGTACAAATTATTACTTGGTTGAATGTATTGAAAAGATAGTTAAAATTGTTGCAACTTGGAAAGAACTATTGTGCTAACAGATATGTTTAAATTTTATGCTACCCTATTTAATACGATGTTTATATACATATAAAAATTAAAAGTGCATGAATCTAAAGGTCCAACTATTATAGGGAAATAGTTTAGTTAAGGTGAAAATGATGAATAGAAAAAGGGAATATGGTTTATTTTCTAGCTTAAGAAGCAGAGAAACTCTCTTTCTAACTATCCTGTTCCAAGTTAACTAGCTTGGCTCTAGCTCATTCAACCATACGTCCATACATGAATATTAGCATATATAACACCACAAGTTGTGTGCATTCTCAAGTCTCAATCAACTTAATTGAGAAGATTAAAATTAAAACCCTACCATGATTTATTGGAGAATTGAGTGTTTTATGTTCCATTTATTCTTTTTGATTTTTTTTATCCATTCTACTTTGAATGTTCCTTTTTTTTTAAAAAAAATTCCTTATATAAAACACATCATATTCCAATTATTTTTATATATATATTTTAACTTTAAAATGCTTCTATCATTAATTTTATATTAATTAGAGACAATTTTTTTAATCATTCAATATTTTCTATCTAATCAAATAAATCACATATACTTCAAATCAATTAATTTAAATAAAAAAGAAAATATTTCCCCTTTATGACTTGTTCTCATTGACTAAACTGAGCTGAACTGAACTGAACTGAACTTATTAGAGTTGAACTGAAATTAACTTATGTACTCGGTATAAAATTGATGGTTTATGCCATGATAATTTGTATTTTTAGTTTTATCCTTCTCTTTTTCTCCCTCTTTTTTTCAAAAAAAAAAAAAAATTCCTCTTTGTGTTATGTAATTTGAACAAACAAAAATATAACATTATTGTAATTTATTAGTGTGATGACCAAGGAAAGCAAGGTACTCTTATTGGTCTAGAACCTTGCAACAATCTTATAAGAGTTACGTCATCTAAGAATTCTGCATCCAGTAACGTAAAAAGATTAAATCAATTATAACCCCTTGATCTAAATATTTTTGTCTTAATTGTCTAACCTTTTATTACAATATCTACACCAATGTACAAGGTTTTATAATCGATGATGTCACAGTAATTAATAAAAAAATTTGAATGAGTTTATTTTGATTGAGTTATTTAAAGGTATGCACGCATGAATGTTTCAATCTTAGGGTATGTTTTATCTCATACGTTGAAATTCAGTTCAGTTCAGCTCCTAATTTCCTTCTCTTATAAAATATTCATTTCAATTCAGTTCAGCTCAGCTCAACTCAGCTCAGTTCAGTTCAGTTCAGTTCAGTCAATGAGAACAAGTCCTTAATCTTCAAAACTAGTGGAAATAATTATTTTAAAATGAAATTGCCACACCAAAACTAATTTTATATTTAACAGAAAATGGAACATATAATTAACGCACCAAAACTTATCTAGTGAATTACTTTGATTGATTTTTAAAATTAATAATTACAAATTTAAATGCACCAATACGATTTAACTTTACCCATAATAGCCCCAAAATTCATGAGCCAAACTTATATCGGTCGACATGCCGTGGCTTCTAGAGGGGATAAGATAATTTTCTAGAGGTGATAATAGGTTAAGTTTCCATTGTCAATTTTGCAAGGAGGAAACTTCCAAATTGAAATGAAAGAGATAACAAAAAAAGTGGGGAGCACAAAAGTTATTGGAGTGCTCTAATAATGTGATAAACAAAATGATAGATAAGAATAAGATATCACCAACACTATTATTTTTGTACTTGCATCACTTACCTAAATATTTGATTATTGCAAAAATGAGCAATTCAAGTGATGAAATGTTATTTGTAGTGAGGTATGATTGCATTGAAGTGTGTTATATCACTCATTATTATTGATTGGGTAGCAAACTAAAAAACAAACAATTGGGTGATGGTATTGGTATGGGGCCAAAAATAATATTATGTGGAGATCTTGTATAAAAGTTTTATGCTAAAGATTGATTATATAGTTAAAGATATAGAATGACGTGGACACCATGATGTAGAGTGTGACAGATGAAAGATCACACAAATCTCAATTATTATTTATGGTTTTTTAGGTGATGAAAGAATTGAAAGAGTGCAAGTCTAGATGTTATGTTTTGTCATGAAAGATTTACGATCGATGAAATGAAATCAATTTCTTTATTATTATGAGCCTTTTCAAATAATGCATGCAGGTTAATATGTGTTTCATGTTAATAACAAAAAAATAGTTTTAATCACTTAATAAAGCTAGGAGTCACTTAATAATGTTTAACCCACATGATCAATCGATGCTTGTGTCGCTCGATCTCATCCCAACTCAAGCTACCATCTTAGATTTATACACTCATCGCAACCCCAAAACAAAAAGATTCATGAATAACATTGAGGGACGTACAACAATAACAAGTTACCACCGTCGATGGTTGAACTTGATTTCAAATCTATGACCGAGCTTCGTCGATTATATTATACAACATACATCGGTACATGTATATATTACCTAGAACATACAGTGTACTAGTCATCAAATGAAATAGTATACTCCATAATTCCTATATGGTAAAGTTCAACCAATTCAAAATTTCACAATGGTTTTTAAACTGACTTAATGTTATTTCAGATGGTATACTACAAGAGGGGGCTGAATTGTAGTAAGTTCCTAGTGCCTAATTTTCGCGGAATATAAAATAGTTATAGTTAGGAATTTAACGAGTGCAAAGCAGATTTCACGAGGAAACCTTCCAGGGCCTAATTGGAAGTAAAATCTTGGCCCTTCTCGGGGCTTTCAAACAATCTCCACTATAATAGGCAACTTTTCTTAGTACAACCTATTATTACAGACCTTTCTCGCAAGTTCCACTACAGACACTTGCCACTTGGTAGGAACCTATCCTACCAGACCTAAGACACATTCAGGTTCCTTTTTCGACCCAACACTCAGGTTCCTTTCTCGACCCAAGACACACTCAGGTTCCTTTCACTTACTGTGCACTCACAGCTACCACTTGAATTTTAGAGAATTCAAACTCATACATGAATTTAAGAGAATTCAAACTCATCACACCCCAAAACCCAAAACACTCAAACCCTTTTTTCCTATTACAAGATCTCATCGAATAACTCTAAATACATATTTATGAATAAAAGATAAAACTAATATGTTAGACACTCGAGATCAATCTTGAACTCACTGGACGTACTGTAACCAAAACCTGATAGGAACTTTGACCAGAAGGACTGACTTAGCTTCGTGGTGAAAGATGAAACCATTAAGCACGACCACTACACTTCGTCAGCCTCAACTTTAAATGAATACTTATGAGCATATTTATAGTACACTCGAATTATTCATTTCATCTTGAAAAAGATAGGTTTTATGAAAAGATAAGTTTAAAAGATATTTTCTAAAAATAAGTTTTCGAAAATAATTTTTTTTGTTAAGAATAAAATCTGTCAATAATAACAAGATAAACATAACATAAAATCAGATTTTATTCCAATCTTATCTTTTTGTTTAAAAATACTTTTTAAACAAACTTATCTTTTTCTGAAAGGGATTTATTAGAAGATAAATATCTTTATTCAGTAAAACCAAATCCCTAAAAGATATGCACGTATTAGATAAATATATATATCATTTAAAACCGACTTTTAAAGATGTGCATACTTAAGTTCCTATTAGGTTCCTGAACTCTAACAGTCTCTGAGTTCTTGACAGGTCAGTAACTCTAATCTCATTGACTGTCTGGAGTTCCCCTTGGTTCTATATAGACTTGTTCCACACCGACTTTTATGTCCAACATACTTGCATGAATCCTAGAGTAATATACTTCTATTTCTCCGTGTTCATGTTGCTTCTCTGAAACTCTTGTTCTGTAATCCTGTAGTCTTAATGTATTCAAGATCTCAGGTTTTGCCCCAACATTACACCGGAACCAGGTCGTTACAACCCGTTGTGAAGTTCCTGTTAAGAAATTTCTTGAAGTTCCATTTCTGGAACTCCTTTTCTGACTTTACTTGTCCTCATGGATCTTCTAAAGTTCCTTTGTTTCAGTTCCTACTTCAACTCCCAAAGTTTACTAAACCTGCAAACATCACAACAGTAGAAAATCCTTATTAAATGGAAGTTTGCTCAATTACTAACATCATCATCAAAACCTCATAAGGATCAACAATTTCCCCCTTTTCGATAATGACAAACTGAGCAAACTTCTGAGGATAACAAACTAAAGCAGAAGGTTAGTTTTTTCATTTATAAAAACAATAAAGAAAGCTAAACTTAATTAAAAGACTCCTACACATTCATGACCTATATATATGCGTAGGATACTTTCCTCGTGAAGCTAACATATGTAAGAACCTATTTACATATTTACCTTCATGAATCCTTCGCCATCATCATGGTCATCAACCATCACTCATCATTGCGCTTGTTCTTTATATTGCTTAACATATACTACTCAAGTTCCTTACATATATACCTGTCATTGCTCAGGTTCCTTGTACCCTGTTCCAAGCATAACTTGTTCTTCCTATGTACAACTCAACAAACATATTAGATAGATAATCATCATTAGTTTACGATCACTCAACACTTAAATTAATTAGTAACCAACAACGAAAAAATTGATTGTTGAATCTTCGAATGTTATCGTGTTGTACTGTTGTAGAGGCTTCCGGGCCATGTGAACTATAATATCCATACATATGACCATGTTGTCCATGTGTTACACGTGAAATTGATAGAATTAAACAGATGGAATAATTCACAACTTGAGTATATATAATATTGGTTTGAATGGAAAAAAGGCAAACATGTTTTATGTTACGTTTCTTAACAATTACAATTGCAAGCCTCTTATGTGTAACGCATATAACGTGTAGAATATATTTGCATGCTGGTTTGCGTAGTGTCTCTAGTCAACGACATTTTTTAGTTTATGTTCTGTACTACTGTAGTCTACGTAGTATTAAAAAAACAATTATATTTTATTAGAAAAGAATAAGTTCGATCAATTGGTTTGAGGGGTGTTCTTAATAGAGATTGATTCTACAATTTTAAAGTTGTAAGATACAATTTTTAGACCTAAAATAAATATTACTTGTTCATACAAATATACAATCATACATAAATTCATGTTATCCTAACAAATTAAACACACATAATACCATACTCCGCAATATCTTTGTCATTATGTTTATATTTTTAAAATGTAATACGGGTATTTTTTATATATCAATGTAAGTAGTAAGTAGTACGAAGTATGTAGTAAACTAGTAATGGAAGCTAATTAAGTATGTTATATAGTAGTTCACAAATTATTGGGTGTAGGCACCCGCACCCAACAATTTGTGTAGCTGTGCGATCTCCTTCTTCTCTTTCCTTCTCTCTCCTGCAATTTGGTGGTGTATTTTGGTGGTGCGATTTGGTGGTGCAATTTGTTGGCGGCGATTGGGATTAGATTTGGGTGCAATTTTACTGGCGGTTTGGTGGATATTGGTGTTGGCAATTTTCTGGTGATTTGGGTGATTTGGTGGTGGCTTTTTTTTTTTTTTGCGATTTGGTGGATACTTGGTGCATATTGGTGGTTCGCTGCTGATGGCGGTGGCTGGGTATTTGTTGGTTAAAGAAATGTTGAAGAGTCTCGTGAATTCTTTTATTTTCTAATAAAAATAATTCATTTTCTATTTTGAAAATCATTAATTTCGTATCTTATTTATAAAAAATGACCAATCCAGTTTATTAGCTTGGTCCATAATGTGGGTCTAATAATTGTGTATTTGGATACGACTTGAAATGAGCTTTCCAAGATATATTATAAGCCCAATTCCGACTTATAATGGAGAAGTTATGGCCAAAATGCTAAACTTGGTCCTAATTGAATTTTATGGGAAGCCCAATAGTCATGTGGAGGGTCCATTAATTATAATTGTATTCCTAAAGTCATTAGGATTTATCCTAATCTTCTAGAAGGTTATTTTAAGTTCTAAAGGGATTAGGATTAGTAATTATAATTATGATTGATTTTAAAATGATAAAGAATTATATTTCAAATAAAACAAGTGTTTTACAAAGATTAAATCCGGTTTTAATAAAAGATAAGTACAAACTCTAATTAAACTAATTCAATTAGGAAAAGGACTCCGTACATATTCTTATTATGCATCATCTAGCGCGTCGTGATATGCCTTTCGCCATGTGATAGAACTATTGCGTCGCAATAGCCCTGTCTTGCCGCGATATAGTTGGCTTTATTCCGAGTCAAATTCTGGCTCTTTTCTTATTGTTTATGGTCGAATTTTCTCTATAAAATAGGGTTGATTTTCCCCATTTTAAAATCATCAACAATTATCTATTTTCTTTTCTCTCTCTAAGCTAAAACTTATTCTTTCTCTCTCTCTTTCTTGATTTCTAAGCTGTTGGACTTAATGATTTTGATGATGACACAACCTCACTTACTTACAAACTAATAAGTGCTTGATTGTTTGAGTGTGTGCTCAGTTGCAAAGACCAAGAGAATTAAGTGTCTTGTAAAGATACCATGAGGAACAAGAAGGCCAGAAGCAGAGCTATCCATAAAGAAGAGTTCCTTTGCAGGAACTGGTGCTTCAGAAATGAAGACTTGAGAAGAGAAGGTTCCCCTCATGGAACAGAAGCTTCAGAGAAGAAGCTTTATCAGAGAAGAGAAGTTCCTTCCAAGGAACAGGAAGCCTCGGAGTAGAAGCTTCATCAGAGACATGAAGACTAAAATATATTTTTATATTCTAGGATTTATGTAAGTATAATATGTTAAATTGCACTCGAAAATGCTGTGTGGAATTTGTCTAAAAAGATAAAATTGTGCATGCTAGTTTTTAGGAAAGTGGTTAAGTCTTTAACGTTTATCTTTTTCTTAACCAAAAAGATTTTATTTTATTTCTGGTTTTTTAAAATATCTTCTGCAAATAAAATCTCCCACGTTTTCTAAAAACTTGCGGCCTACTCCTCCATGATTCTCTTCAAGTCATGGTCTTGCACATTGAGGAGTTCATGTTTCCTTAATTTTAGGAACATGATCTTCTTAGTGGGTTGGATTAGTGGCGTAATGGAATTGCTGCACAAAGAGGATTTTCCAAAGCGTTTGTTGATCTATAAATAGCTATTGATTTCTGTTGGAATATATCACCCTTGCTCACATAAGTTTTCAAGCTTTAATTCGAGTTAAGAGTCCAATTCCACACAAGTTTAATAGAGTGTTCTTAATGTTCTTATACTAGAGTTTTATTTCTTCTTTCGAGTTGTAATTTGGGGAATGGGGAAGTTCGAGTGAAATTCTGTGAATGAGAAAGAGAAGTGAGAAAGAGAAGAGAAAGAGAAGAGAGAAGAGAGAAGTGAGAAGAGAGAAAGAGAAGAGAAGAGTGACAAGTTGGGTGACTTGTTCCTCGGGGTTTCAGGTTCGTTGAGGAACTTGAAGTTTGAGTCTTTAGTTTGTAATAGGACCATTTGCCCTATTCTAGTGAAGATTCTTTTCCCAAAATCCCAAGCGTTCGTGGTTATTCTCCTTGTTAGGGCCAATGAGTTTTCCACGTAAAAATCTCTCTTGCATCTTTTAGTTTCTTTAGTTAATCTTTCTGTTCCTTTATAGTTTACTTAGTTTTAATTCTGCAAAAAGCTTGGCTAAGCTAAACTCTCATACTACAATTCAACCCCCCCTTCTTGTAGTATTCTTTGAAACAAAATAAGCCTAGCCTTTTCAAAATACACCATACGTCTATCACGAGACTCAAATACACATAACCAAGCTCAAAGTTACCTTAGACCTTGACGTGAAAGGTTGATAGTTTTGAGGGTTTGGTCCAAATCTAATTTCAATTATTATTGCTTGATTTAATATTTTTATTGAATTTATTAACGTATGTATTGTATTGATAGAAAGAGATACGAGGCTTCAAAGTGAGTCATTCAATTGCTCTATTTCTTTAGAAATCATGTTTACATTGTTTTATTGATTTCTAGTATCATGTTAAGATGTCTTTATTGCTTTCTGGTATCATGTTAGGATTAAAGATTTGATTTTTATTGTTTAGTGACATGTTAGGATTTGTTATTAATCATGTTAGTATCATGCCTAGCTAGGATCTTGCTAATAATATTATGCTTTGATGAGATTGTTATGATGGTGATGATTTGTTATATCAATAATTTTATGTTGCTTGATATTATTGTTGGTTCTTGATCACGCTATCTCTTGCAGGTTTAAAGGGAATTTGTACTTGAAATCACACTTAATAAGATAATTAATAATTTTATTTAGGCTTATATGATTTTAATTCAAGTGATCGCCATAATAGATTTTATTTGTGCATTACTAATCAACCAACATTCTAAACAGGTTTAGGATTAATATATTGATTGTATTATATGCTGATCGGAAAGCACACATGAATATGAGAAGAAAGCTAAGAGTTTATCATGAGAAAGCTAAGAGAAGGTTAGAGTTTTCTTTTTTTTTTTTGTTTTTTTTTGTTGAAATTATAGACGTGTATAAATACTTATTATTTGAATGGTGATAAAAAATTTTGTCCATTAGATTCATACAATTAACAACTTGTTGAACAATTAGGTTTTGATGATTATAAACTAATGATGATTATCTATCTAACGTGTATGTTAAGTTGTGCATAGAGAGAGCAAGTTATGCTTGGAACAGGATACAAGGAACCTGAGTAATGACAGGTATATATGTAAGGAACTTGAGCAATATAGGATAAGCAATAGAGGAACAAGAACAACGATAAGTGTTATGGTTGATAAGCATGATGATGGCTAAGGAACCATGAAGGTAACTATGTAAACATGTGTTTACATATGTTATCTTCATAAGGTAAGTATCCTATACATATATAGGTTATGTATGTGTAGGAGTCTTTTAATTTAGTTTAGTTTTCTTTATTGTTTTTATAAATGAAAAAAACTAACCTTCTGTTTTACTTTGTTATCCTCAGAAGTTTGCTCAGTTTGTCATCATTAAAAAGGGGCAACTTGTTGACCCTTATGAGGTTTTGATGATGATAGTTATGATTGAGCAAACTTCCATTTAATAAGGATTTTCTAGTGTTGTGATGTTTGCAGGTTCAGTAAGCGTTGAGGGCTAAAGTAGGAACTGAAACAGAGGAACTTTAGAGGATCCATGAGGATACAAGTAAAGTTAGAAGAAGAGTACCAGAAATGGAACTTCCAGAAGTTTCTTAACAGGAACTTCGAAACGGGTTGTTACAACCTGGTTCCGGTGTAATGCTGGGGCAAACCCTAAGATCCAGAATATATCAAGACTACAGGATTCCAGAACAAGAGTTTCAGAGAAGCAACATGAAGACAGAGAAATAGAAGTATATTGCTCTAGGATTCATGTAAGTATGTTGGACATAAAATTTGGTCTGGAACAAGTCTATATAGAACCAAGGTGAACTCCAAACAGTCAATGAAATTGGAGTAACTGACTTGTCAGGAACTCAGAGACTGTCAGAGTTCAGGAACCTAATAGGAACTTAAGTATGCACGTCGTTAAAAGTCGGTTTTAATGATATATATATTTACCTTATACGTGCATATCTTTTAGGGATTTGGTTTTACTGAATAAAGATATTTATCTTCTAATAAATCCCTTTTGGAAAAAGATAAGATTGTTTAAAAAGTATTTTAAACAAAAAGATAAGTTTTGAATAAAATCTGATTTTATGCTAAGTTTATCTTATTATTATTGACAGTTTTTATTCTTAACAAAAAGATATATTTTCGGAAAACTGATTTTTAGAAAATATCTTTTAAACTTATCTTTTCAGAAAATCTATCTTTTTCAAGATGAAATGAATAATTCGAGTGTACTATAAATATGCTCATATGCATTCATTCAAAGATGAGGCTGACGAAGTGTAGTGGTCGTGCTTAATGGTTTTATCCTTCACTACGAAGCTAAGTCAGTCCTCCTGGTCAAAGTTCCTATCAGGTTTTTGGTTACAGTACGTCTAGTGAGTTCCAGACAGATCTTGAGTGTTCAACATATTATTTTTATCTCTTTATTCATAGATATGTATTTAGGGATATTCGACGAGATCTTGTAATGGGAAAAAGGGTTTTGAGTGTTTTGTATTTTGGGTTGAGATTGTGAATTCTCTTAAATTCACGCTTGTGTATGAGTTTGAAATCTCGTAAAATTCGAGTGGTAGTTAGTCACCCTGAGTGTGTCTTGGGTTGCACAGTGATTGAAAGGAACCTGAGAAGTGTCTTGGGTCACCTAGGAAGTGTCCTGGGTAAAGGGAGAAAAAGGGTCCTGAGAAGTGTCTTAGGTCTGGTAGGAAGTGTCCTATCATATAGTCAAGTGTCCGTGGTGGAACTTGCAAAGCAAAGGTCTGTGTAATAGGTTGTACTAGGAGAGTTTCCTATTATAGTGGAATTTGTTTATAAGTCCCAATAGGGCCGAGGTTTTACTTCCAGTTAGGCACTGGATGGTTTCCTCGTAAACTTGCTGTGTGCTTTAAGTTCCTTTACGTTTTGTTTTTAATTTCCGCATAAGTTCCGCGATTGGAACCTACTACCATTCACCCCCCTTTTGTAGTAGTTCATCTAAAATAACAATTGGTATCAGAGCAGGTGCTCTTGATAAACCGGGCAACCCCAAGGAGCAAGTTCCAGGCTTGGATGGATATCTACAAGGAATGCATTTAATGGAACTCAACCCTAGAACGTTCCCAATACCACGTGAAGACCAAAGTCTGCTTGTGAAGCAGACGTGATTCAAAGATGAACATCTTTGAGGTAAGTGTCTCGTCTTTGAAGTCTTGATTATATGCATGACATTATGTGTACAAGTTCCTTGTAGTATTTCTAGTTAAATTTTGGATTTTATTTTGAAAGTTTGCAAATCAATTTTGTGTAACCTCAAATCTGATTTATTGAGTGAAAAGTATTTGTCAGATTTACAAATTGATTTATTTTTAAAGAATCGGTTTACTGGAAATAGTTCAAGGAACATATTATGTAGAATTATGCATATTTGGTCTCTTGGAATCTGGATTACCCCTGTATGGAAACTTAATTCTTTGGTCAAGGTAATGAACGTATATTTTGAATATTTGCCAAAGAATGACCTTATCATGTGTATGTGTTTTTCTGAATATTTATTATGTAGACACATGATGTTTATTGTTAGTAAAGATAGTTGGTTTAACCATAGTTGTTTTAGTTATGTATTATTGATGTCTATTACTAACATGAAGGTACACAATATAAATTGGGTAACTAAATCCAAAAGATGACTGATTTTGCAGGCTAAGTGAGTGGAGACAACTTATTAATAATGATGATATTTGGTTGTTTGCATATAAGCAATTATGTGCAAATTCCTCTCACTAGAAAGACTTTATAAGAGGTTTGTAGTAGGTGAAGCGACAACATGGATAAGTGTGTAAGTCGCCTATACATCTCTCTGTAAATATTGGTCATGTGCTTTTGGTATGTATTAATCCTTCACAAATTCCTATTGAAATTCAATTCCCTATTCTTATGAAGGTTATTTGTGAATGGATGAAAAGAGAAGTTGTTTGGATGTTTATAATGTATATCATGACAAACTAACTTCTCTTCTAGCTTTGTGCAAGTTATTAATGATTGTTTTGTAGGTTTGTCCATTGAGACAAATTGGTGCGTAAAAGTTTGTTCCATTAGGAGCTCAGTGCTTAAATTGGTTGGAACTTGGTGAACTTGGAATGATAAAATGAATTAGGGATATAAGAATAACAAAGCTTCTATATCAAGGTGCTATAGGAGTTAGCGTACACATTCTGCAAAGATTCTTGTTCAAGTTCCAGTTAAGTTCTTCTTATTCAAAGTTCCTTGGAACAAAGCATTAATTCCTGTAGTAGACTCTTATGAAGGATGATGAGTTAAGATGATTATCTTTGACTGCGTGTTGGAGATTCATCATTTCGTTGATGGAACGACATCTAAAAGGGAGTATTCTTACAGGAACTTTATGTTTTAACACTTTTATGCTTTAGGTTTTATCTACCTCTTTTGACTAACCTACTGACATTTTAAAGGCACAAAGGAACCTCTTGGGTTGTGAACTTTCAGGTTATATCTTTTGAATGATAATATGAGGGACTTTGACAAGGTGTTGAAGAATTTGAGATTAAATCAACACGTTTCTCTACTCAAGATACAATGGTCTAAAGGACCAGAAGGACATGTTCCAACTTTATGTCAAAAGGAACATGGAAGAGTTAAGGTTTATAATAGGAGGGAACTCGCATTATCTCGACAGCGAGGTTCCAAAAGATATGATGATAGCCAAATCGAGGTATCTCTTGCTATAAACCTACAATGGAAGAACTTTGACTTATAATACTAACACGAAAGGTAAAATTTCTACATAACAGGAAGTTAATAAGTCAAGTTCCTATCCCATTGTGAATATTTTTCTTGTCGAGTTTTTAATGCACATTCTGGTTTTCAATTGCTTGTAACTCCAGTTGTTTCATGGCTTCAAGATGACATCATTAATAAAGAGTGGAAATGTCACATATGAAGGGAATCAAAAGGGAACACATAATTTGTGGATCTCAAGGTGATTCCTAACAACAACCTGACATTTCTAGGTTTTATTGAAGATGAGATACTTCTATGCTTCAAACTATGAACATGTAAATCTTTTCATGCTTGATAAACCTAGTAGGAAATCGATAATAGGTATATGTATATGTAAGTTCCAACAGGTTAAGATCGAGAAGCATGAGAATCAAACACATGTTACATTCTTTTTCAACTTCAGGTAGATGGTAAGCAACACTAATCCATTGGATCTTAGTGATATGGATATGTTTACCATGTGATATGTAGAGACTAATTGAAAGAGATGTCTTGTTTATAAGTAATGAAAGCAAATGAATACTTGGTTACTTTTCTTAATAGAAGAGATGATGAACTGTTTGTTGAAAGTCTTTTCTATCACAGGGTATGTGGCTGAGTGTTCATCATTTATGAAGGTATATATCTAACAATGGAACCTAGTTCCAGTAATGGTTGATGTTTGTTGCAGGAACACAGGATTGATAACAAGTTTCCAACTTTGAATCATGAAAGACACGAAGAAAACAAAGTTATATGCTAATGGTCTTTGCAGGTTCTTTGGAATAGTTTTCAATGTCTCTTGCTACATCATCAACACTGAAGCAATAGATCTTTGATGAACAAGACACCCTATGTTCCACTTAGGGATGTTTGATGATAGAAGTTCCAAGGCGATTTATCCATAAACGCCTATACTAGTAAAACATAAAGAGTCTACACTATCATGTTAATGTGCAATAAGTGAACATATTTTGAGACTGACTGGTTTGTTCCCATCAAACAGGTTATAAAAGATGAACTCATGTGTTCTTGAAGAACTAACGGAGTTCCTAGTAAAGAAATATGTCACTAAGGATAACAACAAGGGCTAGCTACATATGTTGAGGAACTTTGAGATGTTAAGTTCAAACTCATGCAGCAAAGGTCAATGAACTCAATACAAGAAAGCAAGTTCCAACGAAGTTCCAGAGCTGAGATAATATTTGTTCCAACCAGAAATCTCTCAAAAACTATGGAACTAAAGTGTCTTTCATGCATATATATAACCAAAGGGAAAACCTCAATAACCAAGGATCAGAGAAGAGCCTGAGATATCAACCGAAAAAGATGGACTTCATAACTCATAGTTGTATAAAAGATAAGTCTGTTTTTAAGGTTGATGTAAACATGTAATTGGTTGTTATCAGGTTAGATGTGCAGCAGGAACTTAATAAGCTTAAAAGGAAGAAGATGCATGTCACATCCTGAACCTATTCTAGAACACCTAAAAAGGGTCGGAGATTAAAAAAAGGTGTTCTGGAAAAAGCTTGTTGAGTAAGGCACGTGAATGGAACAAGGCCAGGTTGGTTCTTAAAAGAAACAACCAATACAAAGGTATGTATTGTTTTTAAGGAACTTATTGCTCGTGTAGCTAGACTTGAAGGTAATTGAACATTATTTTATCTTGCTGTTTATATGGGATTAGAGTTGTACCACATGGATGTCTTGGATGTCTTTTGTATAACATTTTGTTATAGATGTCTATGTGGAACATACTCTAGGATAGATTGCTATCCAAGTTCCTTCTTGAAAATTGAGCTTTAAAATTATCAATTTTTGTTTTCAAGATGGATTGAGTTATTAGTTGTACTTACTTACATTGATTATATTTTTGGTACAACTAACGAGCCATTGTGCATTGGGTTTTGCTAATCTATGATAAGAAAATATATTTGTAAGCATTAACCACTGACAATGGAACTTGAGTTAGAAGTGGAAGTTCATATTAGATTTGAAATCATCAAGGAACAGAACAACCACTTCAAGAACTCCAAGGTAAGCCATCATATCAACCTATGTATTAATAGTTACATCTTTATTGATATGAGACTACATAAGATATACGTTCCTTTCACATGTCGGCATTAGATGAATTGGATTGATATATCTTTGGTATGGATGCAATATGTGAATTTGTGAATTGATTCTCTTATGGTTGTGTCTTGACTTATCATATTCTTGTTTATTTCTTAATGGAACAAGACTCGATGAAACATAACATGAGTATAAAGTATTTTTCCCTTAAGTTATGTCAAGTTGGGGTTCCTATGCATGTTAAACTTAAAGTAAAGAATGTGCGCTTATTGTTTATATGTCACACTTAGTTCTTGTGTTGTAAAAGACACACTCACTTGCCTAAGAGTATTAGAGGTCTCATAATAGAACTATGGGTGCTATCAAACACGAAGTTCCTAAGTTTCCAAAGGAACAATGGAAGAAACTTTGGTGGAACAAGACAGGTAAGTTCCCAGCCCGTTTGTAACTCACCTTGTTTAAATTTCAGAGGGAACTAACCTATCTTTTAGTCAACTTTCAAGAATCCACACCATATATCTTCGATCGCAACATTATTCTACAACTCTAAGTTGTGTGTTTGTGTTGCATATACTCTAATTTTCTCATATTTAGAAAATCGAAGATTCTTTTTCACCTAATTCAATTTCCTATTTCCGTTTACACACTTTTACTTCTTATTCTTAATTCCCATGTGCTCTAAGTTTGTTGATCATCTTTTTATGATTTGATGAAACATGGAAAATGGTGATTATATGTTGAGGGGGAAGTTGAAGAAAAGAAAGAAGTAAGTACTTGAAAAGGAAGAAGAATGGTAAGGGACTCAGGGGGAATAAGGTAGGAACCAAGAAATCAAAATGGTTCATGTCTGGTTGTGGAAATCAAGTATATGATTACGTAATATCTTCATTGATTTAAAATGTGTTATTCCAGGAAAGCATGAAAAATTTGTATAATGAAACCCCTTGTAAAAAAAAAAAAAAAAAAAAAAAAAAAAAAAAAAGAGAGAGAGAGAAAGAAAAGGAAAAAGGGTGATCAAATATTTAATTTCCTGGATATCTATATATGAAGAATGTTGACTATGTTGATGTCGTGTACTCGTATACTTGGTGAGCTAGTGAAGAAACAATAATAAACGATGAAGGAACTTGATTATGATGAAACTGAAATCTATTTAAGTTCCAGCATGGAGAATGTTCCTCAAAGAAGTTGATGGTTAAGGTAAGGGAACTTGGTTATCAATTGGCAAGATGAATAATGTGTTGTGATTAGCAGGAGGATCAAGAGTATGAAATGAAGAACAAATGCAGTGAACCTCTTCTTAAAAGGTCTAAACGAAGAGCACAATTTCCACTTCACGTTCCCTCTACTTATTTTGTTCCATATGCTTCTTTATACATCCTTTAAGCTTGCGCTTTCATTTGTCTATTCATGCAATCCATTTCTAACTTTTTAGCTCTGATCTTTACTTGAATTTTAACTTCTTGTTTGTCAAGTTCAATTAAGGGTTTTGAAGTTGGGCCTTTGGATTGTGAGTTGGACATTAGTGTGGAAATGGTATCCGTGTTTGAAAAGTGAGTACCTTGAGGCTTTTAGGAACAACAAGTGTTTAACCAGTATATACTTACTTATTATATGGTGGTAGGTGTGACATATGACTTTAAGTGCGTATAATTTACGAAAAACAAATGTGTGGAATAATACCCTTTTTGATAATGTCAAAAGGGGGAAGAATATGTATGATGCTTATGGTATGCAGTAATTAAGTCTAAAGTTATTACATCATGATTGTTGAAAGTATTTATATATTGATAAATGATGTGTATTGCTAAGTTCCTAACTATTAAGTTCTTGTGTATGTTCTTAACTTGTTTAAATGTTATTTCCTTGAAAAACTAAGGGGAAATAAATGTACAACGATTATCCTTTAATATGTGATGAGCATCATTAGTTTGTCATCATCAAAAAGGGGGAAATTGTTGAGCAATTAGGTTTTGATGATTATAAACTAATGAAAATTATCTATCTAACGTGTATGTTAAGTTGTGCATAGAAAGATCAAGTTATGCTTGGAACAGGATACAAGAAACCTGAGTAATGACAGGTATATATGTAAGGAACTTGAGAAATATAGGATAAGCAATAGAGGAACAAGAACAACGATAAGTGTTATGGTTGATAAGCATGATGATGGCTAAGGAACCATGAAGGTAACTATGTAAACATGTGTTTACATATGTTATCTTCATTAGGTAAGTATCCTATACATATATAGGTTATGTATGTGTAGGAGTCTTTTAATTTAGTTTAGTTTTCTTTATTGTTTTTATAAATGAAAAAAACTAACCTTCTGTTTTACTTTGTTATCCTCAGAAGTTTGCTCAGTTTGTCATCACTAAAAAGGGGCAACTTGTTGACCCTTATGAGGTTTTGATGATGATAGTTATGATTGAGCAAACTTCCATTTAATAAGGATTTTCTAGTGTTGTGATGTTTGCAGGTTCAGTAAGCGTTGAGGGCTGAAGTAGGAACTGAAACAGAGGAACTTTAGAGGATCCATGAGGATACAAGTAAAGTTAGAAGAAGAGTACCAGAAATGGAACTTCCAGAAGTTTCTTAACAGGAACTTCGAAACGGGTTGTTACGACCTGGTTCCGGTGTAATGCTGGGGCAAACCCTAAGATCCAGAATATATCAAGACTACAGGATTCCAGAACAAGAGTTTCAGAGAAGCAACATGAAGACAGAGAAATAGAAGTATATTGCTCTAAGATTCATGTAAGTATGTTGGACATAAAATTCGGTCTGGAACAAGTCTATATAGAACCAAGGTGAACTCCAAACAGTCAATGAAATTGGAGTAACTGACTTGTCAGGAACTCAGAGACTGTCAGAGTTCAGGAACCTAATAGGAACTTAAGTATGCACGTCGTTAAAAGTCGGTTTTAATGATATATATATTTACCTTATACGTGCATATCTTTTAGGGATTTGGTTTTACTGAATAAAGATATTTATCTTCTAATAAATCCCTTTTGGAAAAAGATAAGATTGTTTAAAAAGTATTTTAAACAAAAAGATAAGTTTTGAATAAAATCTGATTTTATGCTAAGTTTATCTTATTATTATTGACAGTTTTTATTCTTAACCAAAAAGATATATTTTCGGAAAACTGATTTTTAGAAAATATCTTTTAAACTTATCTTTTCAGAAAATCTATCATTTTCAAGATAAAATGAATAATTCGAGTGTACTATAAATATGCTCATATGCATTCATTCAAAGATAAGGCTGACGAAGTGTAGTGGTCGTGCTTAATGGTTTTATCCTTCACCACGAAGCTAAGTCAGTCCTCCTGGTCAAAGTTCCTATCAGGTTTTTGGTTACAGTACGTCTAGTGAGTTCCAGACAGATCTTGAGTGTTCAACATATTTTTTTTATCTCTTTATTCATAGATATGTATTTAGGGGTATTCGATGAGATCTTGTAATGGGAAAAAGGGTTTTGAGTGTTTTGTATTTTGGGGTGAGATTGTGAATTCTCTTAAATTCACGCTTGTGTATGAGTTTGAAATCTCGTAAAATTCGAGTGGTAGTTAGTCACCCTGAGTGTGTCTTGGGTTGCACAGTGAGTGAAAGGAACCTGAGAAGTGTCTTGGGTCACCTAGGAAGTGTCCTGGGTAAAGGGAGAAAAAGGGTCCTGAGAAGTGTCTTAGGTCTGGTAGGAAGTGTCCTATCATATAGTCAAGTGTCCGTGGTGGAACTTGCAAAGCAAAGGTCTATGTAATAGGTTGTACTAGGAGAGTTGCCTATTATAGTGGAATTTGTTTATAAGTCCCAATAGGGCCGAGGTTTTACTTCCAGTTAGGCACTGGATGGTTTCCTCGTAAACTTGCTAAGTGCTTTAAGTTCCTTTACGTTTTGTTTTTAATTTCCGCATAAGTTCCACGATTGGAACCTACTACCATTCACCCCCCCTCTTGTAGTAGTTCATCTAAAATAACACAACTCTATTAGAAATCATTTCATAATCATTTTCCTTTATCATATATAATTCAATCTTAGCTTGTTCAAGCTCAAAATACAAACAAGCATCATTACGTGAAAAAACACATTTGGCACCGATATTTATCCTCCTAAGGCACCGGTTTGAACCCGTGCCTATGTGGGGGGGTGCCAAATACCCCCTATTTGGCACTGGTTCAAAACCGGTGCCATAAACAGGTTTTGGCACCGGTTAACCGGTGCCAAAAATACTAAAAAAAAAATATTTATCCTCCTTTTGGCACCGGTTAACCGGTGCCAAAAATGTCCAAAATTTTAATTTTTTTTTTTGGTTTTTTTTTCACTTACCAATAAAATCAACTGAAAAAAAAATAACAATTCACAACAAAAATCGAATTGGTTTCAATATATATAATCCAAAATTTACAATACATAATGAAATCCAAAATTTACAATATATAATGAAATCCAAAATTACAATATAGATCAATTACAACTAACATTATAAATAAATAAATAAAAATTACATTATAAATCATAAAAAAAATTACAACATGAACATATCAATATTCTTGCATAATCTGTACACACTAATTAAAACAGAAAAAAAAATTGGTAAAAATAAGCTTAAGAATATATAAAAATTATCAAAAATTTAGTTTCAAAAAAAAAAATATCAAAAAATAGAAAAATTGTCAAAAACGAAAAAAAAAACCAAAATTATCAAAATATAAAATACAAAATAGAAATTGAAATCGAAATATAAAAAATTATCAAAAACGAAAAAAAAGAAACCAATATTATCAAAATATAAAATAGAAATTGAAATGGAAATATAAAAAATTATCAAAAACAAAAAAAAAAAAACCAAAATTGAAATCGAAAAAAAGAAACCAAAAATTCGAAAAAAACAAAATCAAACTCAGGAAAAAAAAAACAAATACGAAAAAAAAGGAAAAAAAACTAAAATCCAAAGTAAAAGGCAAATTAAAATCGAAACCCTAAAAACGAAATCCAAAATAAAAACCAAAATCAAAATCAAAAATCAAAATCAAAAACAAAAAAAAAAACCAAAATTGAAATTGTAAAAAAGAAACCAAAAATTCGAAAAAAACAAAATCAAAATCGGAAAAAAAAAACAAATAGGAAAAAAAACCAAAATCCAAAATAAAAGGCAAATTAAAATCGAAACCCTAAAAACGAAATCCAAAATAAAAACCAAAATCGAAAACCAAAATCAAAAACCAAAATCAAAATCAAAAACCCAAAATTGGTGAATCGAAAACAAAACCAAAATTGTTGAATCGAAAACAAAAACAATTAAAATCGAAAAAAAAAAGCTAGAACTTTAAAAAAAATCCCATAAATTGTTGTTGATGTTGATGCCGGTGGTGGTGCTCGAACTTTGTGGTGGTGGCGGCGGCTGTTGTTGCACTAATGAGAGGAGATCGAGCTTTGTGGTGGTGCTCAAGCTTTGGTTGCTGCATATGAGAGAGATCGAGCTTTGTGGTGGTGCTCGAGCTTAGGTTATTGCATATGAGAGGAGATCGAAGGGAGTTGAAAGATTAAAGAAGAGAGAGAGGAGATCGAAGGAGATGAAAGAAGAAAGAAGAACGAAGACAGAGAGAGGAGAGAGAAGGAGGAGGAGAGAGAAGGAGGAGGAGAGAGAAGGAAAGGAGATGAAATGGGGGAATGGAGGCGGAGAGAAGGAGGAGAGATAAGGAGATCGTTTAGGGTTTTAATTTCCCGTTTTTCCTAAAAACCTTGGACCGGTTCAGTGGCACCGGTTCAAACCGGTGCCCTTTGTATTTTTGGCACCGGTTTGATCTGAACCGGTGCCATTACTCTGGGTCTAAAATCCCGCCCATTTTTAGGGCGGTTTTTGGCACCGATTTGGTCTGAACCGGTGCCATTTGGGGTTGCCTTTTTGTATTTTTCTACTAGTGCATGTTTATGATCGGGATTGAACTTGAATAATAATTTAAAGTATAGACTGAAAGAGAATTTTAAAATTAAAACTCGTTTTTTAACATGTCAAGACCGAATGAAAAATTTTAAAGCTCATTTTTGTTAAAATTGTACTTGCTCAAATTAATCCTAATTATTCTTGTCAAGCTAAATTCGACTTGACTAGTTGACTCGATTTGTTTAAAACTCTATATTAGATGGGAAATTAAAAAGGTTGGTTATTCCATTTGATTTCCTATTGTAGCCTATTAATTAGCACGCTTATATGTGCCAATAGGTTCTGTTTGTCTTTGATTGGTGCGTTGCATGCATGGCCCCATGCATGCTCCCATATTATGACAAGAAGTATGGTGGGCTTGAACCTTGAGTTGTTGAGTGTATGTGGTACAACTTTGATTTGCATACAAATTAAATAGTTTGGGTATATGCTTAATAATTTCTCCAAACTGTTTTATATATCATAATTTTATGACTGTCAATCCAAAACTTATAATTATAAATTTTAATATATTTTTAAAAAATCATATAAAGTTGATGTTTTGAATATATACTTAATATATAAGAATTATACATGTAGTGATTTAATTTTGTAATAATATACAAATACTTTTAGGGATCAAATTAAAGCTAGAAGATTTATGACCAACTCTATTAATTGTAGTTTATGATAATAATTTTACCTCTTTTGATCTATGTAGAGGCAAATTTTTTTTTTATGTTTTACAATATTTTTTTGGTTGGTAAGGAGAATAGCTCTAATGGGCTAGAACCTCTCAAAAGTCCATCCGATCCGGATTAGCAGGCTAGGGCCTTTGGTAAGAGAGGAAGAATAAGGAAATCTCTAACCCAAAATACCTCTAGTACGTGGGGTTTGATCCCACAAACTCATCATGTCTATGAGTGCAAGCTTTCTCATTTAATTAAGCCTTGCTTAGTGAAACCACAACATGTATACTACTTCCGTTAATTATTATGTGCAACTTTGGGGTATTATTTGTGAGATATAAAATATTCCAAAGTTGCACATAACATTGAATGGAGGTAGTATTAAACTTCACGAATAGAAAGCACAACTAAGTTGTAAGTTAGAGTTTGGGAGGTGCCCAGGCCATATCGAATGGGTAAATGTATACAAGTACTGTATATAGTTTAAGCGCTTTGATTCACAGTTTCATACATATGCATGTACATAAAGATATACTACACGAGTTTGAATTGGCTAAAACCGACCTTACTGTTTATTTATTAAAAAATTTATCTCTAAATTCATGTCTCAAACTTAAATAGTATGGAGTTTAAAAACCAAGAGAAAAGATGGGGTCGTTCATATAAATCTTTAAATATCAAATAAAAGAATTAAAATCGTTCAAAGTCGACACAACCAAAATAATGATATCATGAGCCTCCATACTACCTTATTTTCATTCTCGATTTCAAATCAATTTCAACTTGTAAACCAAACTAACTTCTTAAAGATTATAGTGTGGAGACATAGTAGAACCCACAAATCTGCTCATGTGGGCTTGGCCTTGATTCTTTTATGATTTATTTGAACTCCCACTTGAAGTTAGAATAACAATAATTCCTAATCAATAAAGACATTGTGCCAATTTTGTTCTTTAAAAATTTATGATGATGACATTGGTTATTGAGGCGCAATGAGTGACAATTTTAGTGAAGAGCAGTCACACCATGCATGTTGTACATATTGTAATTATGCATATTTTCTTAGAATGAAAATAGTTTAGATTGTATTAAATGTGACAATTATGTCCTCGTACGGCCTTTGATATGATGTGTTATGTACTATTATTTTGATTTTTGAAAGATTAAAAATTTTCGTATGAGCATTGTCTACGTAATTAAAACTATTATGACGAGACAATCTAATACATAATATGTTATTAGCTTTATTGGTTAAATAATTATTGGGGGGTTGTAGATGATAAAATTTGTATAAAAGGTAATCATAAAAGGAGTAAAATAAAAGTGAGAAGTATTAATCTTTCAAAAAAAAAAAAAAAAAAAAAAAAAAAAAGAGAGAGAGAGAGGAATTAAGAAAAATAGATGAAAACGAAAAGTGAGTAGAATTTAAAAAATGAAAGAAATAAATACACTATTAAATTGAATATATTATAAAGAAAAACGGATAGCTATAAAAAAATATATATTAAATTGAATATATTAAAAAGTGAGCTGGATTGCTTGTGCTCAACGCAAAGGTAAGAGCGTTGAGGTGAACACTGTTCGAAATCTTCAATCGATGCTATGAGAATGATGATGTGATCAGGTAAGTCCAAGTCTTGGATTTTTCAAATTCGATTGGCTAGTGGAATCGAATAGTTGTGGAATGCCACAAACGTTGCTCTAGGCAACACCCTTGTTGATGCTATGCAAATCGCCTTAGAAAAATGCTCCAATCGTGGGTGATCTGGGATGTCAAGGGAGTGACCTTGACTACGATCACCTAAAAATTTGGATGCCAATTGAGGAAGGTTGCTATGATCAAAGGGAATGTTCGAGTCTTAAGCCTATAGAGTTTGAAGAACTAAGAGGACCTTACATTCATAGGCATCACCATGACTGGTTGAGTCGTGTGCGAAGGATTGCTCAAGACATGTCACAAATTTAGTGGAGTGAGGTGAGACCTTACTGCCCTAGTTTCTCATGAGAAGATGAGAATTGTTGAGCAAACTCAACGATGAATTATTACCATGGTAAGAAATCACTCAGAAAATGAGTCGGTCTATGGACCAGCAATCAATGCGATTGGTTGCAAGGCGGTTGGGGAGCAATGACGATTGCTGCCAACTGAGCCGAGGTTAGCAAAGGCTAACAAAAGTATTGGTGATAGAGCTTGCATGTGGATCCCCGGGCACATGAGCACTTCCAAGCGAGTAAGCGGCAAGAGTAGGCCATTACTCCACCCATTAAGGCGGTTACCCGAGCGAGGGGTGACACTTGGGTGAGATGCAAATCATCTCGAGATAAGCTCCGTGGGAGGGAGCAACCCTATGAGATTGCACTCGGGAAGAACGAGAGCAAGTCCAAAGTGTTCTGTGCCGGCTTTTAAAAGGAATTTTGGATGAGGGTAATGAAAAGGGATCTATGATATTGCCTAAGTACACGTTGGTGCTACGAGATAGCCCAACCGGGTGTCAAGAAGCCCAGGCATGCGAGGCACGGCCAATCCCGAGTAGGGAAAAGTCATGATCCAAAGGAAGATACTAGGAAGTATCATCAAAGTTAGCAATGTGACTAGACACCTCTAACAAGAGAGTCAAGGGGTAAGACCGGATTGAGTGAAGGCGTTGTGCTTGGAAAGCATAGGTCACGCGGTGACCTACCTCCTCGATCTTTGACGAGGACGTCAAGCTCTTTTGGGTGGGGGAGGTTTGTCATAGTCACTTTCGGGTCGACCTAGGCAAGGTCGTCGACCACCCCGCAAAGGCGCGCAAGGCCTTCGAAATCCCACTTGCCTAGACGAGCAAGTATGCACTCGGTTCGGGAAGAACGAGCCAAGTGAGGCTAAAGTAGCTCACTACCATGTCTAAGGTGTGTGAGGTTATCATGGATGACCTCTGGGTGCTTAGACTGTTGTGCGGGGGAAGCACGGGTCAGCTAGGCCTTTGACTTATGGCCAGTACGCGCACGCGCTAAAAAGATCCTCGGAGTGTTTGGTCGGGAAAAACTCCATAACAACCTTTGATACTTATTGAGGGGACTTATTAGGACCCTAATAGATCATACATGGCCTAAGGGCCAAGGTTGGGTTCAAGGATCGGACTTGAGAGTCCATTATTGTGTTACTGTTAGTTGGGTGTTCACTAGTATTCTAAGGCTAGTGCTAAATAAAGCTCTTTAGGGGGCGAGTGCTCACTCAAGGGTCAGGGGCTGACCCAAGGGTGACCTTAAGACTATGGGCCTTAGGCATGGTCTTGGACATAGGATGGCCTATGGAGACCATAGCACACTTGGATGGCTAGGTTGGACACCCAATAGGACAAACTGACTCGGTGGTCCCGGCTAGGAGGGATGCGGGCTGACTAACGAAGGCTGAGGGCTTAGTACAGTGCATGCTTGCTAGTGGTGCGTGGTTTGACTAAGGAATTCTCTTGGGATCATGTTAGGGTGTCTTTATGGTGGTAACCATAGTGACTCCGGCATGGAGGAACGAGTGCGGCCCGGGGTCAACGATGTCTTTGGTGCCTTCGACGAAACCATGGACTTGCGTGGCCACATGTTCGATGCTAAGGAATGACCTTGGCTTGTAGATGGTCTAACCAAAACTCTCCTTGGTGGAATACTTTGTAGGGACTCCTTGACGGTTATGCCTAGTCACCATGATGGTATGTTGTAGACACCCATTTGTGTCTCCCCAAAACCAAACCCGGTGATGAGTGCCTTTCACGTCGAATCATAATCGAATGAAACGAAGTGTGGAAAGGTCTAGTGTTGCGGAAAGTTTTACTTCTTTTCTTTTCTCTCTGTTTTTGAAAACTTTATTTTTAAGAAAACAGCCAATCCAGTTTGGTTGGTCCATTATATGGGTCCAATAGTGGTGTAGTTGGATGGGGCTTGCAAAGACCTTTCCAACGATATATTATAAGCCCAATTCCGATGAATATTGAGGAAGTTATGGCCAATTTACTAAACTGGGTCCGGTTTGAGCTTTATGTACGGCCCAATGATCTAGGGGAGGGCCTAATATAATTTATCATTCCTAATGCAATTAGGAATGGTTTTAGTCTTCTAGAACATTCTAGAAGGTTCTTTTCATTCCTAATTCAATTAGGACTCTTCAAAGTTTTAATCAAGATCAAATAGCATTTTCGGTGGAATTATATTATTTTATCTTCCAGTACAGGAAATTTATCAGATTTTGGAAAACGCGTTGAAAACCACTTTGGCTTCCAACCCCAGGCCTTGGCGCCTGGAACCAGGCTTGGCGCCTGACGCTAGCCACTGGTGCCTGGCACCAGTTAGCCAGGGTTGGCGCCAATGTGTTTTTGCGATCTTCAAACTCTGTTTTGTTAAATTATCTTTTTTGGATGATTTTCTCTATAAATATCGTATCAAAAACTCCGTTTTCAATCATCATCTACAATCAAGATTCACCAATTATCATTAATTCTCTTCATTCATCATCTACATCATTCATTCATCAATTTTCAATAACATTAATTCTTTAGTATTCTTTTCTAAACTTTGCTTTTTAATACAAAATTCCGCATTCACAAGATCTAGATACACCTAACCATATTCGAAGTTGCCTTCGCCCTAGACGTGAAAGGTTTTAATTTCTTAGGGTTTGGTCCCAAATCTCTCTTTCAATTATTTAATTTAATTGCTTTGATTATTATTTTCCTTGAAGTTACTAACGTGTGTATTTTGTTATTAGAAAGAGGTACGAGGCATCCAAGTAAGTACTTTAATTGATTTAATTGATATTATGATGTAGAAATCATGTTTACATTGTTATTATGATTCCTAGTATCATGTCTAGGGTAATTTTAATATTAAATATGATTGCTACAATGCTTCCTATGCTCTTCCTAATATTTATGATTGTTAGTATCATGTTAGGGGTAAAGATTTGATTTTATTGCTTAGTGACATGATAGGGTTTGTTATTAATCTTGTTAGTATCATGCCTAGGATCTTGCTATGCTTTAACATGATTTTGGTTATGATTGATATTATTATTATCAATGATGTTGATTATTTATTATGTTTCTTGATATGCATATTATTTTATTTTTTATTGCTTGATCACACCTTTATTGCATGTTTAAAGGGAATTGGTACTTGCAACCGCGCTTAATAAGATAATTAATAATCTTGTTAGGTTAATTGTGATTATAGTTCAAGTGATCGCCAATAATAGTTTGTTTGTGCATTAAATTCAACCAACATAGATTAAACAGGTTTAGGGTTAATCTATTGATTGCATGTTAATTAGAAAGCGCACATGAATACGAGCAGAATAAAGTAGAGGTCTATTCTTAGGGCAGGTTCAATCTCTTTAGGTTGGATTTGTACCTTCATCCCCGGACCCTTATTTGGTTCATGACCTTATGGAGTTGACGATCTCTTGGATCGTTAAGGGGTGTAACCTTCACCTCGTGAACGGTTTACAAGTTCCTTAAAAACTTGTTGGCGACTCTTTTGCTCTATCTTCTTCCCTTTTGGACGCCACCGTACTTTAGTGTATGATCACAGTGGGGTTCGAGCTAGTGGGATTTTTAAAGCTTGAAATTATTCCCTACAGTTTTTGGCGATTCCACTGGGGAGGATTTCTATTTTAATTCTTGAATTTGTTTCGGCAATGATTTAGAATGAGTGGATGAGACTCGAAAAGTTCTAAGTATTTCATGTGCGTAATTTTGATTAACATTGTGTCATATGCATAAAAAGGTTCTCATTGGAAAGACCATCCGTAATGAGTCAAAAAATATAAGGATTCTACACGTAGGAAATTTGAGAAATGTCTTTCACAACTAGGACTGAAATAACACCGCGCGAAACTGGATGATTTTATTGAGCACAAATAGCTGCTGAGGCATGTGGGAAGTAGCGTCAGGGGCCAGAGCTTGGCGCCACACTTTTAGCCGTAGCGCCAGACGCCAGTATTGGCGCCAGGCGCTACAGTTAAAAGTTGGCGCCAGTCTCTGTTTGTTGGCGCCAATTTCCCCCAATACCGAGCCAGAAATATGCGTTCTAATTTCGACCGGTTTTTCGTATTGTTTGCTCGATCCTGCTTCCTGATTGATTTTTTTTTTTCTCACTTTTCTGAAACCCATATGTGTTCTACATATGGACATAACCCTCTGGGAATTCATGCTCTATCTACCCGATTGAACGCTCCTGGCAACAAAGGGTACATCTGAGAGGTTGAATTCACCAAACCATGGAAGTGAGTTTTTTCTAAAAACTCGCGGTGTCCTATCCACACGCGTTAACCCTTCACGGTTAGGCTTCTACGCGGTGCATCTGGACAATTAACCATGGACCCTATTTGACTAAACCATATCCGAAACTTTAGAGAACTAGAGCCATGGTTAGGTTGCGAACTCATTGCATCATATTGTGCCTACTTGACTAATTGTGCATTATTTGTTGTGCATATATATTCTATGTTCTCTTAACCGTTTGTTGATTTGTGTTGAGATTAAAATTAATGACTTAAAGAACTTTGCCTATTTGATTAATTAATTAATTAATTTGAGTCAATAAAGTCTTTTTTTTTAATCGGAATTGACCTAGTACGACTTTAGGCATACCCCAGTTGACTAATAATACCGAAAACAGTCCCAGACTGAAGCTCCAGTATTGGCGCCAAAGTCTGAGCTGTAGCGCCACATTATAGTGTGTAGCGCCAGACATCTACTTAATTGTCTGGCGCTAATCATCATAATGCGACGCCAGTCCTGTCGCTTGGCCGACAGTTCGGATTATTTGTCGAGTCATCACCTAAAGTCTAATTAACCAGTTTACTAATTAATTCGGTTAATTTTCGCTGTCAATAACACCTTTTCAAGTCATTAATCGAGTCTTGGTCACATAGTCTAGCCACATGGTCTTACACAAGAGTCCAAACATGTCACCTACACTCACTAGTCTTAGCACACACTTTGAGTACACATCACCATGTCCATGTCTTAGGTTCATGCATGAGTCGGTCTTTTCCGTCGTTTAAGTTGGGGGTACATTCTATTCCTAATTCTTTATATCCCTCCACCTCCATCATTCTTCTTTCACATCCTATACCACCTTTCTTCACCTCCTCCATCCATTGCATGTTGAATAAAGTTTGAGTCAAATAATTATCAATAAGTATCCCCAAATTCCTTTCCCACAGTACTTGGTCGAGGAGAGAAGGGCGATTAATCAAGGACAACCGCTTTATTCAAGTCTCGCTTTTTGATAAACCGATTCGTCAAAAGAGGAAGGCTAAGAAGATAATGGCAACTCAAGAAGAAGTCAATGATCTTAAGAACCAATTGGTTACTGTGACTGAGACACTAAAACTTCTCGCACTTAAGGTCGATGATCCCGTGAAGCAACAACAGATGGATCTCATGCAAGAGAGTCTAAGCAAGCTATCTAATGACTATAAATTTCAGGGCATGAGTTCGCAAGGGGTCTCGCTGGACAAAGAACTTCTTCCGCATAAGTTCAACGCCACTGACATCCCTAAATTCAAGGCAACAAATAACCCTTACTTCCATATAAGAGCTTTTGAAACTATAATGAACATTAAGGGTATCGATAAGAAGGTTTTCCCCTCTCTGTTCCCACTATCTCTTGAAACCGTTTGCCAACAATGGTTCTTCTCCCTTGACAAGGAGAAAACCTCTACCTGGGAATCAATAGTGAACGCTTTCGTTGATAGGTACAAATGCAATATCCAAGTTGAAACCGACCATAGACAACTTGAGATGCTAAGACAAAAAGAGAATGAAGGCTTTACTTCTTTCTTTAATAAATGGAGGGAAACTTCCGCCAAGGTGATTGAGGTCCCACCGAAAAGGATTCTGTAAGGATGTTTGTCAAGAATCTCCAAGAAAAGTATTCAAAGCACTTAAAATATCAACACAACTTGAATACTTTCAAGGCCGTCTATGACATAGGTATCGAGATCGAAGATGACCTCGCAAAGCAAAAAGCTACTAACAATAGCAACCACGGTGGCTGGAAAGGAAAGAAGAGCGACAATCCTTCTTCTTCCAAAAACGCCCACTCTAGTAATAATGTTAGTACCTTTGACCATGATGATGTCTTAGCCATGGACAATCAAGGATCTAAAAGGAAACCCAGGCGAGAGTTCACACCCATTGGAATGACTTACGATGCTACTTTCGATCGTCTTTATGATCGAGGGTTAATCAAACTATTGGCCCTACCGAGGATCCAACACCAGAAAATCGATCTTCGAGACGGAATCCAAATTCCTATTGCAAGTACCATCGAGGAAACGGTCATACCACTGATGAATGCTACAGGTTTCAAAATCTCATTCAAGACCTCATAGAAGCAAACAAGGTCCCATTGCCTCTAGCTAGCGAGAAGACTGGGTGATGATGAATCAAATGACACAAGACAAGAGGCGAGCTGCAACGACAAGATTTCGTGACCTCTTTTTCTATTTCTTTTTCATTTTTTTCCTTTCCCCAATAAGTCTAGCATAGGCACCTTTTCCTTTCTTTAGATTAACTTTGTAGATTCTTTATTTTCTTCTAATAAAATGAGCATCTATTTCCTTGCACATGATCATCACATTGCATTGCATCAAAAAAAAAAACCATATCGAGCTAAACACAAGGTATACCAATGATTTGAGGCACCCCTTGTAGCCACATCATATCTCCTTTTGCCCTTCAATTATACAATCCTTTCTTCATAAACCACTTTGAGCCTCGTCTAACGATAGACCCTTCTTTTTTCAACCTACATCTACCTAACCTTGGGATGGGATGGTGTGCACCTCTTGCAATTCTAAAGAAAGCTTGAGTGATTCAAAAAGTTAAATAGCAAAAATAAGCAAAAAAATAAAAATAAAAGTGTACAAAAGGGCAAGTGTTCCAATGTCCTTCATATGAAAATGTCTTCGATATGAACACGTCTCAGATTGCGTCTCTTATCGAGTGCTTGGTATCGTGCCTGAGAAACATGAATGCCAAGTGAGTGATAGACCGCATGATCGGGATTTCCCACACTGATAAAAATAAAATAGATGCTAAAGCAAAAGATAAAAGAGAGCTAAAAAAGAGTAGAAACTCAAGCATAAAAATATAAAAATTCAAAAGCAAGGTTGCACACCTTGGGGGCTTATCTAGGGTCTTGAGCCTTTATCCCCTTCTTCTTTAAACCTTTAGCCTAACCACGTTACAACCCTTAAAAAGACATTTTTGAGGTATACACACTTGTGCGAGGTTTGGCTAGAGCTACGTTCGGCCTGATTCCTAACGGATACGTAGGCAACCTCACATCGAGGTGCGGCCGTAATAAACATGCATTCATATTCACATTCACACACTTACACCATGATCATATCAAGGGATCTCTAATGCTCATCCCTATTCACTTAGAGCTAGACTTGGGGGCTTGATCCCTACATCATTAGCTTACCTAGCCTAAGAGTCACCATTATTTGGCTCTTTTAACAATATATTTTTCCACACACTTAGCTCTTGCGGCCTAGCTTTAGTGTCACTTTCACACACTGCACAGATACATGACCAAATATATTTCCCTTAGGAACCCTTTGTCATGAAATCTTAACGTTGAAGCATACCTTATCATATCAAAATCACCCATAATTGTCATTGCATCACAAAGCATGAAGTACTTAGCCTCCGTGCCTAAGTTACCCAAATGCTTTCATCATTGAGTCAACAGTTGAGATAGCCTAGGATAGATTAATCCTTAAACCTTGAGAGATAGTATCAAATGACATTTGACTAAGTTCATTCAACATGCATCTTCAAACCTTTGATTTTCTTTTTCGCGTATTTCTTTTTTGGGAGAAAGTCGGTACCCTCCACAAAAAAATAACGGAAAATTTTTGCTTTTTTGCATTTTTGAGTCACACGATCACATTACAAAGCACACACGGGTCATGAGTCACACGTGTCTTTTCACTTTGAGTCGAGTCAACCTCGAGTCAATCATATCGAGTCAAGTTTATACTTTGAGTCATGTCAAGTCAATGAGCCAAGCAATGCTAAACCTTAGGTCAACCCTAAGATAATTAAAGAAATTGCCAAAGTTCTATAGTAAAAAATAAATACAGGTGCAGCAGAATGAGGAGGACCCTACTTCAATTCTTGGCGCCAGAGATATCTCAACAACGACAGTGCTCGAAGCCTCTTAGAAAGGTGATTTCGACTTCATACAACAATTTCGGGTTCCTTGGTACGCTAGTTAGCCCCTATAAGCAATTTGACATGATTAAGTAGTCAGTTTGATTACAATTGCAATAAGTGGTCGACCTGATGAAAGATCGTCTCAATTAGCTTGAAGCGCCTAAGATATGGCTCATTACGGAAACACCGACATACTAGTTTTAGCGGAATAAAGTTCAGGCGAGCTTTAGAGATCGACAAACGTTGGTCTTCGGAAATTTTTTCTTCAAGACATTATCGCAACAAACGTTCAAGTACTGAAGCTCTATTGTTCAGAGACGCGTGAACATTTCCATCAAGCTCTTTTGCTCAGAGACGCGTGGGCATATAATTCAAAAGCTCTTTTGTTCAGAGACGCGTGGACATTTCCTATTTTCAAGCTCTTTTGTTCAGAGACGCGTGGACATTTCTTTTCAAAGCTCTTTTGTTCAGAGATACGTGGACATTTCTTTCAAGCTCTTTTGTTCAGAGACGCGTGGACATTTCTTTCAAAGCTCTATTGTTTAGAGACGCGTGGACATATCATCAAAGATTCCCTATTTTCAAGCTCTTTCGTTCAGAGACGCGTGGACATTTCCTATTTTCAAGCTCTTTTGCTCAGAGACGCGTGGACATTTCCTATTTTCAAGCTCTTTTTCTTAGAGACACGTGGGCATCCTATTATCAAGCTCTTCGTTCAGAGACGCGTGGACACATAATTCAAAAAATCATATAAAAAAGAAGCTCTTTGTTCAGAGACGAGTGAACATCGAAACAGTAAGGTGGCGTTCCCTAGATTGTGGAAAGTTGTCACAAACAACTGAAGGTAATTTCGGGCGAATTTGTCTTCGGTCATATTACCTTAGGCATGGAAGATGATCATAAAGCGGATGAGAATTATTTCGAGAGAAATAATTTTTGATAGTGTTCCCTTGGACGTGGAATATTATCAATGCGGATGGAGATTGTTTCGAGAGAAATAATCTTCGATGATGTTCCCTTGGACGTGGATTATTATCATTGCGGAGGAGGATAGTTTCTGGCGAAGCAATCTTCTAATTTGGAAGTAGTTACAAGGCGTAGCGGTTTTCAAGCGGGATGGCATTCTCTAGCTTGCAGGAGGTCATCAAAACAACAGCAGCAGCAACGATCGGTTACTTTCAAAGACGTGTGCTCGACGGTGCAAGATACGCATTTCTTAACTCTTTTATCTGTTTAACTAATACTAGTTTTGCAGGTATCGGCGTTACAAGATTGATTTAGGATCGCAGAACGTTCTGAATCATTCTCTGTCCCTATCGATACTTTGACTTTCGTTTTCGAAACTCGCGTTTCTCCAAACTCAGTCAAAGTGGGGGCTTCTGTAGACACCCATTTGTGTCTCCCCAAAACCAAACCCGGTGATGAGTGCCTTTCACGTCGAATCATAATCGAATGAAACGAAGTGTGGAAAGGTCTAGTGTTGCGGAAAGTTTTATTTCTTTTCTTTTCTCTCTGTTTTTGAAAACTTTATTTTTAATAAAACAGAAAATCCAGTTTGGTTGGTCCATGATATGGGTCCAATAGTGGTGTAGTTGGATGGGGCTTGCAAAGACCTTTCCAACGATATATTATAATCCCAATTCCGATGAATATTGAGGAAGTTATGGCCAATTTACTAAACTGGGTCCGGTTTGAGCTTTATGTACGGCCCAATGATCTAGGGGAGGGCCTAATATAATTTATCATTCCTAATGCAATTAGGAATGGTTTTAGTTTTCTAGAGCATTCTAGAAGGTTCTTTTCATTCCTAATTCAATTAGGACTCTTCAGAGTTTTAATCAAGATCAAATAGCATTTTCGGTGGAATTATATTATTTTATCTTCCAGTACAGGAAATTTATCAGATTTTCGAAAACGCGTTGAAAACCACTTTGGCTTCCAACCCCAGGCCTTGGCGCCTGGAACCAGGCTTGGCGCTTGGCGCCTGGCGCTAGCCACTGGTGCCTGGCACCAGTTAGCCAGGGTTGGCGCCAATGTGTTTTTGCGATCTTCAAACTCTGTTTTGTTAAATTATCTTTTTTGGATGATTTTCTCTATAAATATCGTATCAAAAACTCCGTTTTCAATCATCATCTACAATCAAGATTCACAAATTATCATTAATTCTCTTCATTCATCATCTACATCATTCATTCATCAATTTTCAATAACATTAATTCTTTAGTATTCTTTTCTAAACTTTGCTTTTTAATACAAAATTCCGCATTCACAAGATCTAGATACACCTAACCATATTCGAAGTTGCCTTCGCCCTAGACGTGAAAGGTTTTAATTTCTAAGGGTTTGGTCCCAAATCTCTCTTTCAATTATTTAATTTAATTGCTTTGATTATTATTTTCCTTGAAGTTACTAACGTGTGTATTTTGTTATTAGAAAGAGGTACGAGGCATCCAAGTAAGTACTTTAATTGATTTAATTGATATTATGATGTAGAAATCATGTTTACATTGTTATTATGATTCCTAGTATCATGTCTAGGGTAATTTTAATATTAAATATGATTGCTACGATGCTTCCTATGCTCTTCCTAATATTTATGATTGTTAGTATCATGTTAGGGGTAAAGATTTGATTTTTATTGCTTAGTGACATGCTAGGGTTTGTTATTAATCTTGTTAGTATCATGCCTAGGATCTTGCTATGCTTTAATATGATTTTGGTTATGATTGATATTATTATTATCAATGATGTTTATTATTTATTATGTTGCTTGATATGCATATTATTTTATTTTTTATTGCTTGATCACACCTTTATTGCATGTGTAAAGGAAATTGGTACTTGCAACCGCGCTTAATAAGATAATTAATAATCTTGTTAGGTTAATTGTGATTATAATTCAAGTGATCGCCAATAATAGTTTGTTTGTGCATTAAATTCAACCAACATCGATTAAACAGGTTTAGGGTTAATCTATTGATTACATGTTAATTAGAAAGCGCACATGAATACGAGCAGAATAAAGTAGAGGCCTATTATTAGGGCAGGTTCAAGCTCTTTAGGTTTGATTTGTACCTTCATCCCCGGACCCTTATTTGGTTCATGACCTTATGGAGCTGACGATCTCTTGGATCGTTAAGGGGTGTAACCTTCACCTCGTGAACCGTTTACAAGTTCCTTAAAAACTTGTTGGCGACTCTTTTGCTCTATCTTCTTCCCTTTTGGACGCCACCGTACTTTAGTGTATGATCACAGTGGGGTTCGAGCTAGTGGGATTTTTAAAGCTTTAAATTATTCCCTACATATGCAGTTGCCTTAAATCTAGGGATTAGCTAAGTAGTGGCGGATGGTGGGCGGTTATACGAGGTAACCACCCTCGTCATACCACTCTCCCTAAATTATAGGGGCGGTTATGCTGAGGTGGCAAAAAGGGCTAAGTATGGTTCCTAAAATATCGGACCATGACGTTAGTGGGTTGGCTAACGGTTATCTTGACCATGACCTTCGACGTGGTCAATCGGGAACGCGCTTAAGCCACACCAGAGGGCGGTTCCTATAAAATAGAAGCATCCAAGGGTGGTGGGTGGTAACCATTTGGACGTGGGTAGTTATTCCAAAAGGGATAAAGGCACGTCATGTGGAAGTTACCCCCACTCACTTAGTGGCCCTAGAAAATAGGAGCACTAAGGGGAGTGGACGGTTATGCTGATCAGGAAGTTACAATGGCCAGACAGTTGAAGTGCCACATAGGCACACTGATGCATGCCTCCTAAAATATAGGAGCATGGCATAGTGGCATGCGACGGTTACCAGGCGGTTACAAGGACATGCAGAACGTGGATAACTCCCTTGACTACGTGGACAGGTCCAGATTCATCCAAGTATGCATCCAAGTAGTGGGTAGTTACAAAATCATGGGTGTAGTGGGCATAGTGGGCAGTTATCCTATCTGACTGGGCTGTAGTCAGTGCCTATAAATAGGCCAAGGCAAATTTTTGGGTTTTTTTTTTTCATGTTTTCATTTTTTTTTTTTTAATTTTAGACCAATCACTTGACACGTGGCTCTTAAAATCCAAAATAAATAAATAAATAAATAAATTCTTTCAGCAGTTTACCGGTCATTGGGACCATTTGAGGCTAATATATAGCATAGTTGGGATTATTAGATAATAATTCTTAGTTGGGATTATTAAAAGTAAATCACCCATAGTTGAGATTATTAAAGTGTATTTTTTTATTATTTAGAGTTATTGTGTTTTCAGGGCATTTTACATAATATATGAGTAGTATATAAATTTTTTTATTAATATAATAATATTTGTTTTATTATTTTTTTATAGGTTATGCAAATATTATTATATTGTATTCTCGACAAATTATGTATTTTTATTGATTAGTTAAGATTGTATGCATTATATTATTATAATTTTCAAATTTTTTGCACAAAATTTTAACACATGATATTATTAACATGGAGAGTAGAAAATTAAAGAATTTGCATTTATATATGTTATTAAGATATTTTCTTCTCTAAATGAAATAGACTTTATTGCCAAAATTAATTAATAAGTTTGAGAAAATAAAAAAGAATGATTAAACACAGTCGTTGGCTAAAATTACTATTCAAACTATATAGTTTTTAGAATTTGGAAAAAAATATTATAGTTATTGAGGTTTGAGCAAAAGAAAAATAAAAAAAAATAAAAAAAAAAGAAAAAAAGGCGGGAAAATATTTAATCAGGAGATGACACATGTCGTCATTCCTGATTTGCCTTAGTATATAGTTATAGATATTTTGCCCGTTCACATTGGTAGCAATTTTTTTGAAAAAAATTTCTCTTAAATATCATTTGTTTGGGTCCAATTTAGTCAAAATTGGGCCTAAGCACTAAATGATCCAATTAAAAGCCCAAGGTCAAGGTTCGACTCTCCAATTGCTCAAAAGTCAAAGGTCAGCCCACAAAGTAAGCCAATTGGGCTAAAGCCCAACCTCTCCAAGTATGATGAGGTATAAAAGCCATCATATTAACACATTCAAAGGGGACATAAAAAATACGCATACATTATTATTCCAATTGATATGCTCATTCTTGCATTCAGAAATATTACACAAAAGCCTCAAGCTAAAAACTCTCTTGCATAGTGTCTTCCTTTTACACATTGTACTGACTTTAGCATCGGAGGGGCCTTCCTCGGAAACACCCCCGAGGCTAGTTTACGTGTGTTCACTGTGCAGGAAACCTTCGGCCCAACACAACTTGGACCGAATCCAGTCTTCTCCATTTCAGCGGACCTTCGGCAAGGTCCCATTGTTTTCAACCGAAACAATTTGGCGCCGTCTGTGGGGAAGACTTTCAAAAATCTTTAAGCCAAATTCCTAACCAAGATCATCTTGCAATTATCTTAGCAGCCATGGCTAAGAACCGCAAGAGCAAAAGCCTCCGTCAAGGAGCGGGCGAAAAGCCTAAAACCCCTACACCATCGTCCTCGCCGGACCGGAACTCTCCCAAGGGTGCCGGCTCGGGGGGAGGATCACACAAGGAGGATTCCCTATCTCCTATAATGCATGACCCTCAATATAGGCCGGACCACTCTCGGTCTAGCAGGGGTCAGTCTGATCATAGGACATATTCAGTGTCCCAAAGCCAACCATCGGCTGCACGGCCTCATTACCACACTCGGCCGGGGACCCCTTTGACGGGGCCCAGTTCGGAAGAGGTGGCAAGAGCGCTGGCAGTACTCATGGAGGCAATGAGGGCACAGAATATGCCACCGCCTCGTGATCAAACTCCTCCGCATACCCGGCATCAGCGGAGGAAGTTAGACCATGACGGTGGGAAGCTTCCTTCCTTCCGGGAACTGGAAGAGTGGGAGGAGGATTCTTGGAAAAATGAAAAACAGAGGAAAAAGAACTCTCAATTTTTTAAAGGATCCTCATCCTCAAGACCAGCAGCGCATAAGAGCAGCAGCTCAGCTTCTCGGCCAGAATCTACTCGCCGGGAACCTGAGACTGCTCGCAGAAGCGTCCTTGACCGACTCGGCGGCCAGGAACCGAGCGTGCGTAGTCGCCTCTCGTTCCCTGCAGCCGAGGCCCAGACTTCCCAGCCAGGGACGAAAACCACTCCTACCTCTCTAAGAGGGCGGAGCGCGGTCCCTTCGGCCAGGAACAAGGGCAAGGCCATTATGCTACCCGCTAGTTCACCATTCGAGCAATGGATACTGGAAGAGCGCGTACCCACGGTTAAAATACCGTCGCATATCACATATGACGGAACCACGGATCCGAAGGACCACGTGGCCTCGTATGAGACTCATATGCATCTTTGCCCCAGATCCGAGGCGACTTGGTGCAAATATTTCCCAACCACTCTCAAGGGGGTCGCGCAAGCGTGGATCTCCAAGGGAGTAAGGCAAGGCTCCATAACAGGTTGGGATGATCTGTCCTCCAAGTTCAGGAGCAAGTTTTCCACGGCAAACCGCCGAGAGAAGACTACCGCAGAGCTCATGGGTCTGCAACAGGGGGAAACCGAAAGCCTCCGAGACTACCTGACCCGTTTCAGTAACGAGTCATCAAGCGTCTCCCAGCTGGACCAGGGGCTAGCTGTTTTTGCAATGCAGAATGGCCTTCAGCCAGGAAAATTCCTAGACTTCATGGTCATGCATACCCCGCAGACCTTGGAGGAAGCTCTTAGTGCTTCGGATAAGTTCATCCGAGCCGAAGAATGGAATAAAGCAAAAACCCAACCTCAATCCGGGGGAGGGAAACAGAGGCAAATACCCTTGTCTGAAGGCCAAGGCCATAAGGCAAAGGGAAAATCAAAGGCCTCGGAGCCATCTTCGGCCAACGACCTAAAGAAGGACAGGTTTGCCTCATACACAGGCAGATACGAGTCCTACACTCCGCTCTCTCTTCCACGCGCCAAAATTTACAGTGTGACGAAGGAGGAGCAGAGTTACCGAAAGCCGAGACCACTCCCAGAGTGGTATCAGCGAAAAAATAAAAATCAGTGGTGTGAGTTCCACGAGTCTTCGGGCCACAACACTGAAGAGTGTATCCAGCTGAAGGACCAGATAGAGGACATGGTCCGGAAGGGATACTTGAAAAAATACATCGCGGATCACCGCGAGAAAAAAGAATCCGAGAGGCTAGCAAAGGACCCTCGGCAGGACCTTGATTTCCCCCGGAAAAACAGTAAAAAACCGGAGGGGAAATTCCCTCCGATCAATGTTATCTCGGGAGGAATATACTCTCGGAGGGAGCACAAGCGTCACCTTAGAGCTTTGACTCACCAGGTGAACAACGCTGACATTCAAGCTCCCCAGTCGCCGGTGCCGAACATGACGTTCACAGCCGCCGACTGCCGGGGGATTACGTTCCCTCACGAGGATCCGTTGGTGATCATCGCCACGGTGGCCAACCACGACGTCAGTAAGGTCCTTGTTGACGGTGGCAGCGGAGCAAACATTCTGTTCCGAAAGGCCTACAACCAAATTAAGCTGAAGCCCAAGCACCTTACGCCGGTACCCTATCCGGTATCCGGGTTCAATGGGGCTTCAACTTATCCAGATGGGAAGGTGACGCTTCCTGTCACCATCGGTTGCGATGAGGCAGCCCGGAACGTCATGATTGAGTTTTTGGTCATCGACGCTCCTTCAGTGTACAACGTGATTTTGTGGAGACCCATAATTCACGAGATCCAAGGGGTCGTCTCAACTTATCATCAGCTGATGATTTATGTCTCAGACGCCGGCTTCCCCGAAAGGATACAGGGCAACCAAAAGGACGCCCGAAGGTGCAACTACCTCAAGCCATCCAGTAGTCGCCCAGATAACGACAAGGATGAGGAGGAGAAAGAAAAAGAAAGAGAGCCAAGCACAAAAAAGCCGAAAGGCCTAAGTGCTTCGGCCCAAGGATCAGTGCCCAGAGAAAAAGGTCCCGAAAGGGAAAAGGTTGACTCTTCAGCTGAGCCGCAAGACTCAGAGAGCCAGCCAAAGAACACAAAGACTGGGACACCTGCTGACATTGGCAGCAGACCAGATTCTGAAGAGTCCAGTCCCTCGGCAATGGACATGGACCAACAGACTGAAACAGTTGAGTTGGCCGAAGGAGATGCTGACAAATGTGTAACAATCGGGATGGACCTTGATCCTAACACCCGTTGTGAACTTATTCAGCTCCTTCGGGATAACAGAGATGTGTTTGCTTTCTCGGCAGCTGATATGCCCGGGATAAGTTCAGACCTCATCTCCCATAAGCTTAATGTTGACCCAGCGTGTCGACCAGTTAAGCAAAAGAAGCGGAATTACTCCGCCAATAAGAACCGAGACATCGCAGCCGAAGTCAAAAAATTATTGGAGGCAGGGTTCATTGAACCTTGCCAATATCCGGAATGGCTGGCAAATGTGGTGATGGTTCAGAAGCCCAATGGTACCTGGAGGATGTGCGTTGACTTCACGGACCTAAATAAGGCTTGTCCAAAGGATTTCTATCCCTTGCCAAGAATCGATCAGCTAGTCGATTCGACAAGTGGCCATGCCTTGCTTAGTTTCATGGACGCATTCTCGGGGTATCATCAGATCTTTATGCACCCCGACGATCGAGCCAAGACAGCATTCGTCACGAGCGCTGGGGTGTATAATTACAAAATGATGCCCTTCGGATTGAAAAATGCGGGGGCAACCTATCAAAGGCTGGTGGATCAAGTTTTCGCCGATCAAAAGGGCCGAAACATGGAAGTCTATGTTGACGATTCGATCGTCAAAAGCAGAAAACTAGAGGACCATGTAAAGGACCTGGCTGAAACTTTCGCCACCTTGAGAAAGCATCAAATGAAGCTGAATCCGAAGAAGTGTGTCTTCGGCGTGAAGTCAGGGAAATTCCTGGGTTTCATGGTCAGCAAAAGGGGGATTGATGCCAATCCCTCTAAAGTCAAAGCGGCGCTCGACCTTCCTGAGCCGAAAACAAAGCGGGATGTTCAGCGGCTCACCGGAAGAATGGCAGCCCTCTCGAGGTTCATTTCCAGAGCTTCGGATAAGGGGTTACCCTTCTTTAAAGCCCTGAAACTCCCGAAAACAAAAGAGCTTGTTTGGGAGGAAGAGCAAAAAGACGCCTTTCAACAGCTTCGGGAGCATCTGGCTCAACTCCCAACGCTGGCTAGCCCAGTTGAAGGAGAAACTCTATACCTATATGTGACCGTTAGCCCAGCCACCATCAGCGCAGTATTGCTGAGGGAAGAGAGTAAGAGTCAGCAACCGATTTATTTCGTCAGTCATACACTGACGGATGCCGAGACCCGCTATCCTCTACTCGAGAAAGTTGCTTTCGCGGTAGTGGTAGCTGCTCGGAAGCTGAGGCCCTATTTTGATTGCCATCAGATAGTGGTCTTAACTGATCAGCCGTTGGAAAAAGTTCTTGGCAAGGTTGAAAAATCCGGTAGGCTAGCCAAGTGGGCTTTTGAGCTCACCGAATTCAGCATCAGCTACCGTCCGAGGGCTGCCATTAAGGCTCAAGCCCTGGCGGATTTCTTGGCCGAATGCTCATACCAAGAAGTGCTGGACAGTGACAAGAAAGTCTGGACCGTGTTTACGGATGGGTCTTCCACCGAAAACGGTTCGGGGGCAGGAGTACTGATAACTTCTCCCGAGGGCAAATCCTTTGAGTATGCACTAAAATTTTCTTTTAAGGCCTCGAACAATGAAGCCGAATATGAGGCAGCAATCGCCGGCCTACAATTGTGCATCTCCTTGGAAGCCGATCATGTCTGCTTAAAAACAGACTCTCAGCTAGTTGCATATCAGATCAGTGGCAGCTATGAGGCCAAAGAGCCCTCCATGATAGCTTATCTTGCCAAGATCAAATCAGTCGTTGCAGAGCTGAAAACTTTTGAGGTTCAGCTGATCCCAAGGGGTCAGAATACTCAGGCCGATGCACTCTCCAAACTTGCTAGTTCATCTTTTACCGAGCTGAACAGGTCTGTATATGTAGAAGTGCGTCGAGTAAGAAGTGTCGACGAAGCACCTGAAGTGTGCTGCGCTGACCCAGAGCCTAGTTGGATGGAACCCATTTTAGCTTTTAAGCTTCGGGGAGAAACTCCTGAGGACAAAGCTTTGGCCTCCAAAATGAAGAGAACCAGCTCTAGGTTCATTGTCTTCAGGGGGGAACTTCTGAAAAAGTCCTTCTCAGCCCCATTGCTGAAATGCGTGGGACCAACAGATGCAGATTATATCCTGCGGGAGATTCACCTCGGCATCTGTGGGAACCACATTGGGGGAAGAACCTTAGCCCACAAGGCATTGAGGGCCGGATATTACTGGCCCACCATGATCGCAGATGCTAAGGAGCTGGTTCGGAAATGTGAAAAATGTCAAAAATATGCTCCAGTTATCCATCAGCCAGCAAGGGATCTTCAGCCGATCCTTAATCCACTCCCGTTTGCCCAATGGGGACTGGATATACTGGGACCATTTCCAGAGGCTGTGTACCAGAAAAAATGGCTGATAGTTGGTGTCGACTACTTCAGTAAATGGATCGAGGCCGAAGCAGCCTCGAACATTACAGAGCAAACTGTCAGAAAATTTATCTGGCAGAACATCATCACTCGCTTTGGCATCCCGAGAATATTTGTCTTCGATCATGGGAGGCAATTTGATAACTTATCGCTGAAGCAATATACAGATCAGTTCGGCATCAAACTGGCATACTCAGCAGTATGCCACCCGCAAAGTAACGGACAAGCCGAAGCAGCAAATAAACAGATCTTAAATGCCCTCAAGAAGAGGGTGGAAGATCAAAAGTCCAAATGGCTAGAGGAGCTCCCTGGAACCCTTTGGTCCCTTCGGACAACTGAAAAAGAGGCAACGGGCCACTCACCTTTTGAACTGGTGTATGGTGCCGAAGCCGTCCTTCCAGTGGAAATTGGCTCTGAGAGCCTTCGAGTGCACCATTTCTCGGCTGAGAATGAGCGACGGATGAGGGAATCTCTCGATTTCCTCGACGAAGTAAGAGACTCAGCTCGAGACAAAATGGCCGCCTATAAGCAGAGAGTCAGCAAATTTTATAACCGAAGGGTCCATGCAAGGCCTCTCAAAATTGGAGATCTTGTCCTTCGGAATGCTGCTGCAGTTCAGAAAGGCCGAATCCATGGGAAGCTCTCAGCTACATGGGAGGGACCTTACGAAATATATGATGAGCTTCAGCCAGGGACATACCGACTTCGGCAGTTGGATGGAACTGAGTTGAAAAATCACTGGAACGCTGATGTACTGAAAAAATACCATGTGTAAACCCTTCGGGGCAGAACAATCTTTGTAAGTACATTTTGAACTAATGAAAGGCCTTGGAGCCACCATTTATATAAATATTTACAACTTTTTATCCTTTCAAAATTTTCTTTGTTCTATCTACTCTTTGAGGGTTTTTTATTCAGCCTCGTCTGAAGCCTTCGCCTTCGGGTAACTGGGTTTCAGATTGCTGACAAAACCTGTCTTTTTAAAGAACACTGGTCTTTCAGCTGAAGTCAAACTTCAGTAAGACTTGTTCTCCAAAGACATGAGTCCATGGACAAATCTGGGATATTGCCTTAACTGAGCCTTGTATCCCAGAGAGCCATTATCCGAAACATTGCCTTAAGTTGGCCCTGTGTTTCGGGTATCCATTTTTCAAAGATAGACAGAAAATCAAGGATAACAGCAACAGTTGAAAATTTTTAAATCAGCCTCGTCTGAAACCTTCGCCTTCGGGTAACTGGGTTTCAGATGGATTACAAAACTCGTCTTTTTAAAGAACACTGGTCTTTCAGCTGAAATCAAACTTCAGTAAGACCTGTTCTCCAAAGACATTAGTCCATGGACAATTCTGGGATATTGCCTTAACTGAGCCTTGTATCCCAGAAAGCCATTATTTGAAACATTGCCTTCAGTTGGCCCTGTGTTTCGGATATGCGTCTTCTTTAAGAACGCTGGTCTTTCGGCTGAAGTCAAATTTCAGTAAGACTTGTTCTAAAGAGGTTAGTCCCAGAAAGCTAATATCCCAAGCATTGCCTTCAGCTGGCCCTGTGTTTCGGATATCCAACTTTCAGACAGTCAATCTTCAGTACGACTTGTATCCCAGAAGCATGGCCTTCAGTTGGCCCTGTGTTTCGGATACCCATTTTGAAGAAGTTCAGAAATTGCTTATTCAACTGAAGTCATACTTCAATTTCTGTGGGGGCAAGAAGCACTCAGTGCAACTATGTTCGGCAGAGTAAGAAGCACTCAGTGCAACTATGTTCGGCAGAGTTGAAGAAAAGAAACAGTAAAGCATTCAAAAGTAAAGCAACTGAAGAAAAGAGCATTAGATTAATATTTCTCAAAAATTGAGCTACAAGTTCAATAATTCAGTATCGGCAGCCGCCCACAAGCGGAAAATAACAGCTGCCGAAATACGTACATAAGCAAAAAAATAAAACTGCTGTACGACAAGGCAAGCTGAAGCAAAAAACAAGGCAAAAAAACTCAGAAAGCGGCAAGTCTAAAGTTAAGCACATGATGAACCGCAAGATTCTGAAGACGACTGCCCGAGTTCCTATGCTTCAGCCGGAGGATCAGACTGATCAGCGTTGAGCCCCATGGTGGCCTCAGCTCCAGCAGCAGAAGAAGCGGGCTTTGCACTTTGCCGAGCCTCCCTTTCCCTCTGCTCAGCTTCCAACTCCAGTCTTTCAGCTTCCTCTTCGGCTTCCTCAGCCTTAAGAATTTCAGCTTCAGCTGGAGTTGCATACTTCATGTGAGGGTCTTCGGGATTCTGGACCCACTCAGCACATTTAGACCAGTCCAGTTTCGGCTCAGCATGAAGGCAGACTCTTCGGCATACTCGGAATCCGTTTCTGAAACCCATCTCATATTCCTCTTGGGTATAAACACGGACTTTGAGTAAAGCCTCAGCATCAGCCAGCTTCTTCTGGGTCTCCTCCAAGTCTTCCTTGGATTTCTTCAGCTCATCAGCGACTTGGGAGGAGGAACCTTTCAGCTCATTCAGCTCTTGCTGAATTTGGAAAGCCTTTGTCTGGGCCTGGGCCACTTCAACTTTCTGGATCAGCAATTGATCCTCAGCCTTTTGGAATTTAGCTCTTTGAGCTTCAACAGCAGCAGCAGCCTCTGAGAGTTGGACGTCTTTGGCCAGGAGCAATTCTTCAGCAGCCATTCGGCTGGCTTCAAGAGCCTCTAGACGCTGCTGCACTTCAGCTTGTGCAGCAGTTCCTTCTTGAATTCGGCTCTCAATGGCAGCCTTGAATTTGGAGACGTCCACTCCCATATGCTCCTGGAGGAATTTTTCCCCTTCCATCAGTGGGGGAAAAACCTCCTTCTCCATAGCATCGCAGAAGGTTTTCAGGGCTTCGGCAGCTTTTTTACCGTACTCCTCAACCTCCTGCTGCTTCTCTTCAGCTGCTGCTTGCTTCAGCTTAGCAAGCTTAACTTCCTCTTCAGCCACCTTCTTTTCGTGCACAGCAGCGTCTACCCTATCTTGTAGGGTATCAATCAGCTCTACAGTGAGAGTCTGATTGTGCACGAACTGAAAACAGGAAGACAAAAAAAAAAATATATATATATATAAAATAAAAAAAAAAAAATATGTATATATATAAAGAGCTGAATTTCGGAGGAAATGAAGGAAAATTACCTGCATCATCAGCAGTTGGTTAGACCTGGCTGGGTCAGGAACTGATCTGCTGGATTCGCCCATCCCAGCAGTGGCCTTCAGCGACCAGATCCTTGCCCTGTCTACTTCGGACATGCCAGCAAAATTGCCGAAGTAGGCTGCAGCTCCTTCTCGGTTTTGACCCCATATGAGGTCCCAGATGTGATCTGGGATTGGAATTCGGGGGGCCGAGAAACCCATTTCTCCAGAATGCAGAGTCTGGAAAGAAGGGAAGGACGACGATGGAGCTTGATTAGCTTTGGTTGTCTCAGCATCGTCCTTCTCAGAGGAGTCAATTACTATGACCTCCTCTTCTTCAGGGGTGAGGACGAAAGCCTCAACCTCTCTTGCGATATCTGCCGTGAAGCCCTCAGCACTTGACATCACGGCATCTTTATTTTCGTGCTCAGCAGCACTCTTCTTGATTTCTTCTTGGACCCCTCCCTTAGGTTCGGGAGTTCTCTGATCCACCTCCATCTCAGGAGGTGGCGGAGGGGTCTTTTGAGGAGATTGGGGTGTTGGCTGGGGAACCCTCGGCGATCCATTGCCTTCCTCAGGTTCCCTTATTGCGACGCCGATGGTCATCGGCCTCTGCTGAAAGTCATGAGGGCCGATGATGGCCATCCTTCGGCGCCTTTTCAGAAGAGGCTGCTCGTCCATATCTGAGTCTGAAGACTCTTGTATTTGATCTTCGGGACGAACAGGAGCTTTGCCTTCTCTGTGTCTGTTACTCTCTTCAGACTGTAACAGACAGGGGGGAAGAAGAGTGTGAGTAATTAAAAAAAAAAAAAAAAAAAAAAAAAAAATGAAAATGAAAATGAAAAGAAAAAAAAAAAAAAAAAAGTTGTCTGAAGCTCACCGAGGTTTTCAGCAAAGCCTCGTCTTCTTCAGCTGCTCTAGCTGCAGCTTCGGCCTCAGCAGCTCTGGAGGACCCTTCTCCTCCTTCGCAAGCCTCAAGTACCCGTGCAACCTCTTCGGCTGTGCGGGCAGCTTCAGCTTCTTCGTTCAGCAGCTGAAACCAAGGGTCTCTCTTCTTCCACCAAGGCTTCTGCCTCTGATACAGAGCAACAGCCTCAATTTGGAAGTGGGAAGAATCCAGATGAACTTCCCTATGCCTCGGCTCAGTGATAGACGGGGCCCGTTCAGTTACAACTCGCTCTCGGTTAACACCAAGACGAGCGTAGTTAATACCAACGTTGGTCTCGTCCCGCTCTGAAAAAAGGGAAAGGGAAAAAGTTTAGCTCAGATATGTTGGCACAGCATAAAAAAGCAAAGCGAGAAAAGAAAAAGAGGTAGTTAAAAGCCTCGGCCCCAGCCGAAGAAGCTTACCATCCTTAAACTTTCGGCTGAGGCCAACAGCTGCTAGCATATTCTCTTGGAAAACGTAATGCGTATCGGGGAGCCAAGTCTCCGGGATATGCTGCATTCGACCACTCCCCCCCGGGTTCGGCAGCTTGCCGAAGATATGTTGCTGATCCAGGTTCGGATCCGCCCCGTTATCTGCGGGGGGACCTAGACTTCCCATTTCGGGATCAGGCTCAGCTAAGTACCGGGGAGCGCTGAAGACGCAAGGGTGGCCCGGATCTGTGGGTGCCCTAACCCAAACCCATTGACCTCTCCAGTCCTTGTCTGAAGAGTCATTTGGCCACATGGTCAAGTATTGGGGCCGGGACTCAATCCGATACCACCTAGAACCATGGCTTCCGTGCCCACTTTGAATATTTGGCACTAGCCGATGGAGCTTTCTGAAGCAGTGCAGGTTTGGCACGTATTTGAAGAACTTGCAGACCCATAAGTATGTCATCACCCTTCGGATGCTGGTGGGGGTTAGCTGACATAGGGAAATGTTGTAATGGATCAGCAAGTCTCGGACGAAAACGTCCAAAGGGAACCTCAGCCCATACTGAAGCTGTCTCGTGTACACCCCCACATACCCCGGGGGTGGACGATGGATTCTATCGGATGCTGAGGGCATTCGGCACCAATATCCATCAGCTTCAAAAATGCCGTAATGCAACTCAATTTGCTCGGCAAATCGATATTGATCGGCGTTCTCTACCCACCATGAGTAGGGGCGGTTCTTTATCATGGCCGAAACGACTTCGGCATTCTCCCACTCTGAAAACCCAGGGAGGATATCCCAAAGGACAGCGGGAACTTCATCATCCCGTCCAGAAGCACTCGGCTCATCTGTTCTTTGAGGAGGAGCCGAGGAAAGGGGAGTCGCCCTAATCCCTTCAGCAGGGTCAGACTCCGGCCTTTGACCATTCCAGGTCCCAATCCTGTTCCTAGGATCGGGAATCGGCCTTGCTCTTCTTGGAGCACGGGCTCTACCTCTAACTCCTCTTGCCATGGATTATTTCGAAGAGAAAAGTCGAAAGAAAAGGGGAAGGAGTTCGAATTCGAAGAAAAATAAACTGAAATCAAAGGAATTTACCTTAATCTGAAGCGAAAGTTGCCGATTTACGAGTTCGTAGTGGCAAGTCTCAGTTTCTAAGCTCAATGCTCGGGGGAATTTGCGAAGTTTTGATGCGGGTTCTTGGTTTCTCTCTCGAAGAATTCTGGGTTTGTGTTGGTGAATAAGTGAGGAGAATGACGCGCCTCCGTTTATATCTCCAGGTACGGGATACGAAGAGTCTGTGCTTTAATTTCTCTTAAATACCCACTAAGTAGCCATTAAACACATGTCTTGTGATTAAACTGCCCATTATCCGTCCAACTTCCGCAAATCATTAACCGTTGTTATCTCATTAATTACGGTTTAAATTCAAATTTTTGGATCAATTAAATCATTTACTTCCCTCCTTTTCTGAATTAAATCAAACCCGACCCGTCATCCTTCCAAATCGGGTCTGGGGGGCAAGTTGTTTGGGTCCAATTTAGTCAAAATTGGGCCTAAGCACTAAATGATCCAATTAAAAGCCCAAGGTCAAGGTTCAACTCTCCAATTGCTCAAAAGTCAAAGGTCAGCCCACAAAGTAAGCCAATTGGGCTAAAGCCCAACCTCTCCAAGTATGATGAGGTATAAAAGCCATCATATTAACACATTCAAAGGGGACATAAAAAATACGCATACATTATTATTCCAATTGATATGCTCATTCTTGCATTCAGAAATATTACACAAAAGCCTCAAGCTAAAAACTCTCTTGCATAGTGTCTTCCTTTTACACATTGTACTGACTTTAGCATCGGAGGGGCCTTCCTCGGAAACACCCCCGAGGCTAGTTTACGTGTGTTCACTGTGCAGGAAACCTTCGGCCCAACACAACTTGGACCGAATCCAGTCTTCTCCATTTCAGCGGACCTTCGGCAAGGTCCCATTGTTTTCAACCGAAACATCATTTAAATTATAAGTTTTTCCTAATATGTATGGCAATATCTTTGTAATTCTCACGTAATCAACCTAAAATAAATTGATCATGATTAAACATACCCTGACCACCATAGCACCATATCCTCACCACCTTCCACCTTACCCTTTTCCTCACAAATAGATCGTACCTACCTACCCTAAGCCTGCACGTTGTCCCGAGTCTATTACCCACTTCAAAAGCAATCTATGTCGTCTTGTCATTCTGAGCTCTACCGAAAGCGGGAGGAAGAACATGCGCTATGTCATCTCGTGTCTAATGCCATGCTGTGTTAGAAGTATGGCAAAGAGTAGGAATTAATTTGAATGCCAGCAGCGAGCAAAAGCAGGGTTATTAGCCCCACCACCAAAGAAACCAAGCCAACCCTTTCCCTTAAACACCTGCTAGTTGCCCCACCCCCACCCCCCAGCTTATTACATCATCTCATTCCTCTCAAACCACCCAACTGTGCATGTATCGCTTCCACTCTCAAAACCCTTGAAAACCCTTCTCTCCCTAAAAATCCCTCAACCACCCCTTCTCTTACCTCTAAAACCCTCAACAACCCCATCCTACTGAAACCTTTTTTCCTTCCTTATCTCCTTCAAGTTGCACCTCGCTATTTCATTAGGGGATACGAAAGGAGTGGTTGAGGGTTATGTCGGAAGGGGGAGGGCTTCAAGGGTGGGGGAAGATTTTAATGGGTTGTTTGGAGAGGAGGGGGGCACATGACGTTTCAAGAGTGGGGTGCATGGGGGTGGAGGAAGTGCGGCTCGGTGGACTGGTGGTTCAAGGAGATTAGGAAGGGCGACATGGGGTTTTTAGGGTGGGAGAGAGGCGGGAACGAGAGGGGCGGCTAGGTTTTTAGGGGGAGGGGATGTGTGGCAAGGTGGTGGCCGCCTAGCCGGTTAGGTGTTTTCAATGGTGGGGGTTATGGTGAAGGTAGCTATGATGATGAAGGTAGGGGAAATGGTATGGTGCAGTGGTGTGGTGGTGAGGGTGTTAATTAGTTGACTATGGTTAATCATGAAATGTTAACTATGTTAGAGTTACTAAAATAAATCTAGATTAGAAAAAAGATTTTAACTATAATGCTATTTAAGAGATTTCTAAAAGAAATTAGCTATCAATGAGAATGCGCAAAAGTATATGGCTACCAGTGAGAAAAACTCAATTACTCCACCCGCCCATGATTATCTGCACCAAACGTCATTTTTACGGACTCCTAGGCAAAACTATTAGTGTAGTTTAATTAAGTTGTAAAAAGGAGGAAAATAAGAGAAAGAAAGTGGTCTCATATGTTTAAGTTTGTTAGTAGGTTAAAGTGAGTAGGAAATAGGAGAGAGAAAGTGGTCCCATTACTCCCATATGTTTAAATTTGGTAAGATGGTTTTTTACACTTTAAAATTTACTAAAAAGGGAAAGATAAAAAATTGTTGCACATAATAGAGAGCATCCATTTATGACAAATGTTGCAGATAAATGTGAGCGTAGGGAGTATATATAAAAAAGTTTGTGGCCTAGGATTTGCTCGTGTTTCTATGTTGAATATAATATTATAATAATTAAATTTGTGCTAAATGGGAACAACGTGATTTCTTAGTGGGATTTGAAGTAATAATACACTCAACTAAATATGTCACAGGCACATTTATATCTATACTTAGTATATCTATCTATACTTAGTTAATGACACAAACCACAAACCACAAATGACATGTGTCTAGTGTCTACTGTCCCCCTTCCCTTTCTCCAAAGTACTATATTTATTGGTGCTTTTAAATTGTCACTTCTTCCTCTTCCTTTTAAATTATTCCAATTCATTTTTTTTTCCTTTTTTCTCTCCTCTCCCTCCTCTCTATTCTAGGGTTTTAGTTTTCTTGGCCGTTTAGATCAGAAATAGTCTAATTTCTGACTTCTGTAATTCAATTTAGTTTTTTTTTGTTTTGTTTTACGGTTTGGTTTGTTTGTTCTATTTTGTTCTCTCTATCTGTGAGAGTCTATCCTAATTTTCTAGGATTTTGATTCTCATTCATGGATGAGAATTTTTTTTTTATGGTTCTTAAAATAATTGGGAAAGTGATTTTGATTCCTTTGTGTCCGGGATTTGTCATCAACTGGTCGATCAAAACATCAACGCAAATTGATGAGGTCTCAACTTGGAAAGATGCAAAGACATCAAAAATCTCGCGTCAAGCTCGAAGTGGTGGAGTAGAGCTATGACAAATATGCAAATTAGTTATGATTTTGATTGTACTCCGTAAAAGTTATGATATTTTCTCTGAATCTGTGGTTCACAAATCTTTATTATTGTAGATGTTGTATGGCTTTTATTTTATGATATTATTACTTTTCGTTAAAAATAATAATAATTATAGGAAATTTTGCATTAAACCCCCTTTTATAACCATTTTTATTGCAGGAAACCACCTTATAACTTTTTTTTTGCAAAAACACACCTTAATCTAAATTTTTTTGCAAGGCCACACCTTTGGTTGAAAAATAGTCTTTGCCCTTGTATTCTGGGATTGACCCGACCATGTGCCTCACACGTGACGCCCAAAAACCACTAACCAATTTTCCGGCGGCCAACAAATTTCCCCTACCCACTGCCAGCCCCTACTAGCTGCCGGCGACCACCTCCCTACCTCGATGCCGGCGATCCTGCTCCCTTCCCTTTTCCCCAACCCATGAATTCTTTCTCATCCTCTTCCACCTAACCACCATCACTTCCTTCTCTATCACCACCCGAACCCCGAGATCCACCACCACCCACTTTCCTCCACCCCAACCTCTTAAACCACCTTCTTCAACTCTAGCTATCTCATAAACAACCACCTGTCAAACTACTTCCATTAACAAAAATAACCGACAACCACCAACAACCTCAACAACAACAACCGACATCCACACATAATAATTAAAAAAAATCCAATAACCTTAAAATATGAACAAGAATTCTCCCCTATTTGTATATTCCAATCCAATTGCACAACCTCAACTTCACCCGATTAAATTTTTGGGGAAAGAATCAGTTTTTTGGTTTACCCATTGAGGGTTTTGCTTCAATTGAAAGATTAAGGAAGAAAGCGTACGAAATAAGGGTTAATTCGTGGGGTGTATCTTGATTATTCTTCGTTTGTAGGAATTAAATAACAAAGTTCGTCATTTACCTTGCTTAATTTCGCTGAAAAGAATGGAGCTTGCTGCTTTCAATGGAGATTTATTGAAGGAGAAAGAAAAACAGAGGAGAGAGAGTGCAATTGGAGGGGAAAAGGGGGAAAAATGAAAAAGGGTGGTATTGAGTGAGCACGTGACTCGCACATGGTGGAGTCAACGCCGGAATATAAGGTCAAACCCTGTTTTCCGGCCAAAGGTGTGGCGTTGCAAAAAAAATTTTGATTAAGGTGTGTTTTTGCAAAAAAAAATTATAAGGTGATTTCTTGTAAAAAAAATTGGTTATAAAAGATGGTTTTTTTGCAAAATTTCCATAATTATGATAATAGCCCGTGTGTCGCACCGGCTAAAATGTTAGTTTGGTGTAATAGAGAAAAACTATGTGTATTATACGGAAGGAAAAAGAAATGTCGATGAGAAGAGAACTAAAATTGTTGAAATTGTTGATAAAGAAACTAAGGATGTGAAAAGGAGAAATCCAAGACAAGTACCAATTACAAGTTCAAATTGGTATAAGGGTTAAAAAAAAGAGACTTTGGAGTAATTCAACATCTACTGCAATACTTCTAGGGCTTAAGGACAATGAAGGTACCTAGCTTTCGGATGCGGGGGATATTCGTTGTTTGGTTCTTAATTTTTACAGGTCCTTATACAGTATGAATTTGGATCGACCTCCTGTTTCTCAATTCTCTTGGGATTCCCTTGACCTCCCTTCTTTGTCTGATAGACATCGTCAGTCCCTACTAATTCCCTTTTCGGCTGATGATATTAGGCAGGCGATGTTTAGTATTGCTGATGATAAATCTCCAGGACCTGATGGTTTTACTTCAGCTTTTTTTAAGACCCGTTGGAGTGAGGTGGGGGATTAGGTGGTGAATGCTGTCCAGTTCTTTTTTGCTCATGGCTATTTACTTAAGGATTGGAATCGGACATTCTTAGTTTTGCTTCCTAAAGTTGATCATCCTGAACTTGTTTCTCAATTTAGACCGATAGGCCTCTGTAATGTTCTGTATAAATGCATAGCTAAGTGTCTTGCTCGCCGTCTACGTTGGATACTACCCGACATTGTGTCGGATTTTCAGAATGCCTTTGTTCCTGGTAGGTTGATGTCTGACAATTGCCTAATGGTGCATGATATTCTTTCATTTATGAATGCTTCCAAAGCTAGGAAATGTTTTTATGCGGCACTGAAGCTAGACATGAATAAAGCCTATGACAGAGTTGAGTGAGACTTTCTATGCCGAGTTCTTCAGGTTTTTGGGTTTCCTCCCTATTGGATTCATCTGATTATGCAGTGTGTATCTACGGTTTCTTACCAGGTGTTGGTTAATGGGTCACCTACAGAGGGTTTTCGTCCTCAACGTGGTCTACGTCAAGGAGATCCGCTATCTCCATATCTGTTTGTGTTATGCATGGAGGTTCTTTTGGCTATGCTGCGTAAGGCAGAATCAAAAGGCCTTTTTCAGGGTATTAAAATTGCTAGGGGGACTCCTACCATTTCACACTTGTTCTTTGTCGATGACTCCTTGATATTTTTCCAGGTTTCTCCTCCATCTTGTGAACACGTGTTGCAGGCGCTCTCTGATTTTTGTGATATTTCAGGTCAAAAGCTTAATTTTCAAAAGTCGTTTGTCAAGTTTAGTCCTAATACTCCTGAGGATTACCGAGCTTATCTGTCTGATTGTTTGAAAATGCGCTCTGAATTTAGATTGGGATCTTATTTAGGCCTTCCTGTTGATTTAGGTCGTAGTAAATGCTCTGAGTTTGGTTTTCTCTTGGACAAGGTGGCCAAACGTCTACAGGCCTTTACAGCTCTCCGACTTTCGCCAGCAGCTAAGCTTGTTATTATTAACTCAATGCTCATTGCCTCCTTTAATCACATCCTGTCTGTTTTCAAAATTCCTGATTTTATATGTTCCAGAATGGATAATTTGTTAGCCAGGTTCTGGTGGAAATCTTCTTCTTCTAATCGAGGGTTGGTTCTTCGGTCTTCGTCGTTGCTCCATCTTCCGAAGGGTTTAGGAGGATTGGGAATTTGTAGTATTTCCCCTTTTAATTATTCCCTGTTGGCAAAGCAGAGTTGGCGAATTATTCAGTGCCCTCAGCTGTTGGTTTCTCGGCTTCTGTCGGCGAAGTATCCGGCTCTTCGTTGTACTGATTTGTTTTTGGCTTCTCGTCCCTCCTGGGGTTGTAGGGGTCTTATTTCAGGGATGTCCTTGCTGTCGAAGGGTTTGTGTTGGAAGGTTGGTTCGGGTTCTCGAGTTCGTATTTTAGAGGATTCTTGGGTTCTGGGGGACCAGTTCATTTTAAGGATCTTTCGGCCGAGTCGGTTCGTCCGACTCTTATGTCTTCTTTACTTGATCCGCGTTCATGCGCATGGGATACTACTATTATTCATGGGTTGTTTGATTCTAGCTCTGCTGCTAGAATTCTTTCGTTGGATCGACCTATGCGTTTAATGGATGATTTTGTTTACTGGAAGTTTTCCAGGGATAGTGTTTTTACAACAAAATCTGCGTATGCCCTTCTTTGTGAGCCTGGGGTCAGGTTAGGTAATCCATCTCAAATCTCTCAAGCATGGTGGAGGAAGTTTTGGGCTTTACCAATTCTTCCTAGGTGGAAAATATTTAGATGGAAATTGCTATACGACGCGCTTCCTTTGGCGTCTATTCTCAATTCTCGAGGTCTCCCTGTTGATCCAGTTTGTGCCTTTTGTCATATGGATGTGGAATCTGTGTCTCATACATTCAGAGATTGTCCTGCTATCTGTACTATTTGGCTATCTGGAGTGTTGGACATCCAATGGGATCTTATGCAGTTTCCTCCATTTAGTATTTGGTTCTCGAGAACAATTTCTCTTTTCGTCTTCGAGAAATTGGAAGGGTATTGCTTCGTTATTTTCTCTCCTTTGGGCGATTTGGATTTCTCGAAATCATTTAAAGTTTAGGAAAGTTGTTTGGTCGCCTGGGTCAATTGTTGACCTGGCGTCAGATTGGGTTCTTCGTAATATGCATGCTTTAGATTGGAAGCGGCTTGTGAGGTCCTCTCGTTCGATTAGTTTGGAGGCCAAGCAAGATGTCAAGTGGTTGTGTTTGCGGGGGTTACCTTATATTTCTCCAACGACATGCTTGATTGTAGACGGGGCCTGGGATTGTTCTACTAACAGGGCGGGTGCAGGCTGGGTAGTCCGTGATCTTGATTCTTCTGAGGTCTTAGGAGGTGGTTGTCGGGCTTTTATGGCTAGTTCAGCGTTGCAGTATGAGCTTCAGGCTTGTATATGGGGTTTGGAGTTTGCGATTCGTAAAGGTTTTTTGAAAATCCGGATTTATACAGATTGTGCTGCCCTCCTTGCTCTTCTTCCTCCTTCTGGTTCAATGGAAATCTCTGCTTGGTGGCTCATTCAGGAGTTGCGGGCTTCGGTTCAGTCTTTTTTAGTTTGTCAGGTTCAAAAGGTTCCTCGTTTGTGGGTCAATCCTGCTCACTGGTTGGCTGGTTGTGCCCGACGTCGTCAATTGTTGTATTTTCTGTTTTAGTTTTTTTTGGGTTGACAGTTGTTTTTGGTTGTTGTTCCTTTTATTTGATATCTCTTTTGTCAAAAAAAAAAATAAAAAAAAAAAAAAAAAACATCTACTGCAATACATACAATCATGAGTTGACAAGGAATCAATTACACTATTATTATCACTCTGATCTGAAAGAGAAATTACAGAAGAATAAACTTAATCTATTGAAATTATGAGAATACCATGCTTTACAATTTCGGACTCATATATATAGAAGCCTAGTGTTTCAACTATTTTGAGACTGAGGGAGTAAAAGTCTTTGAAAACCGGTCTAAACCCTCTAAAATCTTCAAGCCCATTTGCCAATGCATTTATGTCTATTATAATATTATGATAACAACCAAGGGACACACCCTATGGGCCTAATAAGGTACGCCCAAATCAGCTATTTACCCACAAAAGCTCTTGAAAGATTACATCCATTTTCCTTATCAAGTACTGAGTTTAGCATCCAAGCAGGTGTTCTACTGTTCTTGAAAACCACCCAAATTATGTTTTTATTATTTTTGTTATTGATCAAGAAATTAAACTTTAATTCGATGATTGTTTCATAATTCATACCCAAAACACCAATGATAGCTTATTGAGTAATGGAAGTTAAATGACAATTTTGTCATAAAAATTTACTCTAATTCACATTCTTGCCCTCCTAAATTGTCATTTCAAGTGTTCAACTAACAAATAGTTACAAAAAATAAGTCAATTTTATAAAACAACTCTACATATCAAGCTTTAATGCAACCAGCTAGTTAAAACAGCTAATGCAACCAGCTAATCAAACTAGTTAATACAACCAACTCTTGTCAATCAGTTAATCGTTAATTATCAAACAAGTCCAAAATTAAATAGTGTCATTAATTACGTACAAACCGTGTAAAATTAATTCAACTAAATAAAAAAGGCTCAATTAGGAAAAAACGGAACAACGTTTTAGTTGTCAAAAAAGGAAAGTTTTTGACATATGAAAAGATATAAGTGGTAGGGTTAAGACAGCAAATAATCCAACTCTTAGGTTAAATATATAGTGGAAAGTATATGATAGACTTGATGATTGCTTAAGAGAAATATATTTTCATCATATCTTATGATTATAAATGAAGATCTAAAAAAATTGAAAGATACCATAACAAAAAAATTAAAAAAGAGCACGCGTGATAACTTTTTTTCCATCTAAAATTTTCTTGTCTCTTGTAAGTATAACCATCACCAGTGGTTTATTACTTGGATTTTGTTGTTATGCAAATTAAAGAAGCCACCTTTGTTAAGCACATATGATTATTATTTTGGTCTCTAATTTCTTGACTTGTTTATAATTAAACACAATTGTAATTATTTTGCATGAGATTTGCAAGACATAAAGTGCATGTGGCTTGGCCATTTTCATACGTACGTGTCTTTAGGGTTAGTCAACAAAATTTTTACCAGTCAATCCAGCTAAAACTTTTGTTTTGAAATAGAGGAATGTTATCATTAATAATAAGCCAATTTAACGACATTTACAATAACGATATATCACCAAAATAGAGGAATGTTATCGTGACCTAGTTATTGGACAAGTAGAATCAGAGTCGAGTTAGTGCAGGCTAATAACAATCGGATAAAAGAGGGTTGCATTTTATTGGATCAAGTAGGTTGGATCAATGTAGATGATCATGAGTCAAAGTAGGTCAATAATATAATAGACAGACTAATAAACAATTAAGAAATATACATTATAAAGAGACAACAATAAGTATATGTAACTATGCATTGATAATAACATGCATATGAAAATATACATGTATAATTTTTACATTATTTAGGGGTCGTTTGGCTCGCACGAGGGAATCGGAATGGAATGAACAAAGGGAAAGGAGAAGAATGGAATGAAAATACCCTTTTTTTTACTTTATTGTTTGTTTTTAACACAAAGGGAATCAATCCCCCCACTACACCACCACACCACCACCACCACAACCACCACACATTTCATCTTTCTCAGCCACCAAACTCCTCGTCGGCCATCCCTTGCCCCTCGTCGGCTCTCCCCCTCCCCTCGTCGCCGCTAGCCGCGTGAGCCACGACCTCCCCCCCCCCCCCCCCGAAAAAACCTCCCCTAGCCCCGCAAAACCCTAGCCCCGATCTCCCTTGACCTCGAAAACCGCCGCCCAGCCCTCCCACCACCCTCGAAACCCTAGCTAGTTGATGGGCTTTATTTATGGTGGATCTAGAAACCTGTATGGAGGGCTGCAGGCACAATAGTATAGATTTGAAGTAGTAACTCCTTATTTGGCTGACTATATATTTGGCAAGTGGTTGTGTTGATACTGAAATTTTGTTAATTTATATATATATATATATATATATATATATATATATATATATATATATATCTTAAAAATCTCATAGATTATTATTTTTACTCTACGACACTCTATTTAAAGAGGGTCGTTTTTAGGGTTTAATTAGGCTCAGATGGAATAAGTCACAAAAGACTCCATCTCCTCCCCACTACCAAACATTGTAGCTACATAGTATGGATTAAGCTGACAATGCCCTGAACTATAAACAAATATCAAAACCCTAGCCTTTTAGAGAGAGAAATCAAGAGATCTCCGAGAGTTATAACCCACAAATTATCAATGAAATAATTGTTCCCATATACTTTCTTCCTCTTTATTTGTATATTGTAGGTTTGAATTTTTATGTTTTACATGCTGTTTTAACTACTTTTAACTTTCTCTAAGTTCTTGATGGCTTCAATTAAATTCCAGCAGTTTGCTTTAATTTGATGAGGACCAGTTTGCAGTCCCCCGGTCATGTAGTTTTATAGTACCAGTACTTTCTAACGATATCAAATACTTATATTACATGCATAATGGTACATGAAATAAATTATTACTCTGTGGAATTTTCTCAGACATACATAACCAAAAAAACTTGATAGAGTTGGTGGGGAACTTACATTTGGAGCTCCATCAACTACAATTGCTTGGTATTAGGGAAATCTCTTATCTTCCCTTTTACTCTCAAGCACCAATATCCTAAATTTTAGCGAACACCTGAACCCGCTTCAACAATGCAACATCATCCTTCTCTAATTCCCCCAACGAAGAAAAGGATAAAGGTATTATTATTGTTATTGTCGTTGTTAGTATGAAATTTGGCTTTATTATCATTAGCAATATCATTAGACATAAAGATAAACTTAAAAAGATCCGCCCAATGCATGCTTAAAATAAATTGCCATTAACAATATCATTAGCTAAATCATATAAAACAAATAATTTAGCAAAAGAACTAAATTGATCTGAATTAATTGGAGCTTAAGTGAACTGGATGAAAATTAAGCTAAACATATTAGGCCCTTATTTAATAAAAGACTTACTTTAGATGTTATTAGAGGTCTAAGGTTTAAATAATACCAAGTGAAAGTACTTGAAGGTAAGGATTCCTTTTTCTTACCCTTAATTCTAAGTATATAGTCCTAAAGAACTAAATAAAAAAAGTCATGAGAGTTGAGCTCTGAACAACGTCTTTTCTAGCTTACAGAATCGTGGGATATTATGTGACTTTTTTTTTTTTTTTTTTTTTTTAAGAACTGCCGGCTTCTTTGTTGTACGTGTTGTTAACTTTGACTTTCCAATTAAAGATTAGGAATTTCTTACTAATTTATAGCATCTTTGAAAGAGGGCTCAACCATTAGATTCTCATCAACATATACACTCCTTTGTCAAAATCCCTAATCTTCTATGCTTTGTCAATTGCATGTGAATTGAAGTTGAGTTGGATCCCTCTCTTCTAGTCCTTGTCTTGATTATTATTCCATTCCACAATTTGTTTACTTATCTTTATTGCACTTACTCCATTTGTTTATTAGCTTCCAAAATTTCTATCTATTTGAAAGTTGAACACTATTTACAAGTTAAGAGATCTAATTCTTTCCAATATATAACAAAATACCTTGTCTAAGAATAAGAAACATTTATAATTCTTTTTCTTTTTTTTTTTAATTGACGAAATTCAAACATTTATAATTTTTACTAACATGTAATTATTAGAGTTATTAATGTGTAAAATATGCATTTGTAAAATGTCCCCAAAAGAAACAACGAGAACTTTTGAATAAATAGAGTAGTTGATGAATTATTAGAATGGTTCACGTTCTCTAGTTTAGAAGCTAAGCAGGCGATAATCATTCATAAGTTTGTCTTTGACTTAAATTAGTGATGCTACTTTTTTAGTTCCTAAATTGCTATTTCTTGTGGAATCCACCCTCTATTGCCAATTTTTTGCAATTGGTTAGGGAGTTTACATCACACATCAAATACAATACCAAACAAGTTATCAAATATATAATTCTTGACATGAAGCATATCATTGTTAGAATAATTTATGTGAATTGAAATTAGGCATCTCATATTAAATAAAAAATAATATTAGTACACCAAGTTTACTTATAATTTAGGAAAATTTGACAATTACGACCTTCTGTTATGTCCATTTTAGCAATTACCACCTTCTATTTTTTTTTTTTTGAAATTACCACCTTCTATTTTCAAAAACATCAAAAGTTACCACCTTCTTGCCTCCCAACTACCACATGACGTCATTTTGGGCTCATTCTTTCCCTTTCCTCCCTATTTCCCTCACATTTCTCATTCCTAACTCGATTCCCATCACCCTTTAATTTTTTTCCCCAAACAATCAAAAACACTTCAATTGACTCCTCCAAATCAAAATTGACGAGCAATTATTGGTGGTTTTGGGGAAAAAAAGTGAAAGGGGAGATGAGAATTCACATAGGAATGAGAAATGTGAGGGGAAAAAATGGGCCCAAAATGACGTCACGTGGTAGTTGGGGGGCAAGAAGGTGGTAACTTTTGATATTTTTGAAAATAGAAGGTGATAATGTTCAAAAAAAAAAATAGAAGGTGGTAATTGCTAAAATGGACATAACAGAAGGTGGTAATTGTCAAAATTTCCTATAATTTACTATGAGTACTTATTATCAATTAATTTTAAGATGAAAATCTATGAATTTAAATGTGGTCAAACTCTCCTCCAATATAAAGTCACACTTAGCCAACGAATAAATTATCTTGGTACCAAAGATAGGTTATGCCCTTATGCTGTTGATACTATAGTACTACTTTTAAGCACAAGGATCACCAAGTATAAAATTTGGTGGGGTATTCCACTTAGCTCGTGAGTGGTGACTATAGGAGTGAGGCGTGATGGGCCGCTACCAGGTATGGTCCATACCAAGGGGTGAAAACAGTATAAAATCAATAATAACAGTATAAAAATAACAAATAACTGTATAATATAAAGATTCGCTCTTTCCTCTTTCCCTCTTTCTCCATCAAAAATCTCGCTAGAATTATAATAGTATAAACTATAAAATAACATTATATTTATCAATAATAACAATATATTTATCAATAATAACAGTATAAATTGAAACATAAAAAGAATTTGGTATGGACCATACCAGGTATGGGCCTATACTTACTGCTATAGGAGTATTAGGATGAAAGTTTAACAATTAATCAACCATGACAAAAGTGTGAAAGAGCCGAGACTCTATCGCTAGAGTGCAACTAGGCGCATAGCCGCTATTTGTTAGGGATGCATATGGGAGGGCTAATTAGAATATTCACTCAATAATTATGATTTTTTTTATTGCTACAATGGTATTTTTAATGTACTATTTATACATGTATTTCATACTACGAAAGTTTAAGTTGTTTTACTAGTATTATTTATAACCATTATTACAGGTAACAGCGATACAGTATTTAATTTGTACCACTAGAAGAAAAAACTTCACCACTCTTTTGTCTTATAACTGCCATTTACTTGCTATATAAATAGCTAGCAGCTATGCGCCAATACTTAACCCTATCAGTGAATACTTTTGGCTCCAATCACTTAGTAAAAGGTCATTTATGTTTGTATCATTTACCAATAAGCTAAGTCAAGATTCAACGATTTGCTTGTTTGTGTAAAGTAGAATATATAATCACAAATTTGAAAATCTAAGATGTTTGCACTGGTATTGATTGGTAGATTCACTTTAGTATCTACTCATACTCAAACACATTTTTCAGGGTTTATGGAGAGATCATTATGCAATTTGAGGGAGCATTATATTAAATTTAATGTTTGCAATTCATCATCTTATGTTACTCCAGGTGCAAGTTGATAAGTTTTCTTTTGAAACTCAGGGGAAATGACAAGGGTACACCGTACAAAAAGAATATGTACACCATTCTCCCCATTAGCTGAAAAGAATCTTTTTTAAGGTGAGTCAACCTAATTTATTTTCATTCAAAATTTTAACTTTAATTCTCAATTTTTTTTTGTACACCTTTATCGAAACTCAGGTTTCATGATAATTTTTTTTGTGTTACTTTGTGCAACTTAATGCGTTTTCTTGTGAAACTTCCGTTCCCATATATGATACTTCGTAACTTTCTTGTATCCCTATCACTTTTCTTCTTCATTCTTGGTTTACGTGTTTATTTCTCTTAAATTAAAGTTGTATTAATAATTGTTATCAACTATAAAGTAATGAACAGTCTTAACACAACTTTAATTCCAATATATATGTATATAAATACACACATACCACTATCTATTAAACACTTAACTTGAACATTAACATATAATTTATACCATACTTAAAACTTAATTAGGTCAATCTTTTCTTTTAATTTCTTCCATATGTGCATAGTACAATAGTACTAAGAATGGATGGCTTACTTTTTAAGGAAAACAAAGGAACATGGTTAGTACTAAATTGAGTTTAATCAATGATAACAAGGCATACTGACATCAAGTAAGACTCTTTTAATTGCACTAAGTCTACGCAAGTTGTGGACAAAAAACAAAAAGTTGAAAAGGACTTGAGATATAAAAACATCATCTTTTCTTTCTTTCATTTTCGACAACCACACTAGTACACTACCTTCAGATATCACCTTTTTTTTTAACAATTGTTTGTTGAAGGTGGTATAGAATGAATTTCAATTTTCAAGATTTAAGTGCTTTGATTTGATTATTATTGCACCTTAGATACCACCACATCATTCCCTTGTAGTTGGATCAATTAATTGGATCAACAAGTAAAGGAGTTAGTTCGATTTAATTTTGTACCGTCAAAATGTAACAATAATTATTGACAGAGTTACTTTTCTATATTTTTACAATTTGATCTAATTTGAGTTGATTATTAGTGCACCTTAAATACCACCATACTTGCTTGCACTTGTATCAGCGAGTTAACGAGTAACAACATCGGTTGGGACTTGGAAGAGTTTTCAATTCCTCTCGTTTAGCTTTCAACCTAATCTAATTAAAACCTAATTTTTTTTTAAGACAATTAAAACCTATTTAGTTTAGGTTTAACATATTTTAGAAGACCTCTATCGAGTTCTCAAGTATGTACACTTGATTTTCACTATTCAATTTATCAATTTTTCTTATTTTAAAGTTGATTATACTTCGTAGTATATTTAGGTGTACACGAAAATAACTAAGACATTGTACTGTATAGATTACGGGTGTGTTTGTGAGTTTGTTTTCACCTTTATTTAGGATATCTTTGTTTTATATTTTCAGGTAGTAGTTATTGTCGTTCACATGAGCTTTTCCACTGGGCATATCATCTTTCAACAACCCAAAGGGCCAAAAAAATATTCACTAAATTATTCTTAGTTGGCTTTGCCACCACGTGGGCCTTCCCCGCCCTTTCTTTAATTAATTTATCAGTTTTCAGGTATGGTCACTGTCATTTTGTTAGGGCGGAATCTCTTTTTTATTTTATTTTTTTAAAACAAACCTTTACAAAAGACTTGGACTAAATATTTCTAGAGAGATTTTTTTTAATTATTTTTTTAAATATACATACTACCTCCGGTCCACTTTAGTTGCAACTATTTTCTTTTTGGGCCGGTCCACTTTACTTGTAACTTTTCCATTTTTTTCCTTTTTTAGTGGTAAAATTACCATTTTACCCTTACTTTTTTTTTTAAAAACACCCTAATTACAAAACTGATTTTATCTAATTAGCTTAAACCCTAACATTAATTAAGTTATCTATTTTTACCAAAATCAACCCCTTAGCCACCAAAACCAATTCCAGCCACCTTCATCCTCTTTCATCTTCCTCCTCATCACCATTGTTCATCAAATTTCTACATCTTCTTCCTCATCCCCATTTTTTTTTCTCTTTCCTCCTTCAACCATTCCTATTATTTTTCCAAATTTGTGGGTTTGTGTGTTCGTGGGTGTGTGGCTTCGTGGGTTTGGTGGTAGGTGGGTGGTTATTGCGGCTCGCCAATGGGTTTCTGTGTTGATTGTTTCGGCGGTTGGGGGGATTATGTGGTCGTTTCGGTGTTGGTTGTTTCGCGGTTGGTGGTTTCGGGGTTGGTTGTGTCGGCATTGTTGGTTGGGGTTTCCAATCGGTGGGTTGGGGTTGGTGGGTTTCAAATCGGTGGGTTTCGGGGTTGGTGTTTCGGTGTTGGTGGTTTCGGTGTCGGTGGTTCGGGGGTCGTTGGGTTTCTGGGGTCGGTGGCCTGGGTTGATGGGGGTCGGTGGTTTGGTGGTCGTGGCTGGTGGAATCGGTGGGATGGTGGAATCGGTGGGTTGGGGGTCGTTGGGTTTGTGGGGTCAGTGGTTTGGTGGTTGTGGCTGGGTTGGTGGTCGTGGTTGGGTTGGTGGTGGTGGGTTTCTTTTTTAAAATTGGGTTGAAATTTTTTTTTTATTACTTGATTAATACTTAATTGTATACCCTTATCTTTCAATAAACATGTTTAGGAAATTTTGCCTCGGCCTCCGCAAACCTCCCCAAAGTTGCAACTAAAGTGGACCAGAGGTAGTATATATATAGAATTTCTAGAGAGTTTAGTTTAATTTCATTTTCACTGTTTTTTCAGTCAAAAAATTAATAAGGACTGTTTTTTTTTTTTCTTTTTTAATTTTTATAATACTCCTTGTTTGTTATTTTAATTCCATTGAGAAACAATTAGAATTATAAAAAAGAGATATTGCCTCCGATTTTTTTAAATGTATCAATTTGACTTTTACACTATTCATATGATGTTATATTATGATTTGGTTCAAACGTATAGCTATGTTGCTACTCATCGAATTAGAGAACTTTTCTACAAGAATATTTGAATCCATATTCACTTGGCCTCCTTGTAGTCAATAGAAGAATACTTTGACAAAATTCACACGTACATTAAGTTTTGCATATTTTGCATGGGGTGTGAAGTTTTCAATATACTTTATGATAGGGAATCGAATACCATCTAACGGCCTAAATTAAATTTTTGCTTATTATCAATAAAACAATCATAATTTTTAAATTCTAAGTGATTATCATTTTACTCAATTCCTTATTGATAACATGAGTCTAGCGAACTAGAAGACATTTGGCCTATCACACCGTACAGATTGCAGCTATATGTATTGTGTATACAATGAGACGGTCGTATAATCGTCAATTCGATTGTCACCGTCAAAGTGATCCATGCAAACTATGATGCTACGGATCGGACTAGTAGTTGCAAAATAACAATACCACACACTACGTACGTACTCTTCTTCACTTCTTGTAATAAAAATTGTCACAATAAGATACGAGTGAGTATTCCGGGCAATACTCCAAGTCTCCAAGTACCTTTTTGTAATATTTGTATAGTGAGAAAAAAAATTAATGTCATGAGCTCATGACATTATTAATAAATTTTTGATAATTCAACAAACACCCTTACAACTATAGGAATGAAAAAATAGCTTATAATTTATAGGACATTTTGTGAAAAACTATCTTATAAAGCACTTTTTTTTTGCGAGAAACTACCTAATAAAAAAAATATTATAAGAAACTACCTTATAAAAGGGTAAATGTTGTAAGAGACTACCATTGGTCGGAAAGTCACCGTTGACTTTCATTTTCCGGCGTTGACCACATCACGTGCCAATCAGGTGACTTTTAATTCACCCTTTCCCTCCTTTTTTTCTTAGGGTCTGTTCTCTTACGTTGAAATTCAGTTCAGTTCAGTTCAGTTCAGCTCCTAATTTCCTTCTCTTATAAAATATTCATTTCAGTTCAGTTCAGTTCAGCTCAATTCAGTTCAATTCAATTCAGTTTTGTTCAGCTCAGTTTAATTCAGTTCAGTTCAGCTGAGTTCAGTCAATGAGAACAGACCCTTAATTGACACGTGATGTAATCAACGCCGGAAAATAAAAATCAACGATGAATTTTCGACCAAGGGTAGTCTCCTACAACATTTACCCTTTTATAAGGTAGTTTCTTACAATATTTTTTTATTAGGTAGTTTCTCGCAAAAAAAAAGTGTTTTATAAGGTAGTTTTTCATAAAATGTCCTAATTTATATCATCTTTCAATATATTAGGTTTATACATACTCCACATTTGTTATCTATACAATTTCTTTAAAGAAGTCATAAAGGACATTATACTTTTATAATTAAAGTCATGCGACATCTATAAGTCACAATTAATGATAATAAAAACATAATAATAAAATCAAACAAGAATTAATTGGGAAAGGGCTAAGAATCCAAATGCGTAGATATAACAATTCATTATATTCTTGATGTTGTCTTATATAACTTTTTGAGTCAATCTGTCATCGCTCCATTATTTTGTGAGAAAGAAAAATTCTTGTGATGAATTCGTAACGATCCAAATCCGAGTAATAATCAATCGTAGCCCTGCAAGTTTGGAGACCATATCAAACGCAAATAAAACCTTGTCTTTTGAAAGAGTTCGAAAAACTATCTTTCGAATAAGATCTAAAAAACCTTGTCTTTTAAAGAGTATAAAAATTTTCTTTCGAAGAAAACTTTTATTAGAATTTAAGGAAAAAAAAAAAACCTTAAAAGAAACAAAGATCGGAAATTTTCACTTGTAAATCTTATGGAAGCCCTTAAAAGTTCAATTTTTTTTACTATATTATCTTTTATAATTAACTTGAAAACATAGATGTTATATACGTACTTATATTGGAAAGCTGGTTAAATTCTCGTTTCACATCTCAAAGGTTGCATGTGTTGATACCTTGTTGATAAATCAGGTAAATAAATCTTTTGTATATTACTACCTCCGGTTCAAATTACTCGCAACTTTGGAATATTTTATATCTCACAAATAATACCCCAGTGTTGAGAGTAATTTAGACCGGAGGTAGTATATAGTTTGTCTTTTCCCTTTATACCCCTAGTCTAACTTAGAATACTTTTTTGTATATATATTGATGTTTTACAAATAAAAGCCTTTGCATGATAGCAAACATTATTGTTTATTTTTTAAATTGAGAGGTTGACACAAATATAAGCCTTTGTATGACTAACAAAAAATTAACGTAAGTGCGTGCCTCGTTTTTACAGCAAAAAATAGTTACGTGTCCACAAATCGATATATTTTTGTTACATAAAACAAGGCACTTATGTTATTTTTAGATAATTCCGAGCTCAATTCGGCTCCTTAAGGTCTAAATGGCCCCTAAAACCTTAACTGAATATTTTTTGACATAATAATCGATGAAAAAGCTGATACGGGGTTGCCATATATATATATATATATATATATATATATATATATAAAATGCGAACCAAGGCTAAATAAGAACTAGGACTAATCTAGGCAGGGGTGGAGGGAAGGGGGGCTGGTGAAGGTCCTGCTTCCCCAGCCAGATTTGCAGTCTATGTTTTCAATGCTATGGCCCCCTTAAAATTGTAACATATACTATTAAAAAGACATAAATTTTAGTAAACAAGGCTTGTTATTTTGGTTAAGGAGTGGTATTTTTTCATGAGGGAGTTGGATCGAATCCTTTCCCAAACATTTTTTTTTCAATTTTTTTTAAATAAATATTAATATATTTATATTATTTAATAAATTTGGCTAATTTTTTGTCAATTGAGTGGAACTTTAGGCTAATTGCTTACATTTAATATGAAGTATCAAACTTGTAGGGTTATATGCTAGTTAATTTGATAATTATTATTTTTGTATTGATATCATGAAATAAAAAACACTAGAATTTTTCTATTTTTTTATTTTTTTTATATAGAAAAGTTAATAAGAGATTGCGGTAAATTTTAATGTTGAATCTTTATTGATGATTTTGCTATTATGAAAAATCATATAGTAAAATTTAACTAATTTTTCTTAGTAACAATATAATATTAGCACATTTTAATTTTTTCAATTATCTATTAACCGTCCGGCCCCAGGACTTGAAAATCCTGGTTTTGCCCATGAATCTAGGCCCTAGATCATGTTAATCGGACGGCTCACATGCTTTCCGTGTCATTAATGATATTTTTGTAATATTTTAACTTTATAAAGCAGTTTCCAATTTTATTTCTCAAAAGTAAATGAAAATTTAGTAAAAGTAAATGAAATCAGTCTTAAAGTAAAAGAAATTGCCTCAAAAAAAAAAAAAAAAAAAAAAAAAAAAAAAACTGGAAAAAAGTTTGAAAACAATGAAATTACGAGAATGTCATTAATAAGAGCGGGTGCAATGTGAGCCATTAGATGGAGTGCGATCAATGACTGAGATTAGTTCCTACTTCCTATTATTTATCTTTATAGTACTGACATTGAATTTGAATATTTGTTACATTGAATTTGAATAATCGATCTCTTAAATTATCTCACTATCTTTTTTTTATACTCCATATTATTTTTTAATAATTCTTGTTTCTATTAATAGTATATTTGTGTTTTCCCACAAAGCTTATCCATCAAGTAAAAAAATCATAAAGTTAATTTAATGTAATAATTTTATAGTACCATTTATTTATAACATGTTATTTATTTGGAGTACGTACTTTTGACTTGTAAGATTGAATTTTATGTATAATTATGTCCTATTTTTGAAATGAAATCATTTTGGTGAAATATATTTTTTTATATTTAATTTTTGGATTGAAACAAGAGATCAATTATTATTGATGGTGACTCACCAATATATATTACTTATATAAAAAATCCATTATAATGAGGAGAGTGCTAATCGATGATAAGACACTCTCAATAGCTAAATAGAAATTAATCCTTCTTTTCATATATAATTTTGTTGATTACATAACCAATATATTAGTGGGTGAAAAGGGTGAGTTAATATAAGGAGACAAAACTTACCATTCAACTACTTATTTACAATTGTCATCAAATATAATTTGATGTCTTCTGACTTTTATAATTGCCACGTTTCGTCAGCCTAGTTGAGTAACAACCTAAGTGGAAATTTAGTGTTTGGTCCATCTCTGATGCAAAGTATAGTATTTTATAGAAACTTTGAGATGAGGCTGCTCTTGGATTTCTGACTAGGGGTAGCAAGACGCAAGTACGAATTAGATAACATAATTAATAAACTATTGAGATTGACGGGGATAAATTGGGTTAAACCAGTTACTTTTTAAATAATGCGTTGTCTTGATACCACCATATATATATATAAGAATTGCCGCTGCTTCTCATTCATCAAATAAAGATTAGTTTATATACACAATACCAAAGACTTCTAAGTTAAGCTTAAGCTAAACTATGAAAGATATACACTAAATATATACTAAGATGATAACAAAAGGTTATTTACATAATCTATATATCTCTCTATATATTATTAAGTGCATGCCTAATTTTTAAACATTTTTATTGGCATATATGCTAATTATACTAAATTATTCAAGACGGTGGGAGTAATAATTAACAATTTTAAACATTTATTCACATTTACATTTTTAATTTTTTAATTTTTACTAATAATTTATATCTAGTTTTCAATGTACTACAATCAAATTAAAAAGTACTCCCTTCCATGAATTATAATACTCGGTATTATCTATCGGTCAAAGTTTTATATGATAAGCATTGGATACAAGGAAAATAAATTATAACATGCTATTTATTTTAATTTACATTTCAATGTAAATTTTCACAAATATTGTTACTAAAATAATTTTAAATAAATTAGTTGTCAAATACGAGCATTGGAAAACAAGCTATGCATGAAATGAGAAGAATTTCTATGAATGGAGGAACGAAGTATTCTAGATTAGAATGCTAGTTTTCTTTTTTAAAAGTCAAAAAATGAAGACTATGTGTAGGCGTTGTTCGAAGTGCGCCTACTTTAAAAGTATGTTGTGAATATGCTTGGCACTCATAGGAAGTGAGAATTGACATAATACGATTAGGGATAAGGAAAGTAGGGAGCCGCCAACAAGTTTTTAAGGAACTTGTAAATCGTTCACAGATCATAAAAGGCAACCACGAATAAAGGGACAACGATAGGCAATAACGATTGACCCGTGAAGGTTACACCCCATTCATAATCCATGAGATTACTGACTCCATATGGTTCGGAACCATGAAAGGAGGATCGGGGATGATGGTACGAAGTGAGTCATGGAGTCACATTCGCCCGTATTGGCCTCTACTCGATTCTTATAGTGAAAAGTGGTTCCTGCGATCTCAAAGGCATGCAAACAAAGATTCAATTTGCTCCAAACTATTATTAGGCTAAATTGGTTGAATACTAATGCAACATATAATAATTCTAAAATATTGTGATCACTTGAATTACCAACAAGATTAAAAAGGAACCTAAACCGGTTGTCCAAATTATCTTATTAGGCATGATTTTCAATTACATATTCCCTTTAAACATGCAATATGGTGATCATAATAATAATAGAATAAACATTAATATTGGAAGCAATTTAACAATAATAGCGTTAGTCAAATCAAATAATAAATTAACCTAATCATGATACTAGCAATATAAAAATAAAATAAGTAATTAAATTAATTAATTACTCATATTCCGCGTGTTCTTTTAAATTGCTACATCATGAATAAATTGTTAGTAACTTCAATAAAAAGAAAATATAAATCAAATGAAAATTAAATTAAATAAATGTAGATTTGATTTGGTCCAAACCCTTAGTTATTTATACCTTTCACGCCTTAGTTTAAGGACGGAACCTCGGGTTTAGTATAGACTCCTTGAAGTTCTTAAGGGAAGAATGGTGTAATTAGGAATATAGGTTTAAGTCTTAGATTATGATAGAGAAGAGAATGATTTTTGGTGTAAAAGAGAGGAAGAGAGAATGATTTGATGCCACGAACTGCAGAAAGGAAGGGGGTATTTATAGGGAAAATTAGCAGAGGGAACACACGGAACCCTAAAAAGATTAAAAACCGTAAAAAATAATGCCGCGACACGACAGAAAATTGCCGCGACATGACAAAAATCCCATGACACGGGGGAATATTGTGTGACGCGGGAAATAATTAGGCTACGGGAGATAAAAAGCATGAAGGGTTTACGCTGAAAGGACACAGAGCTGCCCCGTGTCACGGTATGTGTACCGTGACGCGGCAAAGTCCACTGTGGCACGGTACAGTATACCGTGTCACAGTGAAAAAATCACATGGGGAATGACGCAGAAAAGCACCGTGCCACGGTATGTGTACCGCGACACGGTACAAACTTTCATGACACGGTACCAAACCCCGTGTCACGTCAATATCCCCCGCGACGCGGTAGTTTTGTTACTTGCACGACAATTCCAGTTTTTTACGCATTTTTAAAATTGCGATAACTTTTGATCTGTAACTTAGAATAAGGCATATAATATATCATTTGAAAGTTTATCAAGTCTAATTTCCAACCCAATTAGAATCATGTCAAAATCATTTGTATATTTTAAGATATGGCCGTTTTAGTAGAAGGGTGTCGGTTTTGGGCCGAGTTTAGTGTTTGGCTCATATATTCTTCGTTTTAAATCGGAATTGGGCTTATGATATATTGTTGGAAAGATTATTTCAAGGCCTATCCAACCAAATAATAATTAGATCAAAATTATTAATCCAAAAAATCAGTTTCTCTCGGTTTTGCGATGTGGACACGAAAAGTGGAAAACAAGTTATGGTTTAGGGAAATGAGCTAGGAAATTGATTGGTTTATGAAATGTATTGAATGGAAACAGGGATTTAAGCACTCCAATATTAAATACTGAACCCAACCAATAATGGCGGTGAAATGTTGTTCATCATCTGGTTTGGTTTTGGGGAGACATTTTTAGGTGTCTACACTATGTAAAATGCATTCTAATAAAAAACTAAAATAAAAAAACTAAATCAAATTAAAGTTGTTGCCTAGAGGGCTAGAGGTATCGAAACCCTGACCTGCCACACAACAAAAAGCTTATATCACACTTCAGCTGTTCCCCAACCACTAGAGCAACACGGAGTATATTGTAATTATATACATGATAAACATTTTATACATAAACAATGATGTATTAGGTTTTTTTTTAGGGGTAGCACGTGCTACCCCTTGCTCCAACGTAGGTCCGCCAGTGCTCGTGAGCTTATCGCAATGACGGATCCAGGGGCGGGCCTACCCAGGCCACAACCCGTCCTATGCTGGATAAATTCAGTATATATAAATATTCTTGTTTGATATTACATTGAATATACTCCCTCCGTTTTTAAATACTTGATCCATTTCTCAATGCGCGAAGTTTTAGGAGAAATTGGAGAAAGTAAAATATGGAGGTAGTAGGGTTGGTGGAAAATAAAAAGTTGTAGAAAGAAAAAGTAGTGGAGAGAATTGGAGGAGAGAATGTATGTTGGGTCCACTATTTGAGAGAAATTAATTAAATATTGTAAAATCTTTCCAAATAAGGAAATGGAGCAAGTAATTAAAAACGGCCGCAAAAGGAAAGTGGAGCAAGTATTTAAAAATGGAGGGAGTACTTGGCTTAGTTAGTTTTCTAGCCTTTTATTGTCTATATATTGTGGTATTGTAGGTTTTAATTTTTCTCTCTTTTATGCAATATATTAGTGACACATATACGTGGTGGGCCTTATAAGTAGATTTTTGGTTGGAATCCGTTAAGTGGTGGTAAAATCCAACTTTTGAAATTTTTATGGTTGTAAAATAAAACTTTTAAAAGTGAAAGTAGTAAAAATCACTTGCGAGTTGTTTTTTTTTTTTTTTTGGTAAAATCAAGATTTCCATAAATTAATGTTGTAGAAAATTACGGGTAATCTAGTTGCCATAAATTAATGTGTGGTAGGAAAATTTCTCTTGTAGTAATTGTTAATAGGACGGACAATATCATATCTTACCTTGTAGCTAGGTCTTGTTCCCCCAAGGCGATGGAGCTTGTAACCTTTGAACCATTCTCACTTGGTTTTTTAACCCTTGAAAATTTGGATGCTCATTAACAAAATAGTCCCCACTCGCTCTTTTAAAAAAAAAAGAAGAAGAAAAAGAAGAAGTACCAAATCGTGATCTGATATCGTCCAGGCCATGCGCTAGTTAGTGTATTAAAGATTGTGTGCGATTTCCTCAAGTTGAAAAGCACTTTCTAACATTTCCTCGTCTCTTTGTCTAAAAGTTCCTTTTTCTCCTTCATTTTAATTTATACTATCATTTCATTTAATATATGTTTTTTTCCTCTCTCCCTCTCTTCTATTATTGGTTTCTCTCACCTTCATTATTAATATTCATTTTTTTCTCCTTTTCAATATTGCTTTCCCACTATTTTTTTAGGCCGCCCAGGTTTCTCAAATTGATAAACAACAAACGTTTATCAAATGGCATTCTCGTAATTATTTTGCCTAGTTTTCTACGAAAGTCAATTAAATAATGTAATAGTGGTCCTAGTCCAAGCTGGCAGTGAAGCGACCTTAGTAACGGATGGTTAACGCCTTCGTTAACGGATAAACAACTTTGTCAACACATGGAAGTTACTTTTGCAGAAGGAAGAGAAAATAAGACAGACACTTGAGTTTGAGATTAAATAGTATACATAAACATCCCAAAAAAAATTAAAAATATATATAGGAGCATGCGATTTTGAACTCTTCGAAGCACACAACAGGCAATATTGGAGGTGTGGAGGATAAATTGGATTTGTTTCAGGGCTTACAAGGTACGTTTTCCATGGTTATTGATTCGTAGTAATTCTGGAGTGTGGTATGCAATTTGTTTGTAATTGGATCATTTTGAATCTATTGGTTTGTATTTTGGCTGTGTCGGATTGTAATTAGGAGCTTAAATTTGAATTGTTATTATTGGAAGCCAAATATTCAGGTGTTTAATTGTATTCAAAATTGTAGCATGAATTTGTTTACTTGAACCTGTGTTTAGGGTTAAGACGCTGTAATTTTTATTTATTTTAATTTTTAATTTAATGTGCTATGTATAGAGTCGTTTAATAGAGTGAAGATTGTTGTGTGGGTTGTAGTATGAAATTCTTAATATTATGATTTGGGGGTTTTGATTATTAATTAAATCAGGATGGTTGATTTTCATGACAATGTTTGTGGGGATGGTGTCGGAGGAGGAGAATTTGGGGATTATCTTTACGACAATGGAATTGCTGATGGAGTTGGAGAAGGTGAATTTGGGGATGATTTTTATGACATTGGTACTGGGGATGGAGTTGGGGAAGGTGAAATTGGCGATGATTTGTACTGTCCTGGCTCTGTTGATGATATGTCATTAGATATGTGCGTTCCTCCAATGTCACCAATCCGTGATGGGCAATGTAGTAATGTAATTGAATATCGTTCTCCAATTAAGACTCTAGTCTCAAATAACAGGGTATGTTCTGCTCCTTTGGTTGAATCACCGAAAGTGGGGATGGTGTTTAAGTCATGGCAGGATGTAGAGAAGTATTACAAAAAGTATGGTGAGCAGGAGGGTTTTGGTGTTTCAAGGGTGCAAGCAACCAAATCGAAAGTAACCAATGATCGTTTGACCACAACGTGGAAGTGTGAGTGTTGGGGTGCACCTAACATGAGGGCCAAGAGAGAGGCCAAAAAGTGGGCTAAATCAATGGATGTTGCTGGCTGTGGTGCTAAGGTTAATGGAGTTATTGGGGCAGATGAACTTAGTCGAGGGAAGAGAAAATCAAAGAAATGCGAATGTGGTGCTACTGTATATATATGCTGTGGTGAATGCATAAGGGGAGTGGGAGTTAATGAAGGTGATTAATGTGCACACACATGATGTTAATCCGAGCATGTCCAAGTTAGTCAAAGAGTATAGGATGAAGAATTACACTGCTAATGTGAAGAAGGTGTTGCTGAATTTTTATGAAGAGGGGGTGTCGGTGTCCAAAATTCGCAAAGGCCTGTCGCATGAGAAAGAGGAGGAGGAGTTGCCCAGCCTTAAGGACATGCAACATGAGGTGTATAAAGCAAGGAGGCTGAAGTTTGAGGGAGGAGATGCTAATGCCATGATGGCGTATTTTGAGCGGATGTAAGAGGATAATCAAAACTTTTATCACACTCATCAGTTAGATGAATTTGGTCGCGTGAAGGACGTTTTATGGGTAGATGCAAGAAGTCGGGCAGCATATGAGTATTTCGGGGATGTAGTTTGTTTTGATGCTACATACCTTACTAACCAATATGAACTCCCGTTTGCAAACTTTGTGGGCGTCAACCATCACGGGCAGTCCATCCTTTTGGGGTATGCCTTAGTGTCTCGAGAAACCACTAAGACATACAAATGGGTTTTCAAGCAGTGGTTAGCTTGCATGGGAAATAGAGCCCCCATAGCTATTTTGACAGATCAAGCTGCATCAATGCGCAATGCACTGGCTCAAACAATGCCAACTGCCAGGCACAGGTGGTGCATATGGCACATTGTTAAGAAATTTTCTGAAAAGCTTGGCAAATGCAAGGGGTAAGTTCTGTTATATGATGTCATATTGGTTCATGATGAATAGTGTTCTATTTTATTTGTTGAATTTAACAGTGGGTATGGACATAGGTGTCTATGTTTAGGTACAAAGATTTCAAGAGTCCCTTGAAGGCAATAATATATAAGAGCTTCACTGTAGAAGAATTTGAAAGAAGGTGGTGTGAATGCATGAAAAAATTCAGTCTTGAGGATAATGAATGGTTGGTTGGCCTATATGAAGAGAGACACATGTGGATCCCGGCCTTCATGCGCGAATACTTTTGGGCCGGGATGAAGACAACACAACTGTGGAGAGCATTAACAGTTTCTTTGATGGGTTTGTTAATCGGAAGACAAAACTTTGCGAATTTCAGGGCAATGACAAAGAGGGTCCAGGATGAGAATGAAGCAGATGCAAAGGCAACAAAGTACATGCGGCGACTTGTTAGTGGTTTCCAACATGAAGCATTTTTCCAAAAGATTTACACTGATGCTAAGTTCCAGGAGATTCAAAGAGAACTATCCCGATTGATGTACTGCTATGACAGGGGAGAACATGTTATTGATGACACAACGGTTCGATATGTGATCAAAGATAGGGTATGGATAGTATCGGAAGGGGAAAGTGAATAAGTCATTACGGACCGTAGGCGCAATTATGCGATTACGTATAACCATGTTCTGAAAGAGGTCACTTGTGAATGCAGAAAATTTGAAACACATGGTATTCTTTGCAAGCATTGTATTCGTGTGTTGGATCAGAACATGGTCTTCGAAATACCTATAAAGTATGTGTTAGACAGGTGGTGCAAAGATATTGTGAGGAAGCACACAAGGGTCAAGGTTGCGTACCATGACCCCACGCAGACACCCGAGGTTAAAAAATTCAACTTGATGATGAATGCATTTGAGGGGGTGTAGGAGGATGCTTCAGCTGCAGATGAAGAAACCGTACAGCTAGTGATAGACTCCCTGTCTACTCTCCACATTGAAGTGAAGGATCGGAGGCTTTAATATATGGAATTGATTGCTTCGAGTGATTACCCCGTGGTTGAGGATCCACAGTCAGAGATTGGTTCTAACAGCCATACTGTTAATGGACAGTCCCTTCCTTCGCCGTCCATCGTTCCCAATGTTCTTTGTGTGTAAAAAACGCCGTCGTGGTAGACCAAAGGGTTCTTGCAACAAAGCCTATTCAGAAACTGCATACAAGAAATTTAAGCCACGAAAATCAAAGGTATGCCTTACATGATCACCCAACTGTCTTAATATTTGATGATAAGCCACAAGGTCCTTATGGTTTTATGCATTTTTTCAGGAAAAACAAGCTTTGGAGTACGGACAGTTGCAGGTATATATCTGATGGTATATTTGTTATGACCATATTGTTTGACACCTACAGTATGTGTTCTAACATTCTGGCATTTTGCATTACATTACATTTACAGGATGATGATAACATCCACCTTCCACAACCTGATGTAGGTGGAGACAGTGTATGCCTATCAGATTATGAAGACGTGGTGTTTGACACTAACAGTATTGATTGCACTGGTGGTTTGTCCGATGCGTTTTGAGGGGTGCCTATACATGCGGCCTGCCATGTATTGGACTAGAACTAATGTAATAATAATTGGGCACTGTGTGTAATGGCCCAAATGTTAGGATTCAATCTTGAATGGATGACACATTTCTGTTTGACATAAATGGGCCATCAATATTCTGAAATTGGGCCATTTATAACTAAGCTGTTATAGGCCAATATTTTATTGCATTGTGTAACTCATGGGCTGTATTTAAACCAAACCTTTTGAATGAAGATATTTTTAGCCAATTCTTATGTTATGATTGTCCCAAGATTCTAATTTGGTTTATTAATAATCTTATTGGACTGATCTTATGGGCTTAATATAACTCAACTGTTCATTGGCCCAAAACTTAAGGGTTGTTTTAAAGTTGTTGAAGGATTATGACTTCATGGTCTAAATATAACTCAACTGATTTACTGGGCTACATATAACTCACTGATTATTTGGGCTAAATATAACTGAAATCTGTAATAATACTGTTAAAATTTTGAGAGAACTCACACTAGGATTCAGTGACAAATAATCACACAACTAATAACCATCTTCATAGACTCATCAACAGCATACACTCCAATTGTTGAAATACAGATAAACAAAATGAGCCCAACCAAAATTAACAAAATGAGCCCAATCAAACATCACATAATGAGCCCAAACTACATTAGTATCCTAATCATATACTTAAGTTAAACAACCACTAATAACCATTAAAACTAATAGGTCAGGGCAACATAACCCCGTAATCGTGATTGAAATTTACTTAAACCTAGCTTAGCCAAATTTGTAATTTGGCCAGGACACACATATCACTTCTTCAAGAAAAGGCAGTACACACGCTTCAAGCTCCTGATGCCAGCACTGCGGATTGTGTGATTTGGTACGAGGACCCTGTTCTTGTGCATCAGGACAAGTTGGCTAACATGACATCTATAGATCTCAGCGGCCATGTAATACTGCTTCAGCACCTTCATGGTCAACTCAGCCTGGACTGTCAACTTCTTAGATGATCCACTAACGTCACACAGATAAAACTTTCGCAACGCAGCATTCATATTATACTCAGGATCCTGCATTGAACATGTATTAAAATTTTGAACACATAATTTATTAAGCAAATCAGAATCACTAATTCAAAAAATGTTCATAATTTATACCTTTCCGATAGCTAGCACGATATGACCATTAGTTATACCAACCTCTCTAGCCGTATCAGTAGGTGCAATGGCCTTTCCAGTACGATTATCAGCCAAGAAAAATTTTGTCTTATAGAGGTCAAGTTTGGCAGCATAATCATCGTAGATATGCTCGAAAGTTTGGCTCCTCGTGATGGTGTACATCACACCAATGTCACCAGGGGTTTGGCTCCTTACAAGGATACCATATTCAGCTTCATCATCAGGCTCATCCTGACCATCATTCTTCTTTCCCCCACCTGATGAGCTGGATAAGTTGTCCTGAGTCAACCCCAGTCCAGCCCTCATTGTTTGAAGGAGTTTCCTCTTAACACAGGGTGCAGGCTCGTCCTTCTGGTAGTAGGGGTGCAGCTGATGAAGCATAGCAAAGGCGTTCTGGTTGAGTGTGGCAGCAAGGAGGGTGCTCTTACGCACATATTTGCTTCTTGATCTTCTTTTTTACCTTCTCTTCGCATGAGGGTCCTGTCCGGAAGAAGAAGGATGCATAATGCCTTTTCCCTTGTCTCCAGCTGGAGATAAGGGTTGACTACGATTCGTAGTTCCATCAGGTGGGGCTTGTTTCTTATCCTTCCTCTTGAACTTGGTAGGGGATGAACCATCACTCAAGTTTTCGCTCATATTTGGGTGAGAGATGATAGCTTTGGATGAAGATGACAAGTTTTGCTAGGGTTTTGGATTTGGTTTGTGGTGTGTGTATGGTATCTCAAAGCACATGTTTATATAGTGGGAGATACACAACCTTATTATTAATTAAAACTTTATAAAAAAAGATTTTGTTGCAAAGCGGCACTATGATTTTTTTTTTCAAGTTAATTAGTGGTGATAATAGTGTTCTAAAATTATGTTATGGTGATCATAGTCTTCTAAAAATAACTTTTTTAAATAAAATGATAATGGTTTGAATAACTAAGAAACACATGTTTATTAATTTAATAACTGATATAGCTTGGTTTTTTACTCGCGGCTTTTTTAGCAATCTAACTTAAATATTTAATTAATTAGTTTGTTTTAGAACTTGATAATTTTCGTATAAGATGAAATACAATTTTAATTAAAAATTAAATGTTTTTCGAGTAAACTACATAATGATGGACTACCCAATATCATTCGATTCAATGTGTTGATAAGGACCATGCTTATGTTTCGAGCCCATCGTCAGGTTCACCTTATCACACTGTTATGGTAGACCTTATAGGATGCCCTCTCTTTGTTCCTAGGTTGAACCCACTCAATCCTAATACTCGAATAGCTGTGTGGAATGTAAAGGGGATTACCCGACCTTCATTCTTGTCAAACTTTGCCCTTTTGTCTCGAATTCATAATCCCTCGATCATATTGCTCCTCGAGATCAGCACTCGGGCGAGAATGTTGCTACCATGATTAACCATCTCCAGGGGAGATACCGTCACTATGCCACCTCAGTATCCTCTTTCGACGGGGGATGTGCTCTGCTCTGGAACCCAGATGTAGTTGAAATTCAACAAAGGCCAACATTTGTTCGAACTGCAATGGTTAATGTTTTCATTCAGGTTGTGTTAATAATTCTTTTTTACACATTAATAGTTTTAAAGTTATTCATATATACGATATATTCGTTTATAATCTAATCCAGTTTTCGTGCTTTAAATGTGCAGGGAGTACCATCATTTCTGTCACAAGTACCGTGAAGGAGATGCAGTAGCTAGTATCATCTAAATGTAATAAGTCGTCTTTCTCGAGCTACACATGTTCTGGGCGACTCCAGATTTATGTTTTATTAGAAGTGCCTATTAAATATTTATTTTTAGTTTTTATTTTCCTTTATTTTTGTTGGAAATTTACAACTACAATTTAAGGCTATCGTAATTTTCGAGTACTAACCATAAATTATTGCTAATCTGATAATTTATTACTAATCTAACAAAGGAGAAAATCGAATAGTCAAGCCTTATAACCATCTGATAATTTATTACTAATCTAACGACTAAATTTATAAATTATTGCTTAAATTTAAGAGTTAACGATTCATATAGTATGAGCACATTATGATTGATAATACCCTGTACTTGATTTAGCACTAAAATTAAATTATTTTCTTATGGTCTCAGAACATCTAATATCCGGCTATAACATCCGGTTATAAGCTTAATATATGGTTTTGAATTTACACTAACAAACCAAAGATTTACACTAACAAACCCAAGATTTAGTACACTAACAAACCCAAGATTTACACTAATATATCGTAATTTACCCTAACATACCCTATTTCACACTTATTCCCTTATATATCCATACTATTACCCTAATAATATACCCATATATAACCCTTGTGTAACCCTAATACACCCTTATATAACCCTTGTATAACCCTAATATACCCTTATATAACCCTATTATACCCTAATATACCCTTATATAACCCACTATACCCTAATATACCCATATGTAACCCTACTATACCCTACAAATACCCTTATATAACCCTACTACACCCTAATATACCCTTATATAACCCTAAAGTACTGTCGTATGCAAAGTTAATGGCAGTTTTGACTTTTTCCATGGATGGCAATCTGACGACGTTAAAACCTATTAACAAAGGAATTGACTCTCCTTACCTTTTCTATCTCCTCAACAAAGGCGAACTTTTTCACGTGTGTGCAAACCCGTTTAGTGAAGTTCTGTTCATCAGTTCAACTCAACTCAATTAAGTTCACCTCAGTTTAGTTCCGTTCAGTTCATTTCAGTTTAGATCATTTAAGCTGATTTTAGTAAATGACAACATGAGCTAATATACCCTTGTAACCCTTAAACAACCTAACATGTATTGCTGATTTCAGTTATACTAATATAATCCACTATACACCCCTTATAACCCTAATATACAATTATATATGTAGTGTTGAAAAGTCTTTTCGTATCGATTTTTAGGATTTAGTGGCGATTGTAAATGATACGATTTCTCAAAATTATATAAATGTGTCAAAATAGTGTGGATATGTATTATAATGTTTTCCGTATCGATTTTATATGGGAAAACCATGGCGATTGTAAAAATGATACAACATCCTTAGTTATTTCTTCAAAATACTTGCATAATGTAGCGAATGTACAATCGCTACGAAATAATCGCTACAAAAAGTGATTTTTCTTGTAGTGACCTTTTCCACCAACATATATATTTCAAGTGACTGCGCCGCCAAATAAACGAAAACCCTAAGAGAAAATGGTGAAATTCAGAACTTCATTCTTGGAATGAAAATTTAATACTTTATGTAAGTGAGCTTCCCATTTTTAGATTATACTTACCATTACTAATTGCCCTTCTCCAATGCTAGAGTGGTATGGTAGAACCAATTGAGCTTCTATTGCATAGGGGACAGATAAATTAGAGGAGAGAGGATAAGAGAGAAATTAAAGGAGAAGAGTGAAATTAGTAGGAAATGAGTGCTTTGAATTTAGAGGAAATGATTGCTCCGAGTAGTCAAGGAGAGTGAAAATTTTATGTTAGGAGAGAGCTTAATTACGGAGAGAGAATTTCTTTTTTAATGGCTTCTAATGTCGTTAGATTGTCATGTTGAGAAAAAGTCAGTGTTGCCCTTAACTTTTCAGATGAAAGAACAAAAAGCCTCCTAGATAAATGGGGCTTGTTTCTCAAACATGATAAACTTGAATTAGCCCTACTATACCCTACTATAACCCCTACCATACCCTACTATAACCCTACTACACCCTACTATACCCTTGGGTATTGGTCACACTCTTCAGTCAATGAGAGACTCGGACACCTCAACATGAACATACAATCTGTTAACGGAATATTCGCATCCGAAGATCATGTTAGAGGTCGGAAACGGGGAAGCTTGCCTATTCTGTTGGTTATTCTGTTTGTATACCCATATCATGTTCGTAGTCATTTAGCTCAGTCTAACGAGCCTTTTCTCATTGACTGAACTGCACTGCACTGAAGTGGAGTGATTATTATTATTGTAATTATTATTATTATTATTGTTAATATCATTATTATTATTTTTATAATTATTTTTATTATTATTTATTGATTATTATTATTTTTATTTATTGATTATTATTATTTTTTATTTTGTGATTATTAATAATTTTTTTTATTAGTATGCTTATTCTCTATTATGATTATTATTATGATTATTATTTATTTATTATTATTAATTAGATTATTATTAATTAGATTATTATTATTATTATTAATATTATGTATTTCTTATTATTGTTGTTATTATTATTTATTATTATTATAAGTATTATTATAATTACTTTTTAGTTCCTATATCATTTTAACTATCACTAACTGTAATTCTCTATAATTTAAAATTGTAAAAGTTATAGATTGGAATAATACTCAGTTACACAATTCCAAGCGGAATTCAGCGGGTTTTCATTGTCTGAGAACCGAGGCTATTTCATTTAATTTTACTAATGACCAATGTTTTCGACCGTTCATTAACACCAATTTATGAATTCCCAGTTACACGTTTCCATTCGACTCGTTTTCGACCGTTGATTAAAGAGTACAACATCAATTTTCACGGATTGCTGACGTGTTTCCTTTAAATTTGCAAAATTGAAACACATTGCCAAGTCAAACCTGTACTCGTTCATCTTACAATCACGCATTATACCTTTTCATATTCTCTTCAGTATAGCCATTGGTAAGTCATATTCTCTTCCTAATCTAATAAACATGGAAAAGAGGAGAAGCAGATCCATCGTCACTCAAATGGCGAACTCAGAGATCGGTAATCGAGGTGGAAATGGCATTATTTTCCATCCACGACAACCTGTCATGTATTTTAGCCATTTCATCCCATCATCCAAATCAGATATTGATATGAACAACACAAAATACTTCCACAACCACCTTGATTTAAGAAATTTTAATCAAATTCAAGTTAAAACACTCAAAGCAGAATTATGCGGCAATCCTCCGTACGACTCAATACATGGGAGCCCATTCAGAGTGATGAAAGAAGGAGACGAGGAATACAGACCAGCGTACATGCCCTTGTTATGAGATCTGAATGGTTACCTACACAAAGGTGCAGGTCAATTTGTTAAGTGGCTATGCCTATAGCGGAGCCCATTTGCTGAACAATTGATTCCACAAGATGTGGTCCCTATATTTTATTTGCGATTCGAGATAAACCCACATCAAATATGCAAGTACACTCTTCTAATCTCACAAAGGGAAATTTTCATGGGAGCTTATAATGCTGGTGTTCACGTCATGGTGATAAACGACTTCATTTCAAAAATATCATTCGACATATACTCTTGCACAACAAAACGGACTGGGAACAGGTACTATCGAACATCTATACAGTCGGAAAGGGCAAACAAATTTCCAGGCCAATTCAATTTTAAGAGGGGTAGCACTGTAATAATATGGAATGCGAGAGACGTGCACATGCCATCGGTTTCGGAGAATATGAAAGTAATTATGGACAACTACTCGCCACTGATGGTGACTATAACAGAGGCGAGGGTCCGCAAGCCAATGATGTAATTCGTCCGTAATGAGCTCAAAGGAAATTACAAAGCAGACGTATTCGGACCCAACTCAGGGTTGGGTGGGGTGTTCTATCTATACGCAACTGGGGCTTCTCCACACTACTCTCACTGGAAACACTCTCTGTATGGTCACGTTTTGGCCGTCGACGTCATCGTAAGTTATGTGCTTTAATTATTTGATAAATAAATTGACACTTGAACTCTACCTTATCTGAACTTTTTCCTTCTTTCTATTAGCCCAGTAAAGGTCTGATTGATATCGGACCATCAGATATGTCCGCCGAAACTCAGTGACTGTATTAAAGGTTGAAAATGGGGTCGACAAGGCAAGAAAAAAACTTGTTCATCAACAACAGAGTAACCTTTTGGTAATACTAATTAATTTAGTGTAACAGGTGCTTAATCTGTCGTAAATTTTCGTATTAGTTGTTTCTATGTGTTGTTGAGTACAACTGTCTAACAGTACTGTTCTGTTGTATGTATTGGTCAACTGATTAAACAATGTATGTTCGTACCATGAAATTAATTAAGGTGATGAATTACAGTCTTTTACATATGAAACTATTGTTATACAATTATTCCGTATATATACAATTACAGTTGGCAATATCTACGCAGCTTTGCTTGTATTCTTTTAAGAATATGAAAAAGCGCCAACAAGTAAACCGCCAAATCAAAATTTCAATTAATTTTCCACCACTTACATGAAATTACAGCCTTTTGGCGCAAAGCTTCATCCCCTTAAATCACCCCCCCACTCCTCAGACCATTTCACAACACTCCTCAGACCGTAATTCAAAATTCATTAAACCAAAATGAACTACCTAAAAATAAACGCACACACAAATCAGACAAGAAAAGCTAAAGGCTTTTGTATGAGCAATGAAGGTAGGAAAAAAATTGTGTTGTTTAGAAATAGAATGGTCCCTTTTGTCCTGCTCCATACCTCGACGCTCACTGTGAAGGTGAAGCCTACACGTCCAGTGGGAGGTTTCCCGGAACAACTTAAGGGGGTATTAGCCATTATACAACCAATCAAAAAAGGAGAAAATCACGCAGTTACTATCCAGTTGGTCACTGCATCTACTGCAGCTACTTGGATAGCCAAGGGCCAACGACCGTCTGGTGACCTGTTGCTGCTGAAAAAGAACTCCGTCACACCAGTAAACTTACCAGATCTGTCTGACTTGGCCCTGCTCCCATTAGCTTTAAAGATAGCTATACAGAAGAAACTCAAAGAAGAAGGGGGTGTCCAAGGAATCGGGTTAGAACATGTAATTCCAGAGTGCGTCGCAAATATTGTTGACTCCCCATCCATATTACCAACCGTAATGGAAACGTGTAATCTTAACGCTGGAAGGCACAAGATGGAGATCAACAGCTACTTAGATGATTTGAATATTTTCACCACTTCCAGTACGTTACGCCTGAATGAAGTGTACGCATGCTGGGAGTTGTTAAGTGGAAACCCACTAGATGGAAGAAAGGTGACACTTGACTTCAACATAGTGAAATGCCATAACAATGTTGGAGGTGCTAGGGTATTGGTTTAGAACTGCAGAGATGTATCTAGATCATCATTTCTACCTCAATTCCAGCACATGCTACACCTACACATGCCTGATCTGGTTGTGTTAACCGAGACAAGGTCATCTATTCGTATGGGCCGTTTCATTTGTAGCGAGGTGAACATATACAAATCTACCGAAAGATCGGTGTACGAAATCATTGGAGGGGTCTTGTTGGTTAACATGTCTAAGCTATTGACCATTGAGAACTATCTGGAAGACTACTCAATGAATGTTTGGAATGTCGTAATATGATAGATTAGTGCTTGTAAGTTCGCTAGTAGTTGTTTCATCCTAAAATTTGATTAGTGTCCTGAAAATTGTAATGGCCCATTCTGAATGCAATATTACAAAGTTTGTAGTCCACCATGTTGTTCTATATTAGAAATTTTACAAAACTTGAATTATGCAACAACTAGCTCAATAAAACATTGGCGCAGTCCATAATGTTATGTAATAAGTCCAGGACATAGTCTAAGCCTTGGACTGGACAAACATATCATCAAAACAATAATCTAGTCCATAAATGAGACCCAATATTTAAAAGGCCCAGTAATGGATTAGTACACACAACTGCCGTGATAATATGTTAAATGTGCCAGTCCATCAATTAACCGAACCGTAGGACAAAAAAATATAATTGTACGAATACCTGGCCGATATTTGGGCCAACCCAATTATGGAACATGGAAAATCTACGGAGTTCAGCAATTAAATGGGCCTATAATGTATGACCTAGATTTGGTAATTCTACGGAGTTTTGCAATATAATGGGCCGATATGGTCATTCACCATCTCAACAAACTTCACCACCTTTCACACTCATCAACACAGACTCTCTCTGAAAATGGTTTCAAACTATGAAACATACAACCCAGGAACCCCATCACCATCATCAACCCCAACGAGCAGCCCAAACCAGCTAGCATCACCTCCTTTTCAGTACAAGCAGCAGATACTCGAAACATGGAACACGTATGTCTTAGATCTAGCCCCCCCGCAGCTGGGATATCTGACCTGAACCCAAACATTATTATGTTCATGCTTGAGACATCTCATATAGAAGATGTGAAGGTCACCCCGGCGGAGGTCCTGAGGCAAATCATCTGCAACCCACTTGTAGTACCTGAAGAATGGAAAGAGATGAAAATGCTGAATAACAAGGGGGATCTGATCCCATCCCACCTCCCAAACATTTCTGATTTGGTATTTCTCTCGCCTCCGGTGAAGCAGCTTTTTTTTCTGGTTAATGGAGAAATTGTCACAAGAACGATCAATGGATGTCATCCCTCCAGAATTCGCCTACATACTGGATCCACCTCCACTTCTCCCCCCTGTGATCGAAATGGTTAACCTCGGCTATGGGGCACTTAATGTGCACACAGTGAGTTGGAAAAATGCTATGAAGTTACTTCGCGCGAGGCGACCAGAAAACCAGATTCAGCTAACTGTATCTTGGGAACCAAGCACCTCACCGGACAAGGAAAGGCCAATACACATATGCTGTGTCCCTGGGCACTATGTCTTAATTGATCCTTGCACTGGACTGGAGAAACAGTATGTCACGAGCTTCACAGATGAACAGGTAGAGCCTTTTCATCACCCACAAACCATCCCAAACTTACTTATACTTTACTGGAATGCAAGAGGAATGGCTCGGCGATCATTCCTCCGAAACACCAAGGACTTGATCATACAGCACCAACCTCATATGGTTGTTATTTCAGAGAACAGGTTATGAAGATCAGACACAGTTGCAGTCCTTAGTGTGATTGCTTACGATAAATGGATGATGGTTGATCCAACAGGAATTTCAGGGGGAATTGTGGTGTTCTGGCGAGAGGAGTACGCAGACTTTGTTCCTATTAATACCACTCTCAGCAGTGTCCATGGTGTCATTCAGGTTAGTCTCTAACACCACCCCATTTTCACATAATATAATGTTCCAGATAACTTCCTTGCCTGAATACAATACATGAAATGCACATAGTGCTGCAGGGACCAAATGCATGATTGGATATCCGCCTGGGAATTAGTCTTGTAGTAAAGCAATAATGGATAATAAGTAATGCAGGATTAGATGGACTGCTGCGAAGAAGGTGCAGATTCTAACAATGTTTTAACAACATCAATTGCCACTATAGGTCAATTTCTAGGGATTAGTTTCAGTTTGTACTAAATCAACAAATTTTAGTTTGTACTAAAAAAAATAGATCTGTAATGTTTATTTCAGTTTCTTCATCAAATGAATTGAAAATTATTCTCAAATTCAAACGCCTTACATAAAGTGAACATATTTGGCTATCTAATGTTCGTTCCAGAGGGGAACATTTATTACAGTTGATACACCAAGGCCTACTGATACTGTTTAAACTACATTGCTAACATAGAACCAATTTTTCTTCTCAAATTATCACAATCGTACATAACAGTTCAAGCCGCACCCACAACGTGGAAAAATACACTCACTACGCATGACAACGGGACCATAGAATCTCACAATCATGCACCAGGTTCTGAACAAGTAATAACTCACGTCAAAAGCCTTCCCCGGATGGTGAGGCATGACAATGGGTGGTAACAAAACAGGGAATCCCGGGGTATCTAATCCGACGTACCTTAGGGGCTTTATGTGTATATGGGCCTTCCTCAACCACCTAAACAGGTAATTAACCGAATTGTTAGCAAAAACCAATACAGATTCTGATATTGTCCATTAACTATGCTTTGCATACCTCATTGTGAATCACAATGGGACCATTTCTATCACGAGCCTCCCTTGGGTGGTCCTCTCCATATTCCACATCAAGCATCTAAAATTAAATAGCAACCGATTAATTTACACAAAATAATTAGTAACCAAATTAGCCACCATTACAGCACAATGAAATGCTTTTACCCCTATTTTTCCAAATTTGCATGATTCTTTAGCTGTTCATCGTATTCTATTCGCTATTTGACATATGTTTCATATCTGCTTTGTACATGTGCTACTATACTGCCACTGTATACATTATTTATTTGTAAAGTTCTTCAAGTTCTTACGTGTTCTTCTGCACATTATTGAAGGCTATATCTTACCTACACAACTTTGACGACTGTTTTACAATTAGCCTTTGAAACTGTTATTAGTTACAATCCATTTTGTGTTGTAATTTAGATTTACACAATGAATACTATTGTCAATGTTGTTGGTCAATACTTTACCTTGGTGAATTGCCTTTGTAGAATGTCCATCTTGTTCTAATAATTGGAAAACCAACAAATAGATTGATGGATTTATATGTTTTTAACTCAGTTTTCCTTGGGGTTACAGGTTTGCTGGTTGCATTGTTTGTGGTTCTGCTGGTGGAGTTTTGCCTGTTGTGCTGTGCTTAAGAGATTTGTTAAGGTGTAGACACCCATTTGTTGTCTCCCCAAAACCAAACCCAGTGATGAGTACCTTTCACGTCGAATCATAATCGAATGAAGCAAAAGTGTGGAAGGTTTAATGTTGCGGATAGTTTTAATTTCTTTTCTTTTCTCTCTGTTTTTGAAAACTTATTTTAAGAAAACAGCTAATCCAGTTTGGTTGGTCCATGATATGGGTCCAATAGTAGTGTAGTTGGATGGGGTTTGACAAGAGCTTTCCAACGATATATTATAAGCCAAATTCCGATGAATATTGAGGAAGTTATGGCCAATTTACTGAAATAGGCCCGGTTTGAGCCTAATATACGGCCCAATGATCTAGGGGAGGTCCTAATATGATTTATCATTCCTAATGCAATTAGGAATGGTTTTAGTCTTCTAGATTCTTCTAGAAGGTTCTTTTCATTCCTAATTCAATTAGCATTGATAAATTGACTTTTATTGACTTTTCAGAGTTTTAATTAAAATCAAAGAACATTTTTGAGGAAAATATACGATTTTATCCTCCAGTACGGCAAACTTATCTGATTTTCGAAAACGCGTCAAAAACAGGCATTGGCGCCTGACACCAGGCATTGGCGCCTGGATCTAGGCCTGACGCCAATTAGCCATGTCTGGCGTCGATCTCGTTTTGCGTGCGCCAGACTCTGTTTTGTTAATTTTATCTTTTTGGCTGATTTTCTCTATAAATAACGTATTTAAAACTCCGTATTCATTCACCTACAATCAGTTTTCAATTCTCATTCACTTCTAATTCATTCATTCATCAATCAATTCATTCATCCATCTCTCTCTCTTTTTCTAAATTAGTCTTTTATATACAAAATTTCGCATTCGCAAGATCTAGAAACACTTAGCCATATTCGAAGTTGCCTTCGCCCTAGACGTGAAAGGTTTAATTTCTGAGGGTTTGGTCCCAAATCTCTCTTTCAATTATTTAATTTAATTGTTTTTATTATTATTTTCCTTGAAGTTACTAACGTGTGTATTTTGTTATTAGAAAGAGGTACGAGGCATCAAAGTAAGTATTTTGATGGTTTTTATTGATGTTATTGATGTAGAAATCATGTTTATATTGTTATTATGATATTCCTAGTATCATGTCTAGGGTAATTTTAATGTTAAATATGATTGTTATGATGCTTCCTATGTTCTTCCTAATATTTATGATTGTTAGTATCATGTTAGGGCTAAAGATTTGATTTTATTGCTTAGTGACATGCTAGGGTTCGTTATTAATCTTGTTAGTATCATGCCTAGGGTCTTGCTATGCTTTAACATGATTATTATTATTAATAGGATTGTTATCATGATTATTAATATTATTAATTATGATTACAATTGTTATGATTATTTTATAATTATTATGATTATGATTATAATTATAATTATTATTGTGATGATGATTAATATTATTATTGTTATTTATTTTGTTGCTTGATGCTTATTTATTTTTATTGCTTGATCACGTCTTTTATGCATGTTTAAAGGGAATTAGTACTTGTAATCACGTTAATAAGATAATTAATAATCTTGTTAGGGTTAATATGATTATAATTCAAGTGATCGCCAATAATAGTTTTATTTGTGCATTTAAATTCAACCAACATAGATAAACAGGTTTAGGGTTAATCCTATTGATTGCATGTTAGTCAGAAAGCGCACATGAATACGATCAGAATAAAGTAGAGGCCTATTATTAGGGCAAGTTCAATCTCTTTTAGGTTGAATTTGTACCTTCATCCCCGAACCCTTATTTGGTTCTAGACCTTATGGAGTTGACGATCTCTTAGATCGTTAAGGGGTGTAACCTTCACCCTGTGAACGGTTTACAAGTTCCTAAAACTTGTTGGCGACTCTTTTGCTCTATCTTCTTCCCTTTTGGACTCCACCGTACTTTAGTGTATGATCACAGTGGGGTTCAAGCTAGGGGTTAACGCTTGAAATTATTCCCTACATAAGGTAATTTCTATTATTCCTTTTATGTACTAGTTGTTGTGTAGTGATTACCGTCCTTTTAAGGTGTTCATTCCATGCTTTTAAAAGGTTATGATCCCTTGTTATATGGAAGTGTCTTGGTTTCTATGTGCATTAACGATTGTTATTAGTAGTGCCTATGGGTTTGATGTTCGATTGATATGTATTTAGTTTTCCATGTGTTATATAAAGTGCTGCTGAGTTGGCGTGCTGTGATTAGGTTATGTTTTAAAAAGCACAGCTAGGCTGTAGTGGTGTTCTCTGGGAGTTGAAAACCTGTGTTGTAAATACTTTGTCCTGAACGTCAATTTTGCCATTACAGGTTATGGCTAGACGGTCGAACAAAGTCTTTGTTCCTTTTCAGCCTCTTTTGAAAAAAGTTGTTGCTTGGCTGAAGTTTCCATCTCCGGTGTATGGATTTATAGCTTTTGCTAAGAATAATGTCTTTGTACGGGTTAATAAACCATATTCCCGTGCGAGGTTCATTTTCTATGGTGGAGATGCCAGTTCGGCCAAAGAGTCTCGTGAAAGAGCGGCTCATAAAGTTGTGGAGAGATTGATTTGTCGATTTAATTTTCAGGTGTCTGACTTTACATATGAGCGCATTAAGATGTATCGGCTGTGTGTCAAGTTATATAAGAATCGATGCGCTAAATTAGTGCAGGACAGAGAAGATTTGAGTCGCATTCGTGCAGAGTACAGCACAAAAGAGGTTGTGCCATTTAATGATGTTCATGTGTTTGGTTGATTTTGCTCAGTTTTTGGGAGTTTTAGTGAGGAAGACTGGTGTTACTGTAACTTCCATTGAAACTACTAAGTTAGAAGGACATGGCTATATGTCTTGGCTAATGATTACCTGTGCTCATAATAGTATTGCCATGGAGTTCATTTTTAGTGAACCTTGTCCTGAAACAAACATTGTTGAGCAAAGAGTTGCAAAGAAAGCGTGCTTTTTCATAGCTTTTGTATTTAATCTAGAGATAGTTGATGCTAACTATGGTGCTGCTGCGAAGATCAGTGAAGAATGTTCTTTGATTAGGGAGAAGTATTTGCTGTTAAAGGGTCATCTTGACTACTTGGAAAGGAGTTTTAATCAAGCTGAACCTGTTACTTGTTTGGTGAACGATGAATGTGCAACACCAACTGCTGAATCAAACCAGATTCCAGTCCTAGCTCTTCCACCGACTCTTCCGAATAAGTGTAGGATTGCTTTGACTGAGCTATCTACGAGTGGTGTGGAAGTGCAGAATTCTGAACGGCTTGTTACTGATTTGCCAGATTTGGAGTCCATTTTCAAATGTGCTAGGGTTGATTAGTTGGTTGATTAGCTATGTATTGTGAGGCTAGCTGCCTTTTGGATTTAGGTGTTTAAAGGCATGTATGTAGATGCTAGGTTTGTGCTTATGGTGTAGTAATTTTATTAACCAGCTTTTTGTCTATTAGTTACTAAGGTATCGGATAGTCGGAGTCTTTTTTTATGTAATGAAAGCACTGCCATGAATGTATTGCCTGATATGGCTTCTTTTTAATGAATGAAGTTATTGTTTGTTTGCTGTTTATTTCTGTAAACAAGCTTTAGGTCCTGGTTTTCCTTTTTTCCATTAAAGAGGACACTTTATTTACTGTTCTCCTATTTTTTTTTCTTTTTCTCCTACTTTCACAGCTTTGACAGATTTAATCTAAAGTTGCCATTCAGACATTTTATTGCACTCCAGCTTTTACAAATTGATCTAAGGCTGTACTAATGGGTATTGTCTTACTTTAAATCAGTTAAATTAGTATGTTGTACACAGATGGTACTTGCATCTTTTGATATTTACGGTTAGTGTTATCTGCTATATAATAGATTGTCGATATGGCATAGCTCACCTATCTCGGAAAAGGTGTAGTCGATTAAATAAGGCCACACAGAGGTCATCACAGTCAGCATTTGATAGGTATATATATTTACCAAAGTTACAGTACTTGTGGGGAATAATTTTAAGTGTTAATCCCCATGCTTGAACCCCACTGTGATCATACACTAAAGTACAGTGGCGTCCAAAAGGGAAGAAGATAGAGCAAAAGAGTCGCCAACAAGTTTTAGGAACTTGTAAACCGTTCACAAGGTGAAGATTACACCCCTTAACGATCCAAGAGATCGTCAACTCCATAAGGTCTTGAACCAAATAAGGGTTCGGGGATGAAGGTACAAATCCAACCTAAAAGAGATTGAACCTGCCCTAATAATAGGCCTCTACTTTATTCTGATCGTATTCATGTGCGCTTTCTGACTAACATGCAATCAATAGGATTAACCCTAAACTTGTTTAATCAATGTTAGTTGAATATAATGCACAAATAAAACTATTATTGGCGATCACTTGAAATTATAATCACATTAACCCTAAAAAAGATTATTAATTATCTTATTAAGCGTGATTACAAGTACAAATTCCCTTTAATCATGCATAAAAGGCGTGATCAAGCAATAACAATAAATATCATCAAGCAACATAATCATCATAACATTATAATCATCATCATAAAAATAAATTATAATTAAAATAATCATAATAATAATTAAAATAATCATAATAATAATCATAATGATAATAATAATATTAATCATAATAATAATCATGTTAAAACATAATAATAGCAAGATCCTAGGCATAATACTAACAAGATTAATAACAGACCCTAGCATGTCACTAAACAATAAAAATCAAATCTTTAACCCTAACATGATACTAACAATCATAAATATTAGGAAGAACATAAGAGGCATCATACTTGATATTAAAATTATCCTAGACATGTTACTAGGAATATCAAAATAACTATCTAAGCATGAACTCTATATTATAACAATAATGAAACCATTAAAGTATTTACTTTGATGCCTCGTACCTCTTTCTAATAACAAAATACACACGTTAGTAACTTCAAGGAAAAAAATAAAACAATTAAATTAAATAATTGAAAGAGAGATTTGGGACCAAACCCTCAGAAATTAAACCTTTCACGTCTAGGGCGAAGACAACTTCGAATACGGCTAGGTGTGTCTAGATCTAATGAGTGCGGAATTTTGTATTTGAGAAAGCTAGTTTAGAAAAGAGAGAGAGAGAGAAATAAAAAGAAAATTGATGAGAGTTGGCGAATGAAAATAGAGAGAATTGGTATTGATGATAATTGATGAGAATTAGTGAATGATTGGAAAAGAATGAGAATGAAAACTGGTTGTAGGTGAAAATTGCTTTCAGATGATTATCATTGAAAAGTGGTTATCGAAAACGGAGTTTTTAATACGTTATTTATAGAGAAAATCATCCAAAAAGATAAAATATCAAAACATAGTCTGGCGCACCTAAAACAGAGCTGGCGCCAACACTGGCTTATTAGTGCCAGGCGCCAACGTTAGCGCCAGGCACCAATGATAGCGCCAGGCACCAGGCTTAGCGCCATGCACCAATGTCTGGCGTTAGGCACTAATCCTGTTTTTGACGCGTTTTCTAAAATCAGATAAATTTTGTCGTACAGGAGGATAAAATCGTATATTTTTCTCAAAAATGTTCTTTGATTTTAATTAAAACTCTGAAAAGTCAACAAAAGTCAATTTATCAATGTTAATTGAATTAGGAATGAAAAGAACCTTCTAGAAGAATCTATAAGACTAAAACCATTCCTAATTGCATTAGGAATGATAAATCCATATTAGGCCCTCCCCTAGATCATTGGGCCGCATATAAGGCTCAAACCGGGCCCAGTTTAGTAAATTGGCCAAAACTTCCTCAATATTCATCGGAATTGGGCTTATAATATATCGTTGGAAAGCTCTTGTCAAGCCCCATCCAACTACACTACTATTGGACCCATATCATGGACCAACCAAACTGGATTGACTGTTTTCTTTAAATAAGTTTTCAAAAACAAAGAGAAGAGAAAAGAAATTAAAACTATCCGCAACACTAAACTTTCCACACTTTCGCTTCATTCGATTATGATTCGATGTGAAAGGTACTCATCACTGGGTTTGGTTTTGGGGAGACACATTTGGATGTCTATAGAAGCCCCCACTTTGACTGAGTTTGGAGAAACGCAAGTTTCGAAAACGAAAGTCAAAGCATCGATAGGGACGGAGAATGATTCTGAACGTTGTGCGATTCTAAATCACTCTTATAACGCCGATACTCGCAAAAGTAGTGTTAGTTAGACAGATAAAAGAGTTAAGAAACGCGTATCTTGCACCGTCGAGCACACGTCTCTGAAAGTAACCGATTTGCTGCCGCATTGTTGTTGTTTTGATGACCTCCTGCAAGCTAGAGAATGCCATCCCGCTTGAAAACCGCTACGCCTGTAACTGCTTCCAATATAGAAGACTGCTTTTTCTAAAACGATCCTCCTCCTCTTTGATAATATTCCACGTCCAAGGGAATACTATCGAAGATTGCTTCTCTTGAAACAATCCTCTTCCGCTATGATAATACTCCACGTCCAAGGGAATACTATCGAAGATTGCATCTCTTGAAACAATCCTCAGTTGTTTGTGACAACTCTCCACAATCTAGGGAACGCCACCTTGCTGTTTCGATGTTCACTCGTCTCTGAACAAAGAGCTTCCTTTTTTTGGATATGTTCACGCGCCTTTAAACAAAGAGCTTCTTTTTTTTTAATATGTCCACGCGTCTCTGAACAATAGAGCTTCTTTATTATATTCTTTTTTAATATGAACTTCTAAATGATGTGTACACGCGTCTCTGAACAAAGAGCTTGATAATAGTGTGCCCACGCGTCTCTGAGCGAAAGAGCTTGAAAATAGGAGATCTTTGATGATATGTCCACGCGTCTCCGAACAAAAGAGCTTTTGAATGATATGCCCACGCGTCTCTGGAGCAAAAGAGCTTGATGGAAATGTTCACGCGTCTCTGAACAAAAAAGCTTGAATAATATGCCCACGCGTCTCTGGAGCAAAGAGCTTTGATGAAGATGTTTATGCGTCTCTGAACAAAAGAGCTTGAATAATATGCCCATGCGTCTCTGGAGCAAGAGCTTTGATGATATGTCCACGCGTCTCTGAACAAAGAGCTTTTGATGATATGCCCACGCGTCTCTGAACAAAAGAGCTTCGATGATAGAATGTTTGTTGCGATAATATTCCGAAGAAAAATTTCCGAAGACCAACGCTTGTCGATCTAAAAGCTCGCCTGAACTTTGCTTCCGCTATGCCTAGTATGTCGGTGTTTCCGTGATGAGCCAATTCTTAGGAGCTTTAAGCTAAGTGAGATGATCTTTCATCAGGTCAATCACTTATTGCAATTGTAATCAAACCGACTACTTAATCATGTCAAATTGCTCATAGGGGCTAACTGGCGTACCAAGGAACCCGAAATTGTTGTATGAGGTCGAAATCACCTTTCTGAGAGGCTTCGAGCTCTGTCGCTGCTGAAGTATCTCTGGCGCCAAGAATTGACTCTGTCGCCAGACGCTGTGATCTAGCGCCAGACGCTAAAAGCTATTGTCAGACGCTAGATGTTGTCATCTGCCGCTGGAGTAGGGTCTTCCCTATTCTGCTGCACCTGTATTTATTTTGACTATAAAACTTTTCCAATTTCTTTAATTATCTTAGGGTTGACCTAAGGTTTAACGTCGCTTGACTCATTGACTTGACATGACTCAAGACATAATCTTGACTCGCTGTGATTGACTCGAGGTTGACTCGACTCAAAGTAAAATGACACTTGTGACTCGTGACCCGTGTGTGCATAGTGTTGACTCAATGTGACTCAAAAATGCAAAAAGCAAAAATTTTCCGTCATTTTTGTGGAGGGTACCGACTTTCTCCCGAAAAAGAAAGACGTGAAAAAGAATCGAAGTTTTGAAGGTGCATGTTGAATGAGCTAAGTCAAATGTTGTTTGATACTATCTCTCAAGGTGAAAGGATTAATCCATCCTAGGCTATTGCAACTGTTGACTCCATGATGAAAGTATTTGGGTAACTTAGGCACGGAGGCTAAGTACTTCATACTTCGTGATGCAATGACAATTACGATTGATGAGTGATGTGACAAGGCATGCTTCATCGTTATGTTAAGATTTCATGACAAAGAGTTCCTAAGGGAAAGTATATTTGGTCATGTATCTGTGCGGTGTGTGAAAGTGACACTAAAGTTAGGCTGCAAGAGCTAAGTGTGTGGGAAAATATTATTTGAAAAAAAGTCAAATGGTGGTGACTCTTATGCTAGGTAAGCTAATGATGTAGGGATCAAGCCCCCAAGTCTAGCTCTAAATGAATACGGATGAGCATTGGAGATCCCTTGATATGATCATGGTGTAAGTGTGTGAATGTGAATATGAATGCATGTTTATTACGGCCGCACCTCAATGTGAGGTTGCCTACGTATCCGTTAGAAATTAGGCCGAGCGTAGCACTAGCCGAACCTCGCACAAGTATGTGTATACCTCAAAAAGGTCTTTTTAAGGGTTGTGAGGTTAGGCTAAAGTTTATAGAAGAAGAGGATAAAGGCTCAAGACCCTAGACAAGCCCCCAAGATGTGAAACCTTGATTTTGAGTCTTTATATTTTTATGCTTGAGGTTTTCTACTCTTGTTTTGCTCTTTTTTTTGCTTTAGCATTTATTTCATTTTAATAAGTGTGGACAATCCCAATCATGCGGTCTATCACTCACTTGTCATTCATGTTTCTCAGGCACGGTACCGAGCACTCGACAAGAGACGCAATCTGAGACGTGTTCATATCAAAGATATTTTCATATCAAAGATATTGGAACACTTGCCCTTTTGTACACTTTTATTTATTTTTTGCTTTTATTTTTATTTTTTGAATTGCTCAGACTTTTTTTTTTAGAATTACATAAGTTGCACACCATCTCATCCCAAGATTAGATAGATATGGGTTGAAAAATGAAAGGTCTATCGTTAGACGAGGCTCAAAGTTGTGTATCAAGAAAGGATTGTAAATTTGAAAGGTGAAAGGAGATATGATGTGGCTACAAGAGGTGCCTCAAATCATTGGTATACCTTGTGCTTAATTCAACATGGTTTTTTTTTTAATGAAATGAAATGATCATATGCAAGGAAATAAATGCTCATTTTATTAAAGGAAAATATATAATGATCCTACAAAATAAATCTAAGGAGAATAAACAGTTGCCTATGCTAGACTTATTGGGGAAAAGGTAAATAAAAAAGAAATAGAAAGAAGAGGTCACGAAATCTTGTCGTTGAAGCTCGCCTCTTGTCTTGTGTTGTTTCCTTTATCATCACTCGCTCTTCTTGTTAACTAGAGGCATGGGATGCTTGTTATTATCAATCTAATGTTGGATAGCCTCCTTTAGCTTCCAACAGCTCTCAGTAGCATGACCCCTACCTTGATGGTACTTGAAGCGTTCGTCTGGATTCCAACTAGGCAATCTCTTCTCAAGTTGGGGATCTTGAATAGGTCCAATGGGAGTAATGAGTCCTTTGGCATGGATTCGATCAAAGGCAGTATCGTATCTCATCCCAATAGGGGTGAAGTCTTTCCTTAGTTGCTTCTTAGATACTTGGTTATCCATGGCTAAAACTTCACTGAGATCAAAGGTACTAACATTGTTACTAGAGTAGACGTTTTCGGAAGAAGAAGGATTGTCGTTCTTCTTTCCTTTCCAGCCACCGTGGTTACTATTGTTAGTATCTTTTTGCTTTGCGAGGTCATCTTCGATTTCAATTCCGATGTCAAAAACGGCCTTGAAAGTATTCAGATTGTGTTGATATTTTAAATGCTTCGAATACTTCTCTTGGAGATTCTTGATAAACATACTCACAGACTCTTTTTCAGTGGGGACCTTGACCATATTAGCGGAAGTTTCCCTCCACTTATTGAAGAAAGATGTGAACCCTTCGTTTTCTTTTTGTTTTAACATCTCAAGTTGTTTGTGGTCTATTTCGTCTTGGATGTTGCATTTATATCTATCTATGAAAGCGTTTGTTATCGACTCCCAAGAAGAGGTTTTTTCTTTCTCGAGAGAAAAGAACCATTGTTGACAAACGGTTTCGAGAGATAGTGGGAACAGAGAGGGGAAAACCTTCTTATCGATACCCTTAATGTTCATTATGGTTTCAAAAGATCTTAGATGGAAGTAAGGTTATCTGTTGCCTTGAATTTAGGGATGTCAGTGGCGTTGAACTTATGCGGAAGAAGTTCCATGTCCAGCGAGACCCCTTGTGAACTCATGCCCTGAAATTTATAGTCACTAGATAGCTTGCTTAGACTCTCTTGCATGAGGTCCATCTGTTGTTGCTTCACGGGATCATCGATCTTAAGTGTGAGGAGCTTCAGTGTCTCAGTCACGGTAACCAATTGGTTCCTAAGCTCATTGACTTCTTCTTGACTTGCCATTATCTTTTTAGCCTTCCTCTTTTGACGAATCGGTTTATCAAAAAGTGAGACTAGAATAAAGAGGTTGTCCTTGATTAATCGCCCTTCTCTCCTCGACCAAGTACTGTGGAAAAGGAATTTGAGGATATTCATTGTTAATTAATTGACTCAAACTTTATTCAACATGCAATGGATGGAGGAAGAGAAGAAAGATTGGAATAGAATGTGAAAGAAGATTTAAATGGAGGGATATGAAGAATTAGGAATAGAATGTACCCCCTAACTCAAATGACGGAAAAAACCGACTCATGCATGAACCTAAGACATGGTCATGGTGACATATACTCGAAGTGTGTGCTAAGAATAGTGAGTGTAGGTGATACGTTGAGACTCGTGTCATGACCATGTGGCTAGACCATGTGACGTAGACTCAATTAATGACTCGACAAGGCATGATTGACAACAAAAATTAACCGAATTAATTATCAAACTGGTTAATTAGACACTAGGTAATGACTCGACCAATAATCTGAACTGTCGGCAAAACGACAGGACTGGCGTCGCACTGTGTAGTGTAGCGCTAGACGACAGAGCGCTGTCGTCAGGCGCCACACTCCACAGAGTGGTGCTACAGTCCAGACTTTGGCGCCAATGCTGGAGCTTCAATCTGGGACTGTTTTCGGTGTTATTAATCAGCTGGGGTATGCCTAAAGTCGTACTAGGTCGATTCTGATTAAAATATTAGACATTATTTACTCAAATTAATTAATTAATTAATTAATTAGGCAAAGTTCTTTAAGTCATTAATTTATTTAATCTCAACACAAGTCAAACAAACGGTTAAGAAAACATATATATGCACAACAAATAATGCACAATTAGTCAAGTAGGCACGATATGATGCAATGAGTTTGCAACCTAACCATGGCTCTAGTTCTCTTAAGTTCGGGATATGGTTTAGTCAATAGAGGTCCATGGTTAATTGTCCGGATGCACCGCGCGGAAGCCTAATCGTGAAGGGTTGGCGCGAGTGGATAGGACACCGCGAGTTTTAGAAAAAAATCTCTTCCATGGTTTGGTGAATTCAACATCTCGGATGTACCCTTTGTTGCTCAGAGCGTTCAATCAGGTAGATGGAGCATGAATTCTCAGAGGGTTATATCTATATGTAGAACACATATGGGTTTCAGAAAAGTGAGAAAAACTCAATCAGGAAGTAGGATCGAGCAAACAATACGAAAAACTGGTCGAAATTAGAACGCATATTTCTAGCTCGGTAGTGGAGGAATTAGGCGCCAACAAACAGAGACTAGCGCCAGGTTTTAGCTGTAGCGCCTGGCGCCAATGCTAGCGTCTAGCGCTACAGTTAAATGCCTGGCGTCAATGCTCTGGTCGTTGGCGCTAATTCCTACATGCCTCAGCAGCTTTCTGTGCTCGATAAAATTTTCCAATTTCGCGGATTGTTATTTCGGTCATAGTTGTGAAAGATATTTCTCAAATTTCCTACATGTAAAATCCTATGTTTTAACTCATTACGGATGGTCTTTCCAATGAGATCTTTTTTTTATGCATATGACAATAATGTTAATCAAAATTACGCACATGAAATGCTTAGAACGTTTCGAGTCTCATCCACTCATTCTAAATCATTGCCGAAACAAATTCAGGAATTAAAATAGAAATCCTCCCTAGTGGAGTCGCCAAAAACTGTGGGGAATAATTTCAAGTGTTAATCCCCTCAGCTTGAACCACACTGTGATCATACATTAAAGTACGGTGGCATCCAAAAGGGAAGAAGATAGAGCAAAAGAGTCGCCAACAAGTTTAAGGAACTTGTAAACCGTTCACAAGGTGAAGACTACACCCCTTAACGATCCAAGAGATCGTCAACTCCATAAGGTCTTGAACCAAATAAGGGTTCGGGGATGAAGGTACAAATCCAACCTAAAAGAGATCGAACCTGCCCTAATAATAGGCCTCTACTTTATTCTGATCGTATTCATGTGCGCTTTCGGGCAATCAATAGGATTAATCCTAAACCTGTTTAATCTATGTTGGTTGAATATAATCACAAATAAAACTATTATTGGCGATCACTTGAAATTATAATCACATTAACCCTAAACAAGGTTATTAATTACTTATTAAGCGTGATTACAAGTACAAATTCCCTTTAATCATGCATAAAAGGCGAGATCAAGCAATAACAATAAATATCATCAAGCAACATAATCATCATAAAATTATAAACATCATCATAAAAATAAATTATAATTAAAATAATCATAATAATAATTAAAATAATCATAATAATAATCATAATAATAATCATAATGATAATAATAATATTAATCATAATAATAATCATGTTAAAACATAATAATAGCAAGATACTAGGCATGATACTAACAAGATTAATAACAAACCCTAGCATGTCACTAAACAATAAAAATCAAATCTTTAACCCTAACATGATACTAACAATCATAAATATTAGGAAGAACATAAGAGGCATCATACTTAATATTAAAATTATCCCAGACATGTTACTAGGAATATCAAAATAACAATTTAAGCATGAACTCTATATCATAACAATAATGAAACCATTAAGGTACTTACTTTGATGTCTCGTACCTCTTTCTAATAACAAAATACACACGTTAGTAACTTCAAGGAAAATAATAAAACAACTAATTAAATAATTGAAAGAGAGATTTGGGACCAAACCCTCAGAAATTAAACCTTTCACGTCTAGGGCGAAGGCAACTTCGAATATGGCTAGGTGTGTCTAGATCTAATGAATGCGGAATTTTGTATTTGAGAAAGCTAGTTTAGAAAAGAGAGATAGAGAAAATAAAAAGAAAATTGATGAGAGTTGGCGAATGAAAATAGATAGAATTGGTATTGATGAGAATTGATGAGAATTTGTGAATGATTGGAAAAGAATGAGAATGAAAACTGGTTGTAGGTGAAAATTGCTTTTAGATGATTATCATTGAAAAGTGGTTATCGAAAACGGAGTTTTTAATACGTTATTTATAGAGAAAATCATCCAAAAAGATAAAATATCAAAACATAGTCTGGCGCACCTAAAACAGAGCTGGCGCCAACGCTGGCTTATTAGTGCCAGGCGCCAACGTTAGCGCCAGGCACCAATGATAGCGCCAGGCACCAGGCTTAGCGCCATGCACCAATGTCTGGCGTTAGGCACTAATCCTGTTTTTGACGCGTTTTCTAAAATCAGATAAATTTTGCCGTACAGGAGGATAAAATCGTATCTTTTCCTCAAAAATGTTCTTTGATTTTAATTAAAACTCTGAAAAGTCAACAAAAGTCAATTTATCAATGTTAATTGAATTAGGAATGAAAAGAACCTTCTAGAAGAATCTATAAGACTAAAACCATTCCTAATTGCATTAGGAATGATAAATCCATATTAGGCCCTCCCCTAGAGCATTGGACCGCATATAAGGCTCAAACCGGGCCCAGTTTAGTAAATTGGTCATAACTTCCTCAATATTCATCGGAATTGGGCTTATAATATATCGTTGGAAAGCTCTTGTCAAGCCCAATCCAACTACACTACTATTGGATCCATATCATGGACCAACCAAACTGGATTGTCTGTTTTATTAAAATAAGTTTTCAAAAACAGAGAGAAGAGAAAAGAAATTAAAACTATCCGCAACACTTAACTTTCCACACTTTCGCTTCATTCGATTATGATTCGACATGAAAGGTACTCATCACTGAGTTTGGTTTTGGGGAGACACATTTGGGTGTCTACAGTACTAAAGATAACCAGCAAGGTTTTTTGAAAAGAAAAAAAAAAATTTACTACAGCTTTAAACGCAGCCCATCTGTACCGGACAATCAGTGTGCTGCTATACAGCCTCGACAAAGTCGAACATCAAAGCGGCAGAAATGCATACAGGAACTGGCTACATCGCAGTTAACTAGGTACACAATATTCCTTGCTTAAATTCTTTTATGTCTCTCTTTGCTGTAATGCATGTGTGTATATCTTATTTGGGCCGGTAGCATGATTGCTTTTTTTACTACTGATTCCTTGTGGTTAGACTGCGTTAGAAATAGACTCTCTTAATGCCAAATGCTCACAAATAGCTACAATGTTTGGCATTATTGGTTGTTTGGCTTGGTATAGATGGGAAAATAAAAATTGATAATTTTCTGCAGTGAAGTAGAAGCAACACCAACTGTTCCTTCCAAAAAAACTTCTAAAAATTGTCCTAAGTATCATGTTAGGGTTAAAGCTTTGATTTTTAATTCTTAGTGACATGCTAGGGTTTGTTATTAATCTTGTTAGTATCATGCCTAGGATCTTGCTATTTTTTATTATGCTTTAATATTAACATGAACATGATTATGATTATAATCGTTATTATATTATTATTATTATTTTGATGATGATTATCGTTATTATATTGATTATTTAATAATTATCATGATATTGATTATTTATTATGTTGCTTGATACATTTATATTTATTGCTTGATCACGCCTTTTATGCATGTTTAAAGGGAATTGGTACTTGTAATCACGCTTAATAAGATGATTAATAATCTTGTTTAGGTTAATTATGATTATAATTTCAAGTGATCGCCAATAATAGTTTATTTGTGCATTAATATTCAACCAACGTAGATAAACAGGTTTAGGGTTAAATCTATTGATTGCATGTTAGTCAAAAAGCGCACATGAATACGATCAGAATAAAGTAGAGGCCTATTAATTAGGGCAGGTTCAATCTCTTTTAGGTTGGATTTGTACCTTCATCCCCGGACCCTTATTTGGTTCTAGACCTTATGGAGTTGACGATCTCTTGGATCGTTAAGGGGTGTAACCTTCACCTCGTGAATGGTTTACAAGTTCCTAAAAAACTTGTTGACGACTCTTTTGCTCTATCTTCTTCCCTTTTGGACGCCACCGTACTTTAGTGTATGATCACAGTGGGGTTCAAGCTAGGGGGTAACGCTTGAAATATTCCCTACAATGTGTTTGTAAGATTTTGGAACGAATGATGTAGTGTTAGTGAATAATAATATTCATGACACCAAGGCAAGGAGTGTCATTTCATTATTATTAATGATATGGTCTACAAGCAGTTATAGATTCTACATAATGACACCCGTTGCAATATGTATGGTGATTGATTTGTTATGGGTCAAGGGCGTGTTCGGCACTAGTTTTTGAGTAGCATTTAGGTAGCTTTTAGTGGTTTGACCAAGTCAAATCACTACTTGACAAAAAATATAAGTATTTGGCAAAGTAGTGGTTAGGGTAGCTTTTAGTGGTGGAGGTAGCTTTTATGAAAAGTTAGAAAAATTAGCTTTTGAAATTAGAGGTAGATTTTGAGGTAGCTGTTCAAAATTTAATCTATAGTTTTAAAAATAAAATGTTGATTTTTATATGTAACAGCTAGTCAACCGCTACTTTACCGAACCCTCATATCTAAATTATTTATCTTCATAGCTAACAGCTACATACACAGCTCACAACTATCTCCACAGCTACAGCTACCTTCACATCTATATTTTGCCGAACATACCCCAAGAAATGTATTTACGGACTAGCTTTTTAAATAGGAGTTGAAAAAGTTAAATGAATTCGATGTAAATCACCAAACTAATATTATAATGGGAAGCTATTGTTGTTCATGGCCTATACAGAAGCATTGACCTTAAAATAGGATGCAGAATATGCACGCATAATAGGGTTTGTAAATAAACTACAACGATTACAAATTGAATTTTTTAATAATTAAGCACCCTAACGAATAGGGTACATGCCCTAACAAATGTAACAAACATTTAGTATGCTTCCTGTAATAGTATTAAGTTGGGTGTTTATCAACACCTCATAATTGTATCGGTCTAGTAAATTTTTAATTATTAATATCCTCATTATGTTAACAATTATATTAGGGGTTGAAAGTAGTAATACCTTATCACTTTATTGTAACTGCAAATTAAATTACAAATATTAAATATTTATTGAAAAAATTCTACAATAACACTACATCATTGCTTAAGAGATACAAAAACCAGTTGCATATTAAATTAGAATGCAATTGGTGACTAATTGGCGGGGGGGAATTAATAAGTAATTAATTGGGAATTTATTTGGATTACATTAGGAGATGAGTTTAGAATGGTACAAATTACTAGTAACTTGTATTTGGGATATCTATAATTGGAATATAAAATTATTGAACTTCATTTTATATTTGCCTAAGAAAAAAAAATAACGTGACACTATTATTTTTTTAACGGAGATAGTATGTTCCACAAATAAGATGATGAAATAAAAAATTAAAAGAACGTCCCACTAAGATCTAGTTTTACTCATGAACGATTGCATAAGTACAACAGTTTATAAATTGATATGCATATTTAGTTTTTAGTATTTATGTAATTAAAGTGGTTAGATACTAAAGGTATCATCATATTGGTCCAAAGAGTAAAAGGATTAAGGTGATGTCCACACTTTTCTATACCATTACAATATTTATTTTTGTAAAAGGATTAATTAGAACACGGGGGAGAGCCAGTTTAAGTAACTAGTATGTATTGTAATGCAACGGTTCGTGGAATACATAAATATAATTGTTTTATTAAGTTAACGTACTTATTAGCGATTTTAATGACTCTACTTAAGTTTCAATAACAACACATAAGTTTGAAGATTTTATATGATAATTGACTGAAGGCAACAGTTTTTTATTCTTATTAAGCACATGAGCGCATGTATATTTTCCTCAATAGTAATTGACAATATTATTTTATTGGATATAATTATTCATTTATGTAAGAAAATTAAAAGTGGGTAATATCGTACATTAATAATAAAATTTGCCCAATTTTAATCAATTTGAAATTTGTGACGTCATGTTACTATGTTACTATGTCATACATTGCTAGAGTACAAACTAAATTGAAGGAGTGTCGCCGTCAAACAATTGTAATTTGATAGATTGAGCGAATCTAGAAGGTTTTTTTTGTAAGATACTAACAAAACCACTTACAATAATAGTACGGAGCACATAAAGAGTAACACACTAAAAAGGAAAATCTGCCCTTTTTCGACAAATAAAAAAAATATAAATAATTAAATGAATATTCCATATGTTAAAAATATTTTACTGATGGTAAGATATTTATCAGTGAAGGGATGAAGATAGGAAGTAAGTAGTAGAATGGTAGGAAAACTCTTTTCTTGTTTTTTCAACTTAAGTTCACAATACGTGAACTTTCATTTATATAGCCAAAATAATTGAATACAATAATATACATTATTGTACTTTATACAAATTATTGTACTTAGTAAAGTCTTCATTGACTTTAATTACCACATGTGAAGTTCAATTCAATCATGTTTCTCAACACTCCCCCTTTGAACGTTCACATGGAATGGGGTACAAGTTGCCTCATTAAAAACCTTGCTAGGTAAAACCCTTATGGGGTAAATACCATAGCTAGGGAAAAAGAGTACAACGATATAGTATTATATGCTTTGGTATACTGCCTCGTTAAAAACCTTGTCAGGAAAAACCCGGTGGGATAAAAACCTGATCGAAGGGAAAAAGAGTGCAGTACATATAATACTCCCCCTGATCTCAGCATAGTTCACGAAGATGTCGCATTCCGATTTTGTGAACTAACTGTTCAAATTTCTTCGAAGGAAGTGATTTGGTGAAAAGGTCGGCAAGATTTTCACAAGACTGAATTTGCTGGATATTTATTTCCTTGTCCTTTTGCAGATCATGTGTGAAGAACAGTTTTGCGGCAATATGTTTCGTTTTATCTCCCTTAATATATCCTTCAGTTACTTGAGCGATACATGCTGTATTGTCTTCAAAGATGATGGTTGGGTCTTCTGTTATTGTGTTCATTCCACACTCCTTTTGGATATTACTGGTCATCGACCTCAGCCACACACATTCCCGTCCTGCTTCATAGAGGGCTATCAACTCTGCATGATTTGATGATGTCGCGGTCAATGTCTGCTTTGTTGATTTCCATGATATTGCAGTGTCGCCATAAGTGAACACATATCCATTTTGTGACTTGGCATTTTGAGGATCTGATAAGTATCCAGCGTCTGCATACCCAATGAGAGCAGCATCTTGTTTTGGTTGGTAATATAAACCAAGGTCTTGTGTCCCTCGTAGGTACCGGAGTAAGTGTCGAACTCCCTTCCAATGCCTATATGTTGGTGCATTGCTGTGCCTGGCTAACAAATTCACAGAGAAAGCTATGTCGGGTCTAATATTGTTAGCTAAGTACATTAAGGCTCCAATTGCACTTAAGTATGGTACTTCTGGACCCAAAATCTCTTCATTTTCTTCTCGGGGTCTAAATGGATCATTTTTCATATTCAAAGAACGAACAACCATTGGGAAGTTGGTTGGGGTTGCTTTGTCCACGAAGAAACGTTTCAAAACTCTTTCTGTATAGTTTGATTGATGGACAAAAATGCCATGACTCAAGTGCTCAATTTGTAGTCCAAGGCAAAATTTAGTTTTCCCAAGGTCTTTCATCTCAAATTCTTTCATCAAGTATTTTGCAGTTTTCTCGAGTTCATTTGGGGTTCCGATGATATTTAAATCATCAACATAAACTGCAATGATAGCGAATCCTGATTGTGATCGCTTTATGAAAACACAGGGACTAACTTGGTTGTTTTTGAATCCTTCTCTCATAAGGTATTCACTCAGACGGTTGTACCACATCCTTCCAGATTGTTTCAATCCATAAAGTGACCTTTTTAGTTTTATGGAAAGCAGTTGTCTAGGCTTGTGGTTTTCTGGTAGTTTTAGTCCTTCGGGGACTTTCATGTAAATGTCCGTATCGAGTGACCCATACAAATACGCACTCACTACATCCATTAATCGCATTTGCAGTCCTTTTGTGACTGTCAAACTTACCAGAAATATTAATGTAGTTGCATCAACCACTGGAGAATATGTTTCTTCATAATCAATCCCTGGAATTTGAGAAAATCCTTGGGCTACAAGTCTTGCTTTGTATCTAACTATTTCATTTTTCTCATTACGTTTTCTCACAAATACCCATTTGTATCCAACGGGTTTTACACCTGCTGGTGTAAGGGTTATTTTCCCAAAAACTTCTCGTTTTTCAAGTGACTTTAACTCAGCCAGCATTGCCTCCTTCCACTTTGGCCAATCACTCCTACGTCGACATTCTTCTACAGTTCTTGGTTCAACATCATTTTCATCAGACACGATGTCGATTGCGATGGAATTTGCAAATGTTTCATTAACGATAACATCTTTCCTATTCCACTGAGTCTTTGTAGAGACGTAATTCATTGAAATTTCATCGTTATCGATGTTTTGAACATCTTGTTCATTCCCCGTAGGGTTGTCTTCTTGTTCGTCCCCTTTTGGATTATCATCATTTTCTTTACTTTCATCCACATTTGGTTTTTTTGACCTTCTGACGGGGGAACATCATTAGTCTCATTTTCTATTCCATCCAATCTTTTCAATTTTCTTGGCTTAGAATCTTTTGAACCAAGTGGTCTTCCACGCTTTCTGCGTGCCTGAGATTCATTTTCTATGGCCTTATTACCAGTTGGGATTTCAATACGTGCAGGGGCATTTTCTGCTGGTATATGTGATTTTGTCACCTTCTTTGTGTCTACAAATGCATCAGGCAATTGATTTGCAACACTTTGTAAATGAACAATTTGCTTAACTTCTTGTTCACACATATTTGTTCGTGGGTCTAACATCAACAGTTGTGTTGCATTCCAAATGAGTTCAATTTCTTTCTTACGTGGGTCCACTTTCTCCCCCCTAAGGCTGGGAATACTGTTTCATTAAAGTGACAGTCCGCAAATCTAGCCGTAAATAAGTCACCAGTCAATGGTTCAAGATATTTAATTATAGAGGGGGATTCAAACCCGACATAAATTCCCAGCCTTCTTTGTGGACCCATTTTTGTTCGTTGGGGTGGAGCAATGGGAACATATACAGCACAACCAAAGATTTTTAGATGTGAGATACTTGGTTCTCGACCACAAACAAGTTGTAGTGGTGAGAATTTATGATAAGCTGTAGGTCTCAATCTAATTAGCGTTGCTGCATGTATTATAGCATGTCCCCAAGAAGATGATGGCAATCTTGACCTCATTAATAATGGTCTTGCAATCAATTGTAATCTCTTAATTAGTGATTCAGCTAGACCATTTTGTGTATGGACATGAGCTACTGGATGTTCAACATCAATTCCAATTGACATACAATAATCATTAAATGTTTGGGATGTAAATTCCCCAGCATTGTCAAGTCTTATTTTCTTTATTGTATGATCTGGGAATTGTGCTCTTAATTTGATGATTTGGGCAAGTAATTTTGCAAAGGCAACATTTCTACTTGAAAGTAGACTAACATGTGACCATCGTGTAGAGGCATCAATTAAAACCATGAAATATCGAAATGGTCCACATGCTGGATTAATTGGCCCACATATGTCTCCCTGAATTCTTTCCAAGAATTTTGGAGATTCAGTAGCAATTTTGTTCATAGATGGCCTTATTATTAATTTGCCAAGTGAGCATGCAGAGCATGTTAATTCATCTGATCGGGGAATTTTGACATTTCTTATTGAATGTCCAACTGAATGTGCTATTATTCTTTGCATCATCCCAGTTGCTGGATGTCCCAAACGATCATGCCATAAAATAGTCAAATGTTTGTCATCTAACTTCTGGTTAGATACCATATTGATTTCCACGGGTCGTAGGTTTATACGATATAACCCCGAAGAGTATGCTGGCAATTTCTCATATATATGTTTCTTGCCATGTTTTTCTGTCGTGAGGCATATATACTCTTTTTGATCTGTTGTCATTGTTTCTAGATGATAGCCATTTTGGCGTACATCTTTAAAGCTTATGAGATTTCTTTGAGATTTACTCGAATATAAAGCATTATTGATTATTAATTTTGTTCCATTTGGAAGCATTATACAAGCCTTTCCAGATCCTTCAATTAATTTAGCTGACCCGAAAATGGTGTTTACATTTGCTTGAAACAACTTTAGTTGTGAAAAATAATTTCTATCTTTTAAGATAGTGTGCGTTGTTCCACTGTCCAAAAGGCATTGATATTCGGAACTAACTTCAGGTAGATCCATATCTTCATAAAATAAATTTGAGATTAGTTTAGAATAATATCATACAAACTTTTATTAATGATAGAGATTAAAAGTACATTAAAATACAGGGAACTAAGAAAATACATTAAAACATAGCATATGTTACATTAGTAGATGAGAAACCTAAGTATTGTTGTTTTCTCCAAGAATGAAATCATTTCCAATTTCAGCATTATCCATGAAATAATCAGACACATCAAGGCTGGGACAAGGAGCATTTTCCTCATTAACATAATTTGCTTCTGCATTTTTCTCTTTGCCTTTTACAGAAGCCTGGTAAAGGTCTACCAAATGTTTGGCCGTTCGACAAGTACGTCCCTAATGTCCTGTCATGCCACATCTGTAACATGTGTCTTTTCCTTTCGAAGGAGTTTGTTTGTGGCTTCCAGATAACTGTCCCTTCTGTTTTTCAAAATTTTTGAAATTACTGTTTCTTTGAAAATTATTTCTACCACGACCACGGCCGCGTCCGCGATAATTCCCACGGCCTCTTCCACGGCCATTGTAATTTCCACGTCCACCTCTTCTTGTAGCATTTGACTCGGGTGGATAGGAATTTGTTGCATTTGCCTCATGATGAGTGGCCAAAGACCCAGTTGGTCTGAGATTATGATTTTTCAACAAAAGATCGCTATTTTGTTCCGCAACAAGAAATACACTCATTAATTCATTAAACTTCTTAAAACCTCTTTCACGATATTGTTCTTGCAACAGTATGTTGCTTGCATGAAAGGTAGTGAGTGTTTTTTCAATCATTTGTTCATCGGTCACTGGATGATCACAGTATCTCAATATAGATACTATCTCATGTATGGTTGAATTGTAATCTATTACAGATTTGAAATCCTAGAACCGTAAATTTGTCCAGTCAAATAATGCCTTAGGAAGGAGCACCCTTTTGTGGTGTCCAAATCTTTCATTAGGGCAGTCCCATAATTCTTTGGGATCTTCAACCATCATGTACTCAGTTTTAAGGCCTTCATGTAAATGATGCCTTAGTAACACTAAGGCTTTTGCCTTTTCTTGTTCGGTAATGGGTTTTTCAACCGTCATTGCAGAAGTGGTAGTATCAGTTGTTTGACCAGGGGGACTTTTATTTTCTTTAACAGTGTGCTCCAAGCCTTGAGCTTTCAAATTCATCATTGCGTCCACTTTCCATTCCAGAAATTTCTTTCCAGATAAATCTAAGATGCTGAACTGTCTTTTCATAAGGTCTCCCATTTTAGCTACAACAAATTTCGTGATAATTAGATTATAATAACAAATTATATGTACAACTCACATGTTTAGTTCTTCCATATTTATATTTAAGTTAATAAGACACGTGATAATTAAATTTAATAATAATAAACCATAAGTAATATAGTCTTTTCTCCCCCTTGGTTTATTATTGTGAGTAATTATATGATTAGACAAAAATTAATCATGTTAGTTGCAAAAAAAAACAGCAAAACAACAACAATGACAGTAGTAACAATAATTATAATGATAACGGTAATATTATACAATGATGATTAATAACAACAAACATACATAATAAAACAAAAACAAGCTTTTAATATACTAAAACGACAAAATAAGTGAGTTTTACTTATACATAATGACAAAAATTAATATTGCTACTAATAAAATTACAAGCGCCGTAATTAGAAGGAAATATTGTTTTATCTTCATTAAATCTTCCTCAAAAGTGAAGTTGTGGGTGTTTTGGTTGCTGTCGTCGGGGAACATATCGGAGAAGAAGGGGGTGAAATTTTTATTTTTTAGGTGATTTTTGGATAAAAAGTGGGAAGAGATAAAGGATTTGTGGTGAAATTGGGGGAAAAATCCGTCTTTTATAGAGGTAGGTTTATCCGTTACTGTTCTGTACAACTGTAAAAATATCATATAACAATCTAATATACTGACAAAAATTATGGTCTAAATATATATATTTATAATTGTAAAAGGTTATCACACTGGGAATGCAAGCCATAGTTGATTAGGGGATTTTGCTCCTACCAATCGGAATGCGCCACGTGGGCCAATCAGGTCCTGCCAAATGTCCCCCAGTTGGAACTGTCAGGGCTTGCCACGTGGCACACGCTTATTCGTCCACCTTGGACCTATTATGTCATGACACGTGGCATACTCCATGCCTAATGGAGAAACCGGCCACCCAGGCCCAACTTCCGAGGGAAGCCCAATCAGCCCTAGGTTAACCTAAACCTAGGATTAGCACGTTTCCCAAGGTTATAAATACCTCCCTTAATCCTCATTAAGGGAGATTACATTAATTACAGAGATAATAGGCTGATCACGCTAACAAAGCAGATTACGCTAAAAACTCACATTAAACACTCTCACCTAGAGAGACCCAATCACTTTAATTTCCGCATTAATTACTTCTTAATCAAGTACTAACTTGACCGTTGGAGGCGGAGCTCCCACCACCAGGAGTCTCCGTTGTTTTGCAGGTACAGGCGTCCGGTTCCAGTCTCGGAATTGTAACTCTCCCGCAGGACATCAGAAAACCCCGAAACATTTGGCGCCGTCTGTGGGGAGAGTACTTCTGAGATGGCATCCAAGTCTGTACCGACTCCTGAAGAGAGGCGTCCCCTAGACGACCCTCAAGTTTAGTCGGACCACGATACTGAGAATGAATTTGAAGTTGAAGCTCACACAGCTTCAGACGGGACCCTAAGGGCCCGACGTACCCGTCATACCGAAAGGAGGGAACGGGAACATCTTCAAACTGGAAGTGAGCCAGCAGGCGCACCGCCTGTTCGGCAGCAGCCGACTGATGGGTCTGCTCCCATCACAAGGAACGAACTCATGACCTTCATGAGGGACTTCAAGGGAGAAATTCAAGAGTTGATCAACAAGAAGCCGTCTGCTCTGGACAAGGAGCAGTCGGCTAAGAAACCCTCCACTTCACTAAAGAGGAAGCCAGTTCAAGGGCGAGAGGCGACTCCCCATCCTAAATCTAGGAAGTAGGAGCCGACTGCCTTTGATTTCACAAAATACCGTTTTCCTACTCCAGGAAATAGGAAACCTGTTCGTCATATTCAGGCGGACGGGTCGAGGAAATCATACACAGACGCTCGGCTACTGCTAGAGCAGAAGAAGAGTGACCGATTGTCAGAGTCGGCCTCTACTTCAAAATTTCAAGACAGTCTGCAAAATACCTCAATGAGGCATACTCAGTCGTATCATGAGAGTCAGTCAGGCGGCACCTCCCGTCAGTCCGGCTTTCATAGCGACCAGGCGGTACCAAACTTACCGTTTATGCCGCAACAACAGTATTTTTTACAGCCACCTCCGTTTGGTGGACCTGCAGCAAAAAATGTCCAACCTATGGACTGACAGCTACGGTTGCTTAGACTTGGTGAACAATCGTCGGCTTTCTCCAAGGAAATTACTGAAGCCGCTCAGCCGGCCAAAGTGAAAAATGTATTAGTAGGCGCCTATGACGGCACTACTAACCCAGAAGACCATCTTATGGCCTTCACCAACCTGATGTACCTTCAAGGATTGGATGATCCCACTTGGTGCAAGTGTTTCCCAGCGACTCTCAAAGGAATCGCACAACAATGGTTCGGCAACCTGCCGACTGGTTGTGTAAATAGCTTCAGGACGCTTGCTTACTTATTCACCTCCAACTTCGCCAAGAACATCCCTACAAAGAAGACGACCCTTGATTTAGGAACAATTCAGCAGGGCGAGAAGGAGGGGCTTCGTTCTTACATCAGGCGTTTTAACCTGATGAGAATACAGATTCAAGGGTTACCGGATGAGGTAGCCTATACTGACTTTTTCAGAGGTCTCAAAGACGGGTCGACCTTCAAATTTGATTTGGTCCGAAAGAGGGTGGCGACTCTTCAAGAGGCCTTGATTGAAGCGGAAGCCTATATACAGGCGACTGATCTTTGTACGGTAAAACAGTCGGACGGGAAAAGGTCCGACAAAAGAGAAGGACGACAGAAACAGTCGTCAAACAAAGATGAGAAGAGAAAAGAGGTCTGGGCGGCTGATTCCTCTAAACAGCCGGCCCAGAAAAAGAAAAAAGAATTCAAACCCTACTCCCCAAAGTATGCGCTTAACAAGGATAACCAGTTTATCCTAAAAGAAATCAAGGGACGGATCTCAATTGAGAAGCCGGTCCCCATGAAGGGTTCTGCAAACAACCGGAACCAAGAAAAATTCTGTGCTTATCATGAAGATGTTGGTCATCACACCAATGACTGCATCAGTCTCATGCGGTATCTGGACCGCCTGGCTGAGCAAGGTGATCTTGACACTTATGTCAAGAAATCTACGGGGAACACTTCCTCAAAAAAGCAGTCGGCCAAAAAGAATCAACAGGCCGACAGCTCCGATACAGATGATGCAGTCGTCTACACCATTGCAGGCGGCTTCTCAGGAGGCGGCCCCACTATTAGGGGCAACAAAGACAATATCAGGCGGTTAGATGTAAATTCCGTTCACCAAGAACGGCCGTCCAAATATTCATTTCCTGAGATTGTCATCACTGAAGAATATCTAGGAGGGGTAAGAGGGCCGCATGACGACCCTATCGTAATTGAATGTAAAGTGACCAACCAAAGAGTTGGCCGAATCCTCATAGATACCGGAAGCTCCTCAGATCTCATCAGTAGCAAATGTCTGTCGAAACTAAAATATCAGACTGATTGCATACATCCGGCCTCCCACCCTTTAGTAGGGTTTGGAGGAGGAGTCGTCCACCCAGTGGGACGAGTGGATTTACCCATCCGTCTGGGCAAAAAAGGGGAAGGACGACACATGGTAGTCCGGTTCCTGGGTAGAAGAACTCTCGGCCTACAACATGATTCTGGGACGACCAACCCTGAATAATTCCAAGGCTGTTATAATCCCATCTCTTATGTTGCTCAAGTTTGAGAGGGATAATGGAACAGTCGGGTCCCTAAGGGGAGATCAGAGGATGGCCCGAGAGTGCTATCTCTCGGATGTCAAGCCCACTGTTATGGCCACTGGATCAAGTGGTGGAAAAACAGACCTTGACAATGTCAAGGAGAGTGCGCCTGTTCAAGAAGCAGGCGGCAACAAGAGAAAGGCATCCTAGACAGGGACCTCACGAAAGGACAGAAAATAGCAATCATTGGTAGAGGAGCGGTCGGATGAATTCCTCCCTCAGCCGGCTGGTGAGCATACGGATCTGATCCTAAACGACTCGTGTCCTGACCGAACAGTCAAAGTTGGGATGACTGCTCTGAGAGTCCTAGGTGACGACTTTCACAAACTATTGAAAGAATACAAGGACATCTTTGCATTCGAAGTCCATGAAATGCCAGGCATTAGTCCTGATCTGGCGGTACATAAACTGGCCGTGGATCCGAAAAAGAAGCCGGTACGGCAGAAGAAGCGGAACCATGGCGAAGAAAGAAGTCAGGCAGCAGCCGCCGAAGTTAAAAAATTACTTGATGCAGGGTTCATTCGGCAATGTTACTTCCCAGACTGGGTTGCAAATGTGGTGCTTGTTAAAAAGCCGAATGGCACCTGGCGAATGTGTGTAGACTACACAGACTTAAACAAGGCGTGCCCCAAAGACAGTTACCCTCTGCCTAAAATTGATAACCTGGTCGACTCAACAGCCGGCCATGCTTTGATGAGCTTTATGGACGCCTACTCTGGTTTCCATCAAATTCCTTTATGGAAGAAAGATCAGGAGAAGACGGCCTTCGTCACTGATCATGGATTATATTGTTACACGGTCATGCCGTTTGGTCTTAAGAATGCCCCGGCTACCTTCCAGCGAATGATAAACACTGTGTTCTTTGATCAGATTGGGAGAAACGTCGAGGCATACATTGATGATATGATTGTCAAGACTAAACTTCAGAAAGATCATCTGTCGGACCTCCGAGAAACTTTCGCCACACTCAGGCGGTACCATGTCATGCTCAATCCCAAGAAATGTGTCTTTGGAGTTGAGTCTGGGAAATTTCTCGGATTCCTTATCAATCAGAGAGGAATAGAGGCGAACCCTGAGAAGGTGCAGGCGGTCATTGACATGCAGTCGCCTCGTACCATCCGAGAGGTTCAGAAGTTAACAGGTTGTCTGGCGGCCTTGGGAAGATTTCTAAGCCGATCAGGCGACAAATGCTTATACTTTTTCCAGGCAATTAAGAAAAAGGCAAGGTTTGAATGGGGGCCGGAAGCTGAGGCCGCCTTCCAGAAAGTGAAAGTTCACTTGCATTCCTTGCCGAGGCTGGTCAGCCCTTTGCCCAAAGAAGTACTCTACATGTACCTGGCCGTCTCTGATCATGCGTTAAGCGTTGTTCTCCTTGCTGAAAGAGACGGCTGTCAGCTCCCGGTCTACTTTGTCAGTCACGTACTGAAAAATGCCGAGTTGAGGTATCCCTTAGTGGAGAAATTTGGTCTTGCACTCTTCATGGCTGTTAAAAAATTGAAGCCCTACTTTTTGGCACATGCAGTCGTCGTGTATACAGACCAACCTATCAAGCGGCCACTGACCATCATGCAGTCGTCAGGCCGAATGATCAAATGAGCCATAGAAATTCAGAGCCTCGAAGTTACTTTCGAGCCTAGAAAAGCAGTGAAGGGGAAAGCCTTTGCTGACTTTATTGTTGAGATGACTCGTCCCTCTGACTCTCAAGTTCCAGACCAAGTCTGGAAGGTATATGAGGACGGAAGCTCTACTTCAAATGGTTGTGGAGCAGGCGTCATATGTCAGTCGCCGGAGGGCGACAGGTACGAGTATGCTTTACACTTCAGTTTTCAGGCCTCAAACAATGAGGCAGAATATGAAGCTTTACTAGCCGGAATCCGCATGTGCAAGGCGGCAGGGGCAAGAAAAATAGACGCCTGTTCCGATTCACAATTGATAGTGAGTCAGTACAATGGCGAATACGAAGCAACCCATCCGGCCATGATCAAGTATTTACAGGCGGTCCGACAAGCAGTCGGCTCCCTTGAGGATTTCCATCTGATCCAAGTGCCGAGATCAGAAAACAACCAGGCGGATGCACTGTCAAAATTAGCATCATCTGCCTCCTCTGATACTCCTCGAACTGTTTTTTGGGAAGTAATGGAGAGGAGAAGCATTGAGGAAGAACCTATTGGAATCTTAGACAGAAGCTCAACCTGGATAGATCCAATCAGGGCATATCTGACAAACGGTACCCTGCCGGATGATCATCGACAGGCGGCAGCACTGAAAAAACGAGCCATCAGTTTTGAAATAATAAAGGGAGAACTTCACAAAAGGGGGTACCTTCAACCCTTCTTAAAGTGTGTTACTCCAGAAAAGGGACGAGAGATACTAGACGATCTTCACTCTGGTTACTGTGCTTCCCATATAGGCGGTAGGACGCTTGCTCAACGGGCAAGGCGGCAGGGCTACTTTTGGCCTACTTTAGAAGCAGATGCGATGGTGATGGTGAAAAAATGTGACAAGTGCCAAAGGTTTGGCAAACTAATTCACCGTCCGGCTACTGACCTCACTACCATTCATAGCCCACTACCGTTTGCTAAGTGGGGCATGGATATTCTGGGTCCATACTTGTTGCCGTCGACTACTTCACTAAATGGGTAGAGGCGGAGGCTGTAAAGGGAATCAAGACGACGGATGTAATTTCATTCATTTGGAAAAATGTCATCACTCGGTTCGGGGTTCCCATGTCTATGGTTTTTGATAATGGTCCCCAATTTGAGACGCCTGTTCTCAAAAGCTGGTTGGGTGACCAAGGAATTGCACACTACTTTGCATCTGTCGGCCGTCCACAAGCAAACGGCTAGGTAGAAGCCTTTAATAAAATCATCTCAGGCGGTCTCAAGAAAAAGATTGAACGAGCAGGCGGCCTATGGGCGGATGAATTACCACATGTTCTCTGGGCCATTAGGACGACTGAAAAAGGGGCGACTGGAGAAACTCCATTCCTCCTAACTTATGGTGCGGAAGCTGTTCTTCCAATAGAACACTACGAGCCGACTCTTCGAGTAATGCTATATGACGAAGAGGCAAACTGGGAAGCCATGCGCCTGGCATTAGACTCACTTCCTGAAAGGAGGGGCAATGCTGTCTTGCGCCATGAACTTTACCGCCTGAGAATGACTAGATCATACAACAAAAAAGTACACATGCGTCCACTCAAAGTGGGGGACTTTGTACTTAGAAAAATGGAAGCAGTTGGTAGGGCTAATGAGTCCGGCAAACTAACTCCCAACTGGGAAGGACCCTACCGAATCTGTGAAGAGGTCAGGGACGGTACCTACCGGCTGGAAATACTAGACGGACAACCGTTGCCTCGAACTTGGAATGTAGATAATCTTAAGAAATATTTCTTTTGAATGATGTAAATAATCAAGGGCTACTTAATAAAAGTTTGCACTTAATATTCAATTTTGTACTAAGAGGGGAACGCCTACTAACAAATAGTCGGCTACTCTCCATGTTTAATTTTTATTCTTACTTAAGAGGAGCATGCCGTCTGTACCTTTACAGCCGGCTACTCTCCATTGAGAATTTTACTCTCTTCAGAGGGGCATGCCGCCTGTAACTTTACAGTCGGCTACTCTCCATTGAATATTTTACTCTTTCAGAGGGGCATGCCGCCTGTACCTTTACAGTCGGTTACTCTCCATCGAGTATTTTACTCTATCTTCAGAGGGGCATGCCGCCTGTACCTTTACAGTCGGCTACTCTCCATCGAGTATTTTACTCACCATAAGGGCATGCCGTCTGGACATATAGTCGGCTACTCTCCATAGAAGAGGGCCGACTGGTTCCAAACACACAGCCACCCCCCTTATACTTAGCTAAAAAAGATTAGGGCCTGGCCGACCCTGTGCCTAACAGGCGGCTACCCTCCTCTTACTTAGCACCTACGTTCACCAAGAACTGTCCAAGGCCACATGCCGAATGATCAGACCAGGCGCCAAGCCAACTGATCAAATCTTCAAAACTAATACGACTTGTCCCAACATCATAGCAGGCGTCCGGCGGCATCCCTCCGGATGAAATTCGTCGCAGAGAGAAGCTCCCTTTTGGGTGGAACATTGCTCTATAAACTAATTACACGGCACCTATACGACTGCCCCCAAGGGCAACCACGTAGCCGTTTTTGAGACAAGGATAACTCTATCACTAACCAAACCAGTGGTAGCAGTTGACATCTAAGTCAGATGACCGCCAGTATTACTTGGGATAAATGCAGGGGGTACCTCTTGAGTTAATAGCCAACAAACATTGGCGAATCAAGGGGTCTAGCCGGCCTCCGCCGCCTGGTACCTCTACTTCTCAAGCAAGAGTGACGGAGACTGAGTAACACCAACGTTAACTCATAGTCACTCCCTCAAACTTGGTATGGAACCTAAAAGGTTTGAGTAGACCGCCTGTTTTTTGGCAAACAGGGGCACTCAAACCCCTATTCCTACTAGGTAACCACTCGGGTTAATAGCCAACAAACATTGGCGAATCAAGGGGATCAGCCGGCCTCCGCCGCCTGGTACCTCTACTACTCAATCTAGAGTGTGACGGAGACTAAGTAACTCCTATGTTAACTTATGGTCACCCCCTCAAACTTAGTATGGAGCCTAAAAGGTATGAGTCGTCCGCCTGTTTTTAGCAAACAGAGGCTCTCAACCACTACTCCTGCTAGGTTAACAACTTATGAGTTAAAAGCCAACAAACATTGGCGAATAAAGGGGAACAACCGGTACCCACCGCTTGATACCTCTACTACTCAGTTCCTTGGCAACTAGGTAACAATCATGTTTACTTGGTCAGACCACTTTCCTATTTGGTTAATTTTACAAATGACAGGACCGCCTGACTAAAGGGGATCCAGTCTTTAAAATGGTTCGAATACCGATTGGATAAATGGCCGACTGATCGTCTATCCTAGAAACCAACAACCAGTCGTCTAGGGGCATAGGCGGCGTGACTAACTATCCGTACCTGTCTGCAACTATCGGCCATGTAAAACAGTCGGTATAGTGAACAATTGGATATCAGAATATTCAATACTTAGACAAATTTGAAGCAAAACAAAAAATTCATTAAAAAGAAGCCGGTCATTAAAGACCGGCAAAATATTCAGAGCCCCGGCCCCCTGGCCGGGTAAATACAAAACAAACGGCACGCAGGCCGTGGAAAGAATACATAAAGCTTAAGAAGGGGGCAGATCTTCAATATTAGCAGCTGCCGCCTGGTCAGCACTCTTCTTGCTGGACTCGGCTTCAGCTGCATTCTTCTTTGATGCATTACCCCCAAGCGGCACAAGAGACACTACCGGCTCCTCCTCCTCCAACGCTTCCTCCAACGTCTCTTCCTCAGCAGCCGCCAGGATCTCTTGATTATATGTATCAGAACACTGGCGGTACGTTTTTTCCCATGAGGAAAAGTCGGCATTGGGGAAGAGGCGGCCCCAAGTCATGCGCTGGATTTGAGCAGAGTCTTCCATCATCTCCCGGACCAGCTCTTTCTTTTCTTGCTCGGCCTTTTCCGAGAGCTCCTGAGTAAGACTCTTCTCCTGGGTCACCAGGCGTTCCTTTACGTTAGCCAAGGATTTCTCTAAGGCTTCGTATGAGTACATCTTTAGGCGAAGAGGTTTCAGCTCGGCCTTGAGATTGGTGATGGTCGCCTCCAGCTCGCCATTCCTCTTCTGGGCCGCCTCTAACTGAGCCCGAATAGCGGCGGTAGCCTGCGCCTGATAATAAAGAATATCAATGGTCAGAACTTCATTTTGGGCAATTTGAAACATTGCCTTATCACAGTCAGAGGCGGCCATAGCTTTTGCAGCCTTTACCTCTTTGTTCTTCCGGTCAAGCGGCTTGCGAAGGCCGTTCACTCGGAGCAGGGCCTAAGTAAAAAGGAACAGGCGTCAGTTTTCAAACAAAAAAGAAAACAGGCGACCTGAAATTCAAATACTCAAAAATATGCCAAGTATACCTCAGCAAGGATCCCTGCAATCCCGTCTAGGTCAAGGGTGCCGACACCCCTGACCGCCTCCCTTTCAGCTGGAGGAACGGCCCTGATCATAGACTTGGCCACCTCGACCACGTCAGGCTCCTGAGGGCCGGCTGCATCAAGCATAAACAAACGGATAAGACCTAGTAAAAAAGGGAGCAAGTCTAAAATTTACAAGGACAACTTCATACTTTTAGGCGGCCCAGCTGGAGTTTTAGAAGAAGTGGTCGGCTGTTTCTCAGCCGCCGCATGTTTCCTGGTTGAACCAGGAGAGCTCGCAACAGTCGTCCTCCGGGCCTTGGGGTCCGGCTGTTGGGAAGAAGAAGCTCTTGGAGCGCCCGTCTAAAAAAGAAGAAAAAAGTCAGTATATGCATAAACACAACTCCAAAAAAAAAGGGGTGAAAGGTTCGAAGCCCACCAAGGGTGCCCCCTTCTTGGGGGAGTCGGTTGAAGCTTGTTGCATGATGGAGGCCCGCAACATGGCCGCCGCAGTCTTGGAGGCGGTAATTTTGCTCATGGCGTCCGCTGCAAAAACAATTAGCAAAGTTAATACAAGTCATAACAAGAAATGCATGAAACAACAGAGTATTCGACAGGCCGGCTACCTCTTGAGCACCGACTGCTGAGGCCACAGGCGGCCAAAAAGTACTCGTTGTAGAGCCATTTGAAGCTCGGGACGCAGTGCAGGGGTACTTGCTCTCGTACCCCTGAAGTAGAGTTCACCTTCGACTCTACTTTGAAGTCCTTTATCTAGGATCTCTTTCTTAGCCTTGGGGGGAACAGGCGGCATGCTGCGGCCGCCTGCAAGAAGGGGCGGATTCCTGTTCCACCTGTTGAGGCGCTTGTTCAGCTCTGTGTCTGAACTCTCAATGATGAGGAAGGTGCTCCGCCAGTCCTTCCATTTGTTTGCTTTACCTCTCGTCATGAGGTAGCCCTGTGGCTCGTCAATTGATACCAGCCGGTACCGCCTGCCTTAGGGGTCCGGCTGAGGTAGTTCATGTGGGCGAAATCCTCGAAGCTCGGCTCCACCCCGTGCAGTTCGCACCCGGCCACATAGCCGAGTACGTTGACCTAGGAGTTCGGGGCTAACTGCCATAACCCCAACTCATACCCATCCAAGATCCGCTGAACAGCCGGATGTAATGGGAAGCGCAGCCCAGCCTTGATGGTCGCCTCGTAGCAGCCAAAGCAGGCGCTATCATAACTGGTACCAGCCGGCCAGACGACTGTGTCTTCTGGATCCGGCACAAACACTAAAAAGTCGGGGCCCATTGTGTAGTTTGCGATAAAGCTCTCCATTTTCTCTTGCATGGCTGTGATCCGGCCCCGAGGTACCGTGCAGTAGTAGGGGGTATTTTGCTCTCGGTAAGAGGCGGATGGCTCCGCCCAATTGTCCCCCTTCTCAACTGCGTGAGAAAGCCTCGCCTCTTGCAGGCGACTGTTTTTCTCTTCTGTGTCCAGAGAAGCATGACCAGAAGAGCTAGACTCGGAATCGTCCTCTGACGAGTCCGAAGAGGACGACTCCTCCCCTCTCCCGGAGGGGCCCGCCTCCTCTCCTTTAAAGGGAGCAGGAGAGAATGAAGAATTGTCGAATGAGAAATGGGAAGGGGTCACTTTGATTCCTCCCTCAGAGCAGCCGGCTTTCAAGCCACTTTGTTTCACTTCCACATCTGGCGCCTGGTCAGATGTTTCACTAATCGGCACCCTGCGGGAGGAGCCGTCTGAATTTGAGATCCTGGCAGTCTTTTTTGTTCTGGCCATCATGCTCTGCATAGACACAGATACAGTCGGACTTTGTATAAAGGGCAAAGATGGGTCCGGAAAAGGGCAGGCGGCACTCCTAGTCTTAGATTCAGCCGTCCCCGGTGACCGACTGATCACTAACCTAGGTCGTGTCATGTGCTTCCGTGGTGCCATTTCAAAAAAAATAAAATAAAGAGAAAATTAAGAGTAAGAGAACCGACGGTTACCTGAACGAGTGACGGTTGATGAAGTTCTGAAAATCCTTTGCAGTCGGCTTGTCAGAACAGGCGGTAGGCAGAAAAGGTCCAAATTGTCAGAGCAAGTTCAGGGGTCCGAATGTTCTCTCACAAAGTTCTCAAGTGTGAAAATGACTGAAGTCAACACTCCCTTATATAGGCGAAGTGAGAAGGCGAAGGGTCACTTTCAGAATTCAAAATTTGGGCGGGAAAATCTCTCGGCCTTTCGCCGACTGACACCTGTAGCAGGTCGTCGCCTGTTACAGTGCGGCACCTGTCACAGGTAACACGTGACCAGTCACGTGCCACCTGTGAGGGGCAAATGATTAGGGGATTTTGCTCCTACCAATCGGAATGCGCCACGTGGGCCAATCAGGTCCTGCCAAGTGTCCCCCAGTTGGAACTGTCAGGGCTTGCCACGTGGCACACGCTTATTCGTCCACCTTGGACCTATTATGTCATGACACGTGGCATACTCCATGCCTAATGGAGAAATCGGCCACCTAGGCCCAACTTCCGAGGGAAGCCCAATCAGCCCTAGGTTAACCTAAACCTAGGATTAGCACGTTTCCCAAGGTTATAAATACCTCCCTTAATCCTCATTAAGGGAGATTACATTAATTACAGAGATAATAGGCTGATCATGCTAACAAAGCAGATTACGCTAAAAACTCACATTAAACACTCTCACCTAGAGAGACCCAATCACTTTAATTTCCGCATTAATTACTCCTTAATCAAGTACTAACTTGACCGTTGGAGGCGGAGCTCCCACCACCAGGAGTCTCCGTTGTTTTGCAGGTACAGGCGTCCGGTTCCAGTCTCGGAATTGTAACTCTCCCGTAGGACATCAGAAAACCGCGAAACAATAGTGGTCCGAGAGCCCTAATATCTATAAAAGATCATGGGTTCGAAAACGGAAAGAAACACAAAAAGTATGTAAAAGTAAGAAAAATAATAAGTATAAAATTTTTTTACGTAAAATGAGTATGTAATATCAACATGGATCAAACAAAGAAATATCAACATGAATAAACAAAAGAGAACTTTCACCGTTGTTTTTGAGGTATATATAATACAGTAAATGTTTGAGTTTCTGGTATAGAGGATCCCAAATATGGGCAACTATAGAGCATACTCCTCGAAATATTTAGAAGTAGATAGTATTATTTGTTATAAATTTTTTGAAGTAGGTATAAATATACCTGACTGAAAACTGGTGCTGATAACGTGTTAAAAATATTTTACTGATGATAAGATATTTATCAGTGAAGGGATGAAGATAGGAAGTAAGTAGTAGAATGGTAGGAAAACTCTTTTCTTGTTTTTTCAACTTAAGTTCACAATACGTGAACTTTCATTTATATAGCCAAAATAATTGAATACAATAATATACATTATTGTACTTTATACAAATTATTGTACTTAGTAAAGTCTTCGTTGACTTTAATTACCACAAGTGAAATTCAATTCAATCATGTTTCTCAACACCATAGTCATTGTGTAATCCCCAAAACAAATAAATTAAAAAATTTAATATATTTATTAAAAATAATAACAAAAACCCATAACTCACAAATACTGTATCGATCTTTTCAACTTCTAATTATCTCTCCTCAAACCCAAATCCTCTACAACCTCTCCTCCCAAAATTCCTTCATACTATCTCCGTCATAAAAGATCGGCAATCAGAACTACTTTCAACCTGACATTGCTTTCCCGCTCGATTACAGGTATACATTTACAACCTATCACGATTTAATCCATTTTTTGGACGAAAATACAGCCAGATCCAATTTATAATTCGCTACACCAACTACAAGCCAATAACATATGTCGTGTAAATTCCTGGCTAAGTCAATCCCTAGATCTATTGTTTTGATTTACTGAGATTTCCCTTAAAAATTCATGTGTAAACACGTATTGTATAGTAATATGGGCTGGATTATATTGGAAAGTGAATTCTGAAATATGTTTGTTTATAGATTGTTGCGGTTTGTTTTTTTAATTGAAAAATGGTAAGTTCTACATTACTTTTAGTTGTCAATATTCATTAAATTGGGATGCGGTTTAATTCATTATAATATTAAAGTTAGATTTTAAGGTTTTTAATATGTTCCTTGTAACTTTTTATGAGATTACCTATTAGGCAGCTAACGTAAGACACATAAGTACGGTAGATTATAAAAGACAATCTAGAAGATCTATGAGTATAAATGTTTGATATTTCGCTATTAACTTTATAATGAAAGATGTAATAGTGTATAAAAGTGGTGGTTGTTTATTATATGGTATAACTTGAGTCCGCTTTTTGGGGTGTTGAGGTTGGTTCTATGAACTGATAATTGATAAATAAATATCATATAAAAAAAATTCTTATTTAAAATGTTATTTTTACTGTTAATTGGATTCTGTATTTATTATTTTTTAATAGATTTTTAGATCATTATTAAAGTATTAATGATTGAATGTTATACACTACAAAAGGTATAGTTGCTAGACTTTTAGTCACAATATTTTCAGTCTCTACATTTGATGAAGATAATGTTTGCACATCATGTGAATGGAACATTATCAATGCTTTTGTAGTAGAGTTGTGCACCCCAGTTGAGACAGGAAGTGATTTGGTTTACTGAATCCACCTAGTCACCAAGGTAGATGTCATGTACAGCGTAACAACTTTTGAGTCTTATGACAGTAGTTGTACTTCTATGTGGTTGTAGCTGTAACTAATTGAGTAGGTGGTGGAAGAACCATGTTGTTACTGGTTTTCCATCGAAGTTGTCTATACGGAACTCATGTGTTGTAGTTTACACTATATATTCTATGCATAATGATGGCTATTATTTTACGTATTAGGTAAAGATGGCACCCAATAAGAAGCTAACTTTTGAAGTCACGGTTAAGAAGTCCATGTTTATTACCTTGGTGAGAGTCTTCCTTATATTTGATTGCATTGATGTCCTAGTTCATGTTATTAAGCTAACCAAAATGCATCTTTGCAGCCAATTCCAAAAAGAATCAATCAGCTAGTTGATACTCTTTTTATCAAAGCTCGCCGAGCAGACGATAGTCAGTGGTACAACCTCTCGCGGGTTTATATAATGTTTGGAGATAAGGAGGAAATACATTGGGGACATGGGTGGGATAAATTCATGGAGGAGCAGAATATCCAGCTACAGGACAAGCTGGAAATAACGTACGAGGGATGTAAGTGCTTTCGTGTCAAGGTTTTTAGAGGGGGTAGAGTGGTCCCCATAGCTACTGAGTCCGATGTCATTGTGCTGTCTTCAGGGAGTTCAACTGATGTTTACCATACTGGTACTGGTTCCCTATCAGATGGGAGTTCAAGTGAATCTGTTTGGAGTAAAAGTGAGTCTAGTGGGAGGTCAAGTGATTTTGCTGGCACCCAGTTTGATGGGACTAGGTAGGAACAACCGGCTTTCAGGGCAACTTTCACGCAGCCCTACCTGAAAGTGAATAGACTGGTAAGGGATTTTTTTATGTATATATGTACTTCTGCGTTTTTTTGGAGACCCACTGATAGAGTGAGTATGTTTTAGAATCTGCTGGTCAGTTATATAATTTGGTCTACAACCTTATGCGTAACAAGAGGCTAATTATCCAACTCCCCTACCCCCCCCCCCCCCCAATCAAAATCAAAGAATATGAATGCGTGGCTTTATTAGTTCTGTAAGGCTTGTGGTGTTTGTCTTGTCTTTTACCAGGATAATGCATACAACTAAGTTAGGCTGTTGTGCTATGTTAATTTTTAGCCTTGATTACTGTCAACCAATCAACTAATTGGATTATAAAAAAACAATAATTATAGTGGGTGAGTTATAGTAATGTAATGGCCTCAATCGTATTGATTTTATAATACATTAATTTGAATACAAGATATTGTATCTGTTGAGATGATTCCATTCATTTGTTGATATTAAATTTTTGTAGAATGTGCCTTTCGGCTTTGCTAAAACTCAACTGGCCTCCCTGGGACCTGAGAATGAAGCTGATGTGTTATGAACAACAATGTATATGCGTCAAAACTTTTTTTGAAGAAGTAGGGTAACCGGATTACACTTTGCAACATGAAGGGGGAAGGAATTAAGAAGATGATTAACGATAAAAAAAATCAACAAGGGGCATCAAGTGGAGGTGAAGGTGCTGTCCAAAACTCCCCTGGTGTTCAAAGTCAGCAGGGTCTGAGATCTGCTTATGCTCTCCAATCTAGTACTTTATGTAAAAATTACATTTTGTTTTTGTTTTTGGTTTCTGCAACAAAATTTTTAATCACTAATAGGCCATTGGTGGCACAACTTTATAACGGTATTAGCGTATGATGATCTCCAAATACATTATACTTTTTGATTCCAGCATTGCTGCACGGCAGCTTCAGAGAGCTGGAAGATCTTTGGACGTTACTTTAGTATATAATGTGAATATATGGTGGTCTTTATGTGAATAGATGGTGGTCATTTTGACTATGTGAGTTTCAATTAAACTGTATACTTTAATTGTAGATTGTAGCCTTGTTAGTATGTAGATTATGTGTAATTGCATCCATCTGTCCAGTAAAATGTGCGTTAGTTATGTATGTAATTAGTTTAGTCCTTTTTGAATGTGGCTTAAATATGTTTTCCATTTAAATTATGCGTAAAGAATAATATGAACAACGTTCTTCATCGAATGAACATAGGTAAATGAGTCTATTGTCTATATAATTCAAAATCACAATATATCATATTTTATGAATTTGTGAATATCCGAATACAATCGAGTTGAGATCCCCGAGATTTTGAATTATATAGACTTGTAGAGTTGTGAGGGTGAGAGTTATAAATTATTTTTAATGATCATTTATTTTTTTATTTTGAAATGAATGCAGGATGAATATTCCCTATTGATTTTAGTCAAAATTTTTAATATTCACCATTTTTCCCGAGATTTTGAAAAAGATAGGATCCATACCCAATACAATCACTGCAAGGACCTTTAGATACCTATAAAAACAACATAGACTAATTATGTGTACTAAAGGCGGGATATAAAGTAGCTTGTGCTTATAATTGAATTGCAACAATGCACCTACACATAACTGAATTATAAACATTGGTATGTTGGTAAAAGATGGCACGGATCAGTTTCAAATCACAGAAGCAAAAAAATGTCCCATACATGACATCCCTGACCAACTAAAATATAGAATGGCCCGGATCAGTTTCATATCACACAATCAATAATATGGCCCATATTACTTAGCCCATACCTAATGTATAAAATAAGGGCCAGACCTGGGGAAGCCCATACTTGTTTGGTAGCCTCGAGCCCACAATCCATAAAGGACGATTTAGACGTAACGGTTCGAGTAAAATTTGGTATAACGGCGTTAGACAGGGGGGTACACGTAGGTCAGCACAAGTGGCAAGCATGATGAGTCAACCTTCACTAGTAGAAAAATAGCAATAGACAGCCCCCATATGGCACCGGTTCAGGCCAAACCGGTGGCCAAAACCGGTCTAGAAATGGGCGGGATTTTAGAACAAGAGAAAAGGCACCAGTTTGGCCTGAACCGTTGCCAAAAATTAAAAAGGCACCGGTTTGAACCGGTACCAAATGAACCGGTGCCTAATTCAAAAAAAAAAAAAACCCCGCCTCTTTCCTTCTTCCTTTTCTTTCTCTTTCATTCATTTTCGCTGCTTCACTGTTCTATTCTCTTCACAGTTCGATTCCCAAAACCCCTCACCTCACCTGCGAAACCCCTCACCTCACCTGCACTCTTGCCGCAACAGTCGCCGCCACCATCACCGCCGCCACCCCTGGCCTTCTCTTTCTCCCCTGCCATGGTATTTCTCCCCTCAGCACAACCCCCTCCACGCCGACCTCATCTCTTCGTTTCCTACGCCACTGCCCTGAAGGTCGCCGCCGCACCACCGCCCTGAAGGTTGCCACCGCACCACTGACCACGGAAGCTACTCCATCTCTCCTCCCTTCAAGCTACATTAAACCGAATTTGAGTGTTTTAGGTATAATTTTTTTTTTATTCTCAATAATTTCCCATTTATGAACTTATATTAATTTGTTTTGCATGTTGAAGAATTTTTAGGCAAATTAAAATTTAGGTTAGAATATAATTTTACTTCAATTTGTTTCAATAATTGGTTTTTTTATTGGGAAATTGTGAAAATATTAGAAATTAGTAACCTTGTTACTCATTTAGTTGGATATTAGTATGTTTTAATGGTTAATTTAATTTGTTTTGATGTGTAATTTTGAATAAAGTAGAGAATATTAGCCTTGTTACTTAATTAGTTGAAATTTGGTTTGGTATAATGGTTAGAGATTAGTAACCTTTTTAGTTTAGCAATTTTGAATAAATAAAATGAAAAAAAATTAGAGATTAGCTTAGTAACTTTTTAGTTTAGCAATTTTGAATAAAAAAAAATGAATTTTGAACAAAGTAGTGAATACATAGTTTAGCAATTGTTAGTTCGATGAATGATGTGTTTTAGCTTAATTAGAAATAAATTATTGAATTGACATGTTATGAGAAGTACATACATAATATTTAACCTAATTTTTGTTTTTTGTTTTTTGTTTTTTTAATATATAGATTCATATGTGAATTGAAGCACGAGTTTAGCTTGAGGACTACATATTGAGCTCAAGTGGGTAGTTGCTATATTGGTATGACTTATAAACTTTACTTAGCTATATTTCTTTCTATTTATCCATTTAATAAAAGTTTATTCATGAAATTGCAACTTGTGTATTGTTTAATTGCAAATAAATACAACAATATATAGAATACTTGCATCATCATATGCCTAGATACCCGTTAAAGGCTTTCTCATTAGGAGAAAGTCTTGAATAGTCCCCGGTTGGGACTGTTCTTGAATGTGTACTCTCACTTAGGTGGTGAATGTATGTTTTCTTTTCGATTTTAAGGAACATCTTGCCTTACCATTTCTTCACTATGTTCTCTGGGTACATATGTGGGTAATTAATTATCTACATCGTGTACTTGGAGAACTAGGGGGAAATGCTGCCGGATTTTCCTTAAAATTGGAAAGTTGACATACATTCACTAGTGAGAGTAGACATTCAAGGATGGGTTAGGTTGGAGTGATAAAGACCCATTTTTTCACCTAGTGCTTAACGCAATTACTGATATGTCCCTGGTTTAATGATGGAAAATTCGTTTATACCCTGTTGATTCACAAGTTAAATTGATCAAATTGATCAACTTGTATTTTGCGCACCATTCCGATGAGACAAGATTATAGAATCTGGGATCAAGACACCACATTGGTTTAATAGAGAAAAGGTTTAGGGCCTTGGAATCCATTAGTTTCGGTAAAATTTAGCAAAATGGGACAGTGATCAGATGTAAATCTAGGAAGAACTCTTAAGTAACCAGAAGGAAAAAGGCTCACCCACTCCATTGAAACCTTGGCTCTAACGAAAATAGGACCAATTTTTCGTTCTTTTATTAGTACATGTAAATTTTTTACCACTATAGCCTAAACCAATTAGACCACAGACTTGCATACATTTTAACAAAGCTTTTGCCCTATTAATGGGGCGGACCCCAAATTTTTCATGCGGAAAATACACTTCGTTAAAATCGCCAAGAATTATCCACTTAAAACTTATAATGGAACTCAAATTTTCAAGGTTATACCATAGATTTTTCCTAAAACAAAATTTGGGATTAACATAAATATTGGAAAGCATAAAAGTTTTTTTTTTCCATTGCTACACGAATTATATGATATTAACTACTTACCATCGAATAAAATAATTTCAATGTACAAGCAAAGCAATACGATATCAAGCCATAAACCTACCAATTCGGTTCAAAGAATCTAATTTAGGTTAGATTTTTGTATCGTGCTAAAAAAATTATACTTTCCCCGTTTTTTAATACTTGCAACGCTTCCCTAAAATGGAAATATCACAATACTTGCAACACACTATAAATGGAAAGTTATATTAGAGAAAATATGTATTATATCCCTTATTTAAAGCACATGGCCCACTAAATTACACTCCTAACATCCACTCACCTAATTTTAAAGTGTATTAGATCTTGTGAACCCCCCATTTCTTAAATACCGTGAAAAGTTTGTGTTGTAACTATTAAAAAACAAAGGAAGTATTAAACATTGTAAAATATGATATTATTCCAAAATATGACAAATAGGTTGGGTCTTGGGTTGGGTTTCTCTCAATAACCTCGAGTTAGGTAAGGTTATTGGGCCGGGTGAAGAATTGACAGTACTTGACCAAACATTACGATAAGCAATGTTTTCACTTGTGACTTGATACACGGCCATTGACCATTGTTACACAAAAGTGTCACGCCAATCACGTGTGTTTTACTACAATTGATTTTTCACACACCAGTACACTACTCACAATTGTACATTATTATCACCCAGCCTATATACCATCGGAGTTTGAATAAGGTTTCTAAAACAGTCACCAAATTCAGTTCAAATAATTTGACCTAAAGTGATCAATTAACTATGTGTTAAAAGAACAACAAAGATCCATATCAATAATGGATCATAATAATGATCAATTGAAGTTTACTCATACAACTTGCGAGCACTCATTGTTCATGTATCATTAGTTGTAGAGCAACGAAAATTGGTTGATTTTTGAAGTATAAAAATTTCAAAATTCAAAACCTAGTAGATTATTTTTTGCCTTTTACTACCTCCGTTTCTCATTAGTTGCAACTTTGAACTCGACACGGATTTTAAGACAAAATTTCGTAATGGTTGATTAATTAATCAAAGATAAGTAATCAAGCAAGGTAGGAGAGAGAAAGTAAAGGTAATTAATTATTTACCCACCACCACCAACAGCACCCACCACCACCAACAGCACCCACCACACAACCGTCGGCCAACAACACCCACCGCACCACCGTCGGCCGTAGCACCCACCTTGAAGCCACCCACGTCATAGCCTTAAACCACCACATCTCAACCCATAATAGGCCCTGAAACCACCCACACACACACGAACAACCGTAAAACCCTCTCTTAGCTCGGAAAACCCCATAACCACCCCCTTTTAGCTCAAACCACCTTAAAACTACCCTTTCTCAACCCAAACCACCTCGAAATCGTACACCCTCACTCAACCCCAGAACCACCCACAATCAACCTAAATCGCTCAAAAACTACCCCTACTCATCCTGAATCTCAACGAAACCACCCTCAATTTCCCTAATCCACCCAGAAATCGCCTCAAGCAACCACAAACTAGCCCACCCACCCCTTAAACCATTAGATCTAAACGATTTTTTTTCAAAAAAAAAAAGAAGAGAGAGAAATAGGAACACAGGAGGAGGAGGCGACTTTGACGGTGGTGATGAGCATCGACAACGTTGAAGATGGTGTTGCGGTGGTATGATTTACGATGGTTAGATGTAGCAATGGCGACGGTAAAGGTGGGTGTTGCGGTGGTCTGATTTGTTCGTGGGAGATGAAGATGGGAGATAATGATTTTTGATTTAATTGGGTGACATAACTTATGTTAAAAAAGTTAGATTAGGAATTTAATGAAATATGAATTATGTAGTTAATTGTGTTTATGAGCTCTTTAGTAAGGGTATTTTTGTACTTTCATTGAAAAAAACTTACTTAAAAAGGAAAAAAATGAAAAGTTGCAATTAATTTGTAGCACCCCTAAATGGCAAAAGTTGCAACTAATATGTAACGGATGTAGTAATTTCTTTCTTATAATATATTTGGAATCAAAGACATAGCTTCCAACAACCATCACCTTTGTCCTTTTGGAATTTTTAAAATCTAAAAAGAGAGGAGAAGAGAGGAGGCTGAGGGACAAAGCATCAAGGCAGCCGTTAGACCTACAAAGTTTGCTTTTAACTCCTAAGTGAATATTATGGAGTAGCACCCTAGTCTATGTAGTACATTGTACACAAAAAAATAATTATCTTTAGTAATTGGCATTAAATTAAAATTCTTCAAAAGAGCCAGAAATTGCAGAAACTAAAAAAAAAACTTGACACAAAATAGAAGAAGTTACTTACGTCACTTTCAATCATATACATGAGAGAAACATCGGATGATTTACAAAAATATAGCTTTTAAGAAACTTATTTACGATTTTGCATTGGAATGAAGCTTATTTACGAAAATATAGTCCACGTAGGCTTGGAGATACATTTGGGGGTAATTTTTTTCTTTAGAGACAAACCGCTACCTAAGGTAGCGGTTATAGTCTAAAACCGCTACTTGAGGTAGCGGTTTGTCATTAGTACTCTAAGTAAAGATACATTTAATCAATTTATGAAGGGTAAAACCGCTACCTCAAGTAGCGATTTTACTTTGAAAAATAAAAAAATAAAATAAAAACTTATCCGAGCCTACGTGGACAGTAATTTCGTGTGGAATCAACACAGGCTCACCCGTACTTAGTGCGAATTAATTTCACTTTGAAGGAGGCCGGGGCGGATGAGATTCGAACCCGTGACCTTTGTGTCACGCTGGCTCGGATACCATGTTAGAGGATCATCTCAACCAAAAGCTTAAACTGATGTTTAAGGCCTAGAAAGTTGTTTTATACTCTACCATTATATTTCTTCACATTATTAACTAAATAAACAAATATCATACATACTGGTAATTACGAAAACATGCACTCTATGAAAAGGGTTATGATAAAAGTTTAAAAAGAGAAGAAAAGAAAGGGCAGGCAAAGGCAATAATCAAGCATTTAGCAATGATATCGAATTTCGAAGATACGAATGTTGAAAGTTTACTAGTAGGATTAGGAAGAAACCACTCACATTTATAGTTAAATTCCTCTAGTGCTCGACTATACAAGAATCATTTTGGCGTTCTTATGATGACAAAAAGGCATTAGACTTACTTTCGCTTTCCTTTATATTCAATCAATTACATTTTTTTTCTTCTATAAGTTGAACTAATGTACCCTTTTCGTTCGAAATTAATTGTCATAGATAAGTTGTTTCGAGTGACCTAAATCATCTAATATGTTCATACTATATCAGGTTATATTTTTTTTTTTTTTGGGTGTTTAGAGAGCCTCAAGCTGGTGTTGAAAATCGATCCTAAGATCACCTAGAAGCTAGAACCAGGAGGAGAACTCTAACCAGTTGAGCTATCTCTCACTTTACAATATTTGTTTAGACTAATAATTTTTTACCTAATTTGAAATAATATATAAATTTTCAATTTCTTAACTTAGCCAAATTTTGTATTATTTTCTTCCTCACGATTAATAAAAGTTATACATCTCCTCCAAATTGACATGGCTATTAAATAATCAATGAGCCATGTTAAATTTATGCTTCTAGCTTAGTTGATTGATGTTCAAACTAGCTTAGAGTTGGTTTATGATTGAATTGGTTTTAATTCTTGTAGACTTAAGCGAAATAGGACAACCTTAACCCAAACCGAAAATAGTTTAGATCTACGCAAATTAACATCTTTCAACTAATCATACTCAATAAAAATTGATTTCAATTCAGTAAAAAAAAAAAAAAAAAAAAAAAAAAAAAAAAAAAAAAAAAAAAAAAAAAAAAACTAACTGAATGAATTAGAGAATATGAGAGTCGTCTAATTAAAGTATCAGGTATATTGTGACTGCAATTTAATTTTAAGAGAGGAGGAGTACTAAAAATATTATATTTTTATTTAACTAAGATGCTAATTCTATGTACGTGTGGGTATATGAGATTAATTATAAAAATGAAACTAGGGCCAAATATACCTTCCCCCATTGACTAATTTAAATACTTTTTAGTTTTAATAAATTAGTTTAATTACTTTAGTAAATGAGTCTAGAGAAAAAAAGTGAAATAAAAATTATAGTAAAATCTAGGGATTCCATTTGGACAAAACTTGGTGGGGAGGTGTATATGTAAAGCTTAATTAAAACGCCACTTGCAAAATAGGAATCATTTTGCCAAATTATAAAAATATATACAACACTTAATCTTAAAAGTGTCTCTACTCTTTATTCTCTATTCATATAGCCACCTATTTCGAAATTAAATTAATTTAAATTCATAATTTTTTCTATAGATGATTTTCTTTAACATGTAAATTTCTTCCAACTCATGGTCGGTCGAATTAATACTTGAATTGGCTTAATTAAGTAAGTGGGCAAGATTCTAAACTAGGGGAAGGAGAATATTTTGTGAAGAAGTGTATAAGATTATCAAATCAAATCTCAAATTAGAATTTTAATAGATGGAGTTTATATTCTTTAAAGATACCTCCTTTGCATTTAAGAGTAGATACTTGATGACTTTGTGGAAACCAATTTTTTTTTTCGTCGGTAAGGTTTACTTGGGATTGGAGCTGGTGATTTCAAAAGTTGATACCGCCGGGCCAATAATTATATGTTTGCATCAATTAGGATATGTTCACATTTACTGAATTGAGTTGAACTGAACTGAATTGAGATCAAATGAATATTTTATGAGAGATGAAAATTATGAGCTGAAATGAAATGAATTGATTGGAGCTTAACTGAACTAAAATGAACTAAAATTAAGGTAAAGTGAACAAACTCTTACTCCTTGTAATAGTGTGACTTTCCATGAAGTAGGAAAAACACATAGTTTAAGCTCAAACGTAATACGAAGTATAAAAATTTGATTAATAAACACATAATTTTCGTAGCTGGCTCGACTGATGTGATTACAAAGGATCTTAATGTTATCTTGAACCCACACCATATATAAGTGACTCCTACAAACCATATAAGGTACATCCACCATGATGTTTTCATCACAAAGTACACCTTACCAACTTGCATTCATATTAAGTACATTACCCACGCAAATTACTGAGTACTGATATTATGCATCTTCTGTGCATTCTAAGAATAAGTACAAGTTTAAACAACTATCAAAAGATCCTAAGCAGTTCAATATAACACTTATTCTTTTGAATTTTCACCAAATAATATCTATTCGTACCGATATATTTCCTCCGTTTCTTTTTAGTTGACACGTTTCTTTAGTCACGTTTGTCAATGTATAAATTCAACAATTAATATATTTAATTACCGATAAGCAAAATTATGAAAAGGTTATATTTTGAAAATATATATCGTGACGAATCTAACAAGATCTTACATGACTATATTTTTCATTACGTATAAAGCACAAAAACGGTCAAACGGAAATTTGCGAATATAGTGCTAAAGTCAAAACGTGTCAACAAAATAAAACCAGAGGTAGTACTTTTTTATTGGTATTAAGATAATACTATCTAAATACGACTTAATAACAATGAGAATTATTATTAGTCATTAAAGACTTAAGTTTGTTAGACCTGTAATAAGTTACCTCTCAATAAATCCATATATGTCATGATCACAAACATACGTACTCCTATTCGATGTAACTTGTATAAAACATATTGATAACTAATATGGACCACTACGCTAAAATGATGGTGTCTCACCCAAATATGTTTTGTACATAGATGTGTCATGTGTGTACCATCATATATAAGGTTTTTCTCGAGATTTTTGAGCCTTCTTATGGAGCTTGATACCAAACAACTTTAAGGCCTTGCTAGCCTCAAGTTAATCTTATTTTTACTAATTCATTATTATGTCTCTTATATTTTGTTAATTTACATTGTTATCCAATTTAATCATTAAAATCGGAATTAATCACACATTAAAAAAAATACAAGATATTATATTATTGATTTTCTTAAGTTGAAAAGAATAAGATTTAAATGATTCCACATGTTCGTCTGATCAATGGTTCAAACCTTGCTTCTAACTTTTTCAACTCTCATGGTCCATAACTCCCCTTAATCACAAATCTTGACTCGAATCCGAAACATAGCCATGAATAAAGAATCTAATAACTTCCCATGAATTTTTTGACAATAGCATTCCAACTATACATATTATCTACATAAAAATCAATTTCTAGCTAGTAGTACTACAATGGATATTCATTGTATGCTCTTGTACATCACACCATTCACACGCATTGGTTTAACTTTAACAATAACCTATCTTTGAAACACGAGGCTGAAAATTTTGACATAGACTGAAGAATATAATGGAAGAGTGAACAAAAGAATATTCTGAGACAAAGAATTAGAGGCATGCAAAAGGTGGTAGAGTGATTGATCAAGGAAAGATAGCAAAATAAAGAGAGATAAACTTATCACTATTAATTGATTAAGATAAAAAATCTAGTGGATTCTAATAATCATGTGGAATAATAATATGTTTACATTGTTACATAATTTAGCCTAATATTAACCTTTCGGCTAAAAAGAAAGAAGTATTCTTGGGGCCGAAAATTCGATTTAGATGATAAACTGAATAAATAGTGATGAATAAGATTTTTTTTTTTTTTTTTTTTTTGGCACCTAATTAGCAAAAGCAAAAGGTCCTAGGGTGACTTAATTAATATCAAAAGTTAACATCGGAATGAGATCAATCTCATCACTAACTATAACTAATGGGTTTAGTAGTACTGCTATTGTCAAAAAAAAAAAAAAAAGGTTTAGTAGTACAACTAGGAGTGACCCACGTATCTAATTAACAGATCTAATTATTCGATTCAGTCCTTAATTGCATCTAAAATTTAAAGTCCGATTATGACCATGACTGAAAACTATCACAATACAAATATTGATTAATAATTTTTAAAAAAGAACAATCGTATCTAACTTAAATTTGTACTAAATTGGTGAAATCCTTACCTTAAATGGCAGTGAAGTAAATGACTTTTACCTTAACTAATATGTTAATCAAACTAAGTTGAGCCAAACCTGATTTAAACAATCTGTTGTTACTTTAAACAGTATTATGCGAAAAGGTTGTCGTGACTCATAATAAGGACCCAATTAGAACCCATAAGCAAGGCTAGAATAAACATAACTTAAGTGGCACTCTCTTTAGCAATAAACTCTCATACAACAAAAACCAACTAATTAACAAAGCAGTCCTCTTGGCGCCTCCTTTTTCATTTTCTCACTATATATACTTACATTTGTCCCTCTCCTCACTTTGGACATCCAACACCAAACTTGTTTTTTAACAAACACCTTCTCAAACTCTTTCTTTCTCTCTTATTCTCTTATTCCCTCCACTAATAATCTCCAAATTAATTAAATAACAACTAGAACAAATCATCCTAAGAAAATCACTTATGCCCTTCAATTGCATAGCACCAAAGCCGGAGAATAACGGCTGTAATAACAATAATACAACCCTCCAAGATCTTCCCACGATGTTGGAACCCGTTTTCCCCATCGCTTTAAAGGTTTTTCTTTCTATCCTTATTTCGGGTCAATTGGAAACAACCTCTCTTAATTTCTTACGTGTGAAAAATAGATATAGTTTGTGTATGTATGTTTAGCATGTCTTTGTTGTGTTTATAATTACTTCTACTAAATGTTAGTTTCTAACAAGCCTACTTTAATTTCTTGCTTTTTTTAGTTTGAGGAAGTGATGTACAAGGTAAAGTTGCAAGGTCAAAAATGCAAGGAAAAGACCATCCTTAATGGTGTCAGTGGCGTGGTATGTCCGGGAGAGATCCTAGCCATGCTAGGTCCTTCGGGTAGCGGTAAAACCACCCTACTGAGCACCCTCGGCGGAAGGATTGGTGGCAAGTTACTAAGTGGTAAAATCACCTACAACGGCCAACCTTTCTCCGGTTCAATAAAGAGACGTACAGGCTTTGTTGCTCAAGATGATGTACTATACCCTCACCTCACAGTATTTGAGACCTTATTGTTTACAGCCCTATTAAGGCTACCAAGCGCCCTGGCCCACGAAGTTAAAGTGAGCCAGGTGGAACGCGTGGTAGCAGAGTTGGGCCTGGGTCGGGTGAGAAATAGTATGATTGGAGGCCCATTAGTAAGGGGTATCTCAGGAGGAGAAAAAAAGAGGGTTAGCATAGGTCAGGAGATGTTGATTAACCCAAGTCTAATGTTATTAGATGAGCCTACTTCGGGCCTAGATTCAACCACAGCTTTACGTATCATGGTCACCCTTAAGGGTCTGGCTGAGGGGGGACGGACTGTAATCACCACGATCCACCAACCATCTAGTCGCCTATACCACATGTTCCACAAGGTGGTACTTCTATCCGAGGGCAGACCTATTTATTACGGGTCTGCCTCCTCCGCTCTAGAATATTTCAATTCGGTCGGATTTTCAACATCCTTGACAATTAACCCTGCCGATCTTCTCCTAGACCTCGCTAGTGGTAAGCCAACATAAACTTTTGTACATTTTAACTTAAAAAATCAAGTTAATTTTAGTTACAAATTATATTTTAAGATTTTATTTACACTCATCTAATCTTAACAATTAAAGTAGATATATTAGATAATAAAGGGTAATCAATAATTATAATAGTACTTGTATATTATGATTGGGGTAAGCTTTATGGCCTACTATACTATCCTCAAAGTGGTGGGAGTGATCATGATTTATCATCATTGTAACTTTACTTATAAATTTGGAAGTGGAAGAAAGAATTAGGACTAGCCCACTTACCTTCAAATAATATAATGGTGACCCCACCCATTGTTTGGTGCTAAGGTTTATAATGTGCTAACATATATCATGATAATCTCTCATTAACCTTAATTAGTTATATAATTAAACATGTATAGACAAGCAACATGATTAAGTTCAAGGTGACTAAGTCTTAAACTTCCTTTTCACCTTTACTTGCTTCACTTTATACTTCAACCAAGATTGTCTAAGTAATGCTTGACATGTCATAATTGTACTAGAAATCAAATAAAAAGTACTAATTACAATATTAACAAGTTGTGTTAAAAGTTAATCTTCTTTTCTTCTTTATTAATTATGTTTTACTTTTTTTAGGTATTGGGCCGGAGTCCAAGCATGCAATGGAGACAGGTGAAAATATGGAGCAAGAAAAGAAACAAGTGAGAGAAGCTCTAATTTCTGCTTATGAAAAGAATATATCAACAAGATTGAAGACTGAACTTTGTAATTTGGAAACGGCTAATTACGGTTGGAAGAAAGATGCCTCTAACACAACAAGTATATAACTTCTTTACCTACTTTTATTATTCCTTTCAAGAATTAGTTAATAATGGACATGCATAATTATAATAATGATTAAGAAGTAATATAATAGCTAGCACTCCCCTATGTTTTTTTAGTTACACTTAAGTACTTGTGTTGTCGTGTCGGGTTCACACTTCTCCGTTTTAAACTGTGTTTATTTATGAGTTTATTACTTTATAAGATAATTGAATTTGCCAGACTGACACTTGAACACGTATATGTTTCTGACACAAATAATTAAGGTAATATTGTAATAGCCAATTATTTACATACTTAGAAAGCAGGAAGTTAGAGCTAGTAAATATAAATTACATGTCATGAACAATGAAAAATATCTCATTGTACTCACCTTAAGAAAAAAATTAATAATATAAAAGAATGTGTGTAGTTGCAATTCTTGTGGAAGGGGGGCCGGGGTTAAGACGGTAAATGTGATATGACAAAAAAAACATAGTTAAGGTAGGTAGAACATGAAATCACGAGCAAAGCAATTAAAAATATAGAACAAAAAAAAACAGAAAGATATCATTATTTATTTATAGCAATATATAATCAAAATTTTACAAATATTATTTTATTATGGAAGAGAGTATATATGTATACTAACATAACATTATGTCATATCATATTGATTAGGCATTTGTAATTATGTGTTGTCTAATCACAAATTATTATGATAATTAGGGAAAGACAGAAAAGGAGAACAATGGTGCACAAGCTGGTGGCACCAATTCAAAGTATTGCTACAGAGAGGGATGAAAGAAAGGAGATTTGAAGCATTTAATAGGCTCAGAATCTTCCAGGTCTTAAGTGTTGCCACCCTTGGTGGGCTCCTTTGGTGGCACACCCCTGAATCCCACATTGAAGATAGAGTAAGCTACCTTTCATTTTCTTTCATTCCTTTTTTGTAAAATTTTGTACCATATCATGTTTATAGAGATTACACATCACGATCATGAGTTTGTTCGATACTCAGTCGATATAAGAGGTTAAGTTAGAGCAGTTGGCTAGGAGGAATTCTAGGACTCTAACCGTTAGAGTCATTTATGACTCTAACAGCACACGTTGGTATTTCACATGATACCAACAACAAATTATATCGATACCATCAAAACAATTTTATGTTCGCTGGTATCAATGAATAAGGTGATTGGTATCATGGTGATACTATCTAAAGTATAATGAAATACCAACATGTGTTATGACATTATTTTTTTCAAGTGTGGTAAAAGTAAATGGACGATTATACCCTTGTTAGAGTCATAAATGACTCTAACAGTTAGAGTCTTAAAACTCCTCGTTGGCTAGCTCTCTTACTGACTTTAATTTAGATGGCAGATTTAGGGTTTGATATAGAGAGACTTCTTTCAGCCACATCTTAGGACTTAGGTACCACAAACTAGTATTGTTATGAAACTATAGGACAAAGAAAACTTAGTGGTCTAGCTAATTTACAACTTTAAATATTGTGTTCTAATAAAGAAGCTTATCAGCAAAGTTATAAGATAATAATTTTATTAATTTACTTTTTAAGATAATCAAACTACTAATTATGCCTTACTTAATACAACTATACTGAGTACGGAATTTGATAAAGTAATAATAAAAATCAATTCAAAGAATTTTATTATTAAATTAAACATAGCATCTTACTTTAAGATTGGAGATTTTATTCAAGTTAAAGCAATACTCAAAATTAATGAAATTCCCGTTTAGTATTAGATTTGTTATCTTTATATTGATTCTCGTACCTCCTTACTAACCACTAAAGATTTAGTTTTGCTATTTCTTTACTTTATTCTTCATCAATTTAATTGTCACTTTAGGCTTATTGATGGATTTGATTTAACCTCCACCACGAATTGCATGTGATTTAGATTTTTCATCTTTTACTACTCAGTACTAAAAGCCCATGTAGTTTATGTACTTCTAGTGGGCACGATAAAGTTACTTTTATGTAAGCTTAGAAGTGAAAGTTGTTTAAGATATAAAGTGGTAAATGATTTATACTTTTGATAAGGTGATTCTCATTTACCTTTCTCTACAAAAATTATTTTATGCAACTGGGTGTCTCTTTCTCAAGAGTTTCGAGCATAGTGCTCTTAAACCTATATATAAATATCATGTGACTCATACCAGTGTTAAGCATATGTAGGTTTATGAGCACCATTTTCATTGTTCGTAGATGAACTGTATATACTACCTCCGTAAATGTTATGTGCAACTTTAGAATATTTTATATCTTACAAATAATACCCCAAAGTTACACATAACAATTAACAGAGGTAGTAATTATTTAGGTTGATATTGTTATCTGACTATATATATTATCAATATTGTGCAGGTTGCTTTGATTTTCTTCTTTTCCGTATTTTGGGGTTTTTACCCTTTATATAATGCGGTTTTCACCTTTCCACAAGAACGAAGAATGCTAATCAAGGAACGCACATCAGGAATGTACAAGCTCTCCTCATACTTTCTAGCAAGAACAATAGGAGACTTACCCTTGGAGCTAGCCCTACCTACCGCCTTTGTCTTCATAATATATTGGATGGGTGGACTAAAGCCAAACCCTATCATCTTTATTCTTTCTCTCATTGTTGTCCTTTACAATGTTTTGGTTGCTCAAAGCCTAGGCCTTGCAATAGGTGCAATACTAATGGACATCAAACCGGCAACCACCTTGGCATCGGTCACAACCCTAGTGTTCCTAATCGCCGGAGGCTACTATGTCCAACAAATCCCTCCTTTCATTGTGTGGCTTAAGTACTTGAGTTATAGCTACTATTGTTACAAGTTACTCCTTGGTGTACAATACCAAGAAGATGATACTTACCCTTGCTTGAAGATGGGAAAATGGGAATGGTGCAAAGTTATTGATGTTCCTGCTGTAAAATCAATGGGCCTCAATCATTTATGGATGGATGTTTGTGTCTTGGGACTAATGTTGGTGGGCTATAGAATAGTTGCTTACTTAGCATTACAACGAGTACGCATGAGGTGAACTTTTATGTAGTGGCAGGAAAGTATATATACGTCTTTTTGAGGGCTTGTCTATTATACACCCGAGGATATATGAATGGAGTAGTGCTTTATTAACTTAGAAAACTTTAAGGGTTCACTCCATTTTTCTTTCACTTGAAAAATAATTGTAATTTAGACAAGAAAATCATAATTTTGGCGGTAAGTACTTCTATAGAAATGAAATGGTACTACTTATGATCATGTATACTAAAGCTAAGTATTATGGAGTACTAGAAGCATTTTTACCTAAACTAGCAATTGTTTTGATGCACTATATATATTAATCTAATTATTACCAATTAATTTACCTTCAACTTTTTTTCAATTTAGTCTAATTACCGATTAAATTAGTTTCATTTTTTTTTTATCATTTATTTCAAATCTTCTTTAAATTCTCAACGTTTTAAGTATACATGTGTATTATTTTTTCAACATGCATGTTAGGTTCAAGAAGAAAAATAGATCCAACCATTAAGTATTAGAATCATGCTAAATTTAAATTATATAATCTTCATATTTGTTTTTTGTTTCAATATATGCATGAATGTGCAGAGTTGATAAATTATATAATTTATTATGGGGACAAAAATATTTGTGGGAGAGAAAAAAGTAAACATCAAAGTTGTACTCCGTATTTAATTTAAAATAGTGGAAAAATGTAAGTCATGGTTGAGACTCTTGATAGGCTATACAAGTCCCAAACCAATAAAATCCCACTACTTTATTCATTTACGAAATGTGGAGGGGGGGGGGGGCAAAATGCAACCCTTATTACCCTCTGCTAGCTATGCCCTTTGGTGCGATAAATTCAAAAATTATGGAGGGGCCGGGGGTGGTGGAAACGCAAACCTAATTAGCCCCCTTAGCTAGCTCTGCCCTTAGATCCGATGAATTCAAAAGTTATATGGAGTGGTTGGGGGGAACGCAACCCTAATTAGCCCTCTAAGCTTTCTCCCCTAACATGTGATAAATTCAAAAGTTATATGGAGGGCCAGGGGGTGACGCAACCCTAATTAGCCTCCTAAGCTAGATTAGATGCGATAAATTCAAAAGTTATGGAGCAATATGGGCAAGAGTCTTACTCATCTCTTTTCTAGTATACACTTGGGCCCTGTTCTTTAGAGCTAATCTACTATATTGATATCTATTTGGCTTTGCTGATTTAATCTGCTCTGTTGACACATGTTCTGCTCTGCTGAAATTTGTTTTTCTCTAGCCAAAAGCTCAAAAGAATAAGGCCTTAAACTATCTAAATTGCGCTCATCTTATGATATGCAGTAGCCAAGGTACATAATAATAGTAAAATATGCAATGAAGATCATGTCATCTTATGTCAACTAAACTGTGCTTATCTTGTGCTATAATGAAAGTCTTTGTAATAGTTGTAAATATATAGTAGTATATATATACAATCCTGTGTTACACAAATACATGAAATGATGAAACAAACCACAACATTTTCAAAAACTTTTGTATACATCCGGTTTACACTAATATTAGTGTACATCGAGCAGTATAGGGGTAACTTTAAGTCAATTTAGGGTAATTTTTTGCCTTTTTTTTGGGTAACTTTGAACATAATATGATTTTTTTTATAAATCGAACAAGAAAAGTTTTATAAAGGTGATAAAATTACTTTCAATCACTAATAATTAAATTTTAGTCATTTAAAATGTGATTCTTTACCAATAAAACATAGATTATTTTTATTTGTATTGGGTTACTTTTATACATATTAGGGTAACTTTTATTCATTTTAGGGGTAACTTTTAATCACTTTAAGAGAGATTTAAAATGGATGTACAATAATTATTGTACACTTGATTTTTTAAAAAGTTTGTGTAACATTTTAGGTGTTAAACAAATGAAAAGTTATGCGAAAAAATTTGTACAAAGTTTATATTTTACTCCATCCGTTTTTAAATACTTGCTCCACTTTCCTTTTTCGGCCATTTTTTAAATACTTACTCCATTTCCTTATTTGGAAAGTTTTTACAATATTAAATTCATTTCTACCACCTAGTGGGCCCAACAAATATCATATTTTATTCATTTCATATTCTCTCCCCTCCAATTTCTCCACTACTTTTGCTTTTTATAATTTTTTATTCTTCCACCAACCCCACTATCTCTATATTTTATTGCTTTTTTTAATTTTTCCTAAAATTCCGCGCATGAAAAAATGGAGCAAGTATTTAAAAACGGAGGGAGTAGTAATAAGGAGCTCCACACCAAGTCTCCAATTTCAAAACAAACATTTCGAATGCTGTATTCATAAAAGTAGGCCCAACCAATACCTTATAACCTTTACTATAAGTTTCGGCCTTCCACTCAACGAATTTCTTTTGTTTTAGCTGGGCTGGACTAATACTATCAAAGATAACTAGGCCCAACCAAGAGACCTTTATTATCTTTAAAAGATATCATCCAATTAATAGCCTCAAATACAATTACAATTGCATAAGTATAATAATTATTATTATGATTATGTTACAAAATATATTCTATGTGGATGTTCATTATCATTTGTAACTCCCTAGTATTATGTCACCCATTGTAACCCCCATATGTAATTACCTCTATTGTAACCCCCGCTTAAATGGAATCTTAATTTCCATGAAGGTTACATACTTACATTATGTATATATATATAGCATGGACAAATCAAAGGATAGACAATACAATTACCATCTACATCTCTCTCTAATCTTCTCCCTTTTCCCCTTATTTTATAATACGTTATCAGCACTATTGCTTTAGTTATCGGTAATCGGAGAAAACATTAATCAAACAATATAACAAGGAGGATCATATTGTTGGCTTGTTGCATCAACCTCAATTAACCGAGTTACTGACGAAATATACACTACTTCGTACACATTATTTTTTTTTTCCCGTTGACTGAGGTAAGCTTCACTTTGTATTGATTAAGCTATTTTGTTCTAATAGCTTATTTGGTAAGATTACAATTTGCTACTATTTTATCAAGGATAAATATTGCATGAGTTGGTTACAATTATCATTATTTTATCATGCGTTGATTACAATCATGAAATTTAGGTTTTTTTTTTGTTTTGTTGTGCTAAATTACATCTTTTATTTGTTAATTATTTGGTATCACATGGGTTGAGATTTACTACCATATATTACGGTTAATTGTTTCGTTTATTGTTTTAATTTATTAATTTATTACCATGGTTCTTTTATTTTGTGTATTACGGTTTGCGACATACTTTGTTACGACATATCAATATATTTTTATAATAGTTGAGATTTTTGATGCATAAAACTTAGATGTAGTATGTATGTCTTTGATCATATGTATATAATATTAAAGATATTAGAAAAATACTTTTTGATATGATCTGCTTAATTATAGCCAACGTATAATCCTCTTGATACTTTATTACTTTTGACTTTTGAATTTATTTTGCTTATAATTTTATTTTATTTGCATATTAGTAAATAGTTTGAGTGAGCATGAAATATTTAAATTTCAATTATACGAGTATTATGATTCATTAACTTGTCAGGTCATAGAATATGCTATATGACTATCTTATTCTTGCATATATGTCATTTACTGTGTGAATGTTGATAGAATCTATTTATACCAAACAACTATGAAGTATATATATATATATATATATATATATATATATATATATATATATATATATATATATATATATATATATATATATATATATATTTATGTTGAGAAACATGATTGAATTGAACTTCACATGTGGTAATTAAAGTCAATGAAGACTTTACTAAGTACAATAATTTGTATAAAGTACAATAATGTATATTATTGTATTCAATTATTTTGGCTATATAAATGAAAGTTCACGTATTGTGAACTTAAGTTGAAAAAACAAGAAAAGAGTTTTCCTACCATTCTACTACTTACTTCCTATCTTCATCCCTTCACTGATAAATATCTTACCATCAGTAAAATATTTTTAACACGTTATCAGCACCAGTTTTCAGTCAGGTATATTTATACCTACTTCTAAAAATTTATAACAAATAATACTATCTACTTCTAAATATTTCGAGGAGCATGCTCTATAGTTGCCCATATTTGGGATCCTCTATACCAGAAACTCAAACATTTACTGTATTATATATACCTCTAAAACAACGGTGAAAGTTCTCTTTTGTTTATTCATGTTGATATTTCTTTGTTTGATCCATGTTGATATTACATACTCATTTTACGTAAATTTTTATCTTAGTTATTATAATTGCTAAGTAGTAGCTTTGCATGCATATTATTATTAACTAGATTAATAAAAAGATGCAGCCTTTTTATACTTATTATTTTTCTTACTTTTACATACTTTTTGTGTTTCTTTCCGTTTTCGAACCCATGATCTTTTATAGATATTAGGGCTCTCGGACCACTATGGCTTGCATTCCCAGTGTGATAACCTTTTACAATTATAAATATATATATTTAGACCATAATTTTTGTCAGTATATTAGATTGTTATATGATATTTTTATAGTTGTATAGAACAGTAACGGATAAACCTACCTCTATAAAAGACGGATTTTTCCCCCAATTTCACCACAAATCCTTTATCTCTTCCCACTTTTTATCCAAAAATCACCTAAAAAAAAAAAAAAATTCACCCCCTTCTTCTCCGATATGTTCCCCGACGACGGCAACCAAAACACCCAAAACTTCACTTTTGAGGAAGATTTAATGAAGATAAAACAATATTTCCTTCTAATTACGGCGCTTGTAATTTTATTAGTAGCAATATTAATTTTTGTCATTATGTATAAGTAAAAGTCACTTATTTTGTCATTTTAGTATATTAAAAGCTTGTTTTTGTTTTATTATGTATGTTTGTTGTTATTAATCATCATTGTATAATATTACCGTTATCATTATAACTATTGTTACTACTGTCATTGTTGTCGTTTTGCTGTTTTTTTTGCAACTAACATGATTAATTTTTGTCTAATCATATAATTACTCACAATAATAAACCAAGGGGGAGAAAAGACTATATTACTTATGGTTTATTATTATTAAATTTAATTATCACGTGTCTTATTAACTTAAATATAAATATGGAAGAACTAAACATGTGAGTTGTACATATAATTTGTTATTATAATCTAATTATCACGAAATTTGTTGTAGCTAAAATGGGAGACCTTATGAAAAGACAGTTCAGCATCTTAGATTTATCTGGAAAGAAATTTCTGGAATGGAAAGTGGACGCAATGATGAATTTGAAAGCTCAAGGCTTGGAGCACACTGTTAAAGAAAATAAAAGTCCCCCTGGTCAAACAACTGATACTACCACTTCTGCAATGACGGTTGAAAAACCCATTACCGAACAAGAAAAGGCAAAAGCCTTAGTGTTACTAAGGCATCATTTACATGAAGGCCTTAAAACTGAGTACATGATGGTTGAAGATCCCAAAGAATTATGGGACTGCCCTAATGAAAGATTTGGACACCACAAAAGGGTGCTCCTTCCTAAGGCATTATTTGACTGGACAAATTTACGGTTCTAGGATTTCAAATCTGTAATAGATTACAATTCAACCATACATGAGATAGTATCTATATTGAGATATTGTGATCATCCAGTGACCGATGAACAAATGATTGAAAAAACACTCACTACCTTTCATGCAAGCAACATACTGTTGCAAGAACAATATCGTGAAAGAGGTTTTAAGAAGTTTAATGAATTAATGAGTGTATTTCTTGTTGCGGAACAAAATAGCGATCTTTTGTTGAAAAATCATAATCTCAGACCAACTGGGTCTTTGGCCACTCATCATGAGGCAAATGCAACAAATTCCTATCCACCCGAGTCAAATGCTACAAGAAGAGGTGGACGTGGAAATTACAATGGTCGTGGAAGAGGCCGTGGGAATTATCGCGGACGCGGCCGTGGTCGTGGTAGAAATAATTTTCAAAGAAACAGTAATTTCAAAAATTTTGAAAAACAGAAGGGACAGTTATCTGGAAGCCACAAACAAACTCCTTCGAAAGGAAAAGACACATGTTACAGATGTGGCATGACAGGACATTGGGGACGTACTTGTCGAATGGCCAAACATTTGGTAGACCTTTACCAGGCTTCTGTAAAAGGCAAAGAGAAAAATGCAGAAGCAAATTATGTTAATGAGGAAAATGCTCCTTGTCCCAGCCTTGATGTGTCTGATTATTTCATGGATAATGCTGAAATTGGAAATGATTTCATTCTTGGAGAAAACAACAATACTTAGGTTTCTCATCTACTAATGTAACATATGCTATGTTTTAATGTATTTTCTTAGTTCCCTGTATTTTAATGTACTTTTAATCTCTATCATCAATAAAAGTTTGTATGATATTATTCTAAACTAATCTCAAATTTATTTTATGAAGATATGGATCTACCTGAAGTTAGTTCCGAATATCAATTCCTTTTGGACAGTGGAACAACGCACACTATCTTAAAAGATAGAAATTATTTTTCACAACTAAAGTTGTTTCAAGCAAATGTAAACACCATTTCCGGGTCAGCTAAATTAATTGAAAGATCTGGAAAGGCTTGTATAATGCTTCCAAATGGAACAAAATTAATAATCAATAATGCTTTATATTCGAGTAAATCTCGAAGAAATCTCATAAGCTTTAAAGATGTACGCCAAAATGGCTATCATCTAGAAACAATGACAACAGATCAAAAAGAGTATATATGCCTCACGGCAGAAAAAACATGGCAAGAAACATATGTATGAGAAATTGCCAGCATACTCTTCGGGGTTATATCGTATAAACCTACGACCCGTGGAAATCAATATGGTATCTAAACAGAAGTTAGATGACAAACATTTGACTATTTTATGGCATGATCGTTTGGGACATCCAGCAACTGGGATGATGCAAAGAATAATAGCACATTCAGTTGGACATTCAATAAGAAATGTCAAAATTCCCCGATCAGATGAATTAACATGCTCTGCATGCTCACTTGGAAAATTAATAATAAGGCCATCTATGAACAAAATTGCTACTGAATCTCCAAAATTCTTGGAAAGAATTCAGGGAGACATATGTGGGCCAATTAATCCAGCATGTGGACCATTTCGATATTTCATGGTTTTAATTGATGCCTCTACATGATGGTCACATGTTAGTCTACTTTCAAGTAGAAATGTTGCCTTTGCAAAATTACTTGCCCAAATCATCAAATTAAGAGCACAATTCCCAGATCATACGATAAAGAAAATAAGACTTGACAATGCTGGGGAATTTACATCCCAAACATTTAATGATTATTGTATGTCAATTGGAATTGATGTTGAACATCCAGTAGCTCATGTCCATACACAAAATGGTCTAGCTGAATCACTAATTAAGAGATTACAATTGATTGCAAGACCATAATTAATGAGGTCAAGATTTCCATCATCTGCTTGGGGACATGCTATAATATATGCAGCAGCGCTAATTAGATTGAGACCTACAGCTTATCATAAATTCTCACCACTACAACTTGTTTGTGGTCGAGAACCAAGTATCTCACATCTAAAAATCTTTGGTTGTGCTGTATATGTTCCCATTGCTCCACCCCAACGAACAAAAATGGGTCCACAAAGAAGGCTGGGAATTTATGTCGGGTTTGAATCCCCCTCTATAATTAAATATCTTGAACCATTGACTGGTGACTTATTTACGGCTAGATTTGCGGACTGTCACTTTAATGAAACAGTATTCCCAGCCTTAGGGGGGGAGAAAGTGGACCCACGTAAGAAAGAAAGTGAACTAATTTGGAATGCAACACAACTGTTGATGTTAGAACCACGAACAAATATGTGTGAACAAGAAGTTAAGCAAATTGTTCATTTACAAAGTGTTGCAAATCAATTGCCTGATGCATTTGTAGACACAAAGAAGGTGACAAAATCACATATACCAGCAGAAAATGCCCCTGCACGTATTGAAATCCCAACTGGTAATAAGGCCATAGAAAATGAATCTCAGGCACGCAGAAAGCGTGGAAGACCACTTGGTTCAAAAGATTCTAAGCCAAGAAAATTGAAAAGATTAGATGGAATAGAAAATGAGACTAATGATGTTCCCCCGTCAGAAGGTCAAGAAAAACCAAATGTGGATGAAAGTAAAGAAAATGATGATAATCCAAAAGGGGACGAACAAGAAGACAACCCTACGGGGAATGAACAAGATGTTCAAAACATCGATAACAATGAAATTTCAATGAATTACGTCTCTACAAAGACTCAGTGGAATAGGAAAGATGTTATCGTTAATGAAACATTTGCAAATTCCATCGCAATCGACATCGTGTCTGATGAAAATGATGTTGAACCAAGAACTGTAGAAGAATGTCGACGTAGGAGTGATTGGCCAAAGTGGAAGGAGGCAATGCTGGCTGAGTTAAAGTCACTTGAAAAACGAGAAGTTTTTGGGAAAATAACCCTTACACCAGCAGGTGTAAAACCCGTTGGATACAAATGGGTATTTGTGAGAAAACGTAATGAGAAAAATGAAATAGTTAGATACAAAGCAAGACTTGTAGCCCAAGGATTTTCTCAAATTCCAGGGATTGATTATGAAGAAATATATTCTCCAGTGGTTGATGCAACTACATTAAGATTTCTGGTAAATTTTACAGTCACAAAAGGACTGCAATGCGATTAATGGATGTAGTGACTGCGTATTTGTATGGGTCACTCGATACGGACATTTACATGAAAGTCCCCGAAGGACTAAAACTACCAGAAAACCACAAGCCTAGACAACTGCTTTCCATAAAACTAAAAAGGTCACTTTATGGATTGAAACAATCTGGAAGGATGTGGTACAACCGTCTGAGTGAATACCTTATGAGAGAAGGATTCAAAAACAACCAAGTTAGTCCCTGTGTTTTCATAAAGCGATCACAATCAGGATTCGCTATCATTGCAGTTTATGTTGATGATTTAAATATCATCGGAACCCCAAATGAACTCGAGAAAACTGCAAAATACTTGATGAAAGAATTTGAGATGAAAGACCTTGGGAAAACTAAATTTTGCCTTGGACTACAAATTGAGCACTTGAGTCATGGCATTTTTGTCCATCAATCAAACTATACAGAAAGAGTTTTGAAACGTTTCTTCATGGACAAAGCAACCCCAACCAACTTCCCAATGGTTGTTCGTTCTTTGAATATGAAAAATGATCTATTTAGACCCCGAGAAGAAAATGAAGAGATTTTGGGTCCAGAAGTACCATACTTAAGTGCAATTGGAGCCTTAATGTACTTAGCTAACAATACTAGACCCGACATAGCTTTCTCTGTGAATTTGTTAGCCAGGCACAGCAATGCACCAACATATAGGCATTGGAAGGGAGTTCGACACTTACTCCGGTACCTACGAGGGACACAAGACCTTGGTTTATATTACCAACCAAAACAAGATGCTGCTCTCATTGGGTATGCAGACGCTGGATACTTATCAGATCCTCAAAATGCCAAGTCACAAAATGGATATGTGTTCACTTATGGCGGCACTGCAATATCATGGAAATCAACAAAGCAGACATTGACCGCGACATCATCAAATCATGCAGAGTTGATAGCCCTCTATGAAGCAGGACGGGAATGTGTGTGGCTGAGGTCGATGACCAGTAATATCCAAAAGGAGTGTGGAATGAACACAATAACAGAAGACCCAACCATCATCTTTGAAGACAATACAGCATGTATCGCTCAAGTAACTGAAGGATATATTAAGGGAGATAAAACGAAACATATTGCCCCGAAACTGTTCTTCACACATGATCTGCAAAAGGACAAGGAAATAAATATCCAGCAAATTCAGTCTTGTGAAAATCTTGCCGACCTTTTCACCAAATCACTTCCTTCGAAGAAATTTGAACAGTTAGTTCACAAAATCGGAATGCGACATCTTCGTGAACTATGCTGAGATCAGGGGGAGTATTATATGTACTGCACTCTTTTTCCCTTCGATCAGGTTTTTATCCCACCGGGTTTTTCCTGACAAGGTTTTTAACGAGGCAGTATACCAAAGCATATAATACTATATCGTTGTACTCTTTTTCCCTAGCTATGGTATTTACCCCATAAGGGTTTTACCTAGCAAGGTTTTTAATGAGGCAACTTGTACCCCATTCCATGTGAACGTTCAAAGGGGGAGTGTTGAGAAACATGATTGAATTGAACTTCACATGTGGTAATTAAAGTCAATGAAGACTTTACTAAGTACAATAATTTGTATAAAGTACAATAATGTATATTATTGTATTCAATTATTTTGGCTATAGAAATGAAAGTTCACGTATTGTGAACTTAAGTTGAAAAAACAAGAAAAGAGTTTTCCTACCATTCTACTACTTACTTCCTATCTTCATCCCTTCACTGATAAATATCTTACCATCAGTAAAATATTTTTAACAATTTTCTTTTTTTTTATAAGCTCTAATTTTGAATATTATTTTATATAGTGAAAATGTCAAACCTTGCCAAACTTGAATTCGTGGCCCTTGATATCACTAGAAAGAACTATTTATCATGGGTGTTAGATGCTGAAATACACCTAGATGCTAAAGGCCTTGGTGAAACCATTAAGGAGGGTAATAAAGCAACACTCCAAGATAAGGCAAAGGCCATGATATTCCTTCGCCATCACCTCCATGAAGGACTCAAAAATGAATATTTAACTGTGAAAGACCCACAAATCCTTTGGAGTAATCTAAAGGAAAGGTATGACCACCAAAAACGGTGATACTACCTAGAGCTCGTTATGATTGGTTGAATTTGAGATTGCAAGATTTAAAATATGTTAGTGAATATAACTCAGCTATGTTTAAAATCACTTCTAAGTTGCAATTATGTGGAGAAAATATTACTGATTCAGAAATGCTTGAAAAGACATACTCCACTTTCCATGCAAATAATATTGTCCTGCAGACACAATATAGAGAAAAAGGTTTTAAAAAATATTCTGAATTAATATCTTGTCTTCTTGTGGCTGAGCAAAATAACGAGCTGTTAATGAAAAATCATGAATCACGTCCTACTGGCTCTACTCCATTCCCTGAAGCGAATGTGACAACCCATAACGGGAAAGAAACTAAAAACAGAGACCATTCCAACAGTAGTGGTCGAGGTAGAGGTCGTGGTCACAGTCGTGGCCAATGGCGTGGTCGCGGTCGTGGGCGTGGTTTTAGTGGATATGGTAGAGGTCGTGGAGGTCATTACCCAAATTCACATTCCCACCAGAAGTGGGAACGTAGGGATGATAAAGAGAAAAGTGAGACCAATATATGTTACCGTTGTGGAGGAAAAGGCCATTGGTCTCGGGTTTGTAGAACTCCAAAGCATCTTGTTGAACTTTATCAAGAATCATTGAAGAAAGGAAAGAAAGTGGAGGCAAACCTTGTTCTTGAAGATGGTGAAGGTAATTTTGATTTTGGCAATGCAAATCATTTTGATGTTGCTGATTTCCTTACTTCCCCGGAAGGGAATAATTTTGATTTTGGCAGTACAACTCATTTAGAAGTTGGTGATTTCTTCAATGCCCCGGAAGGGAATAATTAAATTTATATTATTTTGTGTCAACTTTAAGTATTAGACTTTATCTAGTTATTTACTTATTTTAATTTCTATGGTTGTAATAAGGACTTTTGCTTTATGAATTTATGAACTATTTGGGTGTTTTTATTGATTTATTTATTTATCATCTTTATTTTCATGCTTAACATTTTGACATATATTTTATTTCATGAAGAACATGGATATTACTCAAGTTCAGTTTGCTATGAATGGTGAAGAATTATGTCTTGCTGACAGTGCAACTACTCATACAATACTTAGAAATAAAAAATATTTCTCTAATTTGATGATGAAAAGGATTAATGTGAGTACCATATCGGGTAGTACAAATATCATTGAGGGCTCCGGAAGAGCCACTATAAAACTGCCTTGGGGAACTGAAATTAAAATAATTGATGCTTTATACTCCCCATTGTCTCAAAGAAATTTATTAAGTTTTAAGGATATTCGCAACAATGGTTATCATATTGAGACAATCAATGAAGAAAATAACGAATTCCTTCAAATCACAAATATAACTCAAGGCACAAAACATGTTTTGGAGAAACTCCCTACATTCTCCAGTGGTTTGTACTACACAAAAATCAATACTATTTAAACTCATGCTATAGTAAACCAAAAGTTTACTGATAATTTTGTTGTTTGGCATGACCGGTTAGGCCATCCCGGTACAATAATGATGCGAAAAATAATTACGAATTCATGTGGACATTCTTTGAAGAGCCAACAGATTCTTCATAATAATTTTTCATGTGCTGCTTGCTCAGAAGGCAAGTTGATAATTCGCCCATCACCAGCTAAAATTAATTTTGAATCAATTAGTTTTCTGGAACGTATACAAGGAGATATTTTTGGGCCCATACATCCCCCATGTGGACCATTTAGATATTTTATGGTTTTAATTGATGCATCAACTAGATGGTCACATGTGTCTTTGTTATCAACTCGTAACCTGACGTTTGCGAGATTACTTGCCCAATTGATTAAGTTACGGGCACATTTTCCAGATACTCCCATTAAGACTATTCGGCTTGATAATGCTGGTGAATTTACATCTCAAGCTTTCAATGATTATTGCATGTCCATTAGGATAAATGTTGAACATCCTGTAGCTCATGTTCATACACAAAACGGTTTGGCAGAGTCATTAATTAAACGTATTCAGTTAATTGCTAGACCATTGGTTATGAAATCCAATCTCCCAATTTCTGCTTGGGGACATGCTATATTACATGCAGCAGCACTAATTCGCATTAGACCAACAAGTTATCACAAGTTCTCCCCATTACAATTGGTTTATGGTCAGGAACCAAATATTTCCCATCTAAGAATTTTTGGATGTGTGGTTTATGTTCCAATAGCTCCACCACAACGCTCTAAGATGGGTCCTCAAAGGAGGATGGGAATATATGTTGGGTTTGAATCCCCGTCAATAATCAAATATCTTGAGCCTACAACAGGGGATTTATTTACGGCTCGTTTTGCAGATTGTCATTTTAACGAGTCACTTTTCCCAACATTAGGGGGAGAAAAGAGAGAGCTGGAAAAAGAAATTAAATGGAATGAATTATCGTTATCTTATCTTGATCCTCGAACTAAAAAATGTGAACTGGAAGTTCAAAAGATAATTCATTTACAAAGTTTAGCAAATCAATTGCCAGACTCGTTTGTTGACCCAAAAAGAGTGACCAAGTCACATATTCCAGCTGTAAATGCTCCATTTAAAATAGATGTCCCGGAAGGACAAAAATAAATTTTCTAATGAGTCTAAAACACGTCAGAAACGTGGAAGACCAATAGGTTCCAAAGATAAGAATCCTCGGAAAAGAAAAGGAGCATTGATTGATGATGGTCAAATTGAAGAAACAATTTCCGAAGGATCTCCAGAAGAGAATTTAGACATGATACAAGAAGAAATTCAGGTACCAGATAATGAAGAAATTTCAACAAATTATATCATGTCTGGAATTACATGGAACCGAAATCAAATCGACGTCGATGATGTTTTTGCATGCAATGTAGCATTATATGTTATGGATACTAATGAGGATCATGAACCAAAAACCATTGAAGAATGTAGACAAAGAAATGATTGGTCAAAATGGAAAGAAGCAATTGAATCAGAATTAAAATCTCTTGGAAAAAGAGAAGTATTCGGACCTGTAGTCCGTACACCTGAAGGTGTAAAACCAGTGGGATATAAATGGGTTTTTGTGCGAAAGAGAAATGAAAAGGGTGAAGTTGTAAGATATAAGGCACGCTTAGTTGCACAAGGATTCTCACAAAGACCTGGTATTGATTATGAGGAGACATATTCTCCTGTGGTGGATGCAACTACTTTTAGATTTTTGATTAGTCTGGCAATAAGAGAAGGACTTGACTTACGTTTGATGGATGTAGTCACAGCTTATTTATACGGCCCACTGGATAATGACATTTACATGAAGCTCCCAGAAGGATTCAAGCTGCCAGAAGCAGCAAAATCTAGTTCTCGAGAACATTTCTGTATTAAATTGAACAAATCTCTTTATGGATTGAAACAATCTGGGCGTATGTGGTATAACCGTCTAAGTGAGTATTTGTCAAAGGAAGGTTATAAGAATGATCCTATCTGCCCATGTATTTTTGTAAAGAAATTTGGATCGGGATTTGTTATAATTGCAGTGTATGTTGATGATTTGAATATCATTGGAACTCCTGAAGAGATTTCAGTGACTGTCAATTATTTAAAGAAAGAATTCGAAATGAAAGATCTTGGAAAGACAAAATTTTGCTTAGGGTTACAAATAGAGCACCTAGAGAATGGAATCCTTGTGCATCAATCAACATACATAGAAAAGGTTCTTAAAAGATTTTCTATGGATACAGCACATCCATTGAGCAGTCCTATGGTTGTAAGATCACTTGAAGTAGAGAAAGATCCATTCCGACCTCGGGAAAATGATGAAGAAATTCTGGGTCCTGAAGTACCATATCTTACTGCAATTGGAGCACTAATGTACCTTGCAAGTCATACACGACCCGACATATCATTTTCAATTAATTTATTAGCAAGGTTTAGTTCATGTCCAACCCAGAGGCATTGGAATGGGATTAAACATTTACTTCGTTATCTTCAAGGTACGAAGGATATGGGTTTATTTTTCCCAAAGTTGTCCAAAGAAAATTTGATTGGTTTTTCAGATGCAAGTTATTTATCTGATCCTCATAATGGTCGATCACAAACTGGATATGTGTTCACATATGGTGGTACTGCCATTTCTTGGCGTTCTATGAAACAAACCATTGCAGCTACGTCTTCCAATCATTCTGAGATTTTAGCAATTCACGAGGCTAGTCGTGAATGTGTATGGTTAAGGTCGGTAGTTCAACATATAAAAGAAGTTTGTGGTTTATCATCTGGGAAAGAGGCACCGACAACTTTATACGAGGATAATACAGCTTGTATTGCTCAACTTAAGGAAGGATACATCAAAGGTGACAGAACAAAGCACATCTTACCCAAATTTTTCTTCACTCATGATCTTCAGAAGAATGGAGATATAAATGTTTTGCAGATTCGTTCAAGTGAGAATTTAGCAGACCTATTCACTAAGGCTCTTCCAACCGCAACCTTTAAAAAGTTAGTTTATCGTATTGGATTGCGTCGTCTCAAAGATCTTCAGTGATATAATAATGAGGGGGAGTAATTGCCCCGCTGCACTCTTTTTCCCTTATCCATGGTTTTTTATTCCCACTGGGTTTTTCCTAGAAAGGTTTTTAATGAGGCAGCATATATGCGCATTAAATATATTTTAGATAATGCCCATCCAGGGGGAGTGTTACAAAATATATTCTATGTGGATGTTCATTATCATTTGTAACTCCCTAGTATTATGCCACCCATTGTAACCCCCATATGTAATTACCTCTATTGTAACCCCCGCTTAAATGGAATCTTAATTTCCATGAAGGTTACATACTTACATTATGTATATATATATAGCATGGACAAATCAAAGGATAGACAATACAATTACCATCTACATCTCTCTCTAATCTTCTCCCTTTTCCCCTTATTTTATAATAGATTATAATTTTTCGTCAAATAATCATTGTAATGGTAGTGATTTTAGAGGATTTAGTAATGGAGTAGAGTAGAGAGGAGGAGAGTAGAGGAGAGAGAAATAGAGGGGAAGAGAAAAAGGAGTGAGGTGCGAGATTGCCGTACAAACAATTGTCGAACCAATAATTTGTGTTTTTAGTTTCATTAATGTTATTAAACGCAACCTGACTTTACTTAGCGCAGCCTCAATTCCACTCATTTATAAGATGTAGGGAGAAAATAACCATTTTATATATTTTTTTTTCCTCTCAAGTAATCTCTAATAACAAGAGTGCATTAATTTAACTTAAAATACATTGAATTTGCAATGGGTAATGATTTTTACATTAGCCTCTTCGAATTTGATAAGAATCATATGAATCTATTATGTGTAGAATCAATAAAATCACTTTTCATCCTTAAAAAAAATAAAAATAAAAATAAAAACCACTTTTTAATATTTCGTTCAAATTGTATGAAATGATTGAGCCTATTTCGTGTGTCACCCAACTTCATCCGATTCGTGTTCATATTCATTAGATCTCGGAATATTGTTCGCTAATTGATTATGTGAGTAATTCAAATAAACAAAGGTATAAAATTCTGGAAATTAGGTGTGGAAGGAGGTGGAAAGAAAAGCAGGCAGAAATGTCGTGAAGATGATTTTAGCTTAGAAGGGTATTTATGGTATTTAGGAGGGGTGTATAGTAGTAACTAGAGGTTGCGTTTAGCAATCATGAATTTTTATTATATAATTTCTCAACTTTTTTTTTTTTTACGTTGGATTAGAATTTTTTAAAGTTATATATTCATATTAAAAGATTAATTGTGTTCATATTATAGTGTGAAAAAATAAACTGAATATATTGGTTTATCATTATAATGCTATGGTAGTCATATTTTAAACAACCACTAAAAAAAATCCTAATTTTATGGATTCATTACATTTTACGATTTTGGTGTTTTATCACCCCTTAAAACATCACTTTATGATTTTACTATCATGTAAAAACTTTATTTTAAAATACCACCCATAAAAAACTTAAATTAAATTATATGTCACCACCTATTACCTTGATTACCGTTCAAGTTTCCAGTTGCGGGGCCAATATAACGACTAGTATGACCATTTTAGAGCCTTCTTTCTTCGAATTATTTCCTATAAACTAATCCCTTTTGTTTATAAATTTATTTATTTCCAAAATCTCCATATTAGTGTTTGTTAATAATAGATGCAAAAAAATTAAAGAACCTAACAAAGAATAACACAATATGTGGTTCACTAACGATGATTTAGGTTTGTACATCCACGAATAGATAAGGGGAGTGGTGTTTTTTTTTAAACAAAAAAAATCTCTGAAAGTAAAATTTACATGCATAATAGTTGTTATGTTAAACCCCAAGAGAGTTATATAATACTCTCACAATACAAAAGCGGAATAGGTCAAAGTTGGGTCAAAAAATTGAAAAGCATAACCTATATTTCGAATTTTTAAATAGACCTGATTCATATTAATCTATTGTGGACCATTAACTTTAAAGAAACTATGGTTGTTTTATTAATAATAAAAAAAGGTCACTATAATAATAATAAGAGCTGGCAAAAACTGACCCGACCCGACAACCCGACCCGAACCCAACCCGAAATAAATGGGTTATGAGCAAAGTTTTCAACCCGTTTATGTAATTGGGTCGACCTGAACCCAACCCGAAACTAAATGGGTCAGGTTTAGGTTGACAATCCCGACCCGAAAATAACCCGCCTAAACCCGTTTAACTAATTGTGTTGGTTTCAGGTCGGGTCAACCCGAACCCAACCCATATAACCCTATATTAGTAAAATGATATTAGGCCTTAGTATTTTTATTTGGACAAAGCCCAACCTATGTCAAAGCCTATAGAGTACAAAAAAACCCAAAAAGTGAAAACCCTATTTTTTCTTCTAGTCATTTTCCCACTTGTTCAGCCGTTTTCATCTTTATTTTCCCATCTTATTCTCTCACCTCTCTCTTCTTTCTCTATCTAGCTTGTTTATCAAAATTGCAACTTCAAACTTGTTTATCTTCAAATTTTTCGCCTACTACGGTAATATAGTCATGCATTTCATTCTATTTACAATTATCTGTTTTAGTGTTGTTAAGAAATGTTGATTGAGACTTTCTAATTTGGTGAATAATATGAAAAATAAAGAAGTTTCGGCTGTGTTTGGGTTTTTTTTTTTCGATTTATGATGCTTTGTTTTGGATAAATTGGTGAATAATCTGATTATGTTGCTTTTTTTCTTCATTTATATTTCTATGCATGCATTTGTTACTTTGTTTTTTCATTTTTATTAGATTATTTTTTGCATTTTGCAAGTTGATCAGGATTTTGTATTATGCTCTTTGTTTATAATGAAGGTGAATGATGAAGCCAATACACCAAGCCCATTTGAGAGCGCACCTCAAAGTCAGTAGCAAGACCAACTAGTCAAACCTGATGAAGTTTTCCAAGATCTAATTTTTATTTTGTTGGGAATATTGCCTCCTTAAGACATTGATTTTGATTTTGGACTGTACAGTAAATTATTATGTGTAAACTATGGTTAGTTTTACTTGAATGTATTTTTATTATGCTTAAATTGATAGGTTTATACAGCAAAGTTTTATGCAAAATAAAAAGTGAAATATACGACTTTTTTTATCATTATATTGTAAGGAATAATCGGGTTTTTATTTTAAAAAAAAAAAAACAGGTCAAACGGGTTGAAATCAGGTCAACCCGTTTAAACCAGGTCGGGTTCAGGTTCGCCATTCTGACCTGTTTAAGTAAACAGGTCGGGTTCAGGTTGGGGGGTCTTGACCTGTTTATTAAACAGGTCGACCCGAACCCAACCCGACCCGACCTGTTTGCCAGCCCTATTAATAATAATAATAATAATAAAAGTCACTATGTTGAAATAAAAGTCATTTTGGTAATATATAAGCTATAAGAGGTTAATTTTTTTTAATGAAATAATTTATATACTGGCCAATATGAATAATAAAGGTCACTATGTTAAAATTAGGGTCATAACGTCATACTTCAAGTTCACAATAATATTAAATGTTATAGAAGTTTTAATAAAGGTTACCATGTTAAAATTAAGGTTTAATATGTTTAAAATAAGGGTCACTATGTCCAATATGATGTTAGTTGCGTGTATGCAAACCTTGGGTCCACAATAACGACCAGGTCCACGCAAGTTTTTTTGAATCTATATATTGTCTTCTTCTTTATAGTTGAGACAATTCATTTGTCATTGTAAAATTATATAAAGTAGATACAAATAAAATTTACATTGAGACAATTAAACTAGATCTCACATGACTATTTTTATCCTAGTTATAAATCACGAAAGTTAATGAAAGTGTTGTTTGTAAATAGGGCAAAAGTCAAAGTGTGTCAACTAAAAAAACATAAAATAATAGGTATCATAAGTTTTGTGAAGATTTCCCACGCACAAACCTAGCCCCCATAATAGGGCTCGTTGCCCCTAGACCTAATTCACTGAACAGGCAACGAGACTCCTGTGTTAATCGTCCTAAGGGAGCTAGCTGATCCAAGATATATTCTAATTTATAACAACGTAAAATCTAAACGTGTTAAAACATTAAAAATTTAAAATTAATAATTACAATATTTAAATGGAGGAAAGGACACAAACCGAGTATCTAAGCATTCCTTCTTTATTTTTTATTTTTAATTGTTGACTAATCTCACATATAATACTCGTATTTAGCATTTTTGACCCATCCACCCACCCACCCAAAAGAATCCAAACACACTATTACAAAAAAAAACAAAACATTATTACATTCCAACCAAATCAACTATAAGATGCGTACCTTCCTAAACTTTGTTCCCTCTTTCCCGTTGACTCTCTCCAGTCTCCACCACCTTCTTCCTCTAATTCTCCATCCTCTCCTCCTCCTCTCCACAATTCCCAACCCCATTCCACCACCAATCCCGTGGTCTCGTATCGTTTAAAAAAAAAAAACGAGAGAGTCTGACCACATACAAGCCCAACACGACATTATTATTCCATCAACTAATAATAAACAACACAAAACATGCCTCTATTAGTAGATTGCTCAAATTGCAAGACACCCCTCCAACCCCCGCCCGGCGCTAATTCAATCCGCTGCGCCATTTGCCACGCAATCACTCGCATCCACCATGATCCTCGCGCGCTCCCACCCGGTCTGCCCCCGCCACATTCCTACTACCCTCCGCCGCACCACGCCCCTGTTGTGCCACCTTCTTCCTACCACGGAGCTCTTACGCCGCCGTCTATTGCCGGGCGGAAGAAGGCGGTGATTATTGGGATTACATACAGGAATTCAAGATATGAGCTTAAGGGTTGTATTAATGATGCTAAGTGTATGAAGTTTTTGCTTATGAATCGGTTTAAATTCCCTGAAACTGAGATTCTTATGCTTACTGGTATCACTCTTTTTCCCTCAATTTATTCTCTTTTATAGCAATTTTGTTTTGGGTGTTTTCTATTTTTGGTAATTTTGTATATTTTTTGTTTTTTTTTTTTGTTGATTTAATGCTCTTTTTGTGGGTGTAATTAGGGTATGATCTTTCATTTGGGTATTTTTACTTGATCATTGATTTGTCGGATTTGATTGATTGTGGGGTAGCTATTGTAATTGAGAATTTTCAAGGAAGAAATCAAAAACTGATTTTTGGTGAAATAAAATAAAAAGTTTCTTCCTTTTTTAGTAACGTGATAGAAATGTGAGTTGATCAAACTGTAGGATATTAAATTGGGTTTGCCCAGTCAAGATCTTTCTCAACAATGTACACAGTTAACTATCTCTAGAATATGATTACGAGAGATTAACAACAGAGGTTTGTTATTTAGGGCTGATTTGCCGGTTTAAGAACTTATCTGAATAAATAGGGCATTAACTTGTTATTTCGGGATTTTTTAAGATCAAGGCATTAGATTTGTACTCTCATTGAAGTTAGGGTCTGTTCACATCTACTTAATTTCAGTTCAATTCAGTTTAGCTCCAATCAGTTCAGTTCAGCTCCAATCGATTCAGCTCAGCTCCGTTCAGTAAATGTGAACAAACCCTTAATATTAAGTCTGTTTCATACTATGTGTAACATTTATTAAAAACGCTTGTTACACAAGTAACACATAACACAAAATTATGTGCAACAAATGTTATTTTTTAAGTTGTCATTTCTCTCTATCTCTCTCCTTATCACATGCGTAATGCTGATGCATCACTGTTTTTCTCCGTCCATTTAAAAATCACAAAAAAAAAGCCTTGGAGTTCATGTCAAGGCCTTTGTTGCACATGAAACAAATGTAGTATTATAATTCATTTCTCTTAGAATCTCTAGTGAAGTCAAGATTAGCTAAGGCTGATTAAGAGGCAGTAGGCTAAAAAATCGGATAATTTACCCAACGATAAATCAATATTCTGTCATTTTATGCTAAGGCTGCTAACAATTCCAATCTAATTCCCCTTTTGAAAGCTACTTTGCAGAAGATGAGAGGGATCCGTACAGAGTTCCTACCAAGCAAAATATCAGAATGGCAATGGCTTGGCTTGTAGCAGGATGTCGTGCAGGTGACTCACTAGTATTTCACTTTTCCGGGCATGGTTCACAACAGCGGAACTACAATGGAGATGAAGTGGATGTCTATGATGAGACCCTCTGTCCCCTGGACTTTGTTACCAAAGGGATGATCGTAGATGATGAGATTAATGACACAATTGTTAAGCCTCTTCCTCCTGGTGCTAAGCTCCATGCTATTATTGATGCTTGCCATAGTGGCACTATGTTGGACCTACCATTTCTTTGCAGGATGAATGGGTTAGTCTTTCTGCTCTTGGTATCCACTTGTAAAGTTTTAAGTCATTTTACCATCCATTTGTTTCGATTATTAGAGAATCCACCCGCAACTTGAAAAGCATTACAGTAATTTACCATTACTGCATTTAAGTATACTGTATACCATTGTATTCTTACCAACTATAATTGTCCTTTTTTTTTTTTGACACTTATAATTGTCCATTTTAATTGGACATTAAGATATTGGATATTTTAATGCAAGGGGTATATTTAGTATTATCCAATACAAAAGATTGGAGGTCGTAAACTGTAACATTATAGGTGGTTTTCTTAAAAAATCATCGAAAAAGTGTGGTATTTATGAGGTAATGGGGCTTTATGAGTTATGACAATATGACATCTAAAATGATAACCAATGCAAAACGAGCAGTTTATCTAACAGGTTAATTATGGCAGGAGTGGGCAGTATGTGTGGGAAGACCATCGCCCTAGGTCAGGTAGATGGAAAGGTACTAGTGGTGGAGAGGTTTTCTCCTTCAGTGGCTGTGACGATGATCAAACATCTGCTGATACATCGGTAAGTAGCATTGATCATGATCTCCCTGTGCTTGCTTACATTAATCTATTTGAAAGTTTCTAATGTTATAATACCGCATATAGGAGGTGAGAAAGTAACGTTTTTGACTGGACTTATTAAATTTTGGTTGTGCTGTGTGCAGGCATTATCAAAGGTGACTTCAACTGGAGCTATGACTTACTGTTTCATTCAGGCGATTGAGAGAGGACATGCAAGTACCTATGGGATCATGCTTAATGCTATGCGAGATGCAATCCGCAAGACTGATACTTCACCTGGAGGTGGTGTTGTTACATCTCTTCTTACCATGCTTTTGACTGGAGGAAGTGGTGCTGGATTGAGACAGGTACTAGTTTTCTTTACAAGATAAAACTGTCACAAATATTAAAAAGATAAAATTAAAAATGTACTGTTTAAGGAATTCCGAACTATTATCCACTTACTATTGTAGTATTTCTCTGTGTTGCTTCCTCATACTACCTTTTGATTGCTAGCATAACGTGTTCATAAACAATATATTTTCCAATTAGGACTTTTCTTACATGAGTAATTCGTTTACCCTAATATTTAGGCTGTTCTCACCTTCAATTTAGGTTGGGTTTCAAGTTTGTAAAAGGTTATACTTACCGTGAATCCGTGATATATAATTCTAGAAACGGAACTTACAATACCTTCACTAATGCAAAAATTGTTAAAACAGCCCACTCATGAAACTTAAGAAAAGAAAAGCCAAACCTGCTTCCTATGGAAGTTTTATTATGCTTTGATGAACTTGTTGTCAATATACAAATAGAACTGTAGGAATACTAAGAACATTAAGGAAGTAAACTTAAATTAGATCTATTTTTATTTAAAAATAATAAAATTAAAAAAAAAAAAACCACCATTTAAGGTCCGACTCCCTCTCAAACTATTGAATATAAGCGAAGCAAGTCAGAAAAACAAGATCCTAAAAAATTATGCACAAACGAGTATAGTCTGGTGTTTGGACCTCAAATCAATCCAATATTACCTCCCAACCTAAGTAAAACTACGGTACATTAGCTTAGCTAGCCACAAAATGTAACAGTTCAAGAGACTTATAGTCTCAATGTGACCACATCATATTCATCCTCCCCTTCTTGGAATCAGATTGGGCCACAGATTTGAGCCGAAAACCACTCATAAATCTCCTGCATAATTATAACCCTTAACTCAATTATTTCATCACATGTCTATTGTTGGTATCAAGCAGGAAATTGGAACCATGTCGTTGTGTGTTACCAGTCAAATTACACATGATAATCGCATTTACCACTTTCAGATTCTTGTTTTCACATATTTGCTCCTCTTCTTGCTCTCTTTTTTCCCATGTAAGCATGCAAGAACAAACTGTTTATTCTTATCTTTGTGCTTATAGATTCAGCCTATTAGGATTCATTGGCTTAAGAGTGATCTATTTTTACTTCTGTTGCAAAGAGTAGGTATTCTCATGCCCTTTTATGTAGTTCTTGTTGAAATATCATGGTCTTCCACAACATAAGTTGCATGCATCCATTGATGTGACTGCAAAAAAATAGTATACTCCTAGACTCCTAGTCTCCAATGTCAGAAATAATGATCTTTGCTCTGCTATTTTATTTAACCATCAAAGCTTATACAGAAATAACAAGTTTCTCTCGCTGATAAACAATTTTTGTTTATCACTAAGAGAAACTGGGGCAAGCTCAAAGCTTATATACTAAAATAGTATATATGAGTCACTGTAGAAAATTTTGAACCATAAAAATAAATAAATAAAAGCTAAATAGACCATGTTAGTACTAGAACCAATTTTTTTGCTGAATTCAGAATTCATGTCTCCAACTTTACAATTCGATGAGAAAATGCTCTTATTGGTTTTCCATGTATAACTTTGGATTGGCGTGATGTAATCCCAATACGCCATGGAAACAAAGTTCTATCTTCTGAAGTTTTTCCTTGTCTTCCTCTTTTCATTCATGATGACACCAACCATTCATAGTCATCACCTTTTTGTTCCCTTGGCACTTGATAATTTTCTAAGCCTTGTTGCCTTGATCTCAGTCTTATTTTTGCAATTGAAGGCATTAAAACTAATGATAAATCTAGCATTTTTCATATTGTCCTTTTATTGCAAATCACATAGTATTGTTAGCTCTTTCAAATGCCCTCAGCAACAGTGCAACACTAAGGATTGTTTTTAATGCAACCTATTCAATTCCAAAATTTGCTCGAGTATTGCTGTTTCTTGAGTTTATTTAAAGTGAATCTTAGGTCTGTTATCTGCATTCTGCAATCATTGAAGGTGAGCAATGCATATTTTGTGGTTTAGAGTCACCACATTGTAGCTGTAATGTTGATCATACTGCCTCTTAAGAAATTATGAGAATATCCAGTTTATGCCACCTATCATCATCATCAATTCAATCCAGAGCTCTAAAATATGAACTTTGGCACTCATATTAGAGCCTCTAGATTCTTTTATTAATCTGCACTTGATTATCATACCTGCGCTATTTGCATTGATGTGACCTGTTTTGGATCTAGAGTTGATTGCTTATTATAGTAATTTGTTCTTTCAAATTCTTTAATGTATTATCCTTATTCCTATGCTAGAGGAATTATGTTACTACCTCCGATTTTTTTTAGTTGCAACTTTAGGGTATTATTTGTGACATATAAAATATTCCAAAGTTGCAACTAAAAAAATCAGAGGTAGTATTTTAGATTAGTATTTCTGGTATATTAACCTTTTCTTTTCCTTGCAGGAACCACAGTTGTCGTCAAATGAAGGATTTGATGTATACAGGAAGCCATTTTCACTATAATAATTATGCAGTGTTTGTACCATTGTTTACAAGCATAGCCTGTAATGTTGTAATATGTCATGTTGTAATATATTTGTAGCCAATTTTTTTTTCGCAATGCATTGGAAATTTGAATTATTAATGGATGTACAATGCATTGGAAATTTGGAATTATCAATGGATAATCAACAATGGCTCAATTAGCTTATGTATTTGTTAGAGGAAAGATGATCTTAAAGTGTTCTGTGCTTTTGGGACAGAAATTTCAAGCTCCTACAAGCAGAAGCAAGTTATGAAATGAGGGATAGGAGAAAGAAAAAAAAAAAAAATACAAGGGTATTTATACGAAAAACAGTTTCAATGGTTTTCTCACTTCCTGCTAGTGCCAATACACCTTCAGGGTCACTAAAAACAGCAATTGATGTGGTTTCCTTGATTAACTACATGAGAGTCATTATCGAAATTTGTATAATGGCAATCGAAGCACAATCTAACAAACAAAACTTAAAATACAAGATAGTTTACAATCACTTCATTTATAATGACTACAAAGGCTTCATTTGTAACAGATCTTTCATTGCTGTAAAATTTTGTATTCTGAAATCATGAAATAAATTTGTTTCCAACTTCAAATAATATCCACCTGACTATCAATATGGCCTGTACCGCATTGGAGGCCTGAGTCTAGGAGCCCTTCTACAAAATGAAAAGGTAATGAAATTAATGTAGTGTGACTAATAATTAGTAGGGGGTAAAAACCAAATCAGCTGTAAGGGAAAAAAAAATAGAACCCGCCACAGAAGGAACATAACGACTGCATTCAATCTATAAAACGCTGCATCTAATAAAACTAAGAAAGATTCAACTAAAAGTCTACGGAAAATCTTGAATTGATAGGTTTCCAAAAAACTTTACAAATTTCACATTTCCAAATTGCAACAAATTGGATAAGCAGTAGCAACACATGGGTTAACTTTACAAATTGCTGACCAAAGATGGATGATAAGAGATGGAAACAAGTGCTAAATGATCTGTTCTCAATTTATTTGTAGGTGTTACAGTAAAATTAAGTTAGTTCAGCAAAAATTAAGTCAAAGTTCAGCAAAAAATAAGTCAAGTCAAGCATATGTTAAGCAAAAATAAGCTCGAGAGAACAAAGCCTAAGTCCCACTTGAAGTTATGAAATTGGATTTGTTCAACTACTGAAATCACATTTTATTAACTTTGGCGTTTTCTAAACACTTAATATAACTCAATTTAGCTTCTAGGTTTTTAAGGTATACCCTTGTGAACAGTTGAAGTTCTTTATTGAACATTTTTGTCAAATATATCTATTGAACTTCTCTGCCTACTTGAACAATTGAATTAGGTAAGTATAATACTACAAAAGAATATTCCTCTATAAAGCTTAAAGTCTAGGGAAGAAATTAATTCAGGTATGTGAATAGTCAGCTACTTTTGAGATCTCTAAAAATTTGCTAATTTGGTCAATTAGAAAGGAAAAAATGCCATGAATTGCAGATCCAAAAAAGGAGGGTGATTTTTATATTTACAAAATATCCATGTATATTACTAGTACAGAAGATAGCCTACCCATATCCTCCATATGCAGGAAAAACAGGTGCTCCCGGCATGAATGGCCGCCTTGATCTGCCTCCATAAGGACTCGGTCGCCTTCCTCGAAACTGTTTCATCCCAGGAACATTTGTCCTCTTAGCAGATACCTATTCATAAATTGTATAATTTTTTTACAATACAGCATTTGCAGATACAATTAAAATGATAAGGTGAGCATATAACAATTGATACCTTCAATTGACGGCCATGCAATTCAGTTTCATTCAGCAAGACAGCATGCTGAACAGCTTCCATTTCCACGAACTCTACATAAGCGAATCCCTTAGGTTGACCAAATCTGTCTGTCAAAATGGTCACTCTGTTCACTGTTCCGCATGATTGAAAATGCTGCTGAACCTCCTCTGGTGTACATGCATAGTCAACCTAAACACAAATGAACAAGAAGAGTAAATTCCTCAAGCATTCAGAGATAGAAAGCAATATTACAAACACCAAACCACAAGATTCATAGCTAATGCGGACTTCTATTATGAACGATATATTTCAATTGAATAACTCACTTTCCAAATTAGTTTGTTAATTTAGACAGTAAAGTTACTTGAAGCAGCTGAATGTCTTATCTAACTGCCATTCTACTCTTATTTATTGTTTAACTAAACTAACCTCTCTTTATGAAAGAGCAGGCTACAACCACTGCATAAAACAATACTTAATTGAGCCTCCTGATAAGAACTAGGATGGAGCAAAATCAGCTTATACAGTGGTCTGGTTTCTGACAGTTAAAATGCTATAGAAGCAATTAGTTCAAGATGCTATATGCCTACAACATGGTCAATCATGAAACATAGAAACCTAAGCTTTTAGCTTTTTTTCTTTTCTTTTTTTTTCTTTTTCTTTTTTTTTTTTTTTTTAAATTCTATGGAGAGATGTTTTGGTATGTAGACAATGTAGTTGGACAATCTTATAACAATTATCCACAGCAAAGCACGAGAAACGAAGAAACCTTTTCCTCTTTTTCTCATTCAGAGATATGGCATCCGGTCATTTTTTTATCGGGTTCGGTTCGTAATAACTCACTCAAGTCTCAATTCAGCCAAAATCTTGTGATTAGTCATTCAGTTCACATTCCAGTGTACTACCAATAGTTGATATGATTAGTCATTTACAGCAAATTCAAACATTATTAGGTAAGAACAAAGTTTGGATCATATCCATATTGGATTATCTAATTTTAAATTTTGGATATAAGGCAGGTAATTTGGACAGGTATTGGTCAAAATTGCCAGGACTACACTTAGCCTGAACCCTATCAAAGTATCAAATCCACTTCAGTTGCTGGCTTGCTGCATGCACTATGTACAGATTATCCATTATCTTAATCATCAATAAAGTGACTTGACCTCCATTTATGAAGCTGAATCTCTTCTGTGCTTTGCCACAAATAGTATCCTTTGGAATCACAGTCCTTAAGCTTGTTTTCAGAGATAGAACACAAACACATTATAGACAACTATACACATGCATCAAATGGTTACTACTTATTAGAAAAGAAAGCACTGTACTTGAACCCACTCAGATAACAGTTTCCAACTTTCCACCCCAAATAGCCTACTCAATATATGTTCAAAAGCTCGCCTCAAAGAGTTGAAGGCATTACTACAGTTTTCAGTGAATGTCCGCCAGACACACTTTGCAGTGTTCATTTTATCAGAGTCCACTTTTTGCAACCAATTTTTACATATAGAATCTTTCATTTTACGAAACATGCCTTACAATTATGTTTTGTGAATAGGTTACATACAGCACCCTCATCACCTTAGCCTTTTCAAACACTACCCAATCCAAACTGTACCAAATCAAACTTGCAAACCGGCAAATTCTCTAGATCAGGATTAGTTCCAGCAACAAGTACACAACATTTGTTTATCCACATCCCACAACCAATTGTAACTTATACCACAACTAAAGTAGACCGAATTTGTAAAAACTGTATATGGAAACAAGAGATTCTTCCAAATCCGCCTCATGATTGGTCATTACCTTAAGAGCTAATAGTTACAAAAAGTGACTTCAAAGCTGGTCATTACCTTAAGAGCTAATGGTTACAAAAAGTGGCTTCAAAGCTGCAGAGCAGCAGGGCCACAAGATCACTTTAGCCTCAAACATTAAAAATCACATCTTCGGGAAGACAGAAAGGAGAAGACACAAAATCTAATGGTTAGAAACAATAAGTTGTTCCACAATGATATGTCTCATATACTATGTTAGATTGGACGACAAAGCCAAATTTGGAAGGATTATCAGAATGTAGCGCTTACAAAAGAACATTAAAATATTTCTCAAAACCATAAATGGCTCACATAAAATCCATCACACGATCCATGGTCCTTACCACACAGCACAAGGTATCCAAACTCAAAACCAAATGACAGGGAAAGTAGTACTCACAAGTCATAGTATCATAGGAAAACGCCCATACATCATTTATATACTTCATGTTTCAAATCATTGTCACATTGTCCCAATCCTTAAATAAAGAGTCCACTACTATTTCATCAAAACATTCATGCCTAAAATTTCCTCCTAACCTTCTAGGGCTTCTACCACAGAGCTGACGTGAAATATGTTAGGAAATCCAGCCAGAATCTATTTTTATTCTACAAAATGTGACAAGATATTCTAAATAACCTCAAACAATGATGTGACTATCATTTGCAGATGGAGGAGTCGAAATATGAAAATGTTAAAATGTAGTGATGCTTAAAGGTGACGGAGAGATAATCCCAACAGAAATCTATTCTATGCATAGCTCAAAGAACCCAATGACCTTTGAGAGATTAAGCGCAATCTACCATTAAATGCAATTATGTACATTGAGAAATATGTGCCTATATTAACATTTAACTACAAAGATTTTTTTGATAAACACGCAACAAATTTCACACACGTTATTTGAAAAGCCATCCAAGGCATGCACACAGCAACATTTTTATAATTTTAATAATCTTTAATAGCATGAGCGATAAGGATACCAAGAAGATAGAAATTGCCTCACATTGCCAACATATATTGAACGGGCATCAACCTCCTCCTTTTCAGCTTGAGTCGGGTTAGCACTGGTAGATTCTTCATATAGAAAAATATAGATAATTAATAAATAAGATTCAAAACAATCACCAATTTCATTAAAAAAAAAGATCACCAACATGCCAATACAGAAGATAGAAATCCTAGAATGATTTTCAAGTATCACAAAAGCTTTGTATTAGAGGATGTAAAATAAAGCTTCTTAAAGCAACTCAAATTCAATTCCAAAACTTGCAATAATTAGGGGGTATTAAATGGTAGATCTAGGGTTGTGGAGCTATAAAATTTGGCAGACAATGGAAGAAATCATTTAACATGTAAATAAGATTGTGAGATTCAAGCATTATGCCATATTTTAAAGAAAATTCAAATATTACGCACAACCAATGAACCCGCCAACTTAGTTAGGGTATTAAGTGCAAATTTATTCTTCCCCTTTTTCAGCCCCACCAAAACCACACCGACCCGAAATTCAACCATAGTAAGTACTGCTAGGATAATAGTGCTGCTTGGTATAATGAAGGACCTCTATTATGATCAGTTCTTTCCATAAATATCCAAAAATTTACTAGCTAATAGCTTTATCACAGAAAATAATAACATCATATTCCCTCTATTTCTTTTAGATTCCGATAGAACAAGTTTACTTTATTAAGTCTTAGGAAAAAAATTTGCACATTGTTAAGTGAAAAGTGGGGTCTATTGAGTTTGTGGGAGGAAAAACTTACAGTATTAGGCAATCTCAAAGGGACACCACAAAGGGTAATATGGGGCTAACGGACAGGAAAGGAGGGAATACTAATTAAATCTCTAGGAGTGGTTTATAGATTGTGCAGATAAGGTAAAGGCCAAGAGGGAACATAAAGCTATAAATAATACATACAAAGTATCGATCAAAGGATGCAATACTTAAGTCACATCAAACTCCTGGTTACCAGGCTTTTGGAGGTTATTAGTTAACCACAATTGTTCAGCTCTGAACTTTCAGGCAGCATTTGGTTGAAAGGAAAACCCTAATAGTGAAGATTAACTTTTACCACTATCCTCAATTTAATTAGTAAAGGATTGAAAAATAAGTCTTATGTTGAAATCAGTTTTCTCGATGATAGAAAGAATTCCTCCCATTCAATAAAGAAGGCAACATTTTTCCTCCCCTTCCCTTAGCTTCCCCCACTTCCCTTTGTCCTTTTCCCTCTACCTTTTATAGCACGGAACCGAAAGAGCAGAAAATGAAGTTCCAACCCTAATTTACGAGAAACAAATTCAGTTCAAATTGTTATTTTTGAACCAAACATAATTTTGAATTGAATTCTAATTCCCCTCTTACACAATAATCCCTAAAATCAGTAAATAAGTTAAATTTAAAAAAATTAATATTTGTACTCGACTGTACATAAACTGCATGCCTAAACAGTAAAAAGAAGCATTAAATTAGTTTATGTTTTAATTTTAAAAAAATAAACATCATCTTCCCAACAAAACAATACGGAGTACTAAACAGTAACACCTAATATTAATGGCTTATAAATCCAATAAGCAAAATATCAGCAAAAACCCTAAATTATACCAAACAAATAACAAAATTAATCAAATAAATTACAATATTAAAGATAGCAAAACCACATTAAATTAGAAAAAACAACCACCTTGAGAAACTCCCATCTCCTGCTCAACCTTCGCCTGCATTTCACGAAGCGCACCAGCTTCATCTTCAAGCTCTTCAAGCCTCTTCTTCATATCTTCAAGATTCTATTAAATTCAAAACAAGAACAAATTAGGGCAAAAAAATAGCAGAAAAAAGGGGATTAATAGGAAATTAAAATGAAAACCTGGGATTTAGGATCTTCAGCAGCATCGATTTCAGCGGTGTCAGAAACATCAGCTTCGGGAAACTCGCCATCGTAGACAGCGACATCTTCTTCTTCGCCATAATCGTCGTTCTCAGGTGACTGAAGCTCTGGTTGCTCCATTTTCTCTCTCCTCTGATTTTTGAGATTTTTGTGTGAGGTCAGACAACTCGCTTGAGGTTGAACTATCTGTGTGTGTTGTGTTGTTAGATATTTCGAGGGTATTGTATTACAACAAGATGGAATAAAGGGACTCAACGATCGACTTCGGGTTTTTGTAGTAGGTTAAGATCGGCATAACCTGACCACGGTCTACCACATCACACATGTCTTAGCGATGTTAATTATGATTATTTTTTTATTTTTTTTGGAAAATTCTCAATGGTAGCCGTATACAATTGTGGATTCTCAATGTTAGTCAAATTTTTTCAATAATCTCCTAAATAGCATTAGTATTCCTATTTTTCTCTATTATAGCTATATTTACGTAAATCTGACCAAATTAACCTAAAATCAATAATCATAGTTAGCAAAATTTCCTTCCTAAACTGTAAACACAATTTTCCTCCTAATAGATTGGGCTATGTGAAGTTTATTGAAAATGCTGTCCAAGATCTATAATTTCCCACATAACTTCACAAGAAAATCTTTTGAAAAGTCATTAAAAAAAAATGGGTAGCTAAGCAATGAATGATTACAAAGTTTCCGGAGCTCCATATATACCTATTATTAAAGTGAAATTATAAACCTCCGTTGATAGCTATAATTAAGGATACACGGACACTCAATTCATAAGTTAAAAATTGAAGAACATGACATATCATATAAGCCAATGTTGAAATTAAGATTACATCCTATTTCATTTTGATTTACATTTTAATGAGAAAATTTTGCACAATAAATCATGATATTAATTGAATAAAAAACAGGGAAAGCAAGCTTTTAATCCATTAAGGGCATGTTCACATTTACTTAATTTCAGTTCAGTTCAGTTCAGCTCCAATCAGTTCAGTTCAGCTCTTAATTTCCCTCTCTCATAAAATATTCATTTCAACTCAGTTCAGTTCAGTCAGTTCAGCTCCAATCAGTTCAGTTCAGTTCAGTTCAGCTCTTAATTTCCCTCTCTCATAAAATATTCATTTCAGCTCAATTCAGTTCAGTTCAGTTCCAATCAGTTCAGTTCAGTTCAGCTCTAATCAGTTCAGTTCAGTTTAGCTCAGTTCAATAAATGTGAACATGCCCTAAATTTGGGGGGGAAAAGCTGAAAAATCAGGGTAAAGTAGGGATGAATTACTTTGCCAGTGTTACAATTTTGCATGCACCTTTGGCAGATTTTAATTAATGGTTTTAATTTTCAATCAGTTGAGGTCCCTTGCAATTCAATGTAGAAGAGTTTCGAACATCTTCACTCAATGATTAGTGAGGGTAATTGGGTTTGCATGTACTCGATTAAAAGGGGGTAACTTTGGTCAGATTTACTTACATATAGCTATATTAGAGACTAATTAGAATATTAATGTTATTTAGGAGATTATTGAAAAAAAATTGGCTACCATTGAGAATCCGCAATTGTATATAGCTACCATTGAAAATTTCCCTATTTTTTTTAAAGCTACAAGGGCGGGGTGTGAATCGATCTGAGGATTTCTTAAAATCGGGAAGGAAACTCTAGCCACTTGAGTTATCCCTCACTCTCTAATTCTGATATACATAGTGTATGCTTCACTCCAGATTTCGGTACTTCATCAGTAACTAATAGTAAAGTTTACTACTCCCTCTGTCTCTTTATTAGATTCTCATTTCTCTTTATTATGAGAGTTATAAATGTTACGGAGTAGAATAGGGACTCTAATAAAGAGACGGAAGGAGTACTTTATATTTGTGTTTACTCGAGTCATCTGTTAGAGAATCTGAGTTTGTAATTAGCTTTGTAAGTTTTTGAGTGTCATTAGAGTTGACTTGATGTAGATGTAAGGAAAAAGTAACTGAGTTAGTCGAGAATCGATGTGTCTTTAATTGTTTGATTTGTTGTTTCAAAGACAATTAACAATAGACTTAGGCATGTTATCTTCCGCTTATTTTCAGTTCTCAGTTTTTAGCTCCAATAAGTTCAATCCAGTTCCTAATTTCCTATTCTCATAAAATATTTAGTTCAATTCAGCTCTAATAGTTCAGCTCAACTCGGTTCTAGAAAATCAAAATAGGCCCTTAAGCAGTCTGGAGCTGATTTTGAACCAAATTAAATGAGTCGTCACTTGAATATATGACTACCAAATTAGATTATTGTTTGGCACAGAAGATGTCAAATTCCACTTTCTCCTTTGGAATGGTACAAAAGTTTAGAATTTGATTGTAGGATCTTGTCACATGATCATAAATTGTAGCTATTATTCTTATTTGAAGTGGTACTTAATAATTTGTCATTCTATTTTATACAGTAACAGAGTATATATTAAGCTACGTACTTACTTTTTCAAAAGAATCATAACACTATATATTACGTAATAACTTTGACCATGTAAATTTATGATGAAAATTGTTGAATTGATTTCATTATTTATTTATCATAATGAAAATTTTAAGGTACAACAGTCTGTATCTTGCTTGGTACAGACAAAAAAGTGGAAGAACATGTAGCTACTTTATAAAGAACATATAGTTGTTTTATAAGAAACATATAACTGTTTTGTAAAGAATATCCAATTTTATGTTTTATATATATATATATATATATATATATATATATATATATATATATATATATATAAAGAACATTTGTAATATTAATAAAGAACAAATATTATGTAATAAACATTGTTTGGGTCCAATTTAGTCCAATTGGGCCTAGTCATTAAATGATCCAATTAAAAGCCCAAGGTCAAGGTTCAACTCTCCAATTGTGCTAAAGTCAAGATCAGTCCACAAGGCAAGTCAATTGGGCCAAGGACCACATTCTCCATATATACAAAGGTATAAAAACCATCAATATTACATTTGTACATTCATAAAAACAAAGCCTCAAGCAATTAATTCTCTTGCATAGCTTTCTCTCTCTACACACTGTACTGACTTTAGCATCGGAGGGGCCTCCCTCGGCAACACCCTCGAGGCTAGTTTACGTGCGTTTGCTGTGCAGGAAACCTTCGGCCCAACATCACTTGGACCGAATCCAGTCTTCACCACTTCATCGGACCTTCGGCAAGGTCCCATTGTTTTCACCCGAAACAATTTGGCGCCGTCTGTCGGGAAGACTTTCAAAAATCTTTAAGCCAAATTTCTAATCAAAATCATCTTGCAATCATCTTAGTAGCAATGGCTAAGAACCGCAAGAGCAAAAGCCTCCGTCAAGGAGCAGGCGAAAAGCCTAAAACTCCTACACCATCACCCTCACCGGACCGGAACTCTCCCAAGGGTGCCAGCTCGGGGGGAGGATCATACAGGTTGGATTCCCTTTCTCCCATAATTCACAACTCTCATCATAGGCCGAGTCCCTCTCGGTCTAGCAGAGGTCAGTCCGATCATAGGACTCATTCAGTGCCCCAAAGCCAACCATCGACCATCCGCTCTCATTCCCACACTCAGCCGAGGACCCCTTTGACGGGGCTCAGCTCGGAGGAGGTGGCGAGAGCGCTGGCAGTGCTCATGGAGGCAATGAGGACACAAAATATGCCTCCACCTCGCGATCGAACTCCTCCGCATACCCAGCATCAGCGGAGGAAGCTAGACCATGATGGTGGGAAACCTCCTTCCTTCCGGGAACTGGAAAAGTGGGAAGAGGATACCTGGAGAACTGAAAGAGAGAGGAAAAAGAACCCTCAATTTTTCAGAGGATCCTCAACCTCCCGACCAGAAACGCATAGGAGCAGCAGCTCAGCTTCTCGGCCAGAATCTGCTCGCCGAGAACAACCTGAGACTGTTCGCCGAAGCGTCCTCGACCGACTCGGCGGGAAGGAACCGAGCGTGCACAGTCGCCTCTCGTTCCCTGCAGCCGAGGCCCAGACTTCCCAGCCAGGGACGAAAACCACTCCTACCTATCTAAGAGGGCGGAGCGCGGTCCCTTCGGTCAGGAACAAGGGCAAGGCCGTTATGCTACCCACCAGTTCCCCATCCGAGCAATGGATACTGGAAGAGCACGTGCCCACGGTTAAAATACCGTCGCACATCACATATGATGGGACTTCGGATCCGAAGGACCACATTGCCTCGTATGAGGCTCATATGCATCTTTGCCCCAGATCCGAAGCGACTTGGTGCAAATATTTTCCAACCACTCTCAAGGGGGTCGCGCAAGCATGGATCTCCAAGGGAGTGAAGCAAGGCTCTATAACAGGGTGGGATGATCTGTCCTCCAAATTTAGGAGCAAGTTTTCCACGGCAAACCGCCGAGAGAAGACTACTGCAGAACTCATGGGTCTGCAACAGGGGGAGACCGAAAGCCTCCGAGACTATCTGACCCGTTTCAGCAACGAGTCATCCAGCGTCTCTCAGCTGGACCAGGGGCTAGCCGTTTTTGCAATGCAGAATGGCCTTCAGCCTGGGAAGTTCCTAGACTTCATGGTCATGCATACCCCGCAGACCTTGGTGGAAGCTCTGAACGCCTCGGCTAAATTCATCCGAGCCGAAGAGTGGAACAAAGCAAAAACCCAACCTCAATCTGGGGGAGGGAAGCAAAAACAAACACCCTTGTCTGAAGGCCAAGGCCAGAGGACAAAGGGAAAGGCCAAGGCCTCGGAACAATCTTCGGCCAACGAGCCGAAGAAGGAAAAATCTGCCTCATACACAGGCAGATACGAGTCCTACACTCCGCTCTCTCTTCCACGCGCCAAAATTTACAGCGTGACGAAGGAGGAGCAGAGTTACCGAAAGCCGAGACCACTCCCAGAGTGGTATCAGCGAAAAAATAAAAATCAGTGGTGCGAGTTCCACGAATCTCCGGGACATAACACTGAGGAGTGTATCCAACTGAAGGACCAGATAGAGGATATGGTTCGGAAGGGATACTTGAAAAAATACATCGCGGATCACCGCGAGAAAAAGGAGGCCGAGAAGTCAGCAAAGGACCCTCGGCAAGACCTCGACTTCCCCCGGAAGAACATTAAAAATGCGGAGGGAAAATTCTCTCCGATCAATGTTATCTCGGGAGGAATATGCTCTCGGAGGGAACACAAGCGACACCTTAGGGCTCTGATCCACCAGGTGAACAACGCTGACATTCAGCCTCCCCAGTCGCCGATGCCGAACATGACGTTCACAGCCGCCGACTGCCGGGGGGTAACGTTCCCTCACGAGGATCCGTTGGTGATCGTCGCCACGGTGGCCAACCACGACGTCAGCAAGGTCCTTGTTGACGGTGGCAGCGGAGCAAACATTCTGTTCCGAAAGGCCTACAATCAAATCAAGCTGAAGCCCAAGCACCTTACGCCGGTACCCTACCCGGTATCCGGATTCAACGGGGCTTCAACTTATCCAGATGGGAAGGTGACACTTCCTGTCACCATCGGCTGCGATGAGGCAGCCAGGAATGTCATGACTGAATTTTTGGTCATTGACGCTCCTTCAGTGTACAACGTGATTTTGGGGAGACCCATAATTCACGAGATCCAAGGGGTCGTCTCAACTTATCATCAGCTGATGATTTACGTCTCAGACGCCGGCTTCCCCGAAAGGATCTAGGGCAGCCAAAAGGACGCCCGAAGGTGCAACTACCTCAAGCCATCCACTAGTCGCCCAGATGACGACGACAAGGATGAGGAGGAGAAAGAAAAAGAAAGAGAGCCAAGCACAAAAAAGCCGAAAGGCCTAAGTGCTTCGGCCCAAGGATCTGTGCCCAGAGAAAAAGGGCCAGAAAGGGAAAAGGCTAGCTCTTCAGCTGAGCCGAAAGACTCAGAGAGCCAGCCGAAGAACAAAAAGACTAAGAAACCTGCTGAAATAGGCAGCAGGCCAGATTGTGAAGAGTCCAGTCCATCAGCAATGGACATGGACCAGCAGACTGAAACGGTCGAGTTGGCCGAAGGAGACGCTGAGAAATGTGTAACAATCGGGATGGACCTTGATCCGAACACCCGTTGTGAACTTATTCAGCTCCTTTGGGACAACAGAGATGTGTTTTCTTTCTCGGCAGCTGATATGCCCGGGATAAGTCCAGACCTCATCTCCCATAAGCTTAATGTTGACCCAACGTGTCGACCAATTAAGCAAAAGAAGCGGAATTACTCTGCTAATAAGAACCGAGACATCGCAGCCGAGGTCAAAAAGTTGCTGGAGGCAGGCTTCATCGAGCCTTGTCAATATCCAGAATGGCTGGCAAATGTGGTGATAGTTCAGAAGGCCAATGGTACCTGGAGGATGTGCGTTGACTTCACGGACCTAAATAAGGCTTGTCCGAAGGATTTCTATCCCTTGCCGAGGATCGATTAGCTAGTCTATTCGACAAGTGGCCATGCCTTGCTTAGTTTCATGGACGCATTCTCGGGGTATCATCAGATCTTCATGCACCCCGACGATCGAGCAAAGACGGCATTCGTCACGAACGCCGGGGTGTACAATTATAAAATGATGCCCTTTGGATTGAAAAATGCGGGGGCAACCTATCAAAGGCTGGTGGATCAAGTTTTCGCCGATCAAAAGGGCCGAAACATGGAAGTCTATGTTGACAATTCGATCGTTAAAAGCAAAAAATCTGAGGACCATGTTAAAGACCTGGCTGAAACCTTCGCCACCTTAATAAAGCATCAAATGAAGCTGAATCCGAAGAAGTGTGTCTTCGGCGTGAAGTCAGGGAAATTCCTTGGGTTCATGGTCAGCAAGAGGGGGATTGATGCCAATCCCTCCAAAGTCAAAGCAGCGCTCGACCTTCCTGAGCCAAAAACAAAGCGGGATGTTCAGCGGCTCACCGGAAGAATGGCAGCCCTCTCGAGGTTCATTTCCAGAGCTTCGGATAAGGGGTTACCTTTCTTCAAAGCCCTGAAACTCCCGAAAACAAAAGAGCTCGTTTGGGAGAAAGAGCAAAAAGAAGCCTTCAAGAAGCTTCGGGAGCATCTGGCTCAACTCCCAACACTGGCTAGCCCAGCAGAAGGAGAAACTTTGTATTTGTATGTGGCCGTTAGCCCAGCCACCATCAGTGCAGTGCTGCTGAAGGAAGAAAGCAAAATTCAGCAACCGATCTATTTCGTCAGTCACACTCTGACGGATGCCGAGACTCGCTACCCTCTACTCGAGAAAGTCGCTTTTGCGGTAGTGGTAGCTGCTCGGAAGCTGAGGCCCTATTTTGATTGCCGTCAGATAGTGGTCTTAACTGATCAGCCGCTGGAAAAAGTTCTCGGCAAAGTTGAAAAATCTGGTAGGCTGGCCAAGTAGGCTTTTGAGCTCACCGAATTTAGCATCATCTACCAGCCGAGGGCTGCCATCAAGGCTCAAGCTCTAGCGGATTTCTTGGCCGAATGCTCGTACCAGGAGACGCTAGACAATGAAAGGAAAGTCTGGACCGTGTTTACGGATGGATCCTCCATCGTAAATGGTTCGGGGCAGGGGTAGTGATAACCTCTCCCGAAGGCAAATCCTTTGAGTATGCACTAAAATTTTCTTTTAAGGCTTCGAACAACGAAGCTGAATATGAGGCAGCAATCGCTGGCCTAGAATTGTGCATCTCCCTGGAAGCCGAGCATGTCTGCCTGAAAACAGACTCTCAGCTAGTTGCATATCAGATCAGTGGCAGCTACAAGGCCAAAGAGCCCTCCATGATAGCCTATCTTGCCAAGATCAAATCAGTCATTGCAAAGTTGAGAACTTTTGAGGTTCAGCTAATCCCAAGGGGTCAGAATACTCAAGCCGATGCACTCTCCAAACTTGCCAGTTCAACTCTCACTGAGCTGAACAGATCTGTATATGTGGAAGTGTGTCGAGAAAGAAGTGTCGACGAAGCACCTGAAGTGTGTTGCGCTGACCCAGAGCCTAGCTGGATGGACCCCATCCTAGCTTTCAAGCTTCGGGGAGAGATTCCCGAAGATAGAATTTTGGCCTCCAAGCTGAAGAGAACCAGCTCAAGGTTCATTGTCTTCAGGGGGGAGCTTCTGAAAAAGTCCTTCTCAGCCCCATTGCTGAAATGCGTGGGATCAACAGATGCAGATTATATCCTACGGGAGATTCACCTCGGCATCTGCGGGAACCACATCGGGGGAAGGACCTTAGCCCACAAGGCATTGAGGGCCGGATATTACTGGCCCACCATGATCTCAGATGCTAAGGAGCTGGTCCGGAAATGCGAAAAATGTCAAAAATACGCACCAGTTATCCACCAGCCAGCTAGGGATCTTCAGCCGATCCTTAATCCACTCCCGTTTGCCCAATGGGGACTGGATATACTAGGACCATTTCCAGATGCTGTGTACCAGAAAAAATGGCTGATAGTCGGTGTTGACTACTTCAGTAAGTGGATCGAGGCCGAAGCAGCCTCGAACATTACAGAGCAAACTGTCAGAAAATTTATCTGGCAGAATATCATCACTCGTTTCGGCATCCCGAGAGTATTTGTCTTCGATCATGGGAGGAAATTCGATAACTTATCGCTAAAACGGTATACAGATCAGTTCGGCATCAAACTGGCATATTCAGCGGTATGCCACCTGCAAAGTAACGGACAAGCCGAAGCTGCAAATAAACAGATCCTAAATGCCCTCAAAAAGAGGGTGGAAGATCAAAAGTCCAAGTGGCTGGAGGAGCTCCCAGGAACCCTTTGGTCCCTTCGGACAACTGAAAAAGAGGCGACGGGCTATTCACCTTTTGAACTGGTGTATGGTGCCGAAGCCGTTCTTCCAGTGGAAATCGGCTCTGAGAGTTTACGAGTGCACCACTTCTCGGCTGAGAATGAGCGACTGATGAAGGAATCTCTCGATTTCCTCGACGAAGTAAGAGACTCAGCCCGAGACAGAGTGGCTGCTTATAAGCAGAGAATCAGCAAATTTTACAACCGAAGGGTCCATGCAAGGCCTCTCAAAATTGGAGACCTTGTCCTTCGGAATGCTGCTGCAGTTCAGAAAGGCCGAATCCATGGGAAACTCTCAGCTGCATGGGAAGGGCCCTACGAAATCTGTGATGAGCTTCAGCCAGGGACATACCGACTTCGGCAGTTGGATGGAACTGAGTTGAAAAATCACTGGAACGCTGATGTACTGAAGAAATATCATGTGTAAACCCTTCAGGGCAGAACAATCTTTGTAAGTACATTTTGAATTAATGAAAGGCCTTGGAACCACCATTTATATAAATATTTGCAACTTTTTATTCTTTCAAAGTTTTCTTTGTTCTATCTACTCTTTAAGGGTTTTTATTCAGCCTCGTCTAAAACCTTCGCCTCCGGGTAACTGGGTTTCAGATTGCTGACAAACTCGTCTTTTTAAAGAACACTGGTCTTTCAGCTGAAGTCAAACTTTAGTAAGACTTGTTCTCCAAAGACATGAGTCCATGGACAAGTCTGGGATATTGCCTTAACTGAGCCTTGTATCCCAGAAAGCCATTATCCGAAACATTGCCTTCAGTTGGCCCTGTGTTTCGGATATCCATTTTTTAAAAGATAGACAGAAAATCAAGGATAACAACAACTGTTGGAAATTTTTTATTCAGCCTCGTCTGAAACCTTCGCCTCCGGGTAACTGGGTTTCAGATTGCTGACAAACTCGTCTTTTTAAAGAACTCTGGTCTTTCAGCTGAAGTCAAACTTCAGTAAGACTTGTTCTCCAAAGGCATGAGTCCATGGACAAGTCTGGGATATTGCCTTAACTGAGCCTTGTATCCCAGAAAGCTATTATCCGAAGCATTGCCTTCAGTTGGCCCTGTGTTTCGGATACCCATTTTTAAGAGATAGAGAAATTGTTTATTCAGCCTCGTCTGAAACCTTCGCCTTCGGGTAACTGGGTTTCAGATTGCTGACAGACTCGTCTTTTTAAGGAACTCGGATCTTTCAGCTGAAGTCAAACTTCAGTAAGACTTGTGCTCTAAAGACAAGAGTCAGCTTCATCTGAAAGTTAAATAAACAAAACCCAGCTCAGTAATCCAAAGATTTGAATCTTCAGATTTCTGGGGGGGCAAGAGGCACTACCAGTGCAAGTTTATGTTCAGCAAAATTCTTCATGCCGGAAGCTTTGTACTTAGCAAATTTTTGCGAGAATTTCTCAAGCTCAGAAACAGTAAAGCATTCAAAATAAGACAAAGCAGTTGAAGAAAGGAACATCAAATTAATGATTCATGCTCAGAAAGTGAGCTACAAGTTCAAATAAATTAAAGACTATATCGGCAGCCGCCCACAAGCGGAAAATAACAGCTGCCAAAATACGTACAGAAACAAAAATAAACTGTTTGTACGACAAGGCAAGCTGAAGCAAAAAACAAGGCAAAAATTCAGAAAGCGGCAAGTCTAAAGTTGAGCGCATGATGAACCGCAAGATTCTGAAGACGACTGCCCGAGTTCCTATGCTTCAGCCCGAGGATCAGACTGATCAGCATTGTGGGGCCCCATGGTGGCCTCAGCCCCAGCAGCAGAAGAAGCAGGCTTTGCACTCTGCCGAGCCTCCCTTTCCCTCTGTTCAGCCTCCAACTCCTTTCTCTCAGCTTCTTCTTCGGCTTCCTCAGCCTTAAGGATTTCAGCTTCGATTGGAGTTGCATATTTCATATGAGGGTCTTCGGGATCCTGGATCCATTCAGCACATTTGGACCAGTCCAACTTCGGCTCAGCATGTAGGCAGATTCTTCGGCACACTCTGAACCCGTTTCTGAAACCCATTTCATACTCTTCTTGGGTATAGATACGGACTTTGAGTAGAGCCTCAGCATCAGCCAACTTCTTCTTTGTCTCCTCCAAGTCTTCCTTGGATTTCTTCAGCTCATCGGCGAGCTTGGAGGAGGAATCTTTCTGCTCATTCAGCTCCTGCTGAACTTGGGAAGCCTCAGTCTGAGCCTGGGTCAGTTCGTCTTCTTTGGCCATCAGTTGATCCTCAACTTCTTGGAGCTTAGCTCTCTGAGCTTCAGCAGCATTAGCAGCCTCTGAGAGTTGGACATTCCGAGCTTGGAGCACCTCTTCAGCGGCCATTCTACTGGCTTCAAGAGCTTCCAACTTTTGCTGCACTTCAGCTTGTGCAGCAGCTCCTTCTTGGATTCGGCTCCCAATGGCAGCCTTGAACTTGGAGATGTCCACTCCCATGTGTTCTTGAAGGAATTTTTCCCCTTCCATCAGTGGGGGAAAAACTTCCTTCTCCATAGCATCGCAGAAGGTTTGAAGGGCTTCAGCAGCTTTCTTTTCATACTCTTCACCCTTCTGCTGCTTCTCTTCAGCCGCTGCTTGCTTCAGCTTAGCAAGATTTAGCTCCTCCTCAGCTACCTTCTTGTCATACTCAGCAGCGTCTACCCTATCTTGTAGGGTATCTATCAGCTCTACAGTAAGAGTCTGATTGTGCACGAACAGGAAACAGGAGCACAAGTCAGCCAAAAAAAAAAAAACTGAACTGAAGAGCTGAATTGAAAAAGAGATAAAGGCAAGGAAGGAGAATCACCTGCATCATCAGCAGTTGGTTAGACCTGGTTGGGTCTGGAACTGATCTGCTGGATTCGCCCATCCCAGCAGTGGCCTTCAGCGACCAGATCCTTGCCCTATCTACTTCGGACATGCCAGCAAAATTTCCGAAGTAGGCTGCAGCACCTTCTCGGTTCTGACCCCATATGAGGTCCCAGATGTGATCTGGGATTGGCATTCGGGGGGCCGAGAAACCCATTTCTCCAGACTGCAGCGTCTAGAAGGAAGGGAAGGATGACGATGGAGCTTCTTGAATCTTGGATGGCTCGGCATCCTCCTTCTTCCCAGCAGAGTCAATTATTATGACCTCTGCTTCTTCTTCAGGTGTGAGGACGAAAGCCTCAACCTCTCTTGCAATGTCAGCCGTGAAACCCTCAGCACTGGGCATCACAGCATCCTCATCTCTGTGCTCAGCAGCACTCTCTTGAACTTCCTCTTGGACCCCTCCCTTAAGATCGGGAGTTTTCTGATCCACCTCCATCTCGGGAGGTGGCGGAGGGGTCTTCGGAGGTGATTGAGGTGGCGGCCGGGGAACCCTCGGCGACCCACCGCCTTCCTCAGGTTCTCTTATCTCGATGCCGATGGTCATCGGCCTCCTCTGAAAGTCATGCGGGCCGATGATGGCCATTCTTCGTCGCCTTTTCTGAAGCGGCTGCTCATCCGTGTCTGAGTCTTCAGACTCTTCTTGTACCTAGTCTTCGGGACGAGCAGGGGCTTCCCTTCTCTCTGTCTATTACTCTCTTCGGACTGTAAAAGACAGGGGGGAGGAAGAATGTGAGTAAAAAAAAAAAAAAAAAAAAAAAAAAAAAAAAAAAAAAAAAACTAAGTCTAAAAAGCTCACCGAGGTCTTCAGCAAAGCCTTGTCTTCTTCAGCTGCCCTAGCTGCAGCTTCTTCTTCAGCAGCCCTGGAGGACCCTTCTCCTCCTTTACAAGCTTCAATAACCCGTGCAACCTCTTCGGCCGTACGGGCAGCTTCAGCTTCTTCGTCTAACAGCTGAAACCAGGGATCCCTCTTCTTCCACCAAGGCTTCTGCCTCTGATATAGAGAAACAACCTCAATTTGGAAATGGGAAGAGTCTAGATGAACTTCCCTATGCTTCGATTCAGTGATAGAGGGGGCCCGATCAGTTACAACTCGTTCTCGGTTGACGCCAAGACGAGCGTAGTTAATGCCGACGTTGGTCTCGTCCCGCTCTTAAAAAGAAGAGGAAAAAGATCAGTTCAGCTAGGTTGGCACAGCAGAAAAGTGCGAAGTGAAAACGGAGGAAAAGAGATAATTAAAAGGCCTCGGCCCCAGCCGAAGAAGCTTACCATCCCTAAACTTTCGGCTGAGGCCGACAGCTGCTAACATGTTCTCTTGGAAGACATAATGCGTATCGGGGAGCCAAGTCTCCGGGATATGCTGCATTCGACCGCTGCCTACCCGGTTCGGCAGCTTGCCGAAGATGTTCTATTGATTAAGGTTCGGATCTGGGCCGTTATCTTCGGGGGGACCTAAACTTCCCATGTCGGGATCAGGCTCAGCAAGATACCTGGGAGCGCTGAAGACGTAAGGGTGGTCCGGGTCCGTGGGCGCCCTAACCCAAATCCATTGACCTCTCCAGTCCTTGTCTGAAGAGTCGTTCGGCCACATGGTTAGGTACTGGGGCCGAGACTCAATCCGGTACCACCCAGAACCGTGATTTCCGTGCCCACTTTGAATATTTGGCACTAGCCGATGGAGCTTTTTGAAGCAGTGCAGGTTCGACACATACCTGAAGAACTTGCAGACCCATAAGTATGTCATCACCCTTCGGATGCTAATGGGAGTTAGCTGACATAGGGAAATATTATAATGGATCAGCAAGTCTCGGACGAATACGTCCAAAGGGAACCTCAGCCCATACTGAAGTTGTCTTGTGTACACCCCCACATACCCCGGGGGTGGACGATGGATTCTATCGGATGCCACAGGCATTCGGCACCAATATCCATCAGCTTCAAGGATGCCGTAATGCAACTCAATCTGCTCGGCAAACCGATACTGTTAAGCATTCTCTACCCACCACGAGTAGAGGCGGTTCTTTATCATGGCCGAAGCTACTTCAGCATCCTCCCACTCCGAAAACCCAGGAAGGATATCCCAAAGGATGGCGGGAACTTCATCGTCCCGCCCAGAAACGCTCGGCCCCTCCGTTCCCTGAGGAGGAGTCGAAGAAATGGGAGTCGCCCTAATCCCTTCAGCAGGGTCAGACTCTGCTCTCTGTCCATTCCAGGTCCCAGTCCTGTTCCTAGGATCGAGAATTGGCCTTGCTCTTCTTGGAGCACGGGCCCTACCTCTAACTCCTCTCACCATGGATGAGTTTCGAAGAAAAAAGTCGAAAAAAGGGGAAAGAGTTCAAATTCGAAGAAAAATAAACTAAAATCAAAGGAAATTACCAAAATCTGAAGCGAAAGTTGCCGATTTACGAATTGGTAGTGACGAGTCTCAGTTTCTAAGCTTAATGCTCGGGGAATTTGCGAAGTTTTGACGCGGGTTCTTGGGTTTTCTCGAGAATTCTGGGTTTGTGTTGGTGAAGAAGTGAGGAGAGATGACGCGCCTCTGATTATATCTCCAGAAATGGGAATTCTGGGAGTCCGCGCTTCAATTTCTCTTAAACACCCCACTAAGTAACCGTTAAACACACGACCTCGTGATTAAACCGCCCATTATCCGTCCAACTTCCACAATTATTCGCCCAACCGTTGTTATTTCATTAATTACGGTTTAAATCCAAATTTCTTGGATTAATTAAATCATTTACTTCCCTCCTTTTCTGATTAATCAAACCCGACCCGTCATCCTTCCAAATCGGGTCTGGGGGGCAAGTTGTTTGGGTCCAATTTAGTCCAATTGGGCCTAGTCATTAAATGATCCAATTAAAAGCCCAAGGTCAAGGTTCAACTCTCCAATTGTGCTAAAGTCAAGATCAGTCCACAAGGCAAGTCAATTGGGCCAAGGACCACATTCTCCATATATACAAAGGTATAAAAACCATCAATATTACATTTGTACATTCATAAAAACAAAGCCTCAAGCAATTAATTCTCTTGCATAGCTTTCTCTCTCTACACACTGTACTGACTTTAGCATCGGAGGGGCCTCCCTCGGCAACACCCCCGAGGCTAGTTTACGTGCGTTTGCTGTGCAGGAAACCTTCGGCCCAACATCACTTGGACCGAATCCAGTCTTCACCACTTCATCGGACCTTCGGCAAGGTCCCATTATTTTCACCCGAAACAAACATTATTTATATATACCCACCATAATTTTAAAACAAAATTCAAAAAATAATACACAATAAGCAATGAACATTATATCATAAATAAAAATATATTATATTGACAATCAAAGAACATGAACATATGTTCTTTTCACTCTTTTTTTGGTGCAAATATGTTCTTTTTACTTTAGGTATATGTTTATGATATTTTAATAGTATGTACTTTTCATTAAACCTGTACGATTTTTACATTTGTACAGTATGTTCTTTCCGCGAAATAGTTGTATGATGCAAGGTACTCAGACCTGTAGTAACCACACACTATTTAAGTGCACCCAACACCTCTGAACGTTAGACTAATTGTTGGCCTACCACCGACCAATCAAAAAGTTGTTTTATTTTTTGAAGACCAAACAAATGTCGTATTACTTTTAACAATTTATATTAAATTGATTTAGAATTGAAATTTACCAAATCAATGACAAGGTGTGATTGTGTTGGGCTTTAATAATAAATATTGTAGAATTAAAATTAAGACCTGTCATGGATAATAATATAGAGTCGAAAAAGGTCATAGATAATGTAATTAAGCCAAATATAATGGACCTTCAATCCAGCTAATTAGAATTTTAAAAGAAATGGCAACTAAGGATCAAACCAAGGAGGCATGGAAGGAGCGATGGAAAAATAAGATCATGAAGAAAGCTTTGAAGCAAAACATAGAAGTATATTTTTAGCAATTAGTATTATGTGCACCATGGTGCACCTAGCACCTGGCCCAATCCTTGCCCAATAGGGGAATTTTTATTTTTATTTAATTTTTTTTTTAAGAATATTAGTTCCTCCTCTCTCCAACTGTCATATCAATTTAAGTTCAAAAAAAAATTGTCATATCAATTTTTATTTCATTTTAAAAAATTTCTCTCTCCTCTCATAAATTAAAAACCTTTCTCAATTAATTCTTTTGTATTTTCTCTCTCCTCTCACCATTTTTTTTTCTCTAAAAACTGCAATCTACCATAACAAAAGACAAAAAAAAACACCTTTAAAAAGGTAAACATCACTTAACTTTTTTTATTTTCCTACATTTATGTTAAATTTGCTAATATAATTCAACAAATTGTAAAATTAAAACTATATTTTACTATATAATTGTCTTTTTGACTTTTTTATATTTATTTTTTTTTTAATTTTTTTTTTTGGTAGAAAATCAAAATTATATGCTTCTATTGAAGAGGATGAAGATGTATAAGCAATTTATTGTTTAAATTCGCAATTTGATTTTAAATTGTTAATTTTTAGAATTGAATACTAACTTGAACCCTAAAATTTTTTAACAGTACAATTAGTCAAATGTTCAACGTCAGAACACCAAAAAGAAGAAATTAGATGATAAATCTAAGAAAAAACAAATTGTTAAAACTTCTGAACCCCAATTACAAACCACTGAACACCCTACAAAAACATTTAAACCCCGTACAAAACTTTTGAACCCCAACCACAAACCACTGAACATCTTTCAAAAACTTCTGAACCCTTACAAAAACCTCTGAACCCCAACCATAAACTACTGAACACCTTAGAAAAATCTCTGAACCCTCTACAAAAACTTTTGAACCCCAACCACAAACCACTAAACTCCCTTCAAAAACCTCTGAACCCCCTATAAAAACTTCTGAACCCCAAACATAAACTACTGAACACCTTACAAAAACCTCTGAACTCCTTACAAAAACTTCTGAACCACAACCACAAACCAATGAACACCCTACAAAAACCTCTGAACCCCCTACTAAAACTTCTAAACCCCAAGCACAAACCACTGAACTCCCTTCAAAAACCTCTGAACCCCCTACGAAAACCACTGAACACCCTTCAAAAGCCTCTAACCCCCCCCCCCCCCAAAAAAAATAAAACTTCTGAACCCCAACCACAAGCCACTGAACCCCCTACAAAACTTCTGAAACCCAATCACAAACCACTGAACACCCTTAAAAAACTTCTGAACCCTTACAAAAACTTCTGAACCCCAACCACAAACCACTGAACACCATACAAAAACCTTTGAACTCCCTAAAAAAAAACTTCTGAACCCCAACCACAAACCACTGAACACCCTAGAATAACCTCTGAACCCCATACGAAATCTTCTAAACACCGACCACACACCACTAAACACCCTAGAATAACCTCTAAACCCCTTACAAAAACTTTTGAACCCAACCATAAACTATAAAGTAGAGAATGCCTAAAAATACATAATCTAAAACAAAAATAAGTTTATAAGTAATGTATCGCATGTTCAAAATTATAATAAAGATGTTCGTAATTTCCAAAATACATGTTATGTATTTACAAAAAACGTATCATACATACGTTCATATTTTTAACTTAAAATGTTCAAAATGCTAAAATATAATCAAATACAAAACCGTTCATAACAAAAATACACAATTATCACTAAAAAAATCAAAAGAATATGAAAACTACATATTTTGAAACTCAAATCTAGCCATGGTGATTTAGATAATGAAATCTCATTGGAAAATAATCACACCATCGTCTTAACCACCTTCTATTCGATGACGCCGCCATTTTAGCTTTACTACTTCATTGTAAAACTCCCTTAACAAAACTTCAAATTGAAGATTGAAGAAACAAAATTTGAATTTAATCTATTGTAATGAAGGAATTCACTCTATGATGATCAACAATATGAATGAATTCAATTAAAAGGATGATGAACGAATTCAAGAGAAAGAAAAATAAAATAGAGAGAAAAATAGAGGAGAGAGAAAATAGAGGAAAGAGAAAATGAAAGAGAGAAAAATCAGAAATTAGGAAAGTAGAGGAGAAAAGAGAAGAGAAAGTATATTTTAATTGGTGGTTCACATAGAACTATATGCACCATGGTGCATCTTATAATTTGCCTATTTTTAGACCTAAACTTGAGCTTGAGCTGAAAAAACCAAAAAGCCTTGCTTGGTCCGAAAAAGCCTTATACTACTTTGTCGATTTGGGCACAAGATTTAATACTTAAGTCCAGCCCAATTTTATTTTTAAAAAAGTTCTCTTCATACTAGGATATGCTCCTTTCATTCATGAAGAGAAAAAGAACATATACTTTAAATCTGAAAAAAACATACTTCATATAATATGACCTCAATGAACATTGGTTGTTGTTTTAAACACTATGCACACAATGTACCACCTAATTTGCAATGACTTCTGACTATAGATGCTTGTTTAGGGTAATAATACCCCTACCACGTGGTCCAATCCCATAATGACATGCTTACTAATTAGACGACACGTGTTCTAATGGAAAGATGACATGTGGCAAACATGAGAGTACCTGAATAGTGAAAAATGCCTCCATTACATCAGGAGGTCCAATTCCCGAAAAAAGCGCCAAAACGGTGCCTTCAAAGAACATATTTCCTTACGAGCTCTTTTTAGGGTACCAAACTCTATAATACACACATTTCCACCCCTATAAAATACCCCAATCATAAAAGAGGCATTAAAGTGTTCCAACTTCTCTCTACTTTCTCTCTCTCAATATCTTCTTTTTTTGGTTACTAACTTAACCATGGGAGCCGAATATTCCGTCATATTCACGACTGGTATTTGTTATATCGTCGTTTTTTGGTAACTAACTTAACCATTAGAATATTTGTTGTTTTGCAGGTGTTCGCGATCGTTCGAGGCATTTTCACGACTGGTATCCCGAGGGTTCCAAAAAACCTCGAAATAATGTTTATTTACAACAAATATATCTATAAATAAACCTTTAAAAAGTTCAAACTTTTGCTATTGTTTCTTATGAACATTTGTTGACTATTATGCTCCTAATTTACTGGTTTAAAAGACATTATAACCTTAAATGTGGAGAAGATTTAATTATTACATGCCTTGCCACCTGGATGCAAGGTGTGCTTGTCTTGGTGTATGTGTTAGCTCATTTCTTCTACCTCTATAGATTTTTAGTTTATGCTTTTTAATGGCTTCGAAATCCTTATTGGCTTTGAAAATTTTAGATGTAAAGCTTGATTTGATCATTAGTGTTGATGTTGGGCGGGTTGGTGTAGTCAGGGCCGTTTCTGAGTTTTGTGGGGCCTAAGGGCAAAATAATAATTAGGGGCCCTATAAATTTAATCATACATACAATATGAACTAAAGATTGATTTCAAATGAAGAGTACTATTTGTGCGGCTATTTAGCTTATATTTCCTCCAAAAAAGTTTTTTTTTAAAAATATTATTTTAACATTTCGAATTTATTAATCACGTTCACCTACGCACCTTTGATCATCTTTTGTGATTTATGGGTTGAAAAAAATATATATGCATGTGATAATTTGTTAGATTTTCCTCGAAATATACTTTCGTTATCAACTTTTATAATATTTAGTAAAATATAACTAAAGATATATAAGTTATAAAATGTGCATTGACATTAACGAGCGTGAAACTCCCCACATTGCATGCAATTAAAAAAGAACAATACTTCCTAGTACTCTAATACGAAGTATTAATGTGAATGTATAATATTAATCTTAAAATCTGTTGAGCCAAAAAAAAAAAAATGATTAAACTAAAGTCATACGAAATTAAGAAAGAATGAAAAAAAAAAAATAGCTAATGGGAATCGAACCTAGAAGTGAAAGTAAGCGTGAAAAATTATGAGAAGTACTAACCAATGAACCACTTTATTCATTCTTTGAACATGTCTAGGAATTAATATTTATACCTAAAATAATTAAGGCCGGACTGTTACAAACGAAAAGTTGGGCTTTTGCTTTGGGCCCTGGGCGACCGCCCCGGTTGCCCTGCCCCAGATACGGCCGTGGGTGTAGTCGAAAGATGGTAGTGTGCCAGTGCTTTTTATGTGGGATGGTAGTGGGTTTCATTTATGGTGTACAATATATGACTGTATTCAGGTTAGTTTTTGGGATTTGCGTTTAAATTAAATTGTTCAAGTAGTTTGTTGCTATATTTAATTACAACTGTGTGGAATTAGTCAATAAGCTACATTTGTTCATTGACATAAAAAAATCGTTTATTACAATAATAATTTTTTTAAGGTGTTTTTTTCCTAATAATTCGATCTCCTTTTATTTTTAATAAGACCTAATTATTTGATCTTTAAAAGGCCGTATTTGAAATTTTTTTCTAAATTATTCTTAACATGTAAATAATACATCTTTTCCTATTTGTTATAATGGGTATTTTTAAGAATAATTTTTTTTTAAAAAAATAAATAAATAATGTTCCGACATTATAGGGATAAACATTCAAGTAGATAAAAAGTGAAAAATACACATTAACAAACATATACAATCAAAATCATAAGATAATTTTGCCAAGTAAATAAGATAATTTTATTCATGTATTATCGAGTGCATAAAAATCTCATGAATCGACATTCCTCATAGTTTCTGGTAAAAAAAAAACAACTCCATTTTCGGAAAGCCCAACAACCAAAAATTTGAGAGACGTGCAAGCAACTAAGCAAGCATACAACAAAACTTTTGCTCACAACTGAAAAACTAACCTTCAATTTTACCCAAATCCAGAAAAAAAAAAAAAAACCAACTTCTTATTACAAAATCAATCAAAACATTTCAAACAAATTAAACCAACAAAACAACCAACCAAAACACCTTCTTTTATTTTTTCCACAATTATGCCTCGATCAACACCTCCGTCATCCCCTCATCGTCCCATCATCTCCGATCCTTCCGACACCGCTTCCTCCGAACATCGCCTTCGCGAGGCGGAGGAGCGCCTCAAAGAAGCCATCCAAGAGCTCCAGCGTCGCCAGCTTAGTCGCGCCGCTACGGCTGCAGCGCGTGGACCTCACTGCCCTCCCTGCGATCACCCTGATGACTCCTGTGTTGCTCACGCCATTGGTAATCTCTGTCAGAGCTTCCTCCTCTCATATGGCGTTCGTGTTGGTATTGGCATCCTATTGCGCGCGTTCAAGCTTGCTCGTGGTCATTCTTACTCTTCCCTCCTTGATCTTAAGGTTCTACATTATGCTTAATTATTGTATTTTTGTTTTTTGTGTTGATTAATTTGTTTATGCATTGGTTCAATTTGTTGATTTCAATTTTTTCTTTTTCTAATTGCAATTGTTTGAATATTTCTTGTTGGAATTTGTGATCATAGAGATTGAAATTACTCAAATTAGGGTTACGAATTATCGATAGGAAGATAGAAATCCTTTTATGACTATTCTGTATCGATGTCGAACAAGGATAATGTATGGCATTTTTATTGTAAGCTGTACTAGTGAGTACCGAGTCTTAGAAGTAAGGAAATGTGGTGACCAAAAAGTATGTTTAAATTGTCAATTGATGTAGTATCATTTTACTAGCTATTTTCGGCGTTTTATTGTTCATATCAGCCTCAAGTTTCATCATTTATGATTAATTGGAAAATTTTGGGGTTTGTTAATTTGGTTTTGGTTTTGGTTTTGCCTTGATCTTGTGGATATGTATATATAGAGGAAGGGAGTACATGATGATGATTATGAATATTTTCAAAATTCATACATCAACTTAGAGAATTGATTGTGGGTGTGGTTTCTAGTAGACATGGTTTGGGGATTCAGGTAGGGGCTGGTTTGGGTTAATAGTGGGCAAGGTCATTAGTGGCTCATCTTATGGCATGTCAAAATGGATCTAATTAAAGTGGATCACGAGTCCATAGTAGATTGATAATTTGATAGTGGATTGGACGGGCCGAAAACAAGCAAAAATGTATACTATTCTTTATGTGAATATAGAACTTAGTTGCGACTATCCTGCTTGTATTTTGGATGCTATATGTAGATTAATGTAACAAACTCAATGTGTGGATTGAAGTTTTGTTAGCTCCTTGGGTAAGATTCAAGCTTTATGATAGCCTCTTGAAATCTAAGTACACACACAATGAGTATGTAATAGACCATAATTTAGAAGGGTAATTTGGGAAGTTTAATACTTTTAGGTTAGTAGTCCTTATTCCTAAGCCTTAGTATAAATAAGGGAGAATATATGCATTAGCCATCATGTGAATTGTGAGGAAAATTGTTGAGAGTAGTAACCTCAAGTTACTAGGAGAGTGATAACCTAAAGTTATCAAGAGAGTGATAGCCTTAAGCTATTAATCTATCCTTTTGTATCCAAATTCTGCCATTATTAATCTAAATTATCAAGCTTTTATCTCTTAATTAGTCTTTAAATCAGAAAATACTAAGTCAGTCCATTACAGAGTATTTGTTAGTGACTTTTAAAGCCAAGCAAGCTGTGGAATACCAGCCAGTTATAAATCATATCAATGATGGCTTAGCTAATTATTTGTACGGACGATTATGCCATGCCATGTGATTTGATAGATTCTATGGGAAATATGAATGCACCTTTGGGTTTTCTCTAGGGGGAAGCTGAATAAAGAGTAGAGACCCTTAATTTATTTTGAATTAGCATTACATAAGAGATATAGAGATGGCCTTGGGCTAGGCCTAAATAGGACGGTAGATTTGCCGTGAGGCGGTGCTTGGTCTGATAAGATCCTTATTGGATGTTGGGGTTGTTTATCCCAAGTCCCACTTGGAAAGAATAAGTGAAGAGTTCTTTAAAAGTTAGATCACATTCTATTAGCAAGTGAAGTCCTTATAAGTACTTGGGAAAGCTTGATGATTTGCGTAAATTGTTAGAGGTCATCATCCATATCATACCATTTTCTATGCTTCTAAAGAGACCTTAATATGTGTCAAATTTAGAGAAGGGTTGCTAGAGGTCAAATATATGTAATATACTGATACAGCAGGAAAGAGGCTCTTCTAGTCTCAAACTTACAACTGCAAGACTATTTCTGTTAGAACTTGGCATGAAAAGCAGCCAAGCTTAGCAGCTAATAAAGTGGGGATCAAAAGTATAACTTTACTACGGTCATGGACTGGTCCTGGCTATATATAAAAAAAAATAATAATAAAAAAAACTTTGCATTACAGATATATCAGACATTAAGGATTCAACAACAATTATCCTCGGATTGATCATCATTTGAGATGGGAGCTGCATTGAGGTTGGCATGATTGTTTGCTTCTAGTGGCTTGGGATTTTCATGTGATGGAGCTTTGTTACATCTCTAAGTATAGCTAGCAAACCCTGCTCAAGTTGCCTGATTCTTCTATACTCTATGGTTTGGTCGTACCACATACTATGTTTTCCATGTTGCTTCCTAATCTTCAATACCAAATTCTCTTGTGTTTGTGACTTGGTAATCTCCTTGTAGTGATCCAGTGATCCCTTGCAGTCTTTCACCATAGCCCGACATAGAATGTTAAAAAGATGGGAGAACTCTTTTAGATAGATTCCACAAAATATCCATGTGAAGATATTGATTTTTAGTTCCACAAATTATCTGTGTGAAGATATTGACAATTGTTCACAAATTTTTGTCTGGATAAATAAACCTATGTCTAGCATTTCAATCATCGGTGGAAAAATGGGTAGGCAAAAGCTTTAGTTTCAAGTATTACCATTTGTTTATAAATTAGTTTGACCTTCATAGTAAAGGAAATATGCTATTATCATTTTGTATACTGAATTGCTATGCACAAGGAAATGTATCAATGATATGTAGTACTCCTCTACATTTACACTGGAAAATGAGAGCCTCATTAACTGATGGTTGTGTGGTAGTTGCTTATATGCTTTTTATGGAAATATGTCTTGCCTGATTTTTAATCTTGTTGGTTACTTTTGTCCAGCAACTTGTCTCGGAGAGGGATCTGATTGTTAGAGAGGAAGCTTGTCGTGTTGGGTTGGTTTTTGGTGGTTTAACTGGATCCTATCATGCCCTGAGATGTATACTGAGGAAGTTGAGGAGAAAAGAAACTCCTTTCAATGCGTAAGTTTGTAACTACTTTGTATGTGTTTTAGTTGCTCATATTAACTGTACAGTGGTGTTATGTAAAACACTCCCAAGCATTACATATTGGTAACTTTGTTAAAGCTGATGATGGAGCAGAATCTTAGCAGGCTCTATTGCAGGCTTGTCAATCTTAGCATTAGATGATCCCAACCAAAGGCGTACTCTAGCTCTGTATCTTTTGGCCAGGCTGGCTCAGGTACCTTAATCAATTAAATTGTTTTCTTGTATATTGAATTAAGGCTGTTCCTGCTCATCTATGTTACTGATGTCAGGTGATCATTTTTGCAACATTGTGAGGCTTTAATTACATCTGATAATGTTTTCTTTCTTCTGCTACTAGTGTACTTACAACTCTGCTAAATCCAAGAACAAATTTCATCTATGGGGAAGCCACTGGAGACATGGTGATTCTTTACTCTTTGCTTTATCTTCTGCGCAGGTAATTGTGGTTTACCTGCATGCTAATTACATCTTTCTTTTCCACGTGCAAATTTTGTTTCATAATATTTGTTGCGGTCATTGAGACATTTTTTCAATAAAAAATTGCCGTTAGAGATTATTCTCCCCTCTTCTCCCTTGTTACTTGCTTTGCCGCATTTGATGCATTTGTTTAATAACTCAGCAGAATTGTAAACAAAAAAAAAAAAAAAAAAAAGAAAGTAATATTATATGCACTACCATCGTGGTGTTGTGACTTCTAATTTTTAAAGCAAGCTTTGTCCTCCTATGACATGATTCTTTCTGGAGCAAACATCTATTATTGCAAATGGGTGTTAACATGAAGTAGGTCAGTTGTATATAATGCCATAATTGCATTAGCTAATTCATCTTATATATTATCATATATTCATATGCACTACCATGTAAAGTACATCAACCATATGGTACTGTGAGTCTTGTGATTTCTAAATTAAACTATGTCCTCTATGACTATTTTTATTTCTTGTAGCGAACACCTAATATTGCTAATGGATGTTAACATGGAGTGGTTCAGTTGTGTATGATGCTGTAATTGCATAAGCGATTCATTTGGTATCTGTATTATAAAGCCATCTTATATCATATTATTTTTACTAGACGTCTAACTAAAACTGACATTAAATATTATTAAATTCATCTAACTTGGAGATACTTTTTTCAGGTCATGTATTCATTCATAATGCGTCCTGAGAGCTTACCAAAATCCTATCAAGATTTTATTCAAAAAACAGGGCCAGTGGCAAAACCTGTATACAAGGCTGTCCGGGACTGTTGTAGAGGTAGTGCGGTGGATGTGGCTTCATTGTCAGAATACTTGTCAAGTAGAGGGGTCCAAAATTCAGTGTCTCTGGAAGAGTTCCCTTCCATAATTCCCTGTTCCATCATTCATCCAAATACCCAGTCATGTTTAGCTCATGATATGAAAGCAGCAACAAATACTTTTAAAAAAACCTTTCCTCTCTATTTCTCGCTGACCTTTGTACCTTACGTGGTTCTGCATCTACAAAAGGTACTTCTATCTTGAGCTCATATTTCATTCATTCTTGTGATTAGTTCATAGGAAAGGAAAATTACCGTGATATGGATCCTTCACACTTTAGACAGATGTTTCAATAACTATCCAGTTAAACCTGTTATGTTGCCAATTTTGTTCAGCATAGAGATGGGAAGTTATGGGAAAAAGTTCTTCAAGTTGGGTATCTTGCTTGTGTAATGATGGTGCTGACACACTATGTTGCACGGAAACGGATACGGGGACAAAAACGGGTACGGGAACTAGATACGGTAAAATCAAAATTTCAAAATACGGGTACGGCATGGAATACGGCAAAAGATACATATAAATCCATAAAATGTAAAGAAAAATTAAAAATAATTCATGAAAAAATAAATAAATAATAAATATAGTGAGTACCATTTAAAACGAAAAAAAAAGCAGAAAGTGCTCTCTATACACCTACTTGACTGCCAGTCTGCCATCTATAATCACTGACTTCAAGAAAAAAAAAAAAGAAAAAAAAAACCCAAAACTCAAAAGAAAAGAAAACAACTAGTTCAAAGATAGGAAAAAACGAGAACTAGAAGCTGAATAGAGAGAAGAAAGAGAAACAGTTACAGGTTGAAGCCTCGCCGGTCATCAGTGTCGGGGTGGTCGCAGGTGGTCTCTGGTCGCCGCAGACGACTAAATCAGGTCGCACCTCCCAGGGAATTGCCGTTCGCAATAGTTAGGGTTTGTGAAAATTGGGGTAAATCGAAAATAAGGTTCGTAATTCACTAATTTTGGTTTTTTTTTTTAAAAAAATGGCTGAGCTTCTAAGGAAACGTCAGAAATTGGGTTTTTCCGTACCCGAAACGTTTCCGACCATGACTCTAAACGTCCCTAAAATGACTTGGCGTACCACTTTTGATGGGGACGGATTGGGGACGTATCCTAGGCGTCCCCGTAGTGTACCCGTCCCCGATACGTTTCGGGTATGGGAAACGGCACTCCATCGGCGTACCCGTGCATCATTGCTGACACGTTATCTTTTGGGGTTCGTTTTGTGTAAACTCTGCTGAAGAATGCTATGCTGTTGATGGATCAGTGATTCAGTGTTACCTTAGTCACGGGACACTTTAGTAAGAGGAATGGGTACAAGAACACAGTTCGTGACCTAGTTTTGTTAAACTAAGAGTGTACCATGTACCACATAACAATTCGTATGTTTTGAGTTGTGGACTTGTGGTTCATGGAGACATCAGCGAATTATTTCATGCTGTCAATAAAAATGGTTCAATAATATAGTGATCACAGGATGCTAAACTGCTATCATATTGGGACTATAGTTATCTTCTAGGCCGGATACATTAGTTTGAAACTTTGAATTATAATAATGAGGGACTTTTAGTAAAATTTTGACCAACACTCAAGCGGCATGTTAAAACTGGCTGTATTTTCGTTACTGTTCAATTTTGGTCAATTTCATCAACTAGCTGTATATTTATTACCTGAAACAAAGTTGCTATCCATTGTAGTTCTTGGAAACACCAGCTCAAACTAGTTGGCGTGCTTCAAAAGAGGCTGTTCGCTCAACTACATTCTTGTCAGCATTTGTTGGGATCTTTCAGGTAGCCTTATTTCTCACTTCTCTGGAGGTATTTTATGGATCCTCTTGGCACGCAAATTTGATTTCGCTCTTGAACTGCAGGCTGTAATTTGTTTGCATAGGAAAGTGGCGTCAAAAGACCACAAACTTGTATATTGGCTCTCAGGTGGACTTGCTGCCCTTTCTGTGCTGTTTGAAAGAAAAAGTAGGCGGAGTGAACTTGCCTTGTATGTTCTTCCGCGTGCTGGAGATTCTTTATGGTACATATTGGTTAATCGCCATTTGCTTCCAAATATTAAGAATGCTGAGGTAATCTTCAACCTCTAATTTTCTTCATTTCTGGTTTTATTAATTTCTACTCCGATATCTTTATTTTGATTGAGAATTTTATGCCATTTAATTTATAATCCATCCATTTTTAAGATGAATGACCTTCTATAACTATTTTTGTTTGTTTTTCCCAAAGAAATGTTACTTGCCCAAACCATCAAACCTTGTTCCTCAGCTTATGCTTATTGTGTTAGCTGGAACAATTCAGATATATAGATTGTGCTTGACCGATTCATGGAATATTTTTACTGTCAGCCCTTGTTTTTCCAATTATGCTGCTGGTTTGAGGTTTATTTTTGGGTGATTTTTTTTTATTATTAATTTTTTTTCCCACTTTATAACTAGCTACAATTCCTTTTGCTTTAAACAGGTGGCTTTATTTTGTGCTTGTATGGGTGGGATCATGTATTATTTAGAGCATGAGCCGGACACGATGGCTCCATTTTTGCGGGGCATATTACGCCGCTTCTTGGCAAGCCGAATTAGTAATCCTAGTCCTCCACCAAATCGTAATGCTTCATATGCATATTTACAGGCTTTCGAGGCCATGGAAAAGCCAAAAATACAGGAGAAAGAAGGAGCTGCAGAGGCGGCTTCTGCCAAGTATAATCTTGAGGCTATTTCAGGGCTCTGAGAATTTAAAGATAATAACCTAGCTGTTAATCCTTTCATTTTTCAACACATTATTTAAGCCATCTGTGCTACTATGTTAGGTCTGGTGCTTGAATTAGTATTCCAGCATCTCGTTGATTAGAGCTAGCTATTTAGAGTTACCTCTTCCACTTCTTCTTCTACTTCTTCGTCTTCTTCTTCTAACCACAGTACAGTTAGCGGTCCAAAAGTGGAAGGGGTTTCATGTGCATGAATGCATGATTAAATCGGGGAATTATCTATGTTGATTATTATGATAGGTTATTTTTTCCTGTGGCAGTCTTGGCACTTGTTTCGTGTTGTATCGTGTTGACCCGTTTAGTTAAATGTGTCGAAAACCTCAGTTACATTCTTTTCTTGGTTCGTCCATGTCGTATAGTATTATGTTAACAAAGTTGGTCTTGTTTAAATGAGTTATCATCAACTCTAAATTATTGGTTTTATATTCCTAGACAAGTCGAGTCGTGTTTGTAAAATGTTGGAAAAGTGGGTCAGTTTGTAAAATGGCTCATAGCAAAGGTATACTGCAGAGTATTAGATAATTTCCCAGATTTCCAAGAGTTGGGGAATTTGATTTGTAAGTGTAACTTCTGGTTATCATCAAAGTCGTATCAACATTCTAATGTAATACTTCATAAGTTCGATTTTTGATTCTTCTTATACCATATCTAAGATTTGCAATTAAATTGTGGTCTCCTTTTCGCTCTTATGATCTTTATCATTGGTAATGTTTTTTTTTTTCTTCTCGTTCAAGTACATCTAGTTGTATCGTGTGCGTGTTATAACAGTAGGATCAATGTCCATTTGAAGCCTTTGAGGTTTTGTTGGCTTTTTTACAGGCAAATATGATAGTGGTTTACATATTTGATATCTCTCATATTTTGGTCCGCCAAATTTCTTTTCAAGTTTAATATGTTTTGTATTGTGCTTTTGATGTTGTTTGTCTGTTTGATAGACCTTTGGTCTTCACATACCTGATTTTTTATTTTATTGAAAAAATTGTGAGAAAGGACCTTTTAAGGGCCTGTTCTCTTCCGTTGAAATTCAGTTCAGTTCAGCTCAGTTCAGTTCAGCTCTTAATTTACGTCTAATGATATTGCTAATGATATAAAGCCAAATTTCATTCTTTTAAGTTCTTATTATAACGACGACGTCGACAATAATAATAATAATAATAATAATAATAATAATAATAATAAAAAGGATCTTTTAAGTTAAAATTTGTGAAAAAGGAACTTTTAAGTTGCATTTTGTTTGTAGAGGGTTCTTGGGAGCTCTTGCGTAGTGGTCAATGTCGGAGCTCCGGCGTTTACTATCACGTGACTTATTATTATTAAAAAAAAAAAAACAAAAAACCCCAAAATTTCCTCTTTCCCGAGGAAAATGAAAGGGTTAGGTCGGGAAAGAGGGAAATTTGGGGATTTTTTTTAATTTTTTTTATTTTTTTTTATAATAAATAATAATAAGTCACGTGATAGTCAACGCCGGAGCTCCGGCGTGGACCACCATGCAAGAGCACCCAAATAACCTCTACAAACAAAATGCAACTTAAAAGGTCCTTTTTTCACAAATTTCAACTTAAAAGGTCCTTTTTCAAAAAAACCGACCACTTAAAAGGTCCTTTCTCACAATTTTCTCAAACAATTTTATTTATTTTATTTTTTCATAAAGAGTCGTAAAGGACAAATGATATGAACAAAATTTGATCATAAGAGCTATCAAATGATATACTACCTATGTTAAGTTTTATTTGCAGCTTTTACTGAATTTGATACTTAGTATTATTTGCAACGTTCCCAAATCTTTCCCTTTTTAGTAAGTATTTTTTACTTGAAATGTCAATATTGCCCTTATTTTAAAAATTAAAAATTCACTTAAATGATGATTAATTACATTACACTAACAACTTAATCTAGATCTAACAACTTTCAACTTATTGGCTCTCTCTCTCTTCTCAATCGCAACCTCCATTGATTTTGACTCCGGCAAGCACTAGCAGCAACATCGTCGTGGGTACGGTGGTTTTGCGGCAAGAAGGGAAGCAACACACATGTTATTTTCGTGGACTGGATGATTTTCGTGGGTTTGTGGTAGAGCTGTCAAAAACTGACCCGATCCGAGAACCCGACCTGAACCGGCAATGATCTGAACCCAACCTGCACTCGAACAATGGGGTGAAACTAGTGACTTGTAACCCGACCTGAACCTGACCTGATCTTAACCGAAAACCGATTTGATCCAATACTTTATGACCTGAACCCGAACCTACACCCGACCTGATAATAACCGTCAACCGATTTAATCCGACTTGAAAACAATCTGAACCTGAACTAGTAGCCGACCCAATTAAAACATGTGCCCGAGTCATGGAAAGTTTAATAAAATTTTATATACCTTTTATTCAGCTTATATACTGGTATAACTCTGTAAACCCTCGATCCGATTTAATAAAATATTTTGTTCAGCTTGTATACCTTTTGTTCTCTATAACTCGTATGTAGGTTTATTAAAATCTTGTTGATGCTTGATCAAATTATGGAATGCGTAATTATATAGTTCAAGTTTACCATATCAATATTTATTACAATTGAACTTGAACCAAAACTCGACTCAACACTAACTCGAACCCAAATGTATCATCTTATTAACCCATCCAAACCCTACTCAACACAACCCGAACCTGAAATTAAACTCGATATGATTTTAACTCGAATTGAACCCGACCTATATCTGAAAAGGTGAGCGACCCGTTAACACTTGAACTGAAATTGACCCGACCTGAACCTGAACCTGATCTGAAGCTAGATTGACCCGACATAACCGAATCCTGATTTAACTCGAAACCTGATTTGACCCGACCCAAACCCGACTTGAATACCCAAATTGACAGCTCTAGTTTGTGGGTATTCTGGATATAAGGGTTTCCGTGGATTTGTGGGTGGTTTCGGTGATTTTTGGTGGATGGGTTTGTAGGTGGTTTCGATGATTTTCGATGGGTTTATGGGTGGTTTCAGCGATTTTCGTGGGTCTTGTGGGTGGTTTCAGTGGGTTTTGTGGGTGGTGTCGGTGTTGGTGGGTGGTCAAGATTTAGGTGGTGTTAGGGGTTTCAGTGGGGGTTTCGCTAGTGTCGATCGGTGGTCTAGGCTAGGTTTAGGGTGTTTTAGCGGTGTTCGTGGTTGTGGTGGTATAGGTTTGGGAGTTTCGACAGTGTCGGTGGTTGTGGTGGTCTGGGTTTGGAAGTTTCAATGGTGTCGGTGGTCTGGTTTTGGGGAGTGTCGGTGGCCTGGGTTTGGGGGGTGTCGGTGGTGCCGGTGGTGGTGGCTAGTTTGGTTTAGGTGGTGTCTGTGGTGGTAGTTGGTGTTATGTTAGGTGGTGGTGGCCTGGTCACCTGGTGAGTGTGTTGTTCCAAAGAATACTACAAGAAGGGGGGTTGAATTGTAGTATGAGAGTTTAGCCAAACTTTTTGCGGAATTAAAACTAAGTAAACTAAAGGAACAGAAAGATTAACTAAAGGAACTAGAAGATGCAAGAGAGATTTTTACGTGGAAAACCCCTTGGCCCTAACAAGGAGAAAAACCACGATCACTTGAGATTTTGGGAAAAGAATCTTCACTAGAATAAGGCAAATGGACATATTATAAACTAAAGACTCAAACTTCAAGTTCCTCAACGAACTTGAAAACCCTAAGGAACAAGTCACCCAACTTGTTACTCTTCTCTTCTCTTTCTCTCTTGTCACTTCTCTGTTCTCACTTCTCTTTCCCTTCTCTTTCTCATACACAAAAGTTCACTCAAACTTCCCCATTCCCCAAATTAAAACTCGAAAGAAGAAATAAAAACTCTAGTATATGAACATTAAGAACACTCTATTTAACTTGTGTGGAATTGGACTCTTAACTCGAATTAAAGCTTGAAAACTTATGTGAGCAAGGGTGAGTTTTTCCATCTGAAATCAACAACTATTTATAGACCAAAATTCGTTTAGGAAAAACTTCTTTGTGCAGAAAATCCACTACGCCACTACTCCAACCCACTAAGAAGATCATGTTCCTAAATTAAGGAAACATGAACTCTCAATGTGCAAGACCATGACTTGAAGAAAATCATGGAGGAGTAGGCCGCAAGTTATTAGAAAACGTGGGAGATATTATTTTCAGAAGATATTTTAGAAAAATCAGAAATAAAATAAAATGCCTTTTAATTTGGAAAAAGATAAACGTTTAGAAAGCAACAGTTTTCCTAAAAACTAGCATGCACAATTTTATCTTTTGGACCAATTCCACACATAATTTTCGAGTGCAACTTAATATCTCATTCTTACATAAATCCTAAAATATAAAAATATATTTAGTCTTCATGTTTTCTGATGAAGCTTCTACTCCGAGGCTTCTGTTCCTTGGGAGGAACTTCTCTTCTCTGATGAGGCTTCTTCTCTGAAGCTTCTGTTCCTTAAGGGGAACCTTCTCTTCTCAAGTCTTCATTTCTGAAGCACCAGTTCCTGCAATGGAACTCTTCTTTATGGATAGCTCTGCTTCTGGCCTTCTTGTTCCTCTTGGTATCTTTACAAGCACTAGACGAAAATATGAATTGGCCACCGGTTCAAAACCCCCCAATGCCACTGGTTTTGAACCGGTGGTCATTTGGGGGGTGGCAATACTCCGAAGCAAGGCCACCAGTTCAAAACCGGTGGTAAAAAGGGGTATTGCCACCGGTTAACCGGTGGCAATTATCGTTTCGCGCTTTTTTTGTTTTTGGGTATTAATTATTTTTGCCACCGGTTAACCGGTGGCAATAACATGTATACATATTTTTTTTTTGTCTTTTTCAAAAAGAAATATAACAGAACAATTCAGTAAAAAAAAATTACAAACATCAAAATATAAATCAAAACAATATCAATCTATATAATCGAAATTTTATTTACAATATAAATCAATAAAATTGATCAATTACAACATATAAATAAAAAAAAAAAAAATTTACAATACAAATCAAAAAAAAAAAATTACAGCATCAAAATAAAAAAAACCCCATACAACATCAAAAACAATATTCCTGCATCATGATTCTTCGATTTAAGATCTAAATCAATATACCTGCATCAATCAAAACAAAAAAATAAATCGACTAATATACATAAGCTGCGAAAAAAAAAAACTCAGAACACTATGCATGTATCTATAAATCGAGCATGTACCCATAAATTGATTAAAATCATTAAAAAAAAACCCAGAAAAAGCATGTACCCATAATTAAAATCGAATTAAACCCATAAGAAGATCGAATAAAAATCGAATAGAAATTGAATTAAAATCGATCTTAAAACTAAGAAAATTCGATTTAAAAAAACCCAGAAATTAATAAAACTCACAACCAAATGTGAAAAAAAAACCAGATTCACGAAACCCTGAAAAACCCAGAAAAATTTCGAAAAACCCAGAAAAACCAGATTTACGAAACCCAGAAAAGCCCGGAAAAATTTCGAAATCAATTAAACACAGAAAATTTTCGAAATTTAATTAAACCCAGAAAAATTTCGAAATCAATTAAACTCATAAACCCAGAAAAATCCATTTCGAATTTGGACAAAGATAACAAAAACCCACCCACCTTAAACCGTCATAAACACAACCACCACCAAAAACCACCACATCCCTCGAATTCCACCAAAAATAACAAAAAACAAAATAAAAATAAGAAATAAGAGAGATTACCTCGAATTTCAACAAAAACCCTCAAAATTATATTGAATTTGGGAATAGTCAGTGTTACTCTTGCTCATGCATGTCCTCGAAATGAAAGAAAAGGAGATGAGAAAGAGAAGGAGACGGAATAGTCGATGTTGCTCTTGAATTTCTGGTTTTTTGAGATGAGAAGGAGTCGAAAAAGAAGAGAGACAAGGAGATGAGGAAGAGAAGGAGGAGAGGGGAGAAAGGAGAGAGGAGAGAGAAAGAGAAGGAGGGGAGGGAGAAAGAGGACGGCTGAGAAAGAGTGGAGTAAGTGAGGTAGGGTTAGGGTTTATAAGGGGCGGTTTTTTTTTTTTAATCACAAACCCACCGGTTTGAACCAGTGGGAATAACATTTTCCCCACCGGTTTGGTTTGAACCGGTGGCAATAATATATCCCCACAATCCCGCCCATTTTCCCCTTTTTTTCCCCACCGGTTTTTAAAATCGGTGGCCATTGAGCGGTGCCTTTTTGCTTTTTTCTACTAGTGAAGACACTTAATTCTCCTGGTCTTTGCAACTGAGCACACACTTAAACAATCAAGCACTTATTAGTTTGTAAGTAAGTAAGTAAGGTTGTGTCATCATCGAAATCATTAAGTCCAACAATATTCCCCCTTTTTGATGATGACAAACAAACCAAACTTAATTACAAGGAAACAGAGATAATCCAACTTATTCTTAAAGAAAAGAAAATGCAAAAACAAAGTACAATGTAGAAAGGGAACTAATGCTAAGGAAGTAAAAGCTATGCTTAAATAAATAACTTAAGGAAAAACTGAAAAACATGTATATACATTATACCTGCTTGTAGAGAGTAGGCAACTTGTGAAGATTTTGAACAGAGACCATAGAATGGTTAAGTTTTCTAGATAGTTTGCATCTTTTCCCCCTTTTGGCATTATCAAAAACCAACATACAAGCATATAGTATACCATAACATAACACCATCTAGTGGTTTAGTGTTAAGACAAGAAGCATGCATAGAGAGAAAATATTCACAAAGCATATAAGCATAATATACATAGATATTAAACATCCAAAACCGATTTAAAACATCGGCCAAATGTACCAAATTTGCAAGTTTGCCAAAAGAAATTAAAAAGTGCCCAAAATATTACTGACCAAATTAAAAATTGTTTCCCAAAAACAGATAAAATATAAGTTTCATCAACATAAAGAGGCTGCAAGGAAAGATAGGTTAAGAAGCAATGCTCTGGTCATCATCAACAGCAAGATCCTCCACCTTCTTGCAGATTTGAGACACTATGTCCTTGACAGTGGACTGTCTCCCTTTCTCCAAGCTTGAGACCAGTTTCTTCACATCAACATCAAGAGTGAGCATACTCTTCTTCAGTTCCTCCACATGCAGCTTTGACTCCTCTTGTTCCTTCACCACCTTCAGGAGCATATCCTTCATCTCCTTCATATCCTCCCCGGGAACCTTTGGTGGGGAACTGAAAGTTGCAAAACCTGTTCCTGTAGATGCATACTTGCTCGAAATAAGAGAGCTTGTGATTTTCTGCAAATCCTCCTGCACCCAGTGATGTCAATGCAAATGGGTGCAGAGGGCTCCTTTTTCTTCATCAACCTCAAGCTCTCCCTTTTCTTCCTTCCCCCTGTTTCAGTGACCTCCTCAACTATCTTTTCCTCTTCCTCCTCTTGAATATCCTGCACCACTCCCTCTACTATCCCCGTAGCCCTCTCTTCTTTCCCCTCAATTGGTGCTCCTACTTCCTTTGGCCTTTTCTCCTTTTCCTCCAGCACAACTTCAAAACATCCATCCACAACCTTCATCTTATGGTTTTCAAGGAAAATAGGTTACATGTATTCGATGTTTTTGAGGGGAAGGGGTTCTTTATCAATAAAGGAGATACCAAAGCTTTCAAAGACATAGGTAAGTAGGTTACCATATCCCACGTTCCATCCTTTTGGAACACAGTGGGAGAGGTGTTGGATCATGATAGAGGGAAAGTTGATTTGGATCTTTTTGGCTAGGCAGTAGATGAGAACAAAGTCAAGCTTGTTGGCACTGTCTCTCTTTTGGGAGCGAGGGATTATGTCATTAAAAACAAACTTCAGCAAGATTTTGTCAAGAGGGGTTAGGTCATTGTGGTTTATGTAGGTTTCCTCCAGGTCACCACCTAGAAACTCCACTATTTCATCAATATTTGCATCAGGAAGAGGGTTCCTTATCACATTACTTTTGAAATACAGATCATACCCAGTTTTAGGAACATCAAACAACTCAGCCAAGTACATCGCATCAGACTCAATTTCCTTTTCATACACACAGCAACGAATAACACCTTTAGAGAATTTGAAACTTTTGCAAAAATCCTTCATAGCATCAACATATAAACTCCGATTGAAGCATTCACTCAACAAATTCACCCAATTTTGAGACTCAATTAAATCAAGCAATTCATACAGCTTAACAGACTTACACCAAGGAAGATTTATAGCCAAACCTATCACAAAGTGATCACCAAGTTTCTCTTGCCTTTTCATAGCTGCTGGCTTGTCCCGGTAATTGACCCTTAGTTCCGGAGCACTTTCTTCTTCATCTTGCATGTCATCAGACTTCCTTTTGCGAGAAGACTGAGATTCGGTAGTTGATTCAACTTTTGGTGGCTCTTGAACTTCGGTGGGAGTGATTTCCGGTGGAATTTCCATGGTAATGTCTGGGTTTGTGTTTGAATCGGCTTCAATTTGGGTTTTTGGAGAGGTAGACATTGGAGAGTAGTTTTGATCGGAGTGATGAGAGAGAAGGTAATTTTTGTGTGGTGTAAATTTTTGTGAGGCTGACATGTTTTATGGTGGAGGTAAATTGGTGAAGTGAGGTGTCATTTGGGAGGTGAGGTGAATTAAGTTGATTTGACACTCATATTTATTTCTTAGGGAAACGCAAATCGTGTTTTAAGAGAGTAATGTGAGTGGGCTACTTTTGAACAAAAGATAATGATGAATATTAGATGCATTCATCCGATTTTTGTGTTTAGATAAAAAGAATTTGGAATTTTGAAAAATAGATAAACACAATAATTTTATCTCTTGAATTTAATCAAAAGAAAAACACTTGAAAATGCAACTTGATACACAGAACAATTCAACAAGGCTCATGCAACCAATTTTGGACTTCTACATTCTATGTTTTTCAAATTTACATGCCCTTAGTAAATATTACTCATGCTTACAACATGTCTTAACTATGTGATTAAACATATAACACTTGTGCACAGTATACAATAGTTTAAGCATGTCAGTTTGAGTTTCATACCTGAGGGAACTTGATGCATTTTTCTCAATATAACTTAATCATCCCAAGTTCCATTCTCATCTTCTTATGCCTTTCTCTATTCAAGGGTTTTGTTAAAATATCTGTAATTTGATTGTCAGTTTGGCAGAAGTCTAATTTAATCAAACCCTTTTCAACATTATCCTTAAGGAAATGATGCCTTATATGAATATGCTTGACTCTTGAATGATGGACTGGATCTTTAGATATGCAAATTGCACTAGTGTTATCACAATAGATAGTAATGCAATTAAATTTAATACCAAAGTCACGCAACTGTTGTTTGATCCAATGGAATTGAGAGAAACAAGCAGCTGCTGCTACATACCCAACCTCTACAGTAGACAAAGCAATAGTATTTTGTTTCTTGGAACCCCAAGAAACAAGATAAGAGCCAAGGAACTGAACCATACCTGAGGTGTTTTTCGTGTTGACTAAGTCACCTGCATAGTCAGCATATGTGAATCCTCTAAGCATAAAGTCATCACTTCTAGGATAGAACAGACACATGTCATCTGTTCCTTAAAGGTATCTCAAAATTCTCTTAACAGCCGTTAGATGTGATTCTTTAGGATTAGAATGAAATCTAGCACACAATCCAACACTAAAAGAAATATCAGGCCTACTGGGTGTTAGATATAACAATGAACCAATCATACCTCTGTAAGTGGTTTGATCCACACTTGTTCCTTGTGGATCCTCATCAAGTCTTGTTGCTGTTCCCATAGGTGTGTGATTTGTCTTGGCATTCTCCATGTTGTACTTCTTCAGAAGTTCCTTGACATACTTCTGTTGGTGAATCATTATTCCTTCAGCTTTTTGCTTTATTTGAAGTCCAAGGAAGAAATTTAATTCACCCATCATGCTCATCTCAAATTCACCACCCATTAGCTCAGCAAAGTACTTGCACAAACCATTGTTAGTAGCACCAAATACAATATCATCTACATAGATCTGTAAAACTAACAAATCAATTCCTCGAGATCATGATTTAAGAAAAAGAGTTTTGTCTACTTTTCCTCTTTTGAAATCATTTTTCAGTAGGAACTTTGAAAGCCTTTCATGCCAGGCTCTTGGAGCTTGTTTAAGCCCATAGAGAGCTTTATCAATCTTAAAAACATGATTGGGAAATTTAGGATTTTTGAAACCTAGAGGTTGTTCAACAAACACCTCCTCATTTAAGAAACCATTAAGAAAAGCACATTTCACATCCATTTGATAGAGTTTGAAACCCATAAAAGAAGCAAAAGCTACTAGGATTCTAATAGCTTCTAATCTAGCTACAGGAGCAAAGGTTTCATCGAAATCAATACCTTCTTGTTGGTTGTATCCCTTCATAACCAATCTAGCCTTGTTCCTTACTATGGTGCCATGTTCATCAAGCTTGTTCCGGAACACCCATTTGAGCCTAATAATTTTCTTACCCTTAGGCTTTGGCTCAAGGTGCTAGACTTTGTTCCTTTTGAACTCATTGAGTTCCTCTTGCATGGCCATTATGCAATCAGCATCTCTCAAGGGTTCTTGATGATTTCTTGGCTCTAGGATGGACATAAATGCATGGAATGCACAGAAGTTCCTCATTTGTGATCTTGTTTAAGTTCCTTTTCCTATATCACTGATAATGAGATCAGTTGGATGGGAACCTTGATACTTAAATGGCCTGGGTTGAAATTCCCTTGTTGGAACTCCAATTTAAGGAGCTTCTGGATCTGTTCCTCCTGCTTCTTCTGCTTGTTCCTCATTCACCTGTTCATCTGGTTGAGGAACCTCTCCATTTTCTTGATGGTCCTCTTCTGGAGTAGGTTGCTTTTCCTTGGTTTGCTTCTGAGTCTCTTCTTCATCCCTGTCTCTTATTAATCCAATTTCAAAATCATTATCATCTTCTTGTTCCTGCAAAGCACTTACAACCAAAGTCTCTAAGATGAGATATGTTTGGATTCCTTCCCCTAAATAGTTCATAGGGAGTCTTGTTGATGATACTTCTGATTGTTACCCCTGTTAAGAATGTAACATGCTGTATTCACGGCTTCAGCCTAGAAGTTCCTTGGTAATCTACTTGTGATCAGCATCGTTCTAGCCATTTCCTCAAGGGTTCGATTCTTTCTTTCTACAACTCCATTTTGTTGGGAAGTCCTTGGAGCTGAGAAGTTATGATTCATGCCATTTTCCCTGCAAAACTCATCGAATCTTGAGTTCTCAAATTTAGTTCCGTGATCTGATCTGAGATGGACTATGGAGTGACCACTGATTTTTTGTATTTTCTTAGCAAAAGCAACAAACTCGTTAAAAGTTTCATCTTTACTAGCAAAAAAAATAACCCAAGTGATTCTAGAATAATCATCAACAATAACCAACACATATTTCTTGTCGCTCCTGCTTTGAATTCTCATGGGACCACACAAATCCATATGGATCAATTCCAAAGGCTTTGTAGTGCTTACCATTTTCTTCAATTTAAAAGGTGAACGAACATGCTTGCCTTTTACACATGCATCACAAACTTTGTTCTGTAGGAACTTGATTATAGGAAGTCCCACAACCAAGTTCCTTGACCCCAGCTTGTCCAGTAATGAAAAGCTAGCATGTCTAAAACGTTTATGCCATAGCAGGGGATCATCTTCAACAACACTCAGACATGTAAGGTTGTTCCTTGGGATTAAGTTGAGGTCAACTGTATAAGTGTTCCCTCTTCTTGTTCCTTCTAAAATCAACATTGAATTTAAGCAAATGATCGCTTGAGGAACTGCTACAACAAATATAAGAATTTATGAGCTTATACGGAGTTAATTTAACATTCAGAAGAATACTTTCATTCTTAATTCTATCAGCTATCTCAGTTATGTATTTGTATTTAAAATCAAGCTCTCTTCATTTGCTTTGAGGCTTGGCATAGGCTGTTTCCAACCAAGCACCATGTTCTTTGCAAACCTTAAGAGCTTTTTAACATTTATTCAATTTCACACATGTATCTTTAAAGAATTCTTCTTCTTCCAGACATTTATCTATTAAGACATCTTTAGAGAGAGTTTTAAGCTGTTTAGGATCAAGAAATACCTCTTTCTGGAGTTCCTCAAGGGAGGCCTTTTCATCATCTGATTTAGCCAATAGACAAAGATTAGCTGTCTCTTCTTCTGGTTGGTCCTCCTCTTCTTCTTCACTGTCTAAGTCTCCCCAGGCTGCTATCATGGTCTTCCTCATGTCTAACTTTTGATAGTTTGCTTTGCTGAATTTTTCTCTTCCCTGTTCCTTAGCCTTTGCTTTCCCTTTATCATTTTCCCAAAGGGGACAATCTCTGATAAAGTGATATGGGGATCCACACTTGTGGCAGCTGTAGTCAGGTTTTAGATTTGAGGTCTTTTTTCCGAAGTTCCTTGAGGTTCGGCCTTTCTTGATCATCTTCTTGAATCTTTGCACAATTAGGGCAGCCTCATCCTCGTCCACTTCTGAGTCTTCCTCCTTATCAGCCTTTAGAGATAATCCTTTGTTCCTCATGGGTTCATTGTTGACTCCAAGATGTAGCTCATGAGTCAGAGAGAACTTGCTAGTTGTTCAATATTGAACTTAGTAAAGTCCTTCGTTTCCTGAAGGGCTGTCACCTTAGCTCTCCATCTCTCATCTTGTGGAAGACTTCTAAGAACCTTCCTAACATGCTCATCTATAGGAATTTGTCTACCAAGGGAAACCAACTCATTTATGATGTTAGTAAAACGGGTTAGCATTTCTTGAATGGTTTCCTTAGGCTGCATTTCAAATCTTTCATACTTAGACATAAGTAGATCGATTTTTGAGCGTTTAACCTCATTGGTTCCTTCATGAGTGATCTGCAGCAAATCCCAGATTTCCTTAGCGTTCTTGCACCCTATGACACGATTGTGTTCATGAGGTCCAAGTCCACAGTGGAGCAATTTCACAGCCATAACATTTATTTCCATTTTATCAAAGTCCTCTTTCTCATATTCAGACATAGGCTTAGGGATTACCTCATTCTGAGCAATTTTTTGGTGACTTTGAAATCACCAACCTCGATGACCCTCCTCTCTGCCTTGATAAAGATCTCCATGTGGTTCTTCTAGTAGGTATAGAACTTGCCGTTGAACATAGGAAGCCTCTGAGTTGAGTATCCTTCCTCGAGCTTTTCATGAGCATTCATTTTCTCCAAGACCTTTCTTCTTCAGGGTTTCCTGATTTTCCTAGAAGTTAGGCTCTGATACCAATTGTTGTTCCAAAGAATACTACAAGAAAGGGGGTTGAATTGTAGTATGAGAGTTTAGCCAAACTTTTTCGGAATTAAAACTAAGTAAGCTAAAGGAACAGAAAGATTAACTAAAGGAACTAGAAGATGCAAGAGAGATTTTTACGTGGAAAACTTCTTGGCCCTAACAAGGAGAAAAACCACGACCACTTGGGATTTTGGGAAAAGAATCTTCACTATAATAGGGCAAATGGACATATTACAAACTAAAGACTCAAACTTTAAGTTCCTCAACGAACTTGAAAACCCCGAGGAACAAGTCACCCAACTTGTTACTCTTCTCTTCTCTTCTCTTTCTCTCTTCTTACTTCTCTGTTCTCACTTCTCTTTCTCTTCTCTTTCTCTTCTCTTTCCCTTCTCTTTCTTATACTCAAAAGTTCACTCAAACTTCCCCATTCCCCAAATTACAACTCGAAAGAAGAAATAAAAACTCTAGTATAAGAACATTAAGAACACTCTATTTAACTTGTGTGAAATTGGACTCTTAACTCGAATTAAAGCTTGAAAACTTATGTGAGCAAGGGTGGGTTTTTCCATCTGAAATCAATAGCTATTTATAGACCAAAATTCGTTTAGGAAAAACTTCTTTGTGCAGAAAATCCACTACGCCGCTACTCCAACCCACTAAGAAGATCATGTTCCTAAAATTAAGGAAACATGAGCTCCTCAATGTGCAAGACCATGACTTGAAGAAAATCATGGAGGAGTAGGCCGCAAGTTATTAGAAAACGTGGGGGATTTTATTTTTAGAAGATATTTTAGAAAATCAGAAATAAAATAAAATCCCTTTTAATTTGAAAAAAGATAAACGTTTAGAAAGCAACAGTTTTCCTAAAAACTAGCATGCACAATTTTATCTTTTGGACCAATTCCACACATAATTTTCGAGTGCAACTTAATATCTCATTCTTACATAAATCCTAAAATATAAAAATATATTTAGTCTTCATGTTTTCTGATGAAGCTTCTACTCCGAGGCTTCTGTTCCTTGGGAGGAACTTCTCTTCTCTGATGAGGCTTCTTCTCTGAAGCTTCTGTTCCCTAAGGGGAACCTTCTCTTCTCAAGTCTTCATTTCTGAAGCACCATTTCCTGCAAAGGAACTCTTCTTTATGGATAGCTCTGCTTCTGGCCTTCTTATTCCTCATGGTATCTTTACAAGACACTTAATTCTCCCGGTCTTTGCAACTGAGCACACACTTAAACAATCAAGCACTTATTAGTTTGTAATTAAGTAAGTAAGGTTGTGTCGTCATCGAAATCAATAAGTCCAACAGAGTGGCTTGGGTAGTTTACTAATCAGGTTTAATTTATCTCTCTCATCCTTAATTACAAACCCTTTCACTCCATAATCACCAGTATGAAATTTTAACTTGGGATCCAGGTTACACCTCAAAAGAAAACTTAAAGGAGGTAGTAGACAAACTTTCGGTCGGGACATGAGGCCAAAAGTAGGTGTCCACAACCCTAGCTATGATAAGATGGGAAAAATTAAACCTAAGGTGAAAATAATATAGTACACCTGCATGGAGTACTCGGAAGCTAAGGTAGAAAGAACCTACTGTTGTTTGATAAAGAACATAACGTGTTAAACAAATAACTTACTTATGTTTGACAAATAACATACCTATATATGTTTCATGATACGTTTGACAATGAACATATATTATGTACATTATAACATATGTTCTTTTAACATATGTTTTTTGAAATTTAAAATTTAATTTGAAAACTAAATCTTGAATTAGTTTTAGTTAAAAATAATTTTGGAGAGAGAAAACTGAAATTAGGGCCTGTTATCTTCAGCTTATTTTCAATGCAGTTTATTTCAGCTCCAATAAGTTCAGTTGAGTTCTTATCTTAATTTCCTTCTCTCATAAAATATTCAGTTCAGCTCCAATAAGTTCAGTTTAGATCAGTTCAGCTCAGTTCAGTGAATCAAAACAGGCCCTTATCATGGAAAGTTAAATTTTTGGAGGAAGATAAAACTATTTTAGGTGAAATGATATCTTAGATTTTTCCATGAATGTATAATTTTTCATGAAACTTTAATAAAGTTTTTATTATGTTCTTTTTGTAATGTCTTTATATTCTTTAGTAAAGCATGTTCCTTCTTTTTTTTTTTTTTTTTTTTTAACATGTTCTTTATTAAACACAAACATGTTCTTTTTCAAACATTTGAATGTTTTTCTGCCTTTTTTTTTGTTTAACGGGTGCACCATCTTGGGTGTACAAATCATGCATTACTAATAAGGGCCATTTTTCAAGTACAACGAATTGGTTGTATTGTGTGTATGATACATATTTATCTTTTCACATCACTCCCTCATAATATTCTTCGGTTCTCTGCTAAAAAAATTCTTTATAACTTGGACACTTGGTGTAGGAAATTCGTGATACTCGTTAGTTTTGTTAAAATATATTAGTATTAATATATCTTTGACTTAGTATATATGTATATATTCGGTTTTCCTAACTTGTAGCTTAGCATATATTTTGGTGTATAGCTATCCCTTGATTTGTGGCTTAAGATAAGCATGTAATGTGTATATATTCAGAGCAAGTCTAATGGAAAACTCACGGATTACATTTCCTTCATGGTATCAGTTGCTTAGGGTTATTCCGCTGCACCCTAATAATATTTTCCGCCCTCTTCTTCCTCAATCTCATCTCATCTCTTCTCTGTTTTTCTACCTATGGGGGATTTAAAGACCTCGTCTCATCCCTCACTTACGGTGAGCAACATCAAGACCTCAATTCCGGTGGTTCTTGAACTTGATAAATCACAATACTCTACTTAGGCGGAAATCTTTAAAATTCAGGCTCGTTCTCACCGGGTTCTAGACCATATTATCCCTCCCAAGTCTAAGGATAAGGGGAAGGAGAAAGCACCTCTCACCGATGAGGAGCAAGAATGGTGGTTGACTTTGGATGCAGCCGTGATCTCATGGATTTATTCCACTATTTCTAATGATCTCTTGCAGACAATTATGGACCCGATGCTACGACAATGTAGGCTTGGAATAGGTTGCGTGATATATTCCAAGACAATCAAAACTCTCGTGCTGTAACTCTAGAACAAGAATTTTCCCCTACAAAAATGGAGGATTTTCCCAATGCATCGGCTTACTGTCAAAGACTCAAGGGTCTTTCCGATCAATTGCGGAATGTTAGAGCTCCGGTGGACAATAATCAACTCGTTCTACAGTTGGTTTCGGGCCTCACCAAACCGTATAATGGAGTTGCTACCCTTATACGACAAAGCTCTCCTCTCCCTCAATTTTACCAAGCTCGTTCGATGCTTACCTTGGAGGAGGCGGGCTTGGAAAAACGAGCAGCAACGGCTTCGGGTTCTGCTTCTGCTTTGTTGGCGACCTCTCATGATGGTGATTCGAGTTTGGATGGCTCGGGAAATGCTCGCGGGAAGAGTAAACATCAGAAGAAAAATTTTGGCCGAAAAGGGCAGAACGGTGGTGGCCGTGGTTCTGCCGCAGGTGGTAGTCCGGGTTCAGGCGCCGGCGGGTCAGGTTCTGGTGCTGGCCGTGGTGGCGTCGGGCAGCAGCAGCAATGGGGTATGGCTCCCAATTGGTAACAGCAAGCTTACCCACCTTGGGGTTGGATGTGGGCTGTTCCACCTTGCCCATATCCAACCTAAGGTTGGGCTAGGCCTCAAGGCCCACCAAAACAGCAGCAAGGACTTCTTGGTCCACGACCCCAACCTCAAGCTGATGCTGCTTCACAGTCTCCTTCTTATGTCGGTTTTCCACACCATGTCTCTACAGCATCCCGATCCCTCGTGGTACATGGATACCGGTGCTACTTCTCACATGACATCCACCAACGGTAATATCTCGTGTTATTTTAATTTGAGCAATCATCATAATGGTATTATTGTTGGTAGTGGTCATACTATCTCAATTCATGGTTGTGGAAACACTATTTTGCCGTCCCCTAATCCTCCCTTGTCTCTCTCTAATGTCCTACATGCCCCTAAACTAATTAAAAATCTAATTTCGGTTCGTAAGTTTACCACTGATAATTGTGTGTATGTGGAGTTTGACCCTTATGGTTTTTCTGTGAAGGATTATCGGACGGGGATGCCCATAATGACATGTGATAGCCAAGGGGACCTTTATCCACTCACTACCACTTTCTCTCATTCTTCTCCTTCAACATTTATGGCCTTAGCTTCTTCTTTTTGGCATGATCGATTGGGACATCCGGGATCTTCTATTTTAAAGACTCTTAGTAACAATAAAAGCATTAAATGTACTCACTCCTATAGTTCTAGTGTTTGTCATTCATGTGTACTTGGAAAACATGTTAAATTGCCATTTATTTCTTCTACTTCTACTACTACTATGCCATTTGATATTGTTCATAGTGATCTTTGGACATCACCCGTTTTGAGTTCATCGGGCCATCGTTATTATATGCTTATTTTGGATGATTATTCGAAATTTTTGTGGACATTTCCTTTAGCTAAGAAATCGGATGTTTTTGATAAAGTTTTAGCATTTCAAGCATTATTTCGAACCCAATTTGAACGACCTATTAAAACATTTCAATGTGATAATGGGAGGGAGTATGATAACGAACCTTTTTGGGCTATGTGTGAGTCTAATGGTATGTCATTTCATCTTTCATGTCCTCATACTTCGTCACAAAATGGGAAGGCCGAGAGAAAAATAAGGTCATTGAACAATATTATTCGCACCCTTCATGCGCATGTCTCATTACCACCTTCATTTTGGCATCATGCATTACAAATGGCCACTTATCTTCATAACATAATTCCAAGTAAGTTACTAGAGTCTAGGTCTCCTCTAGAGGTTCTATATCAAAGAAAGCTGTCTTATTCTCATTTACGTGTCTTTGGTTGCTTGTGTTACCCCTTATTTCCGTCCACTACTATTAATAAACTTCAAGCTCGATCTACACCTTGTGTTTTCTTGGGGTTCCCACCTAATCATAGGGTTACAATTGTTATGATTTATCTTCTAATAGGATTTTCATAAGTCGACATGTTGTGTTTGATGAATCGGTTTTTCAATTTTCAAAGTTGCATACACCCAATTCTCACACTTATGATTTCTTAGATGAGGACTTCCATCCTTCTTTAATTCCCTATATGCAACTTCCCATTTTTCCAACGTCTGGGCAGCCTACTCACATAGCCCACACGTCCCCTGGGCCTGCTGACAACACCAGCCCACCTCATTCTCCTACCCCACACTCTGGGCCGCGCCCTTCTACTCCTCCTAGCCCAAGCCGCGTCCCAAATTCTTCCCCTAACTCTCCTCCTAGCATAGATGATGCTGTTGGGCAGAATAGGTTGCACGTGGACCGTGGGCTTGTTCAATCAACCACGACCCACTTGCCGCCTACCCAACTAGCAACCCAACGTGCTTCCTTTCCTCCCCCTATCCCACAGATTTCGGTTCCACATCCCACTCCACCTCCTTCTATTGTCACAAGAAGCAAAAATGGTATTGTTAAGCCAAACCCGAAATATAAAAATTTCAATACTATGGTTTCTAATATTACGAAATCTCCTCTCCTTCGTAACCCCATTTCTGCTTTACGTGACTCGAATTGGAAAATAGCTATGGATGATGAATTTAATGCTCTTATTAATAATAAGACGTGGGAGTTGGTGCCCCGTCCGCCTGATGTGAATGTTATTCGTTCTATGTGGATTTTTACTCATAAGGTGAAATCTGACGGTTCTTTTGAGAGGCATAAAGCCCGTCTTGTAGGTGATGGAAAAACACAACAGGTTGGCATTGATTGTGGGGAGACTTTTAGCCCGGTGGTCAAACCGGCTACCATCCATACCGTGCTTAGCTTGGCATTGTCCAAAGCTTGGAAAATTCATCAGCTTGATGTTAAGAATGCTTTTTTGCATGGTGAGCTTAATGAGACTGTCTACATGCATCAACCTCTTGGTTTCCGTGATAAGACTCATCTTGATTATGTATGTTTGTTGCGGAAATCATTATATGGTCTTAAACAGGCATCCAGGGCTTGGTATAAGCGGTTTGCTGATTTTGTTACTTCTATTGGTTTTACTAATAGCAAGAGTGACAATTCTCTCTTTATTTATCGTGATGGCTTGAATGTGGCTTATTTGTTGCTATATGTTGATGACATTATTCTTACAACTTCCTCTAATGCTCTAAGGCATTCTATTATTTCTCTTCTTAGCAAGGAATTTGCTATGAAGGACTTGGGTCTTCTAAATTATTTTCTTGGCATTGCTGTGACAAGGCATAAGGGTGGACTATTTTTGTCACAACGTAAGTAGGCTGAGGAGATTATTGACAGGGCAGGGATGAGTTCGTGCAAATCTTCGGCCACTCCTGTTGAAGCAAAGCCGAAAGTCAGTGCTTCGGGCTCCCCTTTTGCAGATCCCACCTTGTATCGTAGCCTTGCTGGGGCGCTACAGTATCTTACTTTTACAAGGCCGAATATTTCTTATGCTGTGCAACAGGTTTGCTTACATATGCATGATCCGAAAGAAACTCATATGGATGATCTGAAACGCGTTGTTTCGGGGGTTTTTGTCCCTTGGGAGAGTTACAACACTGAGACTGGATTCAGCAAAGGGCGCCTGTACCTGCAAAGCAAACAGACCGCAGGATGGTCATTGGTCCACCTCCGAAGATTAAGTTAGTAAGTATTCAGAGTAAAACGTGCGGAAATAAAGTTATCTGCTCGGATTCCAAGCTCAGGCAAGGTGCTGTTTGTTTCTTGAAAATGACAGCTCTGTAATAAATGTGAAAGTGACGTGTTGTCTTGTATTGCGTGTATTCCTGTCATAAATGTAGGAATTGTCCCTATTTATAGGGTCTTTTTGAAAAGTGTGCCCTCCCTAGAATCTGGTGACTTAGGGATTAGGTCATGCCGTAAAACGACGCCTCAAGGTTTGGGCCCTTGAAGGCCTCCATTCCATAAGCAATGCCTGAGTGACGCGTGTCACTGAGCCCAAAAGGCTTTTGGGCATCTCTTAGGGTGACACGTGTCGCCCTATTAATGGTCCATGTTGGATCATCAATCATCTCAGAACGGGGGAATGTCTGCCTACCACGTGTCACCATCTCAAAGGTCCAAATGGCACCCCTTCTAATAACACGTGGCCGCTTCCGATTGGGCCACCTGGCCGGGTATAAAAATACCCAAATCATTTTCCCCTCACAGGGGTGACGTGCATTGCACATGACACCTGTGACAGGTGTCATCATCCAACTGGCTGGATTTTCAAATTACATTTTGGGGGGAAAAATTAGGGTTTACCCTTTCTCTAAATAGGAGGGTTTGACTCCCCTTTTGTTTTCACACCTTTGCGAATATTGGAGAATCTCTGGACTTTTGACTTTCAAAGACTCTCAAAGACCTAAACTTATCAAGCATCCGACGCCCGGCTTTCTGTCCGTCTGTTTCAGCAAACCAGGCATCTCATAATACCTTCTTCTAAGGTAACTGCCTGCTCTCTTCTTTTACTTATTCTTTCTTGCATTTTTCTTTATCAAATGGTTTCCCAAACGCACACGGCACGACCTAGGTTAGCGATCAGCTTGTCACCGGGGACGGCTGAATCTAGAACTAGGAGTGCCGAATGCTCGTTCGAGAACTTTCCTTTAAATACATCTCCAAATCCGACAGTATCTGTGCATCTACAAGACACGATGGCCAGAACAAAGCAGAAAACGAGGAGATATAGGGCAGATGGTTCCTTTTACCATTCGGACAGTGAGACTGTCAACTCTGATGGCTCCATTAGGGTGCCTGCTAGTGAAATTTCTGAGCCCCCCCCAAACCCTTCCTCTGACCTTCCCCAAACTCCAACTTATTACTCTTCCCCTTCTTCAAGAGGCACCCCCAGTGATACTATATTGCGGGAAGTCGACAGTCAATACCAGGCCGAGTCTTCAGAACAGGCGCCGGAGGAGAGTCTAGGGGAGGACCCTGCTAGCCCCAGCCGGCAGTCCCCTAGCTCTAGGGAGAGCTCTGATGACGATTCGGCCTCGTCATCTTCTGAAAATGCCTCCGTTACTTCAGAGGAGGCCAGAGCAAAGATAAGCACTGCAAGGGAATCCTTGTTAGTGGAAAAGGGGGAAGGCTGGGCGGAGCCGAGTGCTTCTAGGCGCTTGGAACGCGCCCCCTACTATCATCATGTCCCGCCAAGTAAGCGGACTTCTATGACATCCGGTCTTGCCAATTTCAAGCGCAAGACCGTAATGGGTCATGGCTTTTCCTTGTCTGTTCCCAACAAGGATGATACGATAACCTGGCTGACCTTGGCCAGTTATAAGGACCAAGCATTCGGCTGCTACGAGGCGGTCCTCTAGGCTGGTCTACGCTTCCCTCTCCATCCGGCCGTGGAGAGAATACTGGACGGATACCAACTAGGTATTTGGCAACTTGTCCCGAATTCATGGATTAATATCATCGGGTACGTTGCCGCATGTGAAATGCTGGAGGTGGATTCCAGCTTTGAGGCATTCGCCCACATGCATTATCTCAGCCGAGCGCCTGCTAAGGGCGGCGAAGGCTGGTACACCTTGTCCACCTGCAAGGGGTACATGATGGCAGTCGGCAAGGAAAACAAGTGGAAGGACTGGAGAACAAAGTTTTACATAGTCCATTCCTCTGATAGCCGACTGAACCAAAAATACAATAGGTGGAATAAGGATCCGCCCCTCATGGCTGGCAAGAGTGCCTTGCCCCCTCTCCTTAGGTGGGCCCAGGAGGAAATTTTTGACCGGGGTTTGTTCAAAGTGTCCGTTCGGACAAATGAGCAGGGGGAGAAAATAGTCGTCCCCCAGAGCTACATTCCCCTTTACAAGTGGCTAGAAGATGGGGTGTTCTTTGCCGCTTGTGGGCTAAGCTCTGAGAATCCGAGAGGTAGTCGGCTGTCTGATTTTATGCAACCTTTAAATAGCTTTTCAATGTTTGTTTATAAAGTCTAATTCCTTCTTTTGGTGCAGACAAAGCTATGGAAAAGGTCTCGACAAAAAGGAAGCCGGCTGCTGTCTCTGCAGCAAAATATCGCTCGAACGTCCTTAATCGGGCGAGCGACGAGTAGAAAACAGTCGGGACTCCCAAGGTAGCTATTTATAACACCTGGTATATTTTTCAACAAAGGTTAATTTTTGCCCGCCTGTTTTTCTGACGCCTTTCTTTTTGCTCATGCAGAGTGGTTCCACCAGGCCATCTCCCTCCAAGCAATCCCAACCCAAAATTCAGAAAACTAGGGCTGGTGATGTGAGTGCATCCGGCAAGAACCGGAAGCACATTGCTCACAATCCCAAGAAAGGGGACGGCTCTACTCTCGAAGCTGACAAGGAGGTCAGCAAACCGGATGCTACTCAGGCATCGAAGGGTGGCTTTAAGCAACCCAGTACTGCTGTCGGCTCAGCAGGAGAAAAGAGGCGTCACGGGAAGGAGGAGGAGGTTCAGCCGAACGGTATAAACCGCGTCTTTATTGAATTTCTACATCAAGATAGTTTCTTAGAACTTCCTTGACTAACTTTATTTTGCAGCTACTGTGCAAAGGCCGACTGTCGTTCAGATGGCCAAGGAGATGATGAGGGCGCTTGACCTAGAGGACAAGGCGTCCGTAAGAGGAGTCAGCACCCTTAACTTGGATGCCATCTTGGGGAACCTCTGTGAGGTAAAAAGTTAGCTTAATTTTCTTATTATTTAAGCACATATCCGACTGGTCTTGACCATTCGGCTCTTTTCTCATTTTCAGGCTATGCTGCGCATCTAAGGGCTAAGAAGGCCAATCCAGGAGAAGTCTAAAGAGGTAACAGCCGCTAAAGCTCGAGCCAAGTCCGCCTTAGATCGAGCTCAATTTGAAATTGGTCAAAATGAGCTTCTGACCCTTGATATGATGTATTCCCAGGCGGATGCCAACCTGTAGGTAAAGAAGGACCTGGATTCGGCTCGCTCCAAAATCATTGACCTTAAGGCCGAAATTAAAGGTCTTAAGGACAAGCTTGAGCCTCTTCAAGAGGCCAAGAAAGAGGCCGAGAAGGCCAAGGAGCGGGTTGGCCGCCTGGAGGTGCGCCTGGTGAACCAGGAGAAGCAGCTGAAGTCCAAGTTCAAGTCCCGAGCTGAGGAGGAGAAGGAGGCCCTTGTTAAACAAATGATGGAGGACTATGAGGCCATCATGCGGATGGCATGGGAGGCAGTACAGCCGGGTGCTGACTATAGCACCTGGAAATCCATGTTTGATCAAGAAAATGAGGATTTCAATGTTGAACTTCTTCGCCAATCTGAAGAGGAGGCAAAAAAGGCTGATGCTGAGGGCGAAGAGGCCGACTCCTCATCAGGCTCTTCTGGGGACGAGGAGAATGATGAAAATGCGGAGCAACCGGCAGGTGATGATGCGGCTGCCAATGTTGATAACTCCCTTGCCCCTTAAGCTTTTTATAAGTTCTTTCTGCGTCCGAATGGCCATTTATCTCATCTTCCGGCCTGCGTGCCGAGTGAATGTGTATCTTTACCGACCGAGGGGTCGGGTAAATTAACAATTTCTCTAACTTTGCCAGCAAACAATCTTACCCAGTCGTCTGGTGGCGATTGGACTTTTTAATTTGAAATCATTCGGCCGTTTGGATGAAGTTATTCATATTGTTGTTCTTTAAATTTTTTCATTGCATGTTTTTTGGCTAATTATTATAACCTATATACCATGCGAATGTTCTTGCCCCTGGACGGATGTCGAGTGGTTTCGGTTGATTGGATTGATTGGCTTAGAAATTATTGATACTTAGAAGAGTATGCATTGTTTCTAAGTCAATCAATCACTATGGTGATTGCCCCAAACCACACGACAGACGACCATCTGAGCTAATGAATAATTGTTTTCATTCGGCCATTGGCACAAACGAAATACAAAATTCTGACTTAGCAAATTTGCTAAAAAGAAAACCTTCGCCTGTTTTGCCCCAAGAGCTAATAGCAGGCGCATTCGGCCATAAGCCTCGTCGAGATAAGATGCTAAGTTTTAACTTAGTCTTAATTTTACTTAAGAAGAATAATCCGCCTGTCTTGCCCCAAGAGCAAAGAACAGGCGCATCCGACCCATAGGTCTCTTTTTTAATCTGCTAAGTATTTTAGCTCTTTTTTTTCGTAAGTAATTGTCCGTATGTCCTGCGTTTGGGCAGAAACAGGCGTATCTGGCCAAAGGCCTCATAAGTTAACTTAACTTGTAGATTAGCAAAATTTTCCTCCTGTCTTGCCCCAGTGCAAAAACAGGCACATTCGGCTTAATGCCTCAATAGCCTCTACTTATGAAACAATGACCCTTTTCCGACTGTGCTGGAACAGTTAGAAAACTCTGGCCTTTTAGATTTCACTTTCGATTAAATCAAACGATTGCGAATGATGTCTTAGCATTCGGTAGGGCCGCTTGATGTATTCGTAGAGCAATGTGCCACCCAAATAGGAGATGCTTCTCCTCGACGAATTCGCCCGAATGGACGTCGCCGGTTATCTGACTCATGTTGGAGCAGACGGTCATACTCATGTTGGAGCAGACTGTGACCGTTCGACCTCTATTTGTTTAATAACATCCGGCCATTGGCCTTAAAATGATTTTATCTGGCCTTAGGCCTTTTAAAGAATTAAGCAGATATTCGTTAAGTGTTGGCATAAACTTAAAGATTTTCGTAGGAACGACTGCTTTAAAGCAGTTGGCTCCTTCGGAGAGATTAGGGCGTCTGCTGTTGGGACAGACGCTTTCCAAATACATTGGCCGTCTGTATTTTGTGCAGGCAACGCTAATAAAAAAGACAAGTTGGGAAATGAAGGCATATTCTCATTAACAAAATTTGAAATGACAAAATTTGAGGTATTTACATTCGTACTTAGAAATAGTACTTTTTCAAGTTATCTACATTCCAAGTTCTAGGTAGCTGCCTACCGTCTGGTTCTTCCAGGCGATAGGTGCCGTCTCTTACTTCCTCATATATTCGGTAGGGGCTTTCCCAATTTGGGGTTAGCTTTCCCTGCTCATTCGCCCTACCGACTGCCTCCATTTTCCGTAGCACAAAGTCCCCCACTTAGAGAGGACGCTTGTGTACTCTTTTGTTGTAAGCCCGAGTCATTCTGAGACGGTAAATCTCATGGCGCAAGGCAGCATTGCCCCTGCGCTCTGGAAGTGAGTCCAATGCCAGCCGCATGGCCTCCCAGTTTACTTCTTCATCATATAACATGACTTAAAAAGTCGGTTCATAGTGTTCAATGGGCAGGACAACTTTTGCACCATACACCATGAGGAATGGGGTTTCTCCAGTCGCCCCTTTAGCAGTTGTTCTGATGGACCAGAGGACGTGTGGTAATTCATCTGCCCAAAGGCCACCAGCCCGTTCAATTTTCTTTTTAATCCCGTCTGAGATTAGCTTGTTGAAGGCTTCGACCTGGGCGTTTGCTTGAGGCCGGCCGACTGATGCAAAGAAGCTTGAGACCCCTTGGTCTCCCAGCCAAGTCTTGAGTTGAGGCGTCTCAAATTGAGGACCATTGTCAAAAACCATAGACATGGGCACCCCAAAACGAGTGATAATATTCCTCCAGATGAAGGAAATGACATCTTTTGTCTTGATGTTTTTGACCGCCTCCACCTCTACCCACTTGGTAAAGTAATCCACAGCTACCAATATGTAGCGCTTGCCGCCTGGTGCTGCTGTGTAAGGCCCAAGTATGTCCATGCCCCATTTGGCAAAGGGTATTGGGCTGTGGATGGCCGTTAGGTCTGTGGCCGGACGATGGACGAGCTTGCCAAACTTTTGGCACTTGTCACATTTTTTGACCATTTCCATGGCATCCGACTCCAGAGTAGGCCAGAAATAGAGTCGCTTGGCCTTGGCAGCTAAAGACCTGCCGCCTATATGGGAGGCGCAGAAACCCGCATGCAAATCTTCGAGGACCTCTTTACCCTTCTCTAGGGTAACACACTTCAACAGGGGTTTCAAGAAACCAGTTTTGAAGAGTTCTCCTTGTCTCAGCTCGAAGTTTTATGCTTTCTTCTTCAGAACAGCCGCCTCCTGGGGTGAATCAGGGAGCGTGCCGTCTGCAAGATAAGCCTGGATGTTGTCCATCCAGGTAGAGCTTCGGTCGAGAATTCCAATGGGGTCTTCATTAGATATACTTCTCTTTTCCATGACCTCCTAGAAAACCGACCGAGGTGTTTCACAGGAGGCGGGTGATGCTAGTTTTGACAGAGCATCCGCCTGATTGTTTGAAGATCTGGGCACCTGAGTTAGATGGAACTCCTCAAGTGTCCCAACTTCACTTTTGACCGCCTGTAAATATTTTATCATGGCCAGATGAGTGGCCTCGTACGTTCCATTGACCTGGAGTACGACCAGTTGAGAATCGGAGCAGGCGTCAATTTTCTTTGCCCCTGCCGCCTTGCAATACCGAATGCCGGCTAGTAGGGCCTCATACTCGACCTCATTATTAGAGACCTGGAACTTGAACCATAGTGCATATTCATAATTATCCCTCAGGAGATTGACAGATAATCCCTGCACCACAGCCGTTCGCAGTGGAGCTCCCGTCCACATACACTTTCCAAACCTGGTCAGTATTGTCCGGTGCAACCGGCCTTGTCATTTCAACAATAAAGTCGGCGAATGCTTGCCCCTTTATTGCCTTCCTTGGTCCGTAAGTGATTTCTAATCCTTGCATTTCAATCGCCCATTTAAGCATTCGTCCAGAAGACTCCAAAGTTGTGAGCGGCCGCTTGATCGGTTGGTCAGTATAAACCTCTACCGCATGTGCTAAGAAGTAGGGTTTTAGCTTCTTGATGGCCATGTAAAGGGCAAGGCCAAATTTTTCAACCATGCGTACCGAAGCTCTGCGTTCCTAAGAACATGGCTAATGAAATACACCGGGAGCTGGATGCCGTCTCTTTCAGCTAAGAGAACGGCACTGAGGGCATGATCAGAGACGGCTAAATACATGAATGGCTTTTGTTTGGGCAAAGGGATAACAAGCCTCGGCAAAGAGTGTAGATGAGTTTTCAGCTTCTGAAAGGCCGCCTCTGCATCGTCCCCCCATTCAAAGTTGGTCTTCTTTTTGATTGCCTGGAAGAAGTATAGACACTTGTCGCCTGACCGACTGAGGAATCTCCCCAAGGCCGCCAGGCAACCTGTTAACTTTTGCACTTCCTTCATAGTACGGGGCGACTGCATGTCGATTACCGCCTGTATTTTCTCAAGGTTGGCCTCTATTTCCCTTTGGTCAATCCAAAATCCGAGAAACTTCCCAGACTCAACACCAAAGACACACTTTATTGGGTTTAACATGACCTTGTGCCGCCTGAGTGTGGAGAATGTTTCTCGGAGATCAGCAAGATGATCCGCCTGTTGTTTGGATTTGACTATCATGTCATCAATGTACGCCTCTACATTCCTTCCGATTTGATTAATGAAGACTGTATTAATCATTCGTTGGAAAGTAGCAGGCGCATTCTTCAAACCAAACTGCATCACCGTATAACAGAACAACCCCTGATCAGTGACGAATGCCGTCTTTTCTTGATCTTTTTTCCAAAGGGGGATCTGATGAAAACCTGAATAGGCGTCCATAAAACTCATCAGGGCATGTCCGGCTGTTGAATCGACCAGACTGTTGATCTTAGGCAGTGTATAGCTATCTTTTGGACATGCCTTGTTGAGGTCTGTGTAATCAACATACATGCGCCAAGTTCCATTCGGCTTTTTTACTAACACAACGTTAGCTACCCACTCAGGGAAATTGCACGGCCGAATGAACTTGGCGTCCAGCAACTTTTTAACTTCGGCGGCTGCCGCCTGACTTCTTTCCTCGCCATGGTTTCTTTTCTTTTGCCAGATGGGCTTTTTTTTAGGATCCACGGCGAGTTTGTGGACAGCGAGATCCGGGCTGATGCCTGGCATCTCTTCCACTTCAAAGGCAAAGATGTCTTTGAATTCTCTCAATAGCTGGTGCAGGCTCTCATCCAGCTTAGCAAATGCAACCGTCCCCACCTTAACCGTCCACTCTGGGCGACTGTCGTCCAGAGGGATATTAATGTGTTCGCCAGCAGGCTGGGGACGGAGATCATCTGACCATTCCCCAGTCAGTGATTGCTATTGTTTTTCATTTTTGACCACCACCAGCTGATCAGTCTTTCTTTTCTTTCCAGCTGGTGGGGCCGACTGTTCTTCCTCGACATCGTCGAGGTTGATCATTTGCTTGCCTCGGCCGGATGATGTGGCCGCGGGCTTGACGTTCGAGAGATAACACTCTCGAGCCGTCTTCTGGTCCCCATTGAGGGAACCGACTGTTCCATCATCCTTCTCATACTTGAGTAGCATGAGAGCAGGAATGCTGACAGCCTTACACTCATTTAGAGTGGGTTGGCCAAAGATGAGGTTGTAAGCTGTGAGCTCTTCAACCACTAGGAAACGGATGGTCATGTGCCAACTGTAGGCGTCGCTCGAAGTGCGCCTACGTTAAAAGCATGTGGTGAATATGCTTGGCACTCATAAGAAGTAGGAATTGACATAATACGATTAGGGACAAGGAAAGTAGGGAGCCGCCAACAAGTTTTTAAGGAACTTGTAAACCGTTCACGGATCATAAAAAGGCAACCACGATAAGGGATAACGATAGGCAACAACGATTGACCCGTGAAGGTTACACCCCATTCATAATCCATGAGATTACTAACTCCATATGGTTCGGAACCACGAAAGGAGGATCGGGAATGATGGTACGAAGTGACTCATGGAGTCACATTCGCCCGTATTGGCCTCTACTCGATTCTTATATTGAAAAGCATTCCTGTGATCTCAAAGGCATACAAACAATAATTCAATTCGCTCCAAACTATTATTTAACTAAATTGGTGAAACATTAATGCACACATAATTCTAAAATATTTGTGATCACTTCAATTAATAATAAGATTAAAAGGATCCTAAACCGGTTGTCCAAATTATCTTATTAGGCGTGATTTTCAATTACATATTCCCTTTAACATGCAATACGATGATCAACAATAGAATAACATTAATATTAAAACCAATTTAATCACAATTTCAACAACATAAAATCGTTAGAAAAATAATAGAAATAAAAGGAGCATGATCCTTACTTCGATTCTGTTTGTTTGCAACTACAAAATAATAAACGAGTTAGTAACTTCAAGGAAATAATAAAACGATAACTAAATTAAAATAAATAAAATAAAGTTGATTTTGGGGCCAAACCCTCAAACAGTTCTACCTTTCACGCCTTGGTTTAAGGACAGAACCTCGAGTAAAATATGGACTCCTTTGAGTACTTGAAGAAGGAATTTTGAAGTGAAAAGGGTAGGCTAGTGTTTAGGCTAAAGCATAGAAGAGAGAAAATAAAATTAGAGAATTACTCGGTGCCCCCGTTCATCAGAAATGAGGGGGGTATTTATAGGAAAAATGTGCTGAGGGAGCACACGGAACCCTAAAATGATAAAAACCCTAAAAAAGTATCCCATGACACGGGAAGCTCCACCGTCAGACGGTACACTTTCCCGTGACACGGTACACTTTTGGCGTGACGCGGGAAATTTTCAGAAAACGGGATAGAAAACGCGTCAAGGGTTTACGCGGAAAAGACACGGATTGTCCCGTGTCACGGCAGACCTCCCGTGTCACGGGAAATCCCACCGTCATACGGGAAGGATTCCCGTGACACGGTAGGTACCTGCCGTGGCGCGGGAAATTCCTTCCTGTTTTTCCGTCTAAATACATTTTTAACCATAATTTCCTTCGGCATTTTAAGTGCTGATTGACAATTTCGGGCCTTTTATGACTTTTTATTATTCGGGCTAAAATAAGAAAATAATTAAATAAAAATAAATAAAGGGTTTGGGCCAAAAATAAATAATAAAACAATAAAATAAAAAAGGTTTGGGCTAAAAATTAATTAATAAGTTTGGGCTGAAATTAAAACTATGTTTTTACCAAACATCAAGACTAATCCATGGACTGTTCAAAAATATGAATTTAATAAAATACGATTTTTTAAGCACTCTCGGGATTAAATACTAAACCCGACCAATAGTGGCGGTGAAAGGTTGTTCATCATCGGGTTTGGTTTTGGGGAGACATTTTTAGGTGTCTACACCGACCGTCTCCCCTGTTCCCCAGGCGGACATGTAAGTCAATTCGTCCGACTGGGTGCACAAGTCCTCCCCCAAACCCAACAAGGGTGTGGGAGACCTCCATCATGCTATCCGGTTTGTATTTGAGATTGGATAAGCATATGAGGCTGATGAGGTACGAGGAGCTTCCTGTGTCAATCAAAATTCGACCAACCAGCTGGTTGGCCACCTTGCATTCAATGACCACAGGGTCATCATGCGGCCGACGGACTTTGCCTCTGTCCTGCTCGGTGATGACAACTTTAGGGAAGGTGGATGTGCCTACCGCCTCTCCTTCCTCAACAGAGTTGACTATCTTTCTCAGATGGTCCTTGGTGCCCCGAATGGTCGGGCCACCCCCGGCAAATCCGCCTGCTATTGTGTATACCGGATCTTCATCAGTTTCGGCACTCACAGCAGGCTGAGGAGTCTTTTTCTTGGACTGCCCCGGATTTACCTTTGAAGCCACTTTGGACTTCACATAGGACTTCAGCTGTCCTTTGTCGGCCAGACGGTCGAGCTCCCGCTTGAGACTGAAGCAGTCGTTCGTGTCATGGCCGACATCCTCATGGAAATGGCAATGCTTGTTTTTATTCCGATTTTCAGCGGAACCCTTCATAGGGGTCGGCTTCTCAAGAGTCAGCCGATCCTTAATTTCCAAGAGGATGGAGCAGCAGTCCTTGTGGAACTCGTACCTTGGAACGTACGGTTTCCACTCTTTTTTCTTCTTCTGGGCCGATTGATTAGAGTTATCAATGGCCCAAATTTGTTTTTTCTTTTTGCTCTCTTCTGGCTTAGGAGCCGGCTGAGCAGGCCGACTCTCCTTCTGTCGGTCGGACTTCTTAGGGTCCGACTACTTATTGGAGGAGCAGAGTTCGGTCACCTGTATATAGGCTTCCGCCTCTCGTAAGGCTCCCTACAAAGTGAAAATTTGTTTGCGGACGAGTTCATACTTAAAAGTAGACCCGTCCTTCAGACCCTTAAAGAAGTCTGTGAAGGCGACCTCATCAGACAGTCCATGAATCTAGATTCGTACCAGATTGAACCGCCTGACATAGGAACGCAGGCCTTCTCTATCTCCCTGTTGTACATTGCCCAAATCAAGGCTTGTCTTTTTTGCAGGGATGTTCATAGAGAAGTTTGAAGCGAACAAGAACGCAAGCGTCTTGAAGATATTAATACAACCAGCCGGCAGATTGCCAAACCACTGTTGGGCTATGCCCTTCAGGGTGGCTGGAAAGCAACGACACCATGCGGCATCATCCAACCCCTGTAAATACATGAGGTTGGTGTATGCTAGCAGGTGGTCTTCTGGGTTGGAGGTCCCATCATAGGTTCCAACCAGAACATTTTTAACCTTGGCCGGCTGTTCGGCTTCGGTTATTTCCCCGGAGAAGGCAGAGGGTTGATCTCCAAGGTGTTGCAGCCTGAGCTGCAAGTCCATCGGCTGATAGCCGTATGCCGCCTGGCCTCCAAAGAGGGCAGGCTGTAAGTAAGGTAAAGCTGGCGGCTGGTACAATGGCGGAGCCATGTACTGGGCCGACTGGATCACATGAGGACCAGACTGAACCCGTGGGCTGCTTGTTGGGGTCTCATGTACAGACTGGGAATACCTCACAGAGGTATTCCGAAAGCTATCATGGTAGGTCGACGTTGAAGCCGACTCTGATAGCTGGGTCTTCTTCTGCTCAATGTATTGTCGAGCATCAAAGAATGTTTTCTTGCTACCATCCGGCTATATGTGCCGGATGGCCTTTCTTGTGCCCGCTTCTGGAAAACGGAGCCTGGTGAGGTCAAATTGGGGCCGAGCCTTCTCCGTAGGGGCAGGATGAGGAGTCGGCTGACGGTCCCTGACCGACTTCTGTTTGCCAGCTTGGGCTGGATTCTTGGCCGACTGCTCCTTTCTATGAGTAGGCGACTTCTTGGAGGCGAGTTGTTTGATTTCACCCCTGAAACTGCTCAGGAGTTTCATGAGTTCATCTCGAGTGACGGGAGTCGATCCTGCCGCCTGGGAAGGATCACCCGTCCGCACAAAGGTCTTTTTTGGCTGACCAACAGTTTTGCTTGGCCCCGCCTGTTCAATGTGAAGCTCCCGCCTGAGATGAGGGACCCGTTAGGATCCACATAGGTTTCGACGTCAGCGTCGTCCCTTGAGTCATGGTCCGTCTGGACCACTATGTCTTCTAGAGGCCGATTGGTCTTAGGATTCGGTACAGGGACTTGTGAAGCCATTTCAGAGGTACTCTCCCCACAGACGGCGCCAAATGTTTCGAGGGTTTTTATCCCTTGAGAGAGTTACAACACTAAGATTTGATTCAGCAAAGGGCGCCTGTACCTGCAAAGCAAACGGACCGTCGGATGGTCGGTGGTCCGCCTCTGAAGATTAAGTTAGTAAGTATTCGGAGTAAAACGTGCAGAAATAAAGTTATCTGCTCGGATTCCAAGCTTAGGTAAGGTGGTGTCTGTTTCTTGAAAACGACAGCTTTGTAATAAATGTGAAAGTGACGTGTTGTCTCGTATTGCGTGTATTCCTGTCATAAATCTAGGAACTGTCCCTATTTATAGGGTCTTTTTGAAAAGTGTGCCCTCCCTAGGATCTGATGACCTAGGGATTAGGTCACGCCGTAAAACGACGCCTCAAGGTTTGGGCCCTTGAAGGCCGCCATTCCATAAGCAATGTCTGAGTGACGCGTGTCACTGAGCCCAAAAGGCTTTTGGGCATCTCTTAGGGTGACACGTGTCACCCTCTTAATGGTCCATGCTGGATCATCAATCTTCTCAGAACGGGGGAATGTCTGCCTACCACGTGTCACCATCTCAAAGGTCTAGATGGCACCCCTTCTAATGACACGTGGCGGCTTCCGATTGGGCCACCTGGCCGGGTATAAAAATACCCAAATCACGCGTCATTCGATATGTACAAGGTACTCTTGACCATGGTTTGCATCTTTATCCATAATCTATTTCTACACTTGTATCATATACAGATGCTGATTGGGGTGGGTGCCCCGATACGCGACGTTCCACATCTGGATATTGTGTGTTTTTGGGTGATAATTTGATATCTTGGTCATCTAAACGACAGGCTACTCTCTCCAAGTCTAGTTGTGAAGCAGAGTACAAAGGTGTGGCTAATGTAGTTTCGGAGTCATGTTGGCTTCGTAATTTGTTGTTGGACTTGCATTGTCCGATTAAAAAGGCAACCTTGGTTTATTGTGATAATGTGAGTGCTATTTATCTTTTGGGTAATCCAGTGCAAAATCAACGTACTAAGCATATTGAGATGGACATTCTTTTCGTTCGTGAAAAGGTGGCTAGAGGTGAAGTACGAGTCCTTCATGTTCCATCTAGGCACCAAATCGCAGACATCTTTACAAAAGGACTACCTCGGGTATTATTTGAAGATTTCAGAGATCGCTAAGTGTCCGTCCTCCTCCCGCTTCGACTAAGGGGGTGTGTTAAAATATATTAGTATTAATATATCTTTGACTTAGTATATATGTATATATTCGATTTTCCTAACTTGTAGCTTAGCATATATTTTGGTGTATAGCTATCCCTTGATTTGTGGCTTAAGATAAGCATGTAATGTGTATATATTCAAAGCAAGTCTAATGGAAAACTCACGGATTACATTTCCTTCAAGTTTGCCCTTGGAGAGGATCCCCTAACTTGCCTCTTGGATTAGGGGCAGAGTTATCTGAAGCCATTGAGGCTTTTGTACTATGTTGTCTCGTTATGATAATGCTTTAATAATTACATCTATCTCACATTTTGGTCAGCCAAATTTCCTCCTTAAGTTTATGTACTGAACCTTTAGACTCGGCATACCTCATTTAATTTTAGGGAGAATCATATACACGGAATTTGATTACAGGTTTATAACTTTAACCAAATACATTAATACACAACTACACATTCATATTACTCATATTTCACTTTATAACATAAATTAACTGTTTATGTCTTTATTTTTGAAAAGAAAGTACTACTTCCTTTATACACACACATACTTATACATATACAAAGTAATAATTAATTTTTTCATATAAAAGAAATAGTTACGTTCTCAACTAGTAACATAACAACTAATCAATTAAATCCAGACCGAATTACATAGGGTTTCGATTTAAAGATGATTCTATCATGCTCTTCCAAATCGTCTTCCTCTTTGTTGATATGAACGTAATGCCTTAACAAATTCATCTTCTCCAAAATCAGGCCAAAGAGTATCAGTGAAATACATCTCACTATAAGCTGATTGCCAAAGATAGTAATTACTTATACGTAATTCGCCGCTTGTTCGAATGAGCAAATCGGGTAATGGCATGTCCGTAACATTAGTTTGAAGATGTTCTTCAAACAAAGACTTGGTTATATCTTCGGGTTGAAGAAGGCCATCCTTCACTTTGGTAGCAATGTTTTGACAAGCATGTACTATATCATTTTGACCACTGTAACTCATTGCTAAAACAAGATGAATCCCTTTGTAGTCTTTTGTTTCTTCTTCGATTTCTTCAACTGCTTTTCTTAAGGAATCAGATAGTGGAGATCTATCTCCAATCACAGAAACTCGTCCTCCATATCTGTTTATTTTATTATGTTAGCTCAAGAAAACTCTAAGGATTTAAAAAAATATTTATGGTCAAAGTTATACTTTAAAAAAATGAAATTAAAGTTGCATATATAAGATAGAAGCAAATATTCATGAAAGAGAGCGAGTGTGAAAGCTGATACTCTATTTGTGTTTTAATAGGTGTTACACTTTGACCAAACACGCATGTGAATACACAACTTTAACCATTAATTTATCTTATTATATATTAGTAAAATTATAGAAGAATTCATATTACGAAAGTATACATTATAATGAATCCAACAATAAATTATACAATGACATTTTTTTTATATTGGTAAATTAATCAAGTCATAATCATTACGTGAATAGAGAAAAAAGTAAAACACTCATTAAAACATGGACAGAGTAGTGTGCAACCACTCCTCATTAAAATAATTAATCAAGATGTCAGGAGTACTCGCACTATTTTTAAATAGAATGTCTGGGTGTTAGTATAGCCTTTCAATTACTACTTATAAGACAAGATGAGAATTGATTCCAGGATCACCTGAAATCGGGAGGAGATATCTAACCATTTAAGCTATCCCTCACTCTCATAATTAAGACTAAGGACTTGTTCTCTTTAATTCAGTTTAGCTCCAATCAATTCAGTTCAGTAAATCGGAACATGTCCTAAAGAGTTACTAAATCAAGTGTGTTGGTTGGATTCAGATCAAATCTTTTAAAGTCGGGTCATATCAAATTTTGGTTATATAAGAACTTTAATTAGGTCTATTGTGGGATCAGATTTATTTAATTAGGTCAATTCGTGTATTTTCAAGTTATTCTCAAGCTTAGCATGCATGTCCAATTCAGTTGCTAAACTTGGTAAAATAGAAATACGTTAACTATATGAATACATAAAAATTCTAAGTAATTATAAGGTGCTCTTTACCTACGACAATTGCGTAGTAGATAGTACTTCAATGATCCTTCGAAAAGTTCGAGCAAGAAGTCAACTTCATCCTTGTATAAACAACAAAAACACATACAATATACGAATTAATTGAGGTGTTATATACTTAATCTTATTTTATCTTAATGTGAATAGTTTATATCTTTTACATAATAATGTACTAACATTCACTGGACAAACTGTTGAATTAATAATATTAAACATAAAACTACTAAAGTGATGAGAGAATAAAACAAACAACAAATTTTCTGACTAATTCAATACTCTCATAAAAATATTTAATACATACTGAAGAATAAATAGCAAATTCAATAACTAGAGTAGCCTAAAACTTAGGAACATAATTCCACTATCCTATGATCTTAGCAACGTAACAAATTGACTCACTAACAAAGGTTTACTGACAACACCTTAAACTAATAATTTCTTAACAATACACCACTATCATTATTTGCGCCCAACTAAATGTTATACATAGCCCTTAGGGCTACATATAAACATTAAATTTACACTTGAAAATCGTAAAAAGTTAAGAAATCATCAAAATATAAACATTAATAACACTGATTTACGCGTGTTTTTCTCATGAATTCCTAATTTTATACAATTTCCAAGAGTATATGTCTTTATTTTCTTAACAATACATGGACTTTATTTTCTTATCTGAATTTATTTAAATTTACTAATATGTCTTTTATAGAATGAAGGTGAAAAGAACACAAAAAATCCTTAGAAATCAAACTCACCTTTGGACGAAGCCAGTTCTCAGATGAGAACATAAAAAGCGAGATAATAGGAATATTCCATCTTCGACACAGAGTAATAATCTCCCCTAAAGTCGCGAGACCAGCTTCATAGCCTTCAACAGGTATAAGCCCTCTCTTCTTAGCCCACCTCCGATTCCCATCCAATATCATAGCCACATGCCGCGGCATCAATTCGCGTTGTAGCCCCTTTGGTAGCTCACCATCACCTTCAATATTACCATCCAGCTTTAATGCTGATGATAATATGTTCACAAATTCCCTTTTATACACTTGTTCTTGTTTCTTTTTGAGAAATAGGAATAATGGCATGCTTAAAATCCAACTTGGGATTATTGCCATGATAATTGAGCATATTTTTATTAAGATTCTCATGTCTCCAATTGTTTTTCTCTTTCTTTGAGTTTTAGAATTGGTTGGTTTTTTCTCCTAGGGGTTTATTCTAAATCAACTAATGTCATGAGTATATATAAGCATAAAATATAAGCTTATGCCTTAAAATTGCTACATGCATGATTTCATTAAGTAATTTGTTGCGTTGACCTTTTGAGGCATGTGCTATAATGAGTTGTGAGTCTTGCAATTGGAAGCAGAAAAACTGATTCTATTGACCTAACCTTGAAAAAAATAATTCTGATTCAGATTTTAACTTATATGGTTACAATAGTTAGTATGACTCAAATTTAAAATAGACCCGACCTGACCTTACTGACTCCGACGATATAGACACTCGAATTGACAACCATACTTGTGAATGATCTATTGTAAATAGTGAAGTTATTATTTGTAAAGCACATAAATGTTGAAATTCAGAGAAAGACAAACATGTACTACAAGGTATTAAACACACTCATGAAATTTAGGGCGTGTTAGACACTAGTTTTTAAGTAGCGTTTAGGTAGCTTTTAGTGGTTTGACTTATTCAAATCATTACTTAGTAAAAAATATGAGTGGTTGGCAATGTAGTAGTGAGAGTAGAGTTTAGTTGTTGGAGTAGATGTTGTGAAAAATTAATTTTATTAGCTTATGTGAAAAGCTAGGTAACTGTTAGAATTTTTCTTTTATATTTGTAGAATTTTACAGCTAACAGCCAGTAGCGAAGCCTGAATTATTAGGGGGGGGGGGGGAGGGGCAAGATCATATATGTGTATGTATAATTTTATAACTATTAAGTTGATGACATTTGCTAAAAAAAAAAAGCAAATATTGTTAGTTACAAAATTTGATCTCTTCACATCTTGTCCACTATTATATGGAAAAAAACCAACTCCTCTACACCAAACTTTATGACAATTAATTATAAACAAATTTAGTTTTTATCTTGAGCCAAGGGGAGGCCAAGGCTCCACCAGTCCCCTCTGGGTCCGCCCTTGCTAACAGCTAGTCAACAGCTAGGTTACCAAATACTCAGACTTGATTATTTATTTTCACAGTAACATCTAGATGATAATTAACAGCTACACATACAACCAACATCTGTTATCACAGCTAACAACTACATTTACAGCTACACTTTAACGAACACACCTTTGAACTACTTCCGTCTAAAAATAATTAAATTATTGATTATTGACACTATTTACTTGTTTTATTCTGACCCTAATATTCTCAAACTATCAACTTCATATTTATGACTATCAATGGTCAAAGTAAAAATGAATAAGTATAGAGAAAAACAAATACTCCGTAACTAACTAGAGCTACAAATAAGATTTATGCAGAGAGTGAGGTATAGCTCAAGCGGTTAGAGCTTCCCTCCCGATTACAGGAGATCCTGGGATCGATTCTCACCCCCGCCCTTTGTGGCTCTCTAAACACCAAAAAAAAAAAAAAAACAAATAAGATTTATGCATCACAACATTCACATGATCTCAACAACTAAGATTTACAATTATTTTAAGTGGAAGATTTGAGGATCGATCTACTATATATCTACATATCTTACATATGACTTAATCACCTAATTATTAAACGTGTGTTCCAAACTTCCAATACATAAGGAACTGTTTTGAATCTTCATTCAGCCCACAATTAATTTATGTACTTAGGAGGGGTGGATGACTCTTGATGATACTATGTGATCAGATGACTAGATCAATCAAAAGTTTAATCTAATTAATGATTATCCTTATATATTCAAATGTCTGTGTTAAATACAAATCTGATTTGCACCCGCAAATCAAGAGAAAGAGTCCACTTTACAAGTTCAAAGGAAGGTCCATTACAAAATGGTGTATGGCAATAGGAGGAGTAACCCCTTAGCCTTATAAAGTGTTTAACTCTCTCTTCTTTCATCAATATGGGCACTTACCTGTGTTATTTAGTAGGATATACTTCAACACCCTCCTCACACGTAAGGTCCCTTTAACTCAAGGATCACATCATTTAATTCAATTTGGCCCAAAATATTTAATGTCATTAAAGGTCCCTAATCGTGGAACTTGAGTTTGGAGGAAGAAAAGAGAAGAGAGAAAAGGAAACCATTAAAGTAGTAGAGCTTGAGTTTGGAGGAAGTGAGAAAATGAGAGTATTATTTTGTAGAATGAAATTTAACAGTATGTGGCTACTTCACATATAAGCAATAAATTAAATTATGTGCATTATGACAATGATCAAATTGGCTGGGTTAACTTAACGCATAAATGGGGTTATTCTTTTAAACAAGTAGTGGAGTTATGAATAATACTTTAAAAAACGGGGTTACTCGAATGGATGAATTGGGTTAAGTTTTACAAAATTAACTGATGTACGTACTCTATCCGTATCATAATAATTGATACATTTGACTTTTTTTTTCCACAACTTTGACCAATTTTTATTTTTTATTTTTTTATTTTTTTGATAAACTTGACCAATTTTTTTTTTTGATATTACATAAAACAATATTTTAAATAAAAATTTGGTTTTCCAATAATCTACTTCGTATTAATCTTCTAAAATTTTTTCCTCAATTTTATGTGTAGTATACGACATTAGCTTTTTGTTGTTGTTGTTGTTGTTGTTCCCCTTCCCTTTTATTGGTAACTAGTAGAGGTGTCCACCGTGCGAGTCGTGCGAGCTGGGTTAGGGTTAGGTGGGTCGCGGGTTGGGGTTTCATGACACACGGCACGACACACGTAGGGTAGGGTGGGCCGGGTCGTGGGTTGGGTCGGAGAAGTTGGACACACCAGGGTTAGGTTCGTGGGTTAGACGAGTCGTGGGTGGGTCGAGCTGGGTTTGTGGGTTAGACGGATCGTGGGTGGGTCGAGCTGGGTTTGTGGGTTAGACGGGTCATGGGTGGGTCGAGCTAGGTTCGTGGGTTAGACGGGTCAAGGTGGGTTAGTGAGTTAGGGTGGGTCGAAGGGTGGGTTAGTGGGTTAGGGTCGGGTGGGTTTGTGGGTTAGGTGGGTTAGGGTCGGGTGGGTTAGTGGGTTAGGGTCGGGTGGGTTTGTGGGTTAGGTGGGTTAGGGTCGGGTGGGTTTGTGGGTTAGGGTCGGGTGGGTTCGTGGGTTAGGGTCGGGTGGGTTGTGTGGTGTTTTAATTTTTACAAAATTAACAATTTGATGGCTTGCTCTTAATTAAGATGCCTACGTATCCTTATATTATAAAATAAGGAATCAAAGCCAGCGTACTTCTTATATTGTACTTCTTTTGAAATTTGGGGGGGGGGGGGCTTGGACCTATCTTTAGAAAACTAAAATTTAATTTTGCAATTAAATTGTAATTTTCGAAAAATAAGTTGCCTACGTATCCCGAAAGAATCAAAGCCCACGTAGTTCTTAGCGTACCTGATTTAGACTTTTCTAGCCACCCATGTTTGTTGCATCATCATCCCCGGAAGCTGCATCATCCGTTGACGACTCCAATATCATCACAGGATCATCTTCATCGTCTTCGTCTTCCTTTAAACCTTGAGTTCTTCTTTCAGCTTGATCCCAATCTTTCTTACAAACACAAATTTGAATGCTTTCCGGAGTTAAGCGAGATCTTTTTTCATCTAACACTCTTCTACCTGCACTAAAAGCAGACTCGGAAGCAACAGATGAAGCGGGAACTGCAAGTATATCTTTTGCAATTCTCGCCAATATAGGAAAACTTTTTTTATGTTCTTGCCACCATTTTATAATTTGAAAGTTGTTGTTGGTCTCATGTTGATATGACAAATAATCATTAATAGCAAGTGTTGAAGAAGATGATGATGAGAATGATGTAGATGCTTTGTGTTTTTTTTTTCATAACTTTATCAAGAAAACCAAATCTAGAATCGGAAGTGCTAGTAGTAGTTGGTGTTGCCAAATCAAAACCATAAATAGATGCATAATGATCATAAAGGTCTCCCAAAACAGATTTGCATTTGTTAATATATTCACTAACATCATAATCGATACTTAAACTTGTATAATAAAATTCTAAAAGATTTTCCAAACCTTCAGCTTTGACACCGGGGTCAAGAATAGCAGCAATTCCATAAATGATTGGAAATTCACTAAAATAAGTATGCCACTTACGTTTCATGCTATCAAGAACGGGACGAAGTCCATCAATCTTCATATGTTCTTCGATGGTGTGAACAACTTTAACACACTCAATTATGACTAAATGAACGTTAGGCTCATAAATATAAGAGAAAATATGAGTTGCACTATCAAAAGCATTTAAAACATCACGAACAAAAGAAGCATTAGTCCAATGACTTTCGGTTATTAACTCAGTAGGATCAACACGAGTCTCATTGTAAAGTTGGGTCAAAATATCACGATACTTTATAGCATCACTCAACAACTTGAAAGTAGAATTCCAACGGGTAGGGGTATCAATAGACCATTGTCTTTTCTTAAGACCTCTCTCTTTACACATAGCTATGTACTTTCTTCTAACTGACTGAGTAATCCTAATCCATTTTATAACTGTTCTAATTGGGTTTAGCAATGGTTGCAACTCAGCGAGACCCTCTTGAACAGACAAATTCAAAATATGAGCACAACATCTAACATGCAAGAGACTACCACCCAACAACAAATTCAACTCGGAGTCATTTTTCAAATAGTCAATACACTTTGTGTTTGCAGTTGCATTATCAAGAGACAAAGAAAAAACTTTATTATTCAAGTGAAATTCTTTTAAACAATCCAAAATACGAACTTTGATGTTAAAACCGGTATGCCTTTCTTCCATAGCTTGAAAACATAGTATACGTTTTTGAATAAACCAATCATCATCCACCCAATGAGCAGTAATGCAAAGAAAAGGTTCGCCAAAACTAGAAGTCCATGTATCACTTGTAAAACTAACACGACCATCAAAAGTACGAAATAATTCAATCAAACCACTCCTATACTTATAATAAGAAGTTTGTGTATAACGTCTTAGGGTATTTCGGGGGACACGAGTAAATGCAGGTTGTAATGCAACTTTATTAAAATGCTCAACGTTTGCATTTTCACCGTAACTAAAAGGGTATTCATTAGCAATAACTAAAGTACTCATTTCATCAATCATTCTATCTTTATTATAAATGAAAGGTGTACCTCCGCCGGGTTGGTTCATGTATCCACCCAATTGTGTTTGGACGCCACCCCCCGAAGGACGGGGGCCATTTTCGAACAAGTCGTGTTTATTTTGCAAATGCCGACTCAAGGTTCCGGTTCCATCTCCCGTTTTCCAATTATATGACTTGACATTTGCACCTAGCGCCTTGCAAACTAGGCATGTACACGTGAACCTCTTTGGTTGACCAGGTTGCCATCCCGGGGGTGTGACCTCAACTCGTTCAAAATGTTTCCACACCCAAGAAAAATGTGCTCGACCTCTACTTTCACCGCCACCACCTTTCATAAATCAAATTATTAAAATTAATTTTTAAATGCTATTCATGAAAATAAGCTTTTAAATTTTAAATATTTTAATTATACTTATTTAAACGCATTTTTCATGGTAATTAACTAATTGTAAATCATAGAAAATTGGAAACTAAACTAACTTTATAATCATTAATAATAGTTTTTTTAAATATTCATAACAATAAAAATTTAATTAGAAATTACCTTGAGATGAAGGTTGAGATGTTGGTTGCGATGGAGGTGGCATAGTTGAACTTGATGATTGGTGGGACTCGTGGGAGAAATGTTGTGGTGGAGACGTTTGAATATTTTGCCTATCTCCTAAACCATAATCTCCATATTCATTGACAAATTGGTTTAAATTTTCCGTATTAATTTCATACGAAAAATTTGCACCACCACTCCTTTGGCTACCACTTCGACCACCACTTTGACTCCTTCCCATTCCTTCTCTTGAGCTCATTTTTTTTTTGTATGATTACTAATTATAATATGGAGAAGAACTTTTTTTTTTTAGAATCTTAAGAATACTAATAATAATATTAAGGAGATTTTTTTTAACAAAAATATAACTCTATATAACACTTGAGAATTTGAGAACAATAAGAATTTTTAAGTAAGAGAGAAAGAAAGCTTGAATTTGTGTGGAAATTTGAGTGAAATGGAATTGGTATTTATAGGAAAAATAGAATGGATGATCATACACTTAAAAAACTAGCCGTTAGATACAAAAAACTAGCCGTTAGATACAAAAAACTAGCCGTTTTTTTTTTAAAATGGATGTTAGGCCGTGCGGGCCGTGCGGGTCGTGCGAATTGTGCGGGCTGTGCGGGCCGTGCGGGTTGTGCGGGCCATGCGGGTTGTGCCGGCCGTGCGGGTTGGGTGGGTCATGCGTGCGGGTTAGGTGGGTTGGCTCGTGCGGGTTGGGTGGGTCATTCGTGCGGGTGGGCCGTGCGGGCTGGGTTGTGCCAGGTGGGTCGGGTTAGGTGGGTTCACGGGCTAGGTGTGTCGAATTAAATGAGTCAAAACGGGTTGTGCGATTTGGGTCGAATCAAACGGGTTAAACTGAGCTGGGTTGAAATGGGTTGTGTCGAAAATTTTGGACCCACGACACAACCCGGATTAAATCCGAGCTGTGCCGGGCTGTGCCGGATTGAAACCGGGTCGGACCCACGTGACCCACCAGCCGTGCGAGTTAGGGTGGGCTGGGTCCAACCCGGCCCACTGGCCACCTCTAGTAACTAGAAATACGAAGCCTGGCTATTGATAAAAATTACGGAGCATATGACACTAACTTCATTGACTTTATGTCTTTTTGTTATTATACTCAATTCGTATTGAGTCTATTGACCATAGAATTTCTTCATTTGTCTTTTTTATATGTGTAGGCTGAGATTGTAATGAACTAACGACTATTGTGATACATGATTATTCGCAAAAGCTACTAGGAATCTAGGATAGTAGCATTGATCGTATTCCATTAGATATTACCTTATTATTATTATTATTATTATTATTATTATTATTATTATTATTATTATTATTATTATTATTATCTCAAAAACAAAATCATACAACCTACAATAAATTAGTGGGAAGCCGAGATACAATCTGGGCCCCCACTCCTCTAGCTATAGCAAATCCTACCCTAGTGAAGATATGAGCTGCAGCACGAGCCCCAATGTCTTGCGTCGACGAGAACCTCTGAATCCGCTTCAGTAACGCAACAGCCTCCTTCTCTAATTCCCCAAGCGAAGAAAAGGAGAAGGGAATGAAACCATATCCAATCACCTGACATCGAGCTTCATACTTAACCCGCTTCCGATGAGCAGCATCAGCCACAACGCGCCAAGGAATAAAGTCAGATATCCCCGACTGTGTCAAAGGAGAAGACCCTGTCAAATCAACACAGACATCGCGACCACGATCCCATGAATAAAGTAACACATCCGCAGGTTTGAAGGCCTCGTCGTTCCCTCCAGCCAACCCAATGTCAACCTCCTTTCTCGCCGAAATCCCAGAACGATAGCAAACATCAACAAGGGTATCCCGAACGACATTATGCCGATGTTTAATACCCACAATACCAGCACAAGACACCGCGTGATCACCGAAAATATCTCCAGCAAAAACCCTCGAACAAGCAGAGCACGACGTCGAGACAGAGAATAAAGGAACACCCAACCGATAGGACAACACACATCGATAAGTCTTAGCGTTCATCGTCTGACCCAACCCCGAAATAGGAACCGCCCGAAGCCAAGCTGAGGTATGATCACCCTGCTGTGATTTCCATAATGCTGATTGTCGAGGAGTTAAAGAATAAGAAGATTCTGCAGAAGCGGTAATCTTTGTGAAATACATATCTGCCAATTTCTTCATGTGTTTAGGGGCAGCGACCTCACTAGGATTACCCAAAATGTCAGACTCCACTGTTCCATTAAACAAACACAACGCATCCTTAAAGGCTCGTCCAAGACCAACAATGCCAGCATGCCGAAGAAGTTGTGTCTGCAACCCAGCAGACTGCAACCGAGAAGCAAGAAAAGCATAGTGACGAACATCACCTGCAGAATAAACACCAAGCCCTCCAAACGCAAATGGTAAGGTGGCAAGCCGCCACTGCCAATCACCAAACCCAGGCCCCGAAGCGGTAACAATACGCTCCAAGGAAGATCGAAGAGCTCCATCAAAAGTGCGCTGAGCTACCTCAAAAGTACTAGGAGGACAAGTACGTAATGCAAAGTAGAGTTTTGAAACTCCAGTACATGCCCTAAGTAACAACAGTTCACACTGAGGATCATCAAGCATAGCGACCTTATCCATAAGGACAATTGTCTTGGTCACCCTCTGCATCACAAGGTCACCACTGAAACCAGAATCATTATTATTATTTTTTAACTCCAAATTAGGTTATTCTAGACATTTTTCATTGGAGTTTGATTTGATAGATAATTTTTGTAAGGATTTGCCTTGCTTTGTATTTTAATTAAATCATGTTGATTATCCTTTTTTTTCATGTGTAAAAATATAATTCTACTTAATTTATCAACATTTTATTTTATACTATTTCAAAAATAGATGGTCAAAGTTGAGAAAAAAAGTCAAATATATCAATTATTCTGAGACGAATGACATAACTTTTATGATAATAGGGGTTATAGGCAAAATAAGATTACCTATATGAATAATTAAAGTCACTATATTAACGAATAACAGTAACTCTTATAAACAAACCTGGCCACTCGGCAACACTATGGGTTGGCCACACAAAAAACTTAGGCAAAATTGGTATAAACCACCTTTTTTTTTTAAAAAAAAAAACCACCTTTTTTTTTTTTTTTTATTTACTAAACCACCTTTTAAGTACCAAAATTCTTGATTGCACCACCCCTATTTCAAATTTTAATGAAAAAATTTAACTGAGACGTCAAAGGGGCCCACAACTTGTGCCTTTCGCTCCTAAATATGTATTTTTTCACCCCAAAAACATTTGCCTTTCCCTCTATATAAATGCATGACTAAATTGAGTAAAGCTCTAAAAATCCAAACCTAATTTTGCTACAAAAATTAAATTGTAGTATTTGTTTATTCTTAAACCCTAAATTGAGGTAATTGAAGTGATGGCTGAGGCATCACATTCATTTGTTAAGGGGTCGTTTAATTCGGTTTTTTTAACTTCTCTCTCTAAACGAGAGTTTCTCTCACTAAGATTGTGAGTTCCTTCCCAAAGTAACCTTTTCGGTTCCTTTCGCCCCACTCAAAAGTTCAAACACTTTCCTTGTTCTTGGAAACTGTAGCATGCAAACACACGCCTAATATCTCTAGAGCAAATCAGTAGGAAATCCTTTCATATTCCCATATTTGTGTTCCACCAATTGCTGTAAGGATGGTTTAACACTCAATTATCCAACTTTTTGATTCAACCAATTGAAGAACAGGACCTTTTATCCTATTTCAGCTTCAAATCTTTGAGTTTCAATTGACCCAATCTGTGTGAGGAAGTTATTGCACACTTTCTCCTTGAGCCCGTCACCACTGCATCATTTAGAAACTACAAGAAGTTATTATTTTTGGCTGCTCATCTTGCCATCTGTTCAACATGCATTAGTGCCTAGTTTTCTGTCTGTTAAGTTCCTTTGCTATAAGAGGAAGTTCATTAATTGAGTTTTTCTCATCCATCACTTTCTTTTATTCTTATTCTCCTTCCGTTTTTCTACCTTCCCTGTCTATATTTCTGTTTTGTAGAAGTATGGCGAATCAAAATCCAAATGATCCTCATAATAATGAAAACGACCCCCTCAATATAATCGACTTAGATCCCATAGAATGGGAATCCTTGTTACCCCACCACCAAACTACAATGCTTTATCAAACATTAACTTCAACAATTCTTTGATTGGAGTCTTTGTCGGTCCAAATCCTCCATCTGCTACCTATGTACAACACATAATTAATCAGAGGTGGGTGTCTAGGGGACATGTCCGTGTTCATCAAACAGGGGATTATTTCTTGTTTGAGTGCTTAGTTCAAAGTGACTTGGAGGGCTTACTTAGACAGTATTCTACTGTCTTTGATGGGCGTATTATTAATCTGAGAAGATATAGTGCGAATTTGATTCCACAACAAATTAATTTCTCTACTGCGAGGCTTTGGGTCCGTGTTTATGGATTACCTCTTCAGTTTCTTACGGAGGCATGGGCAAGACACATCTTTGTTCATATTGGCTATTTGGATTCCCTAGAGCCAATAACAAATGGAAGGCTTCCGAAGAGGGCGGAGTTGCGGGCATGCATGATTGTGGATGTCACACGACCACTGATTCCGGGTTGCTTCGTACCAGTGCAAGGTGAACGTGTAATTTGGGTGTATTTCAGGTATGAGGGTGTCTTTCGTTTTTGCAAAACGTGTGGTTGTGTTGGTCGTAGTACTAGTAATTGTAATTTGAGAAGAGAGGTAGCAACTAGACGCCTGTTGCGGCGTTTAGAAGCAGTAGAAAGAGATGGTCTGCGGGTGCTACACGGCCCCTTAAATTATCCCTATTACACGAATTATGTTCGAGGTTTGCCTGATGTGTTTAGGTATCGGAATTGGGTGGTAAATCTGACTATACCGCAAGAACCTGAGGATATTCCAATTGGAAACAAAGCTCTTTTTAATGTTAATTCTGATTCGGATTTTAATTCCGATGATAGCAACGACACCGTTTATTTCTCGGGCTCGGGAAGCTCTAGTGAGTCGGAGGTGGCTCATGATAATCATATGGAGGCTAGACTTGATATGGGAGCTGTCCGTTTGTCTCCGGGGAGGAGGTTGGGTGTAGGGCGAGACCCCTACGCGGAATTCACCCCTGCGAATTTGAATTTCGCAGCAACTCCGCCTCGATCATCACCAGTTAGAAGGGTGATTAATCTTCCAAACAATACGCGTCGCAGCTCAGGGCCTGTGAACCAAGTTGACCGGTCGGAAGACCGACCTGTGGGAGTAATTACTCCGACCCCGTACACAGCAAGTTGAATTAACCCTGCTGCCGCTGCGCGTGAAGTATCGGCAAACTCATTGAATCCGGCGTGTGGGGAAAGATCTAATTTTGAACTTGGGGAGTCGTCAACAGCAGCAATTAATAGGGGAAGGGGAAATGGCAACCCAAGAACTCTATTTCAAGCTTTGGGAATAACAGATTGGGTGTTTCTGCCGCCGGAGCCGATCAGTTTTCAGGCAGATTCAGGGGAAAACGTGATGCCTCAAGGGGATTTCGACCCGAATCTTCATCAGCAGCTGGTTGGGCAGTTGGAACAGAGCAATGGGATGTTTATCGGAGGCTGGTTAGAGCAACAACCAAGCATTCACGCTCAACATCAGCATGAAAGCATCAATGAGGGGGTAAATTCTGAGAACTATGAATCTTTTTTAGATACTAACCATTTAAATTTTGTAGAAGCAGAGAGGTCTTTTATTCGAGGTATGACGGCTTATAGGGCAACGACAAGGAGGATTTATCCTTCATCGAGGTCACCCTTTTTGCCGTACTCACCAAACACCTTCCCTTCTAATATGCCGAATTTGCCAATGGTTGAATACGACCCACCAAACTCACCAGTGACACAGACTGATCAGATGGAGGGGCGCAATGAAGCTGCTGCTGCGGCTCAAAAGAGAGTACGAACAATTGATCGAGTCCCCTCTAAGTCTTGTGATGATGACTCGGTGAGGGAGGCTTCCTATGATTTAGGTTGGGTGGATAAGAAAAGGTTGAAGACCTTGAACCGTTGGGCTGATAAAGGAGGCTTCAACATTTGGCATAAGGATGAGGATGGAGTTTTTGAATTTAAATCGAAGGCTATTTCCGACATTGATATGGCAAGGCAATGGTATGTCCGAATTAGGGAACCACTATTTGGTAACTTGGGTAAGAAGAGGCAGAATTCTGGTTCGTCTTCGCCACATTCGAGTCCGACAAAGAAGCAACGAAGTGAGGAAGTGACCTCAAACTTGCATGAGTTCGATAGTGACATGGAGATGGAGTTGGCTAATGAGGATGGTGAATTTGTGGGTGATGTTGGCGGTGAGGTGGCTGCACCGAAAAAGCCCCCATGGGTCCATGAAGGTCATCACTTGGAATTGTAGGGGATTAAACGACCCACTCTCCCCTACACATCCTTATTTAGTGTGGTTATTAGCTACTAAGTTGTCTACTTTAATTTTATGTTTATTTCCGAAACTAAAATGTCGTTTGATGATGTTAGTAAGTTAGTTGCAAAGTTTACTCCAAATTTTTCTTGTGGAGTAGACTCGGATGGTACAAAAGGGGGGTTAGCCTTGTTTAGTTGGTATTTGGGGGATGTATTTTTTGTAGCTTCTTCCCCAAATTTTATCCTTTGTAATGTTGTTGACATTAATGGAAGTAGTAGGCACATTTTGTTTTTGTACGGAGCGTCGAGAGTTGAAGATAGAGCTAATGTATGGGAGGAAATCTCAATGCTTCTTTCTACTACTCCTAATGTGTTAGTGATGGGGGATATAAATAAACTTGAATATTATAGTGACAAATCGGGGGGGGGGGGGGGGGGTGCTTCTTTAATTAAGGGTTTATATGTTTTTTTGGATTGGAGATTCCAAACTAACTTATTGGAAGTTCCTTTTACGGGACCACGCTACACTTGGTCGAACAAGAGATTGGGTGTGGATTTGATTATGGAAAGGCTTATTCTTCTTTAATTAAGGGCTTATTCTTCTTCACAATGGTTTAATGATTTTCCGGAAGGAAGGTTTATCCATGAACCAATAACGGTCTCGGATTATGCGGCAATTACATATGATACCAACAACCAAGTTACAAAATCTAACAGGCCTTATCAAATTGAGACTTGGTGCTTAGTTTTCCCGGAGATTAAAGCCTTCATAAGTGAGGTATGGGGTACTCATTGTTCGGGTTCAGTCATGTACAAATTTCATCAAAGATCGAAATGGTTGCGTAATAAAATCAAAAGGTGGTGTTTGGACAATAAAAAAGTATGGGGGATAAGTTGGAGGAAATATTCTGCAGATCTACAAGTTCAAGGTGGAAGAGTGACTACTTTGGAACAAGGAAATAGGTATGTGGAAGCAATTAATGATACGGTCAGTCATAGTAGTCTAGATTTTAAGTATTGGCAACAACGGATGAAGGATAAGTGGATTAAGGAGGGAGATATTTCTTCAAAGATGATGTATGGTAGAGTGAAGCTTCGACAGAAACGGAGGGAGATCATTACCCTAAGAACGACTGAGGATAACTGGGTTCATGGACAGGACAATTTGGAGACTCTTATTAGGGATACTCTGAAAGAAGTTTATAACCCGCCGATGGTCTCTAAGGAAACAATGAGTGACAACATTGGGTTGGTGTTGAGAGAATTGGAGTTACCTTCTATAGATTCTAGGGATGCAGCTTCCTTAATCCGTCCTTTTTCATACCAAGAAATCAGGAAGACGATGTTCTCTATTCACAATCTTAAGACGCCAGGCCCAGATGGCTATATTGCGGAATTCTTTCACCAGAATTGGGAGGAAGTAGGACCCTTGGTTGTTGAATCGGTACAATCTTTCTTCTCCACAGGTTATCTTCTAAAGGAATTTAATGCCTCTATTCTTGTTATGATTCCAAAAGTTGAGTGCTCGGAATTACCGACACAGTTTCGACCTATTAGTTTATGCAATACTATCTACAAATGCATAGCTAAATGTATGGTTAATAGAATGAAGCATCTGTTACCAGACCTTATTTCGGAGTTTCAACATGCTTTTGTGCTGGGCAGGTATGTTGAGGATAATGTGATGCTTAGCCATGAGTTGATTCATTTGGTTAATACTAGTAATGGTGAGTCCACAAAAATGGTGATTAAATTGGATATGTCCAAGGCTTATGATCGGGTGCATTGGCTTTTTCTGCTGATGGTGCTTAAGGCTTATGGTTTTCCAGAAAAATGGATACAATGGATTTAACAGTGTATCTCGACGGTTTCCTATAAGACTCTTATCAATGGTCAAATTTCGGAAATGTTTAAGCCGGATTGTGGTATAAGGCAGGGTGACCCTCTTTCACCGTACCTCTTCCTATTCTGTATGGATATTTTATCTCGTATGCTTACTATGGCGGAACACATCAAGATAATCAAGGGACTAAGGGTCACGAGGCGCTCACCCTCGATATCGCATCTTTTTTTCGCAGATGATGCAATGTTATTCCTTCACGCGACACCTACCTCTTGCCAACATGTGGTAGACATACTCTCTAAGTTTGGTGAGATCTCAGGGCAACAGCTGAACTTGAACAAATCTTTTGTAAAGTTTAGTAAACACGCCCATCTGGAAGAAGTCAATGCTCTAAAGGAGATTTTGAAGGTTGGTCAGGTTTCTGTAATGGAAAAACATTTGGGTGCTCCAATTGATTTTACGGTCAGGAAGTTGGATGCTTTCAAGTATTTGATTGATAAGGTGGCTACTAGAACCCTTTCTTGGGCAGCTCTGAATTTGTCACAATCGGCAAAGCTAATTCTGATCAACACTATGTTGATCAGTATTTCCTCACATGTGATGAAGTGCTTTAAGCTACCAACTTCAATTACTAATAGGATAGATTCTCTAATTGCTCGTTTTTGGTGGGGAAATAGAGGAGAAAAGGGTATGCACTGGGTAAAGAGGGAGATTGTTCAAAGACCGAAGGGTATGGGAGGCCTAGGTATTAGATCTATGGCATGCTTGAATGATGCTCTATTGTTCAAACAGGTAACGCGTATGCATTGTAACCCCCAGTTATTAGTGGCTAGATCTCTGGAGCCTAGTCACAATTGTTCCTTGTGTAGGGGGGTTGTAAGAAATGATCTCAGAGGTAACGCTTCGTGGGCTAGACGTGGTTTGTTTAATGTGGCGAATAAAATGGTGAAAGGCTATAATTGGAAGATCGGAACTGGAGAAAGAGTGAGAGTTGCAAATATGAGATGGGTCCAAGGTTCAGCTCCAGTTTTCAAGTCTGACCAACCCCTTAGGGGGGTGGGCTCGGGGAGAGTGAGAGATTTGATTTCCCAAGAAACTAGATCTTGGAATGTAGCTTTAATCAGAGAGAAGTTTGAATGGAGCACAGCGCAGAAGATTTTGGAGATGGAGCTTCCATCAACTGAGGAAAAGGACAGATTATACTGGGGTTACAATGCCTCAGGGATGTATACAGTTAAGACATGATATGCTTTTCTAATGAATGATTTATCTGTGCAACAAGATGATTGCTTGGAGTATACCTTCTACAGTCTAATCTGGAAACTTAACATCGCGCCGAAATGGAGTTTGTTCCTATGGAAGCTTGTGATGAATGGCTTGGCGGTAAAGTCAAATTTATCCCGGCGGGGAATTGATATAGATGATTACTGTGATTCATGTGGAATGGAAAATGAGGACCTTCAACATCTTTTTAAGATGTGCTCTTTTGCGAAGTACGCTTGGCATAATTGCCCTCTGCGTATTTTCTCTGAAATTGATGAATCTACTCCTCTAAGACACTGGATTCAGCACTATATCCTGCTTTTTCATAGCGAGGATGGAAAGAAGAGTGACCGTATAACTACGTTTATTGGAGTACTTTGGAGCCTCTGGTTAACAAGGAATGGAAGAGTTTTTAGTAATGAAGGAGGGTATCTGGTGGATTTGTTTAGGTATTATTACAACTAGGCAATGACAGATTTATCCGTATGGCGCAAGGTGGATGGGGGAGATGTTCTTAGAGGGAAGGGCACTTTGGTACACGGAGCACCTCCGGTGTTTGAGAGAGTTAATATAGGAAGTGACATGGATGATATTACTGATCCAACGGACTCCAGAATAGAAATGATTATCAAGGTGGATGGGTCATGGAGCAAGAGGGATGGGAATGCAGGTGCGGGATGGGTTTATTTAATGGATAACCAAAATTTTATTGCAAGTGGTAGGAATTACGGAAAGGCACTTTCTCCTCTTCATGCCGAACTTTTAGCTTGTGTGGCGGCTCTTAGGTGGGCCCGAATGAACGGAAACCGACGAATTGTCTTGTTCTCTGACTCACTTGCCATTGTTCAATTAATCCAACAGCCGAAAAGGAGGGAAGTGCGTTTGCTATGGACAATACAAGACTTTTTGCAGGAAGGAAAGCTGTTTCAAACATATCTAGTCTGGAAAGTTAGCAGGGACCAGGTTGTTCAGGCTCATGACATTGCTACTAGATGTAGAGTACATTTATTTAGTTTTACTAATTAGTGTGTTTTCTTTAGTTGTTGGTTGTCAAAAAAAAAAAAAAAAAAAAAAAAAAAAAAGAAGTGATGGCTGAGATGGAATGGAAGGTTTTGCTATGGTTGATGATTTGGAAGTGGATGGTTGAGATAAAATCTGTTAGATATGAAATAGGGGTGGTGCAATAAAAAATTTAGGTACTTAAAAAGTGGTTTAGTAAATAAAAAAAGGTGGTTTTTAAAAAAAAGTTGGACAAAAAAGGTGGTTTATACCGATTTTTCCAAAAACTTATTATGTTGGAATTGTAGTACTTAATAATGTTATGATCGTTGATGATGAGAATTGTGACAATTAAAAAAATCAGAGGTATTATATGAATTTAATGGATAATATGACCCTTGATGATAATTGTAACACCTAAAAAAAAAAAAACAAAAAAAAAAAACAGATCGGGTATCTATGAGTTTAATGGCCGAAAATATTATGACTTGGAGATGATTGAATCTACACACAAACGTTGAATATTCATTTGTGAAAAATCAGAACATGATTGATGAGACTTAACACTTTAATTTGGTATTATACGTTTATACACGTAAAATAAATTATCAAATTACATGTAGTAATAATTTACGAAATACATCAAGGCATCAAGCTTTCTTAAACACAAATTATGGCGGTTTATTTGGATCTGTATATATAGTGATTACGTTTTCCTGTGTTATTGGAGCATTCTTCTGTCCTCATTATTAGTTGTCCGTCATATGCACTTTAGAGATTTTAACAAATAAATAAATGGTGAACCTCATAATTGTGGAAGAAATTGATGACCTAATTGTATATACGTAGTAGTTATTATTAGTTCAATGTTAGTTTAATAAATTAAAGAAAATACGAGTAGCTGTTGAATAACATGAACTTAAAAGTTGGTCTTGATCATGTGCTATTGAGTAAATTGTAGAAAAAAGCTGTAAAATTAAAAAAATAGTTCAAATTGAACGGATTGGCAATTTGGCATAGTTTATAGGAAAAATACACTTTAATAATTCCAACTACGAGCGATTTACTTCTAATCATCCCAATTAGACCTAGAAAACGAGTCGGGTATGGGTCGGGTTAGTTTGGATCGGGTCAATTTTAGGTTAATCATTAATCGGGTCGGGTCAGGTCAATTTGAATATCGGGTGAGTTTCGGGAAAATGGTAATTCGAGGTGGGTTGGGCCGTTGGGTATTAGGTCAATACTTCGGTCGAGTTCGGGTTGGGTTGAGTTAAGGACGGGTCATTTCGAGTTGGGTTAGTCTTCGGGTCCATTTATTGGGTCATGTTCCGATTAGGTCAAATTCGGGTCGGATTGAGTTCGGGTCAGGTCAAATTTCGTCTATGTTGATGTAAAATTTTGACCAATAATATATTATTATCAAAAAGTATAAAGTATAACAATTGAATATTAATAATATATTCATTGGAAAATTGCAACAATATTATATACACAAGACTGTATATTGTTTCATATGTATGATCACTACCATTGATTAATTGGTCAAAAATTCAATTTAGATAAAGTGAATAGTGGAGAAAAATTAAATGTAACACTTAAAAGAAGAAGCAAAGAGTAATAATAACAATAACAATAACAGGTGTTCCTAATTAAATGGAACTCTTTATGAATTACGAGTACTAAATTACACGCACATTTCAACCGTACTATACACACAATAATATTATGTTTAATTTAGGTTATTTTCAATAAGTGTTTATTCGAGTAATGTAATTAAGCCCTAAATCAGTTAGGCCATTTGAGTATTTGTTAATTTTGGGTTGGGTCAACTCAGGTATATATAGTTCGGGTCGCTTCGGGTTTCAGGTTCGTACGGGTCAAAATCAGGTCGGGTCACTTCGGGTATCGGTTCAATTTCTGGTCGGGTCAACTTCGGGTCGGGTAAATTCGGGTATCGGGCCAAGTTCAGGTTAACTCCACTTTGGGTCGGGTATGGGTCGGGTCAGGCCAGCTTTGTGTTTGGGTCATTCGGGACTACTAGTGGCAAACTGACCCAATAGTTAGGATTATTAAAAAAAATAAACTTTGGTTGGGATTAATAGAAGTAAATTGGTCATAATTAAAATTATTAAAGAGTATTTTCCTAGTTTACATTAACTATAAGTTATTATTAACCGATTGATTAAGATACCTTGCAACTAATATAATACGAGAGACCGAGTACAATTCGAATCATAGTTGGCTTGAACAATTAAACAGGCTAAATGACTCATCATAAGTAACACTAGGCCAATCTACCGAAGTTTTCTATTAAAAATAAGACGGAATTTGTGCCTTTCAAAATCACCATTAGGGGGTAAAACTACGCTTAAACCATTAGCTAGCTATGTACATTATTGTATCACATTGGCATGTAGTGAGCCACATACAAACAGAAGATCCTATATCTAGTTCTTAATGAGGCCATTGTACAGTTGTACTCATCACATAGGACATAGTGTAGTGATATGTACGTGGTTATTCCAAGCAAATTAAATTGTATTCAAGGTTTGATTAATGGATAATATAATCTATGTATTGTTGTCATAGAATGATATGCTATGCACAATAGGTGTGGAAGACACTCTTTAATTTGATTGAAATTAAAGGTGCGTGGGAGGTGTCATGGCTGGTGGTGATCTTAGCATAATATAATAAAGGTTAAGTATCTGAATCAGATAAAAGGTAAGTACCTCCATCAGGAAGCTTAAATTGGCGTAGGGTTGCCTTGGCTTCCTTGAGCTTCATGGCAATTCTAGGCGATTATGTAGAAATCTCAAATACTTTCGACCCTAAACCAAACTAACGTCAGGTTAGTTACTTTAGAAGAAAACTACAAGAGGGGGGGTGAATTGTAGTATGGGAGGAATTAGCTAACTTTTTGCGGAATTATAAAAACTAAGCTAAAGGAACTCAAAGCCACATAAAGATCTTGACCCTAAAAAGAAGAAAATCCACGACCACTTGAGATTTTAGGAAAAGTTCTTTAATAGAATAGGGCAATCAACCTATTACAAGCTAAAAGTTGTATCTCCAAGTAGGCCGGTACAAAACTATCCGAGAATCCAAAAATCCGATCCGTAACCGATCCGAATTTTAGGATATCCGATTTGAGTTTTCATTTTGGATCGGATATTCGATCCAAAAAATCAGATATCGGATACAATTTCGGATATTGAATTTCAAATATCCGATATCCGAACCGATATCCGATAATTTAAAAGGTAAATATTGAAATTAGATATATTTTAAAAAAAATATTCCTAAGACAAATTAAATACGAGAAAACACATGTTAATATGCCATATAAACTTTGTGCGTTTATATGGGGGCATATTCGTCAAATCAGGCGCTGTAGTAAGGCTATAGACGTCAACATTAAAAAATTAAGATAATAGTGAACTAACGTTGTCACTTCAGCTGAATTTCGTCCCGTTCCCCAAATTGGAGAAGACTCCGTTTTCTCTCGAGTTGACCTTTGTTGAGCTTAATGTATTTTGTGAGTGAAAAGTTGTAACTGGGAGGGTTTGTCGGCGAACGAACATCAAGATCGGGGAGAAAATACACTTGTGTTGGCACCGCCTTGGGTCTGCAATTCTGGGGGACCATATTTGGTGTTGCGTTGGGTCTGCAATTCTGGGCGAACATATTTGGCAGCGCGAACGTATTCTCGGCAGTGTTAAGGTATGCTTACTCGATTAGTCGAATGAACTGGTTTAATTTGGGGTGGAATTAATCGATTGAACTCTTTTAACATGTATTTTCTCATTTAGCTAGCCGATTTATTGGTTATTATGTGATTTAGGGTTATTACATTGCACTTATTAGAAAGATCGTATCACATACAGTAAACCAATCACATACTTCACATAAGCCACACCAAATCTAATTTACCATCTTTCCTAACCAACCTACATAACTCAACAAAGTAAAACAGTCAAACAGCTACTTGTAATTCCAATAACTTAAACAGTACGAAACACATTAGCCAACCTAAATAACTCAACAAATGTAGCCCAATTTTAGAATGATTGTCGTTTTTAAACATTAAAATCACAAAACCAAAACCTGAATCACTTCACAAAAATCAAACCTAACAATTACCATCCCCGCATACTGGGCAATTTCCAGCATTATTTTAAACAATATAATCAACGAATCTACGCCCAATCGCACATAAATTGTCAACAATTCACATAATTCGCCCAATCGAAAATTAACAAGGTTAGGGTTTACAAGATTAAATGACATACCTGCACAGATGGAGAGAACAAAGATGGAGAACACAGATGGAGATGACTTCCAGTACCAACTCAGCTAAGACAAATTGGGACTTCAAACATCGGATTCCCTAGCGAGCTCTCTCAATTTTGGTGGGAAATGGAGAAGTTCCAGATCGCGTTCTCCAGAGAACAGTTAAACGGGAAAGAGATAAATTGAGATTCGAAAATAACACACAACGACATTCGAGAAAACGGCTATGCCTTTCCTAACGTCCCGGTTACCTGCAGTTAAGCTCCACGTAAGAAACAATTCATAAAAACATTAAAATATTGGCATATTAACATTCCGTGTTTATATGCTTTATTAACTGGGGGAACCTCATTAAATACCAGTCACACTCACAACTTACTTACTTTCAATCTCTTCTAAAGTAAAAACCCTAAATTCCTCCCCTTCTCTCTCTATGCTCAGCCACCAGGCCCGTCACCCTACCTTTCATAGCCACCGCTCACCAGTCGGTGGCCACCGTTATGTCCAGATCTCCTTCACAAGAGTTACGCCCAGATGACCAGATCTCCTCTCCTTCTACTCGCATTTGCTCGTCAATTTTATTTTAATATTTGTTGTGAATTTCGTTTTTTTTTTTCCGATTTTTTCTAGTCTTTGTGAATATCCTTCTAGTATTTGTGTTAATTTCGTTTTTTTATCTGATTTTTTTACATATATTTGTTGGGAATTACGATTTTGTATGGTTTCAATATTCAAATTTGTTTTGTGATATGATATTTTTCCTGAGTTGATATTACCCATGTCAATTCTCTTGTCGAACTTTGGTCTTTGGAGTTTATTTCTCTTTCAAAAGTTGTATTGCAAAATGCTAGTTTCAAGGATAGGTTTGTTGGGAATTTCAATTTTGTATTTGATTTTGAGTTTTCAATAATACTTCGTATTGGATAATGGATATCCGAAATATCCGAATGATATCATATCAGATATATATCCGAAATTTTCGGATCAGATTCGGATTTCAATTTCTGATATCCGATGAGTCGGATATCCGATCCGAAATCACATTTCGGATCGGATATCCAATCCGTGAACAGGACTATCTCCAAGTTCCTCAACGAACTTGGAGTTCCCAACAGTAAGTCCCTCAACCTACTGCTCTTCTCTTTCTTTAGTGACTTCTCTAGAGTTCGATCAAACTCCCAATCCACAATTAAAACTCTTGAAAGAATTACTCTAATGAAAGAAAATATGAAATTTATCAATTTAAAGTAGAATGCGACTCTTGACTCTTATAAAAACTAAGAATGTAGAAAATATGATTGAGCAAGGGTGAAGTTTTTCCAAAAAACAACTTTGATATTTATAGGAAAATATAGCTTGATTAAAGCGTCACAACTTCCTCCACTTACGCCACTACTGCTGCACATCAACGCCACCATCATTCACTACTTCCAGTGCTTCAAACATGTCCTAAAACTCGGGGCACGTTAAACCACTTAGAAGATGTTTCTTCATTAAGTGGAGAAGACTTAATCAACATTAGTTGCACAAGTTTAGGAGATTAGTTTCATAAGCTTTTTGAAAGATATTTTTTTTCCGAAAATAAAAGATATTAATTAGAATAACAAATCAGAAAAGGATATTTTCAAAACAAACTTTCCAAATAATAAGGCAATCTTTAAATTAAATTCTATCTAAAACCAATTTTTAAGTGCATTCTACTAAACATCCATTTTTAAATTACTTTCACTTACATAAAACCTAAAATATAAAATACTTTAGACTTTATAAATTCTCTTAGGAAGTCTCTGCTCTGAGTCTTCTGTCTCTTGCTTCTACTCCGAAGCTTATGTTCCTTCAAAGAAACACTGTAACCAGTCTTCTACTTCTTTAAGCTCTAGTTCCTTTGTCTCGAATAGCTCTATAACTTGACTCTTCAAACTACACAACTTATTAAGACATTAGTCTAAACATAAGTTTGACTTGTGTTATCATCCAAACATCAAGGGCAATACGTCCTGACTAAACTTCAAAGATCTCGAGTATTGTATTCTCTTACCTACCAATTTGTTAAGAGAATGTATTGGATGCGACAAGCCGCACCAAACAATTCATGCATCAAGTATATATGATGTGCAGTATTTGATATAGGATATGTGTTATTTGATAGAGGACATGTACAACTTCTTGGAGGATATATATGTGTTATTTAATAGAGGATACGTACAATTTATTAGTAGGATATATATTGTTTGTTATAGGATATGTAGTATTTGATAGAGGATATATACAATTTATCTTTGATAGAGGATACACACAGCTTGTTAAAGGATATGATGTAGTGTTTGGTAAGGGATATGTGTTAGTTGATAGAGGATACGTACAGTTTATTAAAGGAAATGCAGTATTTGATGAAGGATATGTAATATTTAATAGAGGAAATGTACAACTTGTTGGAGAATATGTGTTACAACAATCCCAGTTTGTAATTGATATCATCTAACAAGCAATTAGAATATATCATCAAGCATATACATAAAATCATGGAATCAATAGAGGACGGATATCATTGAACAAACAGATACTATCATATATAGGCGGGATGATATAATGGAACCAGTAATAGAGGATATCATAGAATCAATAGAGAGGATATCATTCAACAAACTAATAAAGGATATCATCCATCCTATGAATGATATCATATAATAACCATTAAAGGATATATATCATCCAACCTATAAATGATATCAACCAGCTTATAGATGGTATCATAGAACCAATAGAGGACATCATCCAGCCTATAGATAATATCATGAAACCTATATAATAAAGGATATCATTGAACTAATATAGAATTTTAGGAACTAATACGGAATATTATCTAGATAATGGATGATATCATCCAACTTATAGAGGATATCAACCAACTTATAGATGATAACAACCATCTTATAGATGATAACATTCAACTTATTCTAGATGATATAATCTAAACAATAAAATTTATTTTATAAAAATAATTAAAAAGTCAACAACGCAAAACCATCAATGAAAATCCAGTACCAAGCTCATGGGTATAACATAACATGCTCATTTCTCAATCAAAATACATGAATTTGTTATCAAAACGCTCACAAGTCAACATAAAATCACATAGGAAAATCAATTTCAACAATTATACATCACACAGGAAAGCCCAAACCGGTTTTTATTTGGGCAGTTTTTGAAAATCCGAGAATCTCAAGAAATTATTAAGCCAATTCAAGCATAAATTATGGACAAACATAATCAACAATCTTTATTTTCTCTATCTATCCTCTCCATCCTTTACTTCAATTCAAGCATGAATCATTGACAAATAAAATGGAGAAATTTAGTTGAGGAGAGAGAAAATAAGGGCGGTTAAAAGTGAGGAAGGAGAGAGAAAGTGAAGTAGGATTGAATGAGAGTACAGTTGGTGGTGGTGAGTGGAAATGAGGGTGTGAGAAGTTTGTATTTCCGTACAAATAATATCTACACGAACAAAATGTTTGATTAGATTGGACTGACCACTAGTTTGTGATTTGTTAATCGGTGTTTGTTTGTTCATGCTAGTCCCACACCCCCCCCCCCCTTTTACATAGGATTTTATAGTTCTAGGTGTAACGAACCGTGCAAGCTTAGCATGTCTAATTCTAATTGGCCAAAATTGGTAACATAAGTTTTTTTTTTTTTTTTTTTTTTTTTTTTTTTTTTTTTTTGGGTAAAATAAGTTATGTGGTTGTGAATGTGTGATACGACAAAGAGATGTTAGAATCTTAAGATAAGAATGAGACATCAAATAACTAAAAGGAGTTCTGCGCTCATTACATGTTTACAAAAGTAGCAATTTGGGGCAACGCTCCCGAGACTTACTAGTCTATCTATACTTATATATTAAAAAGCGTTCCTAAAAAAGAATATGTTGTACGTGCCACCTTTTTTAAGTTCGACATGTTAGTAATATGTGCCACATCTCACTATAAACATGGCATGTTACCTTCACAACATATATTAGGTTTGCATCTAAAAAATGCTTATAAAAAGACTTGAACTCAAGACCAACAAGTCTTAAGTTACAAGTCTTACCATCTTAGCCATTTATTAATTGTGCTTTTTATCCAACAAAATTATAATTAACTTAGATAAGTTAATCTATGGCTTATTATACTATTTATTTCCATTATGTAATGATTGAGTTTGACAACTAAAAAATGTTTATAGCAGACTTAAACTCGAAACCAACAAGTCTTACTATCTAAACAATCGAACTATATTAGCAAACTAAACAAGTACAAACTAGCAACCCAGGGCATCGCCCGGACCACACACTAGTTATTGATGAAAAGTTGTGACACATCCAATGTCTTTATTCTTGAGAAGAAAGTACTACTTCCTTGACATATACACATACTTTAAGTTTCACCTTTCCATACAAAAGGGATAATCGCGTTCTCAAATACTACATAGGGCTTCAATCTTACAATGATTCATATCATGCTCTCCCAAATCGTCTTCCTCTTTGCTGATATGAACGTAATGCCTCAACAAATTCATCTTCTCCAAAATCAGGCCAAAGAGTATCAGTGAAGTACATCTCACTATAAGCTGATTGCCAAAGATAGTAATTACTTATACGCAATTCGCCGCTTGTTCGAATAAGCAAATCGGGTAATGGCATGTCCGTAACATTAGTTTGAAGATGTTCTTCAAACAAAGACTTGGTTATATCTTCGGGTTGAAGAAGGCCATCCTTTACTTTGGTAGCAATGTTTTGACAAGCATATACTATATCATTTTGACCACTATAACTCATTGCTAAGACAAGATGAATCCCTTTGTAGTCTTTTGTTTCTTCTTCGATTTCTTCAATTGCTTTTTTCAAGCAATCGGGGAGTGGAGATCTATCTCCAACCACTGACACTCGTCCTCCATATCTGTTTATTTTATTATGTTAGTATGAATGTGTTGTAGGTTTTGATGATTGTGAACAAATTATGAATATCTAACTAATATGTGTATTGAGATGTGCATGAACAATTCATGAAGCATTAAGATTGTTGAGAAAAGATCTCTCTTGCACTATTTCTCTACTTTCGTTTAGTTTCTTTTATTTCTGCAAAAAGTGACTAGCATCCTCTATACTACTATTCACTCCCCCTCTTGTACTATTTCATCTAAATAACAGAGTGAGATCCAATTTTTAATTTATTTCTCATTTGATGTTATCATCTACTTATAATTATAAAAAGGAATTACATGTCATCAAACTCCAAACATGTAATCTATGCATGTAATCTCTAATTCTAACGTTGTAGGTACGTCTTACCACCAAACTATATCATACTTGTGTATTTTCTTTATTTGGAAAACTAAGTTGTTAATTAGTCCATCCCTAAATGTGATGTCCATATTTCTAAAATGATGTAACAATTTCGTGAATAAATTAACAACTACTAGCTTAGACCCGTGCCATGCACAATAATCTAATTTTTATTTATTTATTTTTTAAAGTAACTAAATTTAACAAATAAAATTTGATAAAACATACACATCAATTATGTAGGAATTATATAGTCATAATCTATATTAAAAGGCAAAGCAAAAGATTTAAAAGAATATTATTATAATTGCATTATACATATATTCTAAAAAAAATTGCTAAAAAGGAAGGGAAATTTTGGAGGGAGAAAACAACACGTGGATATGACACGTGTCACATCCGGTGTCTGTTTTAGTATTAAATTATTGATTTCATTATTGTGGCTTCACAATTGAATAAAGTTGAATAAAATTGTTGATTTATTTACGAAAATGTCATTATGAGAAGGTGGGGCATCCCCAAATATTTTACTACTATTAAATACTTCGGTATTTTATTAACATTTTTTTCCATATAAAATAGAAAATACTCGTATTGGTGTTAATAATCCCTATTTTTTTCCATATAAAATAGAATATCTGTGTTTTTTTTTTTTTTTTTTTTTTTTTTTTGAAGAGAGGAAAATTTGTTTTATTAATCCCTATTTTTGATCATTTTAAAATAATTTCAACTTTAGGGTGTGTTTTGTAGAATAAACCCAATTTTTTTCCCTATAAAATATAGATATAAAAAAAAAATCATCATTTATCTTTTATTTTTTTATTTTTATCTTTTATCATTTTAATATATTATTCCATTACTTTCAAAAATATTATGTAACTTCTTCTTTCTCTTTAATTACCTTGAAGTATGAAAAACGACAAAACCATTTAGGAAAGGAGGGGATACCTACTTACAACGTTACAAGACACTCCGTATACATTTCGTTTTATGGAGTAATGGTAGATTAGGCCCATTTCACTTTACCTTATTTTTACTTAGGCTTTTTTTAGCTCAATTTATTTTTACTTATTTTAGTATAAATAAGTTCAGATTAGATCCAATCAGAAAAAATAAATTCAGATCAGATTAAAAAAAATAAGGCCTTCTTGTTCAGTTCAACTTGCTTTTACTTATTTTAGAAAAAAAATAGGTTCAGGAAAAAAAAAATTCAGATTAGATGAGATCAAAAAAATTTAGTTCAAATTAGATCATCGTTTTATATGCAGTTTTTAATTACACAATATCTTTTATTTTGTAATGGAAAAAAATAAAAATTACATATTAATAAAATACAAATTATTACGCATTTGTCAAGACTAGTAACTAAATCAGACTAGTGTTTGATTAGGAAGTAACTTTGGAGATAGCATGAATACTTTATAATCAAATAGAGTATCATAGATCTAATTATTACTGAGTTATTTTTTAAGTTTATATATGAGTGTTAGATTGGTAATACTACTAATATTTTTTGGATGGTATAAAAATGGCATATACATTATTCTTGGAAATTTAGAAAATTAAATTTCTTATAATATTTTCCTATATCTGTCAAAATAATATATTAATAATTGGTTAAAATATATTATAAATAATCTTGTTTTATAGCATTTAAATTGAATTTGATGGTGCAAAAATTACAATTTTATAATATTGGTATTAAAAATTATAAATGATTTAAGGTATTTAAAGATTGAAAATTTATCAAAAAAATTAAACTCTAAAATAACTTTATTTTAATCTTAAAAAATCTATTCGATATTGCTTACATGACATTTAATGTGACATTTTTATACATAGTTTAGCCTATATATATTGCGTGACACTTGACAAAAAGTTGAAATATCAAATGTCACTATCTCGTGATCTGGCTGTGAAACTCAATTTTATTTAGGGTGCTGATATTGCTAAGGTAAAAAAGTCATTTCCAAGGCTATATATTTAATCTATGCCCGTAATCTTTGAGTATTTAAATAAATCAAACTTATTAAATCAATAAAATACTTTTTAATATTTTGTTGCCTATAAAGCAGTTAAATATTCTAATTAAAATCTTTCCAATTACTAATTAATTATTCTCGTCAAAATATGCAATTAATTAAATTATTCACCATCATAAACTCATCCGTATAATCTTCTTACAATCACTAAAATTGGCATTTTATTGGAAGAGATACCATTATCAAAGCTTTACAAGTATTAGCTACCTCTAAATTTGTTTTATTAATAAATTTCATTTATTTATCAAGCCTTTAATTAGTTTGTAAAGGTGTTTTCATGTCAACTTAAAACGTATTGATGTTCTATGTACCTTTATTATTAAATTTGTTATTAAAACAAATTTCATATTTACTTTTACGACAGATGTATGTAAATATTTTTAATTTATTTTTATTTTTTTTTATTTTTTATTTTTAATAATAGCACTATGTCAGTATACGTGGGATACTTTAATTCTCAAATTCTTAAAATCTAGTTGCTGGAATATGTAGTTAATATTTTTAGGGAATGGAATATTTAGCTACTAATATTAAAGACAACCAAATATTACAAAGCATTTTATTGAATTAATAAGTTTGACATATTTAGTTAAAGATTACGGGCTGTGGGTAGATAATTTGCCTTGGAAGTGGTTTTTTTTACCTTGGCAATAATATGACATGATATGATTAGGATACTCATCGTAGTATTTATAATATTAAAAGGTGATCATACCTACGACAATTACGTAGTAGGTAGTATTTCAATGATCCTTCAAAAAGTTCGAGCAAGAAGTCAACTTCATCCTGTATAAGTAATAACAACAAAAACACATAAATATGAGTTTTTAAATATAAATATAACATAGTTCAACACTTGAGAGTAGAAGGGGAGATAAAGGACATGATCCTCTACTCCTAAATGCCATGCAAATTCTGAAGGTAATTATGATAGAGTTCATAAATTTGTGACCTCAAAGTCACGATGCGAGGTGATATTGCAACCCACCATCACCACCAAGCTAAGCAATTCAAACTTGGTTACCAAAAGACTTTTATTATGGGATAGAATATTGATAAAGCTATTGTATAGAGATAGGATATACATTTCATGATTTTCATCACTTGAAAAACTTTTACTTCAATTCGTATTTGATTACTAGTGTAGTAATATATGAGTATGGATTTTTTTTTTAATATTTTTAAATAGGATTTTTTTTTGTGAAAAACTACCTTTTAAACTCTAGATTTTGCGAAAAACTACCCTAAGACAAAATGTTGTAATTAACTACCTTATAATTAAAATATAAAATGTTGTAACTGACTACCTTCTACTGGAATGACACATTTGACTTTTATTTCCCGACGTTGACCATGTCACGTGACCCTTTAATGACTTAATCCCCCTCTTTTCCCCAAATTTTCCCGCTTTACACCAATTCAGCCCATATAATTATCAAAGGGGTTGTAAATAAACAATATAAAATATGATTAATCGTATTATTAAGGAAAATAGTTGGTATAAAGCTGGAAAATTTGGGAGAAAGGGAGGAATTAAGTCATTAAAGGGTCATGTGACCCTCACACGACATGTTCAACATTGGAAAATAAAAATCAAATGTGTTATTCCGGTGGGAGGTAGTCAATTACAACATTTTATACTTTATAAGGTAGTTAATTACAACATTTTATACTTTATAAGGTAGTTAATTACAACATTTTATACTTTATAAGGTAGTTAATTATAACATTTTGTTTTTAGGGTAGTTTTTCGCAAAATTCAAAGTTTAAAAGGTATTTTTTCACAAAATATCCTTTTAAACATCCTAATTTTCTAATAGTACAATCAATTCATAATTTGTTAAAGCATAATTCTATGTATTTCATACACCCAATTATGAATGTTCACCATATTTCTATTCAAGTATTGTAAGTTTATAGATAAGTTCAAATTAGATTACTATAGTAAAAATAATTAAGTTGAGCTCAGGTCAATTAGATAGGTTATCCAAGTTCAAATTACAACTAAATATATAAAACACAAACGTTAGCATGGATCATAGGTGAAGAGAACAAAGTTGCGCTTAGAGACTAAAGTTACCTTTGGACGAAGCCAATTCTCAGAAGAGAACATAAAAAGTGAAACAATAGGAATGTTCCATCTTCGACACAAATTTAAAATCTCCCCTAAAGTCCCAAGACCAGCTTCATAGCCATCAACAGGGACAAGGCCTCTCTTCTTAGCCCACCTTCGATTCCCGTCCAATATCAAGGCCACATGCCCCGGCATCAGCTCGGGTCGTAGCCCCTTTGGTAGCTCACCATCACCTTCAATATTATTACCTTCCATCATCTTGAATGTTGATGAAAACAAGTTCACAAATGCCATTTTTTGCACTTGTTCTTGTTTCTTTTTTAGGACTAGGAATAATGGCATGGTTAAAATCCAACTAGGGATTAATGCCATGATAATTGACCATATTTTTAGTAATATTCTCATGTTTTCAATTATTTTTCTCTTTGTTCTTGGGTGTTTGAATTGTTTGGTTTTTTTCCCTCTTTGGTTTATATTCTAAATCAACTAATGACATAGTTTTACATATTATCTAAGCGTTAGGATGTAAGATTATGGCTTAAACTGCTACATGTACGATATAATTAATTGATTATTTGATTAATAATCAATTACATTGACATTTTGATGCATATCATGTGCCATTACCGTAATGAGTTAGTTGTGAGTCTTGTGACAGATGTATGTAGTAATTAAAGAGCAAGGTTACTTGTTAAACATATAATTATTGATTATTGATATTGATAGAGATGAGAAAGAGAGGAATGAAAAACAAATTAAACATGTGCCAAGTATTATACTACATCTTCGTCATAATAACTAGTGTGTGGTTCGGGTGTTATATTGTATTACTACTCTTGACACTTAATATTTAAACGAAATAACAAAATATTTATACATAGTGTTACTATTTTTTTTATTTGAATGAATAGGAAGGGGTGATTTCATTAAATAATTAATAATAGTCATTCGACACTTACAATCATCCCTTAAAAATATCGAAATTCTCAATACAAGAATTAGACACTCGTAAACTAATGGCATCGCTTCTGAAATCTGAACTGCTCCTGGATAATTTTAAATGTCTTTGCATCGTTTTTGACGGAGCTCCGTTGATGTATAGTTGCAAAAGTGATAAAACTTGATTGGTTATCAAAATCTGCAAATTTGCAAGACGAATCTTCTAAATCTGCACCCATATACCAACATACCCGCAATTCTACAAATTTACAAGACGAATCTTCCAAATTTGTATCCCTGCAAAAGCTAAAACCAAACAAACAAACAATACTAAACCCTACATGGAGGGACTGACAAAACCCTACACAAAGTGACTGACTATAATCATCATACTGTTGGTGATCTTTATTGGCTAAAAACATTAAATTAAGAAAGAATTTGAGGCTTACCATCAATAAAAGTCGATGGCAGCCCCTAAGTTTTCCTTTGATTGCAATAATAGAGAAAATTTTAGGGTATTTTTGAGAGAGTTTTTGAAATCTACTAATTAATATGTTTTCAATATTACTATTTTTAAATTTTTATACAATTAAGGTTCACACATATACACAAATTTTAAATCTTCCAAGCTTTCATAATCCTTTGTAAATCAATCGTTAATCTATCTCACACACACACACATGTGTGTGTGTGTAAAAGATAATATTTTATATTTAATTAATTTAAACTGAAAAATCTCATTCCCCAATTTTGCTTACGTGTCATATAAATTATTTAATTCTAAAAGAAATTAATAATCTTGTATTTAATTGGCTACCACTAAAATTTATTATCCTACATGGCTCGCTAAAAATTAAATCCTACATGGCTCTCTAAAAACTCGGTAAAATACTCCCCTATATATATATATATATATATATATATATATATATATATATATATATATATATATATATATATATATATATATATATTAGATTTTTTTAGATAAAGTTTTCAATTTTAAAAGATAATATTTTATTTTTATAATAAATATATACCTTTAATTTTAATACTATGTGGCGCTTTAAAATAATAATCCTAGCTATATGGCATAATCCTATACGTAACGCTTTAAGAATACTAATCTTACCCGGCGCTATAATAATTTTTAAAAAATTAAAATCCTACATGACTCTCTAAAATCTTGGGAATAAACCCCTATATACCTAGTTTTGTTCCCGGGCGATGCCCTAACACTAGTAGAAAAATAGTAATAGGCACCCCCTATATGGCACCGGTTCAGGCCAAACCGGTGGCCAAAACTGCGGGATTTTAGAAGAAGAGAAAATTCACCGGTTTGGCCTGAACCGGTGCCTAAAATTAAAAAAGGCACCGGTTTGAACCGGTGCCAATTGAACCTGACCCAATTGAACCGGACCCAATTCAAAAAAAAAAAATTGCGGCTTACTTCTTCTCCTTCCTCTCTTTCTCTTTCATTCCTTCATTCCTTAGCTTACTGTTTCATTAGAGCTGGGCAAAGAACATCCTTCAATCCTTCCTCTCTCTCCCTCCACCACAGCCGTCACCTTCACTGGCGGCCACCAGAGGTTTCGAAAACCGGCCGCCTTCAATCCTTCCTCTCTCTGTTTTTCCTTTCTTTCTCTTTCGAAAACCACCTACATAGTTCGAAAAATCCTTCCACCGCCCTGAGGTTGCTCCACCACCTAGCCGCGCCACCCCCCTGAGGCTCCTCCACCACCGAGCCGCGCCACCAGCCTGAGGGTCCTCCATTTGCCGTGAGTGCCCTGAGTCTCCTCCTAGCTGCTGCCCTAATTTTCTCCTCCACCACCTAGTTGCGCCACCCCCCTGAGGCACCTCCACCACCGAGCCGCGCCACCGGCCTGAGGGTCACCACCGAGTCTCCTCCTAGCTGCTGCCCTAATTGTCTCAAGGTTTATTTTTAATTTTTTTTTACATTATTTTCCAATTATATAATTATATATATTAATTTGTTTTGCATTTTGAACCATTGTTAGTAAATTAAAATTTAGGTTTGAATATAATTTTTCTCAATTTAAGGTTTGAATATAATTGGGAAATTGTGAAAATATTAGAGATTAGTATCCTTGTTACTCAATTAGTTGGATTTTATTATGTTTTAATGGTTAATTTAATGTGTTTTGGTGGATAATTTTGAAATAATTATAGAAAATATATTAACCTTGGTACTTTATTAAATAGGTGAAATTTGGTATTTTACTTTTAATGGTTAATTTGAAGTTGTTTTGATGGATTATTTTGAATAAGTTGGAGATTAGTTAACTTTGTTATTAAATAAGTTGAATTTTGGAATGTTTAAATGGTTAATATTAAGTTGTTTTGATGGGTATATTTGAATTAATTTGAGATTAGTAACCTTGCTTGTTACTAAAGTAGATGAATTTTGGAATGGGTGAATGGTTACTTTTAAGTTGTTTTGATGGGTAATTTTGAAAAAATTAGAGATTAGTAACCTTGTTAGTTTAGCAATTGTTAGTTCAATGAATGATGTGTTTTAGCTTATAAATAGATTAGTGAATTGACATGTTATGAGAAAGAAATAGTAAATACCTTATATTTAACCTAATTTTTGTATATTGTTTTTTTTTTTAACAGATTTGTGAATTGAAGCACGAGTTTAATTAGCTTGAGGACTACATATTGAGCTCAAGTGGGTAGTTGGTATATTGGTATGACTTATAAACTTTACTTAGCTATATTTTTTTCTATTTATCCATTTAATAAAAGTTTATTCATGAAATTGCAACTTGTGTATTTTTTAATTGCAAATAAATACAACAATATATAGAATACTTGAATTGCATCATCATATGCCTAGATACCCGTTCAAGGCTTTCTCATTAGGAGAAAGTCTTGAATAGTCCCCGGTTGGGACTGTTCTTGAATGTGTACTCTCACTTAGGTGGTGAATTTATGTTTTCTTTTCGATTTTAAGGAACATCTTGGCTTACCATTTCCTCACTATGTTCTTTGGGTACATATGTGGGTAATTAATTATCTACATCGTGTACTTGGAGAACTAGGGGGAAAGCTTCCGGATTTTCCTTAAAATTGGAAAGTTGACATACATTCAGTAGTGGGAGTAGACATTCAAGGATGGGTTAGGTTGGAGTGATAAGGACCCTTTGGAAACATGCATTTTTTCACTATATGAATGGTATATTCACGTTTTGTACTTGAATTTGATTTACATAAAATATGTAGCACTTACACATTATAATTATATGGTGCTATATATGTTTAGAGACAATTTACTAAATGGAGAAGGATCGTGGTTGGATGTATGGTAGACGCGATACATTGGAATTTTGGAATGGGGTTCAAGAGTTTTGCGAGAGGGCTTTAGCTTATCAACGCAAACTGGGAGGCAAAGACCTTTATTGTCCTTGTGTTGATTGTAATAATGTGAATGTGGTCGATAGTGTTGAAATCATTAGAGATCATGTATTATGTCGTGGGTTTAGGCAATTATACCATGTGTGGATTTGGCACGGAGAAAGTGGAGAGTACAGTGGGGATCTTGATCGGAATGATGTGCGTGTTAGAATCAATGAGATTCATGTGGACGAGGAATACAAGAATGATGAGTATATTGTTGATAATGGTGACGATGGAGCCGATGAAGATCAGGCGGATGAGGTCGAGGATGAAAAAGTGGATGAGATGTTGCATGGTGTTGAAGGTGAAGTGTTTGAATTATTATCGGAGGCTTCCAAAAAGCCTTTGTATCCCGGGTGCAAAAAATACTCCAAACTATCGGCCGTGCTAACACTTTTCAACATTAAGTCGAAGCATGGGTGGACGAACATCCGTTTTACTTCTTTGTTGACCGCATTAAGTGATATGTTGCCTGATGGGAATGAAATTCCTAAGTCTTATTATTACGCAAAGAAGCTCATGTGTCCCTTTGGTTTGGAGTATAAGAAGATACATGCATGTCCTAATGACTGTATTTTGTATCGAAATGAGTATGAAAAACTGCAGGAGTGTCCATGATGCAAGCGGTCGCGGTACAAGCGCATGAGTTGCAATCCTGGCACGGAGGGACCTCCTGCTAAGGTGTTGTGGTATCTTCCCATTATTCCAAGGTTTAAGCGTCTGTTCTCAATACCAAAAGACGCTAAAAACTTGAGGTGGCATGCAGAGGGAAGAAAGAAAAACAGAATGCTGAAGCATCCAGCTGACTCTCCACAGTGGAAGAACATTGATTTGAAGTTTGAGGAATTTGATAATGAAGTCAGAAATTTAAGGCTTGGGTTGTGCACGGACGGGATGAATCCATTTGGCACTCTTAGTACCCAACACAGCACATGGCCGGTACTTTTAGTGATTTATAATTTGCCTCCTTGGCTGTGCATGAAACGTAAGTATGTATTACTTTCATTGCTAATAACTGGTCCTAAGCAACCTGGAAACGACATAGATGTTTACCTTGCGCCGCTTATTGACGACTTGAGAAAGATGTGGGACGAAGGGGTTTCCGTTTTCGATGCTCATCAGAACGAGATGTTCACATTGCGTGCAGCCCTTGTGTGGACCATGAATGACTTCCCTGCATATGGCAACTTGTGTGGGTACAAGGTCAAAGGGAAAAAAGCATGCCCCATATGTATTGATGACACATCAAGCGTATACCTGACTCATTCTCACAAAGATGTCTACCTACGGCCTCGAAGGTTCCTTAGGCGTGATCACCCGTACCGTAGGCAGAAAAAGGCTTTCGATGGAACCGTGGAAGAGGATACTGCGCCTAGACCATTGAATGGTGCTGAGATTAGTGCTCGGGTGAAAGGGATACGAACGGTGTTTGGAAAATCAGAAAAAACTGTGGTCTCAGCTGCTCTGTTTAAGAAAGAATCAATCTTTTGGAAGCTGCCGTACTAGAGAGAACATGACGTTAGGCATTGTCTTAATGTGATGCATATAGTGAAGAATGTATGTGATTATCTTTTGGGGACACTTATAAATATCCTAGGCAAAACAAAGGAGGGAAAGGGTGCACGGTTAGATTTGAAAGAGATGGGGATTCGTCCAGAATTGTGGCCTCAAGAAAAGGTTAGAAAGGGGAAGGAGCCGAGAATAGAAGATGAAAATGTTTCGAAAAAGGGAAGGAGAAGAGCAAGGGAAAGGGAAAGGCCAAATATGCGTCAAAGAAGAAAGTTAAGGGTAAAGGGAAGGATGAAAAGAATTATTTACCCCCGGCTTGCTATACATTGTCAAGGGTAGAGAAATGGCTACTCACTTGCCTATTTTATTCATTTCTCAACTAATAAACTTATACATTCTCAAACCATATCATAATTACATATGTATAAGTGATTGTGAGTTGAAATTGCATAAAAGAAGCAAAGTTCTAATTTTTTGGCGCATTTCATCAAAATAAAGCCAATTCGAGCCGAAATGGCTACTTACTTGCCTATTTTCTTCATTTCTCAACTTATAAACTCTTTGCATCTCAAAACAACTCATAATCACATATTTATAAGTGTTTGTAATTTGAAATTACATAAAAATCGCCAAGTTCTAAGTTTTTGGGTCCAATTCATCATAATAAAGCCATTTTGAGCCGAAATGGCTACTCACTTGCCTATTTTATTCATTTCTCAACTAATAAACTTATACATTCTCAAACCATATCATAATTACATATGTATAAGTGATTTTGAGTTGAAATTGCATAAAAGATCAAAGTTCTAATTTTTTTGGCGCATTTCATCAAAATAAAGCCAATTCGAGCCGAAATGGCTACTTACTTGCCTATTTTCTTCATTTCTCAACTGATAAACTCCTTGCATCTCAAAACAACTCATAATCACATATTTATAAGTGTTTGTCATTTGAAATTACATAAAAATCGCCAATTTCTAAGTTTTTGGGTCCAATTCATCAAAATAAAGCCATTTTGAGCCGAAATGGCTACTCACTTGCCTATTTTATTCATTTCTCAACTAATAAACTTATACATTCTCAAACCATATCATAATTACATATGTATAAGTGATTTTGAGTTGAAATTGCATAAAAGATCAAAGTTCTAATTTTTTTGGCGCATTTCATCAAAATAAAGCCAATTCGAGCCGAAATGGCTACTTACTTGCCTATTTTCTTCATTTCTCAACTGATAAACTCCTTGCATCTCAAAACAACTCATAATCACATATTTATAAGTGTTTTTCATTTGAAATTACATAAAAATCGCCAAGTTCTAAGTTTTTGGGTCCAATTCATCAAAATAAAGCCATTTTGAGCCGAAATGGCTACTCACTTGCCTATTTTCTTCATTTCTCAACTAATAAACTTATACATTCTCAAACCATATCATAATTACATATGTATAAGTGATTGTGAGTTGAAATTGCATAAAAGATCAAAGTTCTAATTTTTTTGGCGCATTTCATCAAAATAAAGCCAATTCGAGCCGAAATGGCTACTTACTTGCCTATTTTCTTCATTTCTCAAATTATAAACTCCTTGAATCTCAAAACAACTCATAATCACATATTTATAAGTGTTTGTCATTTGAAATTACATAAAAATCGCCAAGTTCTAAGTTTTTGGGTCCAATTCATCAAAAGAAAGCCATTTTGAGCCGAAATGGCTACTCACTTGCCTATTTTATTCATTTCTCAACTAATAAACTTATAAATTCTCAAACTATATCATAATTACATATGTATAAGTGATTGTGAGTTGAAATTGCATAAAAGAAGCAAAGTTCTAATTTTTTTGCCACATTTCATCAAAATAAAGCCACTTCGAGCCGAAATTGCTACTTACTTGCTTATTTTCTTCATTTCTCAACTTATAAACTCCTTGCATCTCAAAACAACTCATAATCACATATTTATAAGTGTTTGACATTTTAAATTACATTAAAATTGCTAATTTCTAAGGTTTTGGGTCCAATTCATTAAAATCAAGGTCATTTGAGCCGAAATGGCTACTCACTTGCCTATTTTCTTCATTTCTCAACTAATAAACTTATACATTCTCAAACCATATCATAATTACATATGTATAAGTGATTGTGAGTTGAAACTTATTATTTCTCAAACTATTTCAGATTTCGAATGGAAGCAAAACTTCAAAGAGAAAGAGGGTGGAGAAGCCTAAAAGAATTGATCAACCTAAGAAGAAGCTAAGTGAACAACGGTCCAAGAGTGAACAAGCGTCGAATTTTCACTCTTCGAAAGGTTCACCCATGCCACCTACTCCACTTGTTGAAGACATTGTTCTTCAATCGCTCTCTGCTGACATGACCTTTCTTCACAACCGTGCTTGTCATTTGGTCGATCCCATGGAAGTTGCACTTCCTAAGGCAATGTTCCACTATGATGAGGATGCAATTGCATGGATCAGCAAAGAAGATGTGAAGGAATTTCTACGTGGTGCAAAGCTTAACATTTCCCTCATTCAAACATTCATGAGGTACTTCAATGCCCACATAATCTATACTTTTTTCAAGTTATTCAAATTGATGGTGATTGTCCTACATCTGATAAATTATTCAATGTTCATGCACGCAGAGCACTACAGGAGCACTTAACTGACACTGATTCTCCTTGTAAAGTTGGGTGGTTATGTCCCGAGCAGTTATCCACTAGTAGAATCATAGGCAACCCCCATAATGTGTTGTACTATGTTAAACAGAGTATAAGGGAATCAGCGCGTGCGGGAGACAAGTTCATATTCGCCCCATGTTATAGAGAATAAGTCTAACCATGTCAAATTCAATCGATTTGGCCTCATTATATGTTGACTCCTAAATATTAATTACCTTGTCTATTGTGAACTTATGTAGGGAGCATTGGAGCCTCATGGGGATTTGTAATTCCACTAACACAATTTATCACCTTGATTCAGCTCGATCATCGGAGAAGTGGCTCGTGAAGTCTATATTGCAAAAGTAAATATATATAGCAACCTAGTGATGATTATTGCTAATAATAACTAATTTAGTAATCATACGACTAATAAAATTTGAATGTACTTAATTTTTTTTACTATAGTGTTATGAAGAAGCTACATTGTCGTGTTCCAAAGGGTCCAACATGGAAGACACCGTTGGTAATTTACATGATATTCTGATTATCTTGAAAATCTATGTTAGTAAATATTTGCTCATTTCCTTTGCATGTTTCACTGATGTGATTTGTTTGTCATATGCTAGTGCGCACAACAAGAGAATGGACTTGATTGTGTTTTGTATGTGATGAGATTCATGCTTGACATTGTGACTCATTGTACGGACACTCAACAGCTTGATGAGGTAAGTCCTAAAACTTATTGAAATGCTATATTGATGTGATTTCACGCCTTAGACACCTAATATTACCCAACAATGGCATGTTATGAGAAACAAAAAGGCTGTTTCACAAGAAAGGTAGAAAATGGGCTGAATAGAAGTCATATGGGCCATATTAGGGCCATTTTGTGTTAATATGCTCTTTGAAATGTTATGAGATAAATAAAGTTCATTTAATAAGAAATGTAGGAAATGGGCAAAGTAAAGTCATATAGGCCATATTCGGGCCATTTTGAGTAAAAAGCGTCATAAACCTTAATAAAATGCTCTCCTATACAATTTTAGGGCTTACACACATACAACTACCCAACATTGACATTTTATGAGAAAGAAATAGTTCATTTGATAAGTAATGTAGAAAATGGGCTACATAGAAGTCATATAAGCCCTATTTGGGCCATGTTGAGTAAAATGCGTTGTTAAACTTATTGAAATGCTATATTGATGTGATTTCTAGCCTTAGACACCTAATATTATCCAACAATGACATGTTATGAGAAACAAAAAGGCTATTTCACAAGAAAGGTAGAAAATGGGCTGAATAGAAGTCATATGGGCCATATTAGGGCCATTTTGTGTTAATATGCTCTTTTGATGTGATTTCTTTCCTTATACACCTATAACTAGATAATATTGACATGTTATGAGATAAATAAAGTTCATATAATAAGAAATGTAGGAAATGGGCAAAGTAAAGTCATATAGGCCATATTCGGGCCATTTTGAGTAAAAAGCATCATAAACCTTAATAAAATGCTCTCCTATACAATTTTAGGGCTTACACACATACAACTATCCAATATTGACATGTTATGAGAAAGAAATAGTTCATTTGATAAGTAATGTAGGAAATGGGCTATATAGAAGTCATATAGGTAATATTTGATAAAATACATATTGTTTTGCCTAATTAATTATTTTTAAAATAATGTTTTTGTATTTCAAGTTTTGCAAGGTCCAAAAGGATGGTCCGTTGACAATCAAGGAGCTTAATGAAGTTCGTGACATGTTGGCGTCTTTTATCACCTTCAACATGTAAATGGCATTGTAATTGTAAATTATTTATGTTAACTTTTGAACTATATAACTTATTATTCATTATATATGTACTTACTATTATTTGTATATCTAAGCAACTTTTTTTTTTTGTATTGCGTTTGGAAATATTTATATCTATATATATAATTGAATTCTTGTTTTTAATATTATTTTTGTATCTTATTGTAATAATTATTAATATTATTATTATTAGTTATTATAATAATAATATTATTAATTATTATATTTAATATAATTGCTGGAGTTACAGGTTATTATTATTGTTGGAAACAGGTTTTTTTTTTTAAAAATATTATTGCACGAAAATTGGAAAAAAAAACAAAAAAAAAAATTTTGGTGAATAGGCACCGGTTAGGCAGCAACCGGTGCCTAAAATATCTACCACCAAAAAAAAATTGGCGGGAGAGCAGTTTTAACCGGTGCCTAACTGGGCATATAGCACCGGTGCCTAACTGGGCATATAGCACCGGTTAACCGGTGCCTATGTTACCCTATGGCACCGGTTTTGAACCGGTGCCAAAACGTTGGTTTTTGGCACCCCTCACATAGGCAGCGGTTCAAACCGGTGCCTTAGACCGGGTTTGAACCACTGCCAAAGGCCTTTTTTCACCTAGTGTAATTGTCCTAATCTTTTTAGCTTGCATGTTAACTACACTCATATAACCCTTTGACAATGTAAAAAAATTTGGACATACCATATTAAATCGCTTATTTATATAATAGTGTATTTTTTGTAGTTTAATTTATTAATAGATATCTATATTATTATTAACTTGAAAATTTTTTATTGCACTTAGATCATTGTAATGAACAAAACATATTTTTACCAAATAATTTTTTTTTCTGATTAAAACTTTTTTTTCAATGATTTTATATTATTTATTAAAATATACTCATTCCGTTACTTAATGTTAGACTCACTTTGCATTTGCGCGGTCTCCAACGATTATCTTTGACCATGAATATCTTTGATTATGTATAAGTGAAAATTATAAAAGTTTGATATTGAAAATTTTATAATAGGGGGAATCTAATAAGATCCTTCATACTAGTTTATTTCTATTGTATAAATCAAAGTTATTTTATTTTGACCTAATGAATAGTAAGTGAGTCAAACTTTCAGAAACAGATGTAGTATTATAAACGGATCTCATTTTAGAGAACTTTTCAGAACGAATTTTATGATGGAAATAGTACAGAGTTATAAAATATTTAATAAAAGTTATAATTAATTTTGTATATATGAAAATATGAAATATTAGAAGTTTATCGATAATAAAACACTATACAACATTTTTATCATACGGAAATCTATCAAAAATTTGCTTACTAAGCATATGATGTGTCACAATTAATACATATTTATCATCTACGTATACGTGACACGACACTTGGCAAAAAACTAAAATGACAAGTGTTGATTTCTCGTAGCCTGACTACGAGCGGAGATCGGCTTTATATACCAGGAAGTTACCCCTAATTCTCTAGCTGCAAGGGGCTGCCATCATCTCTTTGATAAGCACAAAATTTCCATTAATTCTTTAGTTTTAATTGTTTAGTTATTAATAATCCTCCTTTCTCTTTATGAGAGTTTTGTTACCAATTTTTGGGTTAGTTCTCTGAGTTTGTGGGAGTTTGGAGTATGCTTTTCTTTTCTTCTCTTATGCAAGATTAGAATCGGGTAGGTTGTAGTTTGATTGGGATTAATTTCTTTGATTGTTCGTCCGACAAGGAATGAAGATTTAGGGTTTCATAATTTCTCTAAGTATCTAGAGTACCACACAAGTATTTTCATCCATATGACTATGCATCAATGAATCTTAAGCCGAATTAGTGCTAACTCACATATTGTATTGCTTGAGAAGATTTTTATTAAGGCTACTGTTGATCGAATCTATAATGTATTTTATCTTATTATGATATAATTTTTGTGTTGGGAGTTTAGATTTCTTTAGAATTATTTGCATTGTAAAGTGCTGTTTGACTATATTTTATCAATGAAATCCTATTTACTGTAAAAAAAAAAATTGATAATTATGATGTCTTTTTTTTTTTCCTTTTTTTTTATTAGTCTTTGTGATTTGTAATTATATACAAATACATTTATTTTCATATCTATAACATATAGTTGATAACTTGTCTTGAAGGTTATATAACCATCCTTTCAATCAGAGGTTGGGTAATAAATCTCTATATTCTTATGCTTTTATATGATGTTGGTCGATTGGGTGATGTAGCATAATGATTAAGGTGTTTGAGTGTTGATGTGGCTTATTGAGAAGTTTAGTAGGTAATGTGGCGTAATAAAGTAGTTTACATGACACATACGAAGTAGTATGTGTATATATATATATATATATATATATATATATATATATATATATATATATATATATATATATATATATATATATATATATATATATATATATATATATATATATAGTGCTGTCAAATTTCAAACCAAAACCGTTTAACTGCCCGAAATAAACCGACCCAAATGAGAACAGAACCGATTAAAAACCGTTTTTTTTAAACCGAAAACCGACCCGAACTGTATGTGAATGAACCCAAAACTGAACCGATCCGAATAACGTTACACCGTATAAGAATCGAACCCGTTAATGAACTGAACCAGTTCTAAACCGAACTGAAAAAGAACCGAACTGTTTCTAACCAAAACCGCTTTCAACCCAAAATCGTTTGAATCGAGATAAAAACCGTTTACACCAAACCGTTAACAAACCGCGACCCGTTTGCACCGAACTGTATATAAACCGAACCGTTTATTAACCGAACCGCTTGCAAACTGAACCATTTTATAAATCGGACCGCTTATAAACGAATCGGCTACAGACTAGTAAGATCGGTATGGCTAAACATGAAACTAAACATGATATGTATTTATAAAATCAATAAGAATTTGTATATAATATGATGCCTATTTAAGAAATGATGAAGTCTCGACTTAATATAAAATTTGTTAACCAACAAAAGGTTGCAAGTACTATCAAATTTCAAACCAAAACCATTTAACTGCCCGAATCCAAACGACTCGATAAACAATCGATTTTTTTGAAACAGAAAACCGAATTGAACCGTAATTTAGTAAACTCGAAATGGAACCGATCCGAATAACGTTAAACCTTAGAAAAACCGAACCAGTTATAAACTGAACCGAAAAAGAACTGAACTAGTTATAAACTGAACCGAAAAAGAACCGAAATGTTTCTAACCCGAAACTGTTTCTAACCCGAAACTGTTTGAACCGGGATAAAAACCGTTTACACCAAACCGTTAACAAACCACGATCTGTCAACACCGAACCGTTTACTACCCAGACTATTTACAACCTGGGCCGAATTAAAACCGCTCAAGAATAAACCGAAACCGAATCAAACCGGTAATTATTTAAACTGAACTGAAACCGACCCGCGAGACGCTTAAACTGATTTCAAACCGACCCGATTTGATACCGAACCGATTTCAAACCGACCCGATTTGATACCGAACCGATTTCAATCCGAACCGAACCCGAACTGTCAAACCGTTTTGAATAAAATTTATAACGATAAAATATGATTTTGGGCCTATGCAAGCAGACTTCTTGCACAAGGCCCTAAAACCAAAGTTTTTTTTTTTTTTTTTTTTTGAAGTGTAGACAACGAAGTCTTTCCTTTCCCCTTAATATATCCCTCCGTCTCCGAAAAAATGACCCATTTGGGTTGATTTTGCGGGTATTAGAAACTTAATTTGCAAGTACAAATGTATGGGAAAATACAAGTCAACAATAATTTGCAATTAATACCTAGAGAGATGGCACAAAGATTTGAAAAAATACAAGGGTAAAATGGAGAGAAGGAACTACATGACAAATATATTTAAGGATATATTAGTAATTTTGTGATTTTTATAGATGTTGGGAAAAACAAATGGGTCATTCTTTTTTAAACTAAAACTAGGTCAAATGGGTCGTTCTTTCAGGGACGGAGGGAGTAGTAACACTAAACAATAATATTCCCTAGTTTTCACAAAAATCCAATTTTGCATACTCCAATTTCCAACTTTCTTTAATCACTGACTTTTATATGATATAGCCCAGTCATCATAGAGTTATTCAATTAGTATTATAGTGGTTACATTGTGAATGTTGTATTGTAGAATTTATTTTGTTATAAAAGGATTATTCAATATGTACACTAAGGGGTTACTTTAATTTGCTAGGGTTATAAGAATTACTTGGTTAATTAATTTTTTTTTTTTACAAAAATAGAATTACTTAGTAATAATAAAGGGAAAAAAATAAAATAAAGGGAGTGGGGAACGTGGCTAGGCTAATAGGGTGGGTTTTTATTTTATTTTTATTATTATCATTTCTTAAGTTAATTTTAGAGAGAAGAGAGAAAAAGAGGTGGTATTAGTGCTGTCAAAAGCTGACCCGACCCGAAATACCGGCCATAACCCGACCTATTAACCGACCCGTCTAAACTCGAAAAAAATGGTGACCCGAACCCGACCTGAAACCAACCCTAGATTCGAGTTGACCCGAGTATTTGAGACCCGAACCTGAACATTAACCGACCTAGAGACGACCCGACCCGAATGTAACCCATAAATTATTGACCTGAACCGAAATTGACCCACACCGTTTTAACCCGTCAAAACCCGAATTCAACCCGACATGTTCATAACCCGACCTGTTACAAACCCGACCCGAATCAACCCGACTTGTTATTGACCCGACCCAAATTCAACCCGACTTGTTATCGAATTGATATGTATAAGTCGTTATCTCATGTTGGTATTGTAACGGAAATTGAATCCTAACTCTATTCCTTCAATATTTTACTTTGAATTTTAAGAGGTTAGTTTCACAACATGTTTTTAGGGACGAATTTCAGGGACGAAACATGTTTTCCGCAAATTATTGACTTGAACTGAACTCGACTCGAACCCGAGAATGACCCGACTTGATTATAACTTGCAAATTATTGACTTGAACCAAACCTAACTTGAACCCGAGAATGACCCGACCTGATTATAACCCGTAAATAATATAATTGACTTGAACCGAACCCGAGAATGACCCTAACTCGTTTAAACCCGTAAAGACCCGAATTTAACCCGACCTATTTTTCACCCGACCTGAATGTAACCCGACCCAAACCCGATAAGATGTATGACCCGACGTGATCCGACTCAAGCATGACCCAACCCGAACCCGACCTATTTTGCATCAATTGGACTTTTACACTATTTATATATTTCGCTTTGATTAGTTTTGACGGTTTGTACTTAAGTAAAAATATAGTCATATGGATTCTTGTTAGATTTGTCTCGACTTATACAGTTTTAATATCAAATATTTATAATTTTTACATGTCAGGAAATAAAGATATTCACGATTGAAAACATGTATCGACAAGTGTGAAAAGAGAAGTGTTGCAACTAAAAAAAAAAAGGAAGTATGTGATAATGCTAGGCCTTTTGAAAGACTTATGATTTGTCTATTCATCAAGAGGAATCCAACAAGTACCACAAGACTAAATTTTTTCTTATATATAAATTAAATTACAAACATTAGTCAAAGTAAGTAAAATTAATAATAGAAAAAGTTTAAATGGAGCAAGTAATAAAATATGAAAAGAGTATAATATAATTACATATGATAGAATTAAAATTATACTTTGCCAAATCGTCTCCCTCTTTGTTGAAACGAGCGTAAAGCCTCAATAAACTCTTGTTTTCCAAAATCAGGCCAAAGTGTATTAGTGAAGTACATTTCACTATAAGCACATTGCCAAAGAAAATAGTTACTTATACGTAATTCGCCGCTTGTTCGAATGAGCAAATCCGGAGCAGGAACGTCCGTTACCTTAGTTCGAAGATGTTGCTCAAACAAAGACTTGGTTATATCGTTGGGTTGAAGAAGGCCATCCTTAACTTTCATAGCAATTGTTTGACAAGCATGAACAATATCATTTTGGCCACTATAACTCATTGCTAGAATCAGATGAATTTTGGTGTTGTCTTTTGTTTCTTCTTCAATGTGTTGAATTGCTTTTTGTAAGGAATTGGGCAGTAATGATGTATCACCAATCACTGAAATTCGTCCTCCGTAACTGTTTATTATTTAATATAGTTAGTATATAATGCGTTAATGCTATCTAGCAAGCTCTAAGGAAATAAATCATGCTTTATTTCAATAATTTAATAACATTCTCATGATTTTTTCCTAGCTACTTGTGAAAAGTTGAGATTAACAATTATTTATATGATTTGCAATGATAAACCAAGTAGTATTATCTAACTAATAACTAGAAAATGTTTACAATACGAAGTAATTGTGTACGTAAAAATGGATATAAAAAGTGTGATATAGTTATAGAATAGCCAAGATCAAATTTCATGGAGAAATACTTTAATAGCTACACAAAGTATTTAGTGAGTCTATTTCACGGTAAATTCACCCACCCAAAACTAATATATTTGTGTCCAATAATTTTATGAAAATTTCAAAAGCTTATATGAAATGTCTATAAAGTTAAAACTAAATTTTTAAAGATGTTTAAAAACTTATATCCATCTTACACAATATGACAAAACCATCTCATTGCTCAGGTGGATCAGCTCACATTATACAGTTATACTACCTACGATTTTTATTATTTGCAACTTTGAAATATTTTATATCTCACAAATAATACCCAAAGTTGCAACTAATAAAAATCAAAGGTAGTTTATGATATTAAAATGATTTTTTTTTTAAATTTCATTTCTTATTTTTTGCATCGATTAGAAGTGATAGATATTATATTTACGATAATATTTGTCGTAGATTAGGATAATTTTGTATATATTTTGGTATACCTCGTATCCTTATCCTAATAGGATTAAGATTCTTGTAAACCTCTATATATATTAATCTATGGTACATACTCTAATTTGAGGAGTTTTCCCGAAATCTAACACGGTATCACAACTTAGGTTTCGGCTAGTAGTCAATTCCTTTTTCTTGTTCTTTGGTTCCCTGCTATATTGAGTTCTTATGACTATAATTTTGAATAATTTTGCAACTTCTACCCAATAGTTATCATTTATACAATTAGGTTTTTTTTTCTTATTCAATGCAAATATAATTTGTTGGGACATAGATTGAATGAGGCTCTACTCTTTTGATATTAATTCCACTTATTTCGGGATAATAAATAAGTTTCAAAAGCTTTTGATAGGCATAAGTTCTATAAAGGTTACACAAAATATTGGCTGCCGCGCGCAAGCCGCAAGCTGCATTTTGTGCGGCAACAAACTGTATGTATAATCTAATAAATACTCCTTCCGTTTTTAAATATTTGTTCTACTTTTATTTTTCGGTCGTTTTTAAATTCTTACTCTATTTCCTTAATTGGAAAGATTTTACAATATTTAATTCATTTTTCTCATCTAGTGGACCTAACATAAATCATATTTTATTAATTATTACATATTCTCTCTCCTTTAATTCTCTCCACTACTTTTTTTTTTTTATAATTTTTTATTCTTTACCCTACCCCATTACCTCCATATTTTATTATTTTCTTTGATTTTTCCTAAAACTCCGCACATGGAGAAATATACTATCAAATAACATGTATGTATCCTCTAACAAACTGTACGTATGTTCAATCAAACATAAATTGTACATATCCTCTATTAAATACTACATATATCCTCTAATAAATTATACATATATAGAGAATATCCATAGAATATTCCCATCCTAGGTTTAGGATATATTTTGTATAAGATTATCTTTGATATATGTACATATCTTATAGTTACCTAATATGATTAGGTTACTCATTGTAACCCTATAAATATTGATCAATGAAAATCACTCTAATCAAGGAGTTTAGATTATCTGACATGGTATCACAACTTAGGTTAGATCTTGGGATTGTTTATACCTAAAATTTTCTCTTCCCCTGCCGGTGGGTTAGAAAATTAAACCCACCGGCGGGATTCACAAACAATTACATAAAACACACTTTTTTTTTGTTTTGCTTCCGCGTTTTAATTATGGAGTACGATGGTTGACCATCACCGGCAACCCCTCTTGTGCTCCAACTAATTCCCACCACACATAGGAGCTTTGTGCACCACCTCTACCTCTTGGTTCTCCACCTAATACGCCACCTAGCTCACTCATAGTCTTCCTTCTTTAGCCTAATCTGTGAGTGAAATGCAATCTTGTATAGCGTATCCGATGACTATCGTTAATAGTCTTGGATGAGCCAGACCCACGAGACGAACCACCCCTTTGTTTGTCTTTTTTTTCTCAATGTCGTTGTTGGCCTCCACCACCTTAGTTACATTGTAGTCTTGCTCCTGACCCCTTCTACTTGACAGGAGCCTTGTTCAACTACACTACAATAACTGAAAGGGAGTGTTGGATTTTTGGTATTCTCTAAGTCCAACCGCTACTTAGCTTGTTTTAATTTTGTGGAATTTATCTTGTTGTGTAGGTCAATTTTATTTTTTTAGAGGTAAACACTTACTAGTGGTTAAGTGGTGTGGGATTTATGCTATCTTATTTGTTTTTTCTTCAACTGTGATTTCCCGTAGTAGTGTAGTGTCTTCTTCCCGATGATGGTTTGATCCCTTAGCTTCTTCTTCTTTGGATCTGCAACTTAGCTCAAGTCTGTGTGCGGCTCTTCTCCTTCTCCTCCGGCCTAGCAGTGCTTATCTCTACTCTACGTAGGTCGTGGCTGTTGCTTCTAATCGTCATCACCGACATATGTCTACTACTTCTCTTTTGATCATGGGTTACCATACTATCCTTACCGCTCGATGCGTGATTCAGATCTAGTCTGAGCATCCGATTTTCTCTCGCTCCGACTACGGGGGTGTGATAGAGAATATCCATAGAATATTCTCATCCTAGGTTTAGGATATATTTTGTATAAGATTATCTTTGATATATGTACATATCTTATAGTTACCTAATATGATTAGGTTACTCATTGTAACCCTATAAATATTGATCAATGGAAATCACTCTAATCAAGGAGTTTATATTATCTGACATATATATCCTCCAACAAATTGTACGTATCCTCTATCAAATAACACATATCCACCAACTAGTTGTACATGTCCTCTATCAAATTATACATATCCTCCATCAAATAATACATATCATATATATACTTGCTTTGCTGCACAAATTATTGGGTGATGCACCCAAATGCTTCTTCTCTAAGGTTAATAAGGATAAAAGGAATACCCAAATTCAATTCACAATTAAAATAAGTTAATTTTTTTTATACTAATAAAATAAGTTTTGATAAGTTCAACTAGATATAAACGATCATTTGAATTAAGAAGCGCTCATACCTACAAGAAATGCGTAGTAAATTGTGCTCCAAAAGCTCGAGCAAGAAATCAGTTTCCATCTGTTGAAACAATAATGATGAATAAAAGTACTTATTTGAACACCATAACCGAAATTTAAGTTCTAAACAAAATCGATAAGAGGTTTGTAAAATTAACCAATTTATTTCAATTATTCCCAAAGTAACAAGAATTCTCTCTAATTAAATATGACGAAGTAAGAAAATCCACATGTTCGATCTGGTTCTAATTATTTATTTAATAATAATATTATATACTTTAATCTAACAACCTAATTATAATACCTTTTTCTTTATTATTTTGGAAAAATTGCTCCCATTAATGTGAACTTTGCCTCGTCCGCCGAAAATAATCTCAACTTTCGTTTATTATCTATTGCACCGAACTTTAGGGGGAATTAATTTTCGTTGCACCCAACAGGTCATCTAACCTGATGTAGCAAGTTACCTAGACACGTGTCAGCGTATGATTGGCTTAATTTTTTTTTTTACAAAAAAAAAAAAAAAAAACAAAAAAATAAAAAAAAAACCCACAAACCACCCACGCCCAGCGGCTGCCACCACACCCCCACCCCCACCACGCCGGAAAATCACCCCCACCCTCGAAAAACCCCTCCCCTGCTGCCGGAAACCGCCGCCCAACCTTCCCCCTACCTCGAAACCCACCCTTTCCCTTCCCCCACCCCCGAAAACCATTCCCCCACCCCCGAAAACCCCTCCCTCACTCCCGGAAACCACCGCACAACCCTCCCCCTTCCCTCAAAACTCCCCCTTTCCCTTTCCCCACCCCCGAAAACCCCTCCCCCACCCCTATTTCCTCCGTCACTCCCCTCTCCCCCGCCGTTTTCCGACCCTTCCGACCCGAATCCCCTTCCCCTTCCCCTTCGTTTTCGCCGTTTCCCCCTCCCCGTCGTTTCCACCCCCTTCCCCTTCGTTTCCGACCCAAATCCGGCCTCCCTTCCTATATCCTCCCCCACTGTCGTTAAGGGGTGGCTGGGTTTTTTTTTTAAAAAAATTTTGTTTTTTTTTTTAATTTTGTTTTATTTTTTTTTTAAATTTTGTTTTTTTAATTTTTTTTATTTGACCATTCATGTAGTGACACGTGTCTAAAAAAAATGTAACACACAAATGTTGACCGGATTAACCGATTGCAGGTAAGTTGGGTGCAACGAAAATTAATACCCCCCAAAGTTCGGTGCAATAGATAATAAACGAAAGTTGGGATTATTTTTGGCGGACGAGGCAAAGTTCAGATTAATGGGAGCAATTTTTCCTATTATTTTTTATTTGGTGTGTTTCAATTATTTTGCTTATCAGTGCAATTTTGTAACCATATTTTTTTTAGTTACATATAAATGGACATTATGATAGTGCATAATAAATGATTAAGATGTTTCTAACTTAATCCACATAAATATTTGTTTCTTTAACTATAATTGACATTAAAAAAAAATTACAAAAACAAAAACCTTTAAAATAGAGTAGTGAATTAGTTTTTCTTTTTGTCTCAAATAACCTTTTTATAAAGTAAGCTAATTAGCTTGCAATCTTGCATGAACATATTATTTACGTCTTGAATTTTAACTTCCATAAATGGATTTTAGTAGTTTTTATCTAAGGTCTTACAAGTATGATTTAATATATATTGACCTTTACTTAATTAATTATCCTTTTATTGAAGGTAAAATAATAATAAGAAACATGAGACCAAAGAATTATAGGTAAAAACTAACCTTAGGACGAAGCCAATTTTCCGTGGAGAACACAAAAAGTGAGACAATTGGAATTTTCCAATTACAACACAATGAAAGAAAGGTCTCTAAACTCTTCACACCAGGGAGATAACCATCGATAGGGTTTAGGCCTCTTTGCTTAGCCCACCTCCGATTGCCATCCAATATCACGGCCAAGTGCCGTGGCATTAGCTCTTGTTGAAGCTCCTTCGGTAGCTCCTCGTCGCCATCCATATTAGCCTTATCATCCTTGAATAGTATTGATCCTCCTAGAAACATATTCACAAATGGCATCAAAATCCTATTAGGGATTATTGCCATGATCATTGACAAAAGCTTTTGTAAGATACTCATTTTGTCACTTCTTTTTTCTCTTTGGTTTGAGTGTTTACTTTATATAATACTACGTATATATGTATAAGTAAGCAAGATTATACAATTATTGTTAGCAATACATGCATTATTACTGTTTGGTGAGATTGTTAATTTATGATTAAGTTGACTTGTCAAGTTGTCATCAATTCATACACATTATTAATTAGCATAAGTATAGTATAAGAATCAAATCTCAACGGATTTTCTTTATACTACTATCCTTTTTGCCGAGTACACCCCTTTTTTTGGTCGCAAATTAATTTGTTTAAACAATTTATTATTTTATTGTTTTATATAAAGTTAAATCATTATTGTAAAATTTTAGAAATAACAGTGGAAAATTTGTCTAAAAGGTACTTATATGTTCATTATTTTGTGAAGAAAAACCTTGTATGTTCAAAGTGGTGAAAAAGGTATAAGTTACTTTTGTTGTGAGAAGGGATTTTGACATCGAAATATGACCGTTGACTTCACTTTTCCAGTATTGACCATCATGTGACATACACGTGATGTTTAAAAAATGTATTTTCCTACTTTTTTCCCCGTGATTTTGAGAAAAGAAAAGGGATTTTGAGAGAAAATTTAGGGACAGAAAGAGAGAGAATGTGAAAACGTGGGGAAAAAATGAACGAAAGAGCCTTTTTAAAACATCACGTGCCACATGCGTGATGGTCAACATCGAAAAAGTAAAGTCAATGATCATATTCCGACGTCAAGGTCCCTTCTCAGAACAAAAGCGACTTATAAGGATCATTTTCACCACTTTAACATATACTCAGTATCCCTTAGCACATTATATAAATTGTGACAATTTTTCTGTGAATTATCAGAAGTTTATTTCAGCTATTGTTCAAAGCAAAGATCTGACAACCTTCAAAGAAGCTATGCAATCTGAAGGATGGCGTAGGTCCATGAATGAAGAAATTCGGGTTTTAGAGAACAATGGTACTTGCACTTTGGAGCCTCTTCCTCTGGTAAAAAGGCACTAGGAAGTCAATGGGTCTATAAGACCAAGTTTCTTTCTAATGGAACGGTAGAGCATCTTAAATCTCGCTTGGTGTTATATGGGAACCATCAGAAAGCAGGTGTAGATTATGATGAGACATTTGCTCCGGTTGCTAAGATGGCAACGGTTCGCACTGTTCTTGCTATTGCGGCTGCTAAGAATTGGGAAATTCATCAAATGGATGTTCACAATGCATTCCTACATAGTGACTTAGATGAAGAATTTTACATGAAGCTTCCACCTGGTTTTCAGAGTTCAGATGCTTCATTGGTTTGGAGATTGAGGAATTCACTCTATGGTTTGAAGCAAGCACCTAGATGTTGGTTTGCTAAACTTACCACAGCTTTAAAACAATATGGTTTCAACCAATCTTACTCTGATTATTCTTTATTCACTCACACTACTCGTGATACTCAAATTACTGTTTTAGTATATGTTGATGATCTGATTATTTACGGGAACGATTACGCTGCATTGTCTGTTTTTAAGGCTTATTTGTGTGACTGTTTTAAGATGAAGGGTCTAGGTTCGTTGAAATATTTTTTGGGGATTGAGGTGGCTATTAGATCTACGGGTGTATTTTTGTGTCAACGAAAATGTACTCTGGATACTATTTCTGAGGCAGGTTTGTTAGGCGCCAAGCCTAGTCCCATGGAGCAAAACCAAAAATTAGGTCTAGCCACAGGCGCACTTCTCACTGATCCGGAGTCTTACAGACGTCCTTGTTGGTCGTCTGATTTACCTTACTGTTACTCGCCCTGATTTGGCATATATACTCGGTTCATATTTTGTCACTGTTTATGCAGCAACCGCGCAGTGAACATTGGGACGTTGCATTAAGGGTGATTCGTTACTTGAAAGGACTCCGGGACGAGGTACTTTATTGAGCTCTGATTGTGATTGGAATTTGCAAGGTTGGTGTGATTCAGATTGGGCCTCTTGTCCCCTCACTCGATGATCTTTAACTGGTTGGCTTGTTTTTCTTGGAAAATCACCTATCTCGTGGAAAACCAATAAGCAACTAACGGTTTCTACTTCTTCTTCGGAGGCCGAATATAGGTGTGTGTCTTCATGTTCCAAAGAGCTTAAATGGGTAAAGGCTTTGTTGTTAAGTCTAGGAGTTCAGCACCCAAAGGCAATTAAATTGTTTTGCGACAATGAATCGGCTTTGCATATTGCAAAGAATCAAGATTTTCATGAGCGGACAAAGCATATTGAGATTGATTGTCACTTTGTTCGCGATGCAATTACTGAAGGGTTGATATCCCCATCTCATGTTTCGACATCCGAGCAACTTACTGATACTTTTACTAAGGCTCTTGGGAAAGCACAGTTTGATTATCTTTATTCCAAGTTGGGCACTTTTGATCCGAGCACTCCAACTTGAGGGGGTAGGTATTGAGATAATATCGTATATTAGTTTATATGATAGTATATTTCCATATATTTATCTCTTATATTTTTGTTAATTTCCTAAGATTCTACGATATCTTTTGATACGAGGACTAGGACTTTGTAACTCTATATATTCCCATTGATAATTAATGAGAAGGCAAGCAATTATACTCTGATTATTTTCTAATTCTCTCTAATTCTTCGGTTTCCTTCCTATATGTTGCTTTAACCATATAATTTATATAAATAATACGGAGTAGAACTGTAGAACACAAACTAAACTGAAATGCATGCAGCAAAATAAGATAGGGATCACACATTACCTTACAACTCGGCTTATTGAAGTCACAAACTCTCCTAATGTTCTCCAGCACCTGTAGTATAAGCTCGAACTCTGTTTCCTAAACCAATGCCCCTTTCTTCATAACCACAATTGTAAACCAATACACCTCTGCTAGCTTCCTTAATTAGCTGCTTTGCAAGTGCAAATTGATTTGTCATTAATCTCCAAAAATAACGAACCGACTATGAAAGTATGGTTTCAACTAGCTATTAGGTTTAATAATTAAACATGGTAATGTAACTGATCCTCGGTATAACTTCTCTGATAATAAGAGGCAATAACTGAGCTAATTCACAAACCTTGATAAGTTATTCGGGCAGTTTAAAAAGCATGAGAGCCCGTTTGACACTTGAAAATGGGCATCCGGCAAATACTCCAACCTGTCCAGACAAGTGAAAATCAATTCTTAAATAATTCATTTCACAGTTTCATGTAGGTTCTACTCGTGGAGGGTCTTAAGTTCTAAATTCTATAGCAGTATAGCCTTTGTCGATCTCTTCAAATGAGAGAATTTGTGCATATTTGATTGCAGATTTAAAACACAACAATGGTGCTTAATGGCACATAAAAAGGAAACACGTTACTTAGACAATATTGACAACATTAAACACCTAAATTTCCCACTTTAGTATACACTGAAGTGAAATATAAGTTTCAAGACTTGAATTCAAAGTTCATAGAAAAATTAGCGATCACCACAAAGTTATTTGAGCACAATACAATTATAATTAAGGAAAAATACACTTTGCCCAATTTAATTTAAATAATCCTAACTTTCGATTATTTTGCAATAATCTCAACTTTCACTTGTGTTTTTTTTTTCTTCAATCTGATTACCGATAACCTGAAGAAAGGGTTAATTTCATTTAAAAAAAAAAAGAACTGCCACACGTCGCATGTTTATTTGTTCAATAAAGAAAAAGTAAAAAACTTTTATAAATAAAACAAAAAATTCAAAGCCCAAGCCCGCATGGCGATACACAGACCACCGCCGGTGGCCAAGACCTCCCCGACCCAGCCCGATTTCCAATTTCGACGCCTACTACCTCCCTTCCTTTCCCTTTCCCCTTCCCCTATCTTCTTCCTTCCCTAACCTAGCCCCAAAACTGCAATACTTAGACGATTTCAAATCTGAAGGAAGAGATGGGGGCGATTTTCGGGATAGGGAAAGGGAGGGTAGGCCGATTTCGGTGGTATGGGAAGGAATAGGGGCTGATTTTGGTGGTGTGGGAACAAAGAGGGGAAAGTTTCGACGATGTGGGAAGAGTGGAAGGTCCATTTAGCGGGTTTAGTTGGGGAGGAAAATGGTTTCTTGGCGGTTCTATGAAGGCAGTGGCCCCAACTTTCCAGGCTGTGGTTGGAGTGGGGGATCGGATTTTGGTGTTGGGGTAAGGGGAGTGAGGTTAAAAATGTGCGGCGGGGCAGGGAGGTGGTGGTTCTGACTTCGGAGTTAGGCTGGGGAGAAATATGGCCATCGTTGCTGCCCTTGCTGGCTAGTGTGGCTGATGGTTCAAATTTTGTAATTTTTTTTTTTTAACACCAATCACGTGTTAACACATGTTAGGCAATCTGAAATAATGGGTTGTTGACTTTTGTTGGCCGGTTTGGGATTGTTAGAAAAAAACGCACATCAAAGTTGGGATTGTTACATAATAATCAATAGTTCGGGTTTATTTAAAGTAAATTGAGCAAAGTTGAGATTATTAATAAGAATTTTTCCTATAAATAATTCTAATCTAATATACGGTAGCAAACCTAACTGAATCCCACAAATATAAATCTATAAACTGCGACATCAAGTTTTAAAAAGCCACGAATTAAACAACAATCCAGATTTAAAAAAAAAAAATCCAACAGGATACACACTTGCACATTAGTTGCACTCTTCAAGTTGGTCAGCTCAAAATTAAGATAATCAAACTAAAACCCATGACACAATATCAAACTATTTCCAAAGCTTCCCAAAATCAAATTTTAAACTAGAGAATTGGGATCGAAATTTCAAAACCAGGCTAAAATCATCCTTAAAAATTGACAAACACTTCATAAAATTTTAGTTTAAAGGGAGAAGAGGGAAAGAATATCGTCCATGTGGCAGTGAGGAGAGCGGTAGTATTAAATCTCTTCACCCTAGAAATCGAAGCGCGATGAGGAAAGAAATTTCTTGCTTAAAAACAATTAAGTCAGCATAACCTTTTCTACTCAAACAAGAATTACAAAAAAAATCATGAACAAAACACCACCAATCAGATCTGCAAACAACATACATGATCAAAACCCAAAACCTAAATAAAACGTGGGTATAACCAAACCATAAATTTACTTCAAGCTGCAAATTTAATCAAGAAAAATGCTGATAAAAACAATTTTTTTTTTTACCAAATTTAACATAAAATTCAAGAATTATTAGCGATTAAAATACTTGATTTCTGGAAGTGAAATCCATTGTTCAAAGAAGAAAAACCCTAGACGATGAACAACAACAATAATAGTGAGAAATCACAAATTAAATCTCTTCGCAATTTCTTACAACAACACAAACAATCAATAATTGATTCATAACCATTAAGACCCCTAAAATCATTATCAATTTCAAATCAAGATTTAGTTCCGCGCAACTTGACGAAATTAAGATTTGCGACAAAAAAGACTCAATAGATCTTGATTCTTGAATGAACCAAGAATCGAAAGTAGCAAATTACAGAGAAAGAGTTTGGAAAAATGGTAGGATTTTAGACCTCTTAATTATAGCCCTTAACACCGTCCCTTCTTCATCATGGCCAAGACAATGAAGCAACACCACCGCCACCTCCTCTACAAAGTACTAGGCCTTAACTGTTAATAATATCCGGAATGTGATTCCTTTAACCCTTGTTTATGAGAAGGTGCAATACTCAAATTGGGTAGCACTTTTCGAGAACCATGCCTGTGCTTATAACGTTCTTGATCACACAGACCTAAAAAACACCATGCCCTTGCGATCTTTCTGACTAACTATGGACACGCTTGGATGCAATAGTCAAACAATGGATTTATAGGACAATTTCCACTTACCTTTTGCAAATCATTCTTGCTCCAAAATCTATAGCGCGCGCAAGAAACATATTTTTCAAGATAACAAGAGTACGAGGGCGGTGTATCTCGAGACTCAATTTAATACTCATCATCTTAATAACTTCTTAAACATTGCTACTTTCCTGTCAGCGGCTTAAGAGCCTTTTCGATCAATTGGCCAACCTCGACCACCCCGTCTTTGATCAAGCTTTGGTCATGCGTCTAATTGGAGGACTCAACAAGACATATTTTGACACTGTTGTCGCAGTGATTGCTCAGACTAACCCATTGACATCCTTTAACAATGCTCGTTCCCGTGTCCTCCTTGAGGAAACGCGACGAGGCAGAGTAACCGCCACTCCACCTTCCACCTTTGTCGCTCAATCGACCTCTGAATCTACACAGTCAAATCAACAATCTCAACCTGCCAGACAGGGGAACGGTGTCAATGGTGGCAAGGGTCGTGGCAAAGGCCTTGATTACGGTAGTTAAGGACAAGAAAGTCCATAGCTCTCGTAGCAGAATCTGCAACAACCGTAACAATGGCAGCAACAACCCAGTCCTATTGGGCATCCTTAGGCCCAATCTTCTTGGCCTAATCCGTAATAACAACCCCAATTCAACCTCAACAACAAGGGTGTGTTGTACTACCTGCCCCTTTTCCTAAGGCTGGCTCATATCAATAGCGGCCTAATGCATGTCCACCAAACTCTCATCAGGCAAACACTATAGGATCGTATTAGTACGGTCCACTTATGACTCCCACGGAGCTAGGGAGATCCTATTCATCGATGAGTTTGTCAAACCGGGACAGCGGATGGTATATGAACTCGGGTGTTACTTTTCACATGACATTTAACTCCGGTTCTCCTACCCCCTTTTTGATTTAAACACTCATAATCATATTTTAGTATGAAATTGCCATCGCATTCCAATCACTGGTCATGGTCATGCCACCCTCCCAAATATATCTCTTGCACTTAAAATTGTCCTTTAAGCACCCCAAATTATTAAAAAAATCTCATTTCATTTCGTAAATTCATTTATGATAATTTAATTAGTGTCTATTGAATTTGACTTGAATGGTTTTTTTGTGAAGGACCTTTGCACGGGGAAGGTAATCACGTAATGTGATAGTTCCGGGGATCTCTATCCAGTCACCACCGACACTTAAAGCACTTGTCTTGCCAAGTCTCTCAACACTGTCTCCCCTTCCACATGGCACAATTGCTTGGGTCATCCTGCTGCATCTTCTTTAAGTTTTCTTAGGAGCAATGATTTCATTGATTGTAATAAGGAGACTAGCTCCAATTTTTGCAATTCTTGTCATGTTGGGAAACATGTTAGACTTCCCTTTTATTATTATTATTATTATTATTATTATTATTATTATTATTATTATTATTATTATTATTATTATTATTATTAATATTATTATTATTATTAATAATAAAAATAATAATACTTGTGCTTTTTTATTATACATGTTGATAATAGACTTCTCCCATTTATAGTATTAATGGGCGTAAATATTATTTAGTTTTTCTAGATGACTTTAATAATTATGTGTGGGAAATTCCCTTAGCATACAAATCTCAAGCATTCCGTAGCTTTCTTTCCATTCCGCAATATGTGCAAACTCAATTTGAACGCCCAATTAAGTCCTTTCAAATTAAAGTGACCATGGTCGTGAGTTTGACAATGACCCTTTTAAAAAGTTTTGTATAGATAATGGAATGGTTTTTAGATTCTCTTGTCCTCACACCTCTTCTCAAAATGGGAAATCCGAACACATGATTTATACCATAAATAATGTCAAACGCACTCTTGTCTTTCATGCTCCCTTGCCACCTTCTTTTTGGTCACATATTCTTGAGATTACAACTTATCTTCGATCTTAACATTCTCCCCACTAAGTCTCTCAAAAATATGACCCGGCTCAAGCTCTTTTTTTTTTTTTTTTTTTTTGTAAAAAACCATTATATGATCATCTTAGGGTCTTTGGTTGTCTTTTTCCCAAACTTATCCGTCAATGTTCCTCACAAGCTTTTACCTCGCTCTACACCGTGTGTGTTTTTAGGGCACCCATCCAATCATCGGGGTTGTAAATTTCCTGATATTTCTACACAAAAAGTCGTTTTATCCTGTCATGTAACCTTTGAGGAGTTAACTATTTCGTATAAAATCTAGGACATTACATTGATATGTCCATTTTATATAGTGTTTTACCCCCATTCCTGGGTCGTTATTAGTAGTGTTTTTGGCTCTTTCGGGCCACTTTTATTACTAATTTTTGTTTTCTAGTGTTTTTGTAGTTTTAGTTGTATTTTACAGGAAATTACACTCTTGGAGCATTTTCCCGGGCTTTATGGATCAACTACGGAAGCTAGAAAGACACGACCACTTTTGGAGCCCAGGATCAGTGAGATCCGGTGATTAAGGGCTCGGTAATTGGGATCCCGAGGTATTCGGACCAAGTATTCAAGACCCGAGGAGGAAATCCGGATTGGGCCGAGAAATCAAGCCCAATCGAAGTTCGAGCCTCAAAGTGGAGCAAGGGCCCGATTGGGCAAGAGGTCGCCCGATCCGGCGCGGCAAGACCATAGTGTTGTGCGTGCATAAGCGCGCCCGATCGTGCGAGCATCTAGCACGATCGGGCGATGCTGCTGGCAAGGAACGCGAAGAAAAAGGCGCGCCTGATCGGGCGCGTGTTTTTTAAGAGACCTGATTAGTTTAGCCTTAACTTTTGCTTTTAGGAAACGTATATATTTGAGTTTTGTACGGAATTTTTGTTTATCTTCTTCCTTAGACTTTCTCTCTCTACTTAGGATTTCTTCTCTCTCTTAACTCTTCTCTCAACTCTTGTTCTTGATTATTTCCATTAATACAAATTAGTTTGGTAATGATTTCTCTTCTCTTAATCTTATTTCCTTTCATCATGATTTACTTTATTAATTTGATTTGTTTAGTTTTTAATATGTGTGAGTAGTTTTATTTCAAGGGTTTATGGGGATCCATAAATAATATAAAGGGGTAATTTATTGTTGTTGATTATCAATGCTAGATTAATTTGCTATTGATTGATTTAATGCTCTGTGACTAGATTTGCGCAAATCTTTTATGCATGAGTTTGACAACATTGATTTGAGATTCGACAGATGAGAATTAATGTTTAGGTCTAGTTTCAATAGGCAGATTAATTTATAAATGGTCAAGTCGAGATTCGAGAGATGAGATTTAATACCGGTAAATTAATTGTGTTATTGTAATACGTAGCGAAAGCCCTTTACAATCTGGTTAATTGATGCATTGATGATTGACTATTATTGATTATTGGTATTGCATGATAATTTCTTATTGAATTGTTTTAACGTTTTACAATTGCGACTTGTAAAAGTTTAGCAATATTAAATTGATGAATCGAGCAGATGTTGATTTGATATTAAAGGCCATTTTCAATAAGAACTTAGATCTAGTAAATTGCGAAAGCCTGTTAGATCTATGTTGATTAATAAATTGCGAGAGCCTGTTAATCGTGTTATTTATGCAATGTCAATGATTGATTAATATGTTTTACCCTGTAGTATTATTTATTGGTGAACCTATACCCTAGATCCTTCTATATATTGTTTTCTCCCTATTCTCAATCTTAGTAGTTTAGTTTCTTATTCGAATATAAATATTGGTTACTTAGATAATTTAGATTATAATAATTAATTAGGAGTAAAAAGACTTGTTTCCCTTTGGAGATCGACCCTACTTCCCTATCTACTTTAGTTAGAGGACTTAGGAATTATTTTTGATTAGGGGATACGACTTTACCCTGTCATACATCTTGAAGGACTACGAGTTCTTATGCATTGATGATCACTCACCCATTTTTACTCATCATTTTTTGCGCCATTAAACTCCAACCCAGCAAACTCCACAGGCAGGCCGCGACCCATAGCCCTCCCCCCGTAGCCCACCCGCGGACTACTTTGCACCAAACTCCAAACACACCACCTAGAAGAACACACACTCCCTTAACCGGCCCATATACTACTACTACTACTACTACTACTACTACTACTACTACTGTTACTGCTACTGCTACTGCTACTGCTGCTACTGCTACTGCTACTGCTGCTACTGCTACTGCTACTGCTACTGCTACTGCTACTGCTACTGCTACTGCTACTGCTACTGCTACTGCTACTGCTACAACTACTGCTGCTGCTGCTACTGCTACTACTACTGCTACTGCTGCTGCTACTACTACTGCTACTGCTACTGCTACTGCTACTGCTACTACTCCTGCTGCTACTGCTACTACTACTACTACTACTACTACTACTACTGCTACTGCTGCTGCTGCTACTACTGCTACTGCTACCACTACCACTACCACCACCACCACCACCACCACTACCACTACCACTAACACTACCACTACCACTACCACTACCACTACTACTACTACTACTATTATTATTATTATTATTCAAAATAATAAATTATTATAATCAATACAATATTTATTATTATTATTGAATATTAATTATTATTGTTGTTATTATTAATTATTATTTGAAAATTAAGCAGAGCAGAGCAAAGTAGAGCCGAGCAGATTTCTTTTGAGCATAGAAGCTCTAAAGAACGGGGCCTAAGTCCAACTCCTCATAAATCCTCGCTACCAAAGTCAAATAAATTAGCTCATCTTGACCCTAATTGGAATGCGACGTTGTTCGATAAGTATAGTGCTTTGATTGAAAAAGGGACTTGGGATTTGGTGCTTAGACCTACGGGGGAGAACATTATATTGTTAATTGTATGTGGTTTTTAAACACAAATCAAGTCTAACGAAGACCTTAAAAGGCACAAAGCTCACTTGGTTTATTATGGCAGGTCACAGAAGGTGGGTGTGGATTATGATGAGACTTTAATTTCAGTCTGTGTAGACACACATTTGTGTCTCCCCAAAACCAAACCCGATGATGAGTACCTTTCACGTCGAATCATAATCGAATGAAGTGAAAGTGTAGAAAGTTTAGTGTTGCGGATAGTTTTAATTTCTTTTCTCTCTGTTTTTGAAAACCTCTTTTAAGAAAACAGCAAATCCAGTTTTTTTGGTCCATGGAAAGAGTCCAATAATAGTGTAGTTGGATGGGGCTTGAAAAGAGCTTTCCAACGATATATTATAAGCCCAATTCCAATGAATAATGAAGAAGTTATGGCCAAATTACTAAACTGGGCCCGGTTAGAGCCTTATATGCGGCCCAATGATCTAGAGGAGGGGCTAATATGGATTAATCATTCCTAATGCAATTATGAATGGTTTTAGTCTTCTAGATTCTTCTAGAAGGTTCTTTTCATTCCTAATTCAATTAGCATTGATAAATTGACTTTTGTTGACGTTTTAGAGTTTTAATCAGAATAAAAGAGTGTTTTTAAGGAAAATACAATTTTGTCCTTCTGTACGGCTAAATTTTATCTAAATTTAGAAAACGCCTAAAAATATTGTTTAGCGCCTAACGCCAGACATTAGCGCCTGGCGCTAAGCTTGGCGCCTGGTGCTAGCGTTAGCGCCTGGCGCTAACTTCGTTTTTTCACGTCGAAACTCTGATTTGTTTTTCTATCTTTTTGGCTAATTTTCTCTATAAATAGCTTCCTAAAAACTCCGTTTTTTATAATCTACAATCACCAACTCTCATCAAGAAATTCTTGATTCTCTCTCTCTTTCTAAGCCTAGCTTTTTACAAACACAATTCCTCATACATTAGCACTAGACACACCTAGCCAAGTTCAAAGTTGCCTTCGCCCTAGACGTGAAAGGTTTTAATTTCTGAGGGTTTGGTCCCTAATCTCTCTTTCAATTATTTAATTTAATTGTTTGATTTATTATTTTTCTTGAAGTTACTAATGCGTGTATTTTGTTATTAGAAAGAGGTACGAGACATCCAAGTAAGTGCTTTAATTGATTCATTGTTATTATGATTTAGAAATCATGTCTAGATTGTTATTATGATTCCTAGTGTCATGTATGTTAGGGCGTTTGATCTTCCTAGTATCATGTTTAGGGTAACAACTATAATTTCTAATATCAAATATGAAAATTGTGATTCTTGCGATGCTTCCTATTTTCTTCCTAATATGCATGTTAGTATCATGTTAGGGTTAAAGCTTTGATTTTTGTTGTTTGGTGATATGCTAAGGTTTGTTATTAATCTTGTTAGTATCATGTCTAGGATCTTGCTATTATTATTATGTTTTATCTTTAACATGAACATGATTATGTTAATTATGATTAATTTTAATTATTATTATTATGATTATAATTATTATTTTGATGATTATTATTATGTTGCTTGATATTTATTGTTATTGCTTGATCACACCTTTTATGCATGTTTAAAGAGAATTTGTACATGTAATCACGCTTAATAAGATAATTAATAATCTTGTTTAGGGTTAATTTGATTATAATTCAAGTGATCGCCAATAATAGTTTTATTTATGAATTAATATTCAACCAACATAAATAAACAGGTTTAAGGTTAATCCTATTGGTTGCATGTTAGTCAGAAAGCGCACATGAATACGAGAAGAATAAAGTAGAGGCCTATTATTAGGGCAGGTTCAATCTCTTTTAGGTTGGATTAGTATCTTCATCCCCAAACTACCAGTCATGGTTCCAGACTTATTGGAGTTGACAATCTCCTGGATCGCTAATGGGTGTAACCTTCACCCTGTGAACGGTTTACAAGTTCCTAAAACTTGTTGGCGACTCTTTTGCTCTAGCTTCCTTCCCTTTGGACGCCACCGTACTTTAGTGTACGATCACAGTGGGGTTCAAGATTGGGGTAATGATTGAAATATTCCCTACAGTTTTTGGCGACTCCACTGGGGAGGATTTCTATTTTAATTCCTGAAATTTATTTCTGAAATGATTTAGAATGAGTGGATGAGACTCAAAAAGTTCTAAGTATTTCATGTGCGTAATTTTGATTAACATTATTGTCATATGCATAAAAAAGATCTCATTGGAAAGACCATCCGTAATGAGTTAAAACATAGGATTTTTACACATAAGAAATTTGAGGAATATCTTTCACAACTAGGATCTAAATAATGCTGCGCGAAACTGGAAAATTTTATCGAGCACAGAAAGCTGCTGAGGCATGTAGGAACTAGCGTCAGCGAACAAAGACTAGCGCCAACATTTTGACGTTAGCGTCAGGCAACAGCTTCTGTCGCCAGGCTCTAAAGCCAGAAGCTGGCGCTGGACTCTGTTTGCTGGCGCCAAGTTTTTCCAATACCGAGCCAGAAATATGCATTCTAATTTTGACCAGTTTTTAGCACTGTTTGCTCAATCCTACTTCCTGATTGAGTTTTTCTCACTTTTCTAAAACCCATATGTGTTCTACATATGGACATAACCCTCTGGGAATGCATGCTCCATCTACCTGATTTAACTCGCGGTGTCCCATCCACTCGCGCCAACCCTTCACGGTTAGGCTTCCGCGCAGTGCATCCGGACAATTAACCATGGACCCTCTATTGACTAACCCATATCTCAAAATTTAGAGAACTAGTGCCATGGTTAGGTTACAAACTCATTGCATCATATTGTGCCTATTTGACTAATTGTGCATTTTTGGTTTTGCATACTCTATGTGTTTTTCCTAACCGTTTGTTTGACTAATTGAGCAGTTTTCAAGTCGATTCAGTTAAGTTTTACTTGTTAAGTCATTAATCGAGTCTAAGAACTAAGTCCCATGGTCTTACACAAGAGTCAAAGCATGTCACCTACACTCACTAGTCTTAGCACACACTTTCTATATGTCACCATGACCATATCTTAGGTTCATGCATGAGTCAGTTCTTTCCGTCATTTGAGATGGGGGTACATTCTACTCCTAATTTTTCATATCTCTCCATCTACATCATTTTTCTACCCATCACAACATTCATTCTTCCTACCTTCTTTCATCTATGCATGTTGAATAGAGATAGTCAAATAATTAACAGTAAATATCCCTAATTTCCCTTTCCACGGTACTTGGTCAAGGAGAGAAGGGCAATTAATCAAGGATAACCTCTTTGTTCAAGTCTTACTTTTTGATAAACCGATTTGTCAAAAGAGGAAGGCTAAGAAGGTAATGGCAAGTCAAGAAGAAGTTAATGAACTTAGGAACCAATTGACTGATGTCACTGAGGCGTTGAAGGCTTTAACCCTCAAAATCAATGACCCTATGAAGCAACAACAAATGGAGCTTATACAAGAAAGCTTGAGCAAGCTATCTAGTGACTATAAATTTTGGGGCATTAGTTCACAAGGGGTCTCGCTGGACAAGGAACTTCTTCCGCATAAGTTCAATGCCAACGACATCCCAAAATTCAAGGCAACAGATAACCCTTACTTTCATCTAAGAGCTTTTGAAACTATAATGAACATTAAGGGGATTGATAAGAAAGTCTTTCATTCCTTGTTTTCTTTATCTCTTGAAACCGTTTTCCAACAATGGTTCTTTTCCCTTGACAAAGAGAAAACTTCTTCTTGGGAGTCGATAACAAACGCTTTCATAGATAGATATAAGTGCAACATTCAAGACGAAACAGACCACAGACAACTTGAAATGTTAAAACAAAAAGAAAACGAAGGGTTCACTTCTTTCTTCAACAAATGGAGGGAAACTTCCGCTAATATGGTCAAGGCTCCTGCCAAAAAAGAATCTGTGAGGATGTGTATAATATAGGCATTGACATTGAAGATGACCTTCTGAAAGATAATAGTACAAGAGGAAAAAAGAACAATCATCCTTCTTCTTCCTCTCCCATTAATGAATTACATGCTACGAACGCCTCTAAATCACGAATCCAAAGGTCGAAAAGAGTGTTCACTCCACTTGGTATGAGTTATGAAACATCTTTCGAGAAGCTACACAATAAAGGACTAGTCATGCCCATAGGGCCTATCAAAGATCCAGTTCCAGAAGCCAGGCCACCTAAGTGGGATCCTAATTAATAAGCACTGCAAATATCACCAAGGAAAGGGTCACGACACTGAGGAGTGTTGGAAACTCAAAGAAGCTATTCAAGATCTGATTGATGACAATCAAACTTCCGAGATTCTAGCCATCGCAGAAGATCAAACATCCTTCGATCCTTCACTCCTTATCACATCTGTAGGCGAACCCATGATCGAGACAACTTATATAACCTCTCTCGATGAAGTGGCCATGATTGAGGAGGATGAAAGTCTTTTCTTAGATAATACAGGGAAAATTCGTCAAGTCTAAAAGAGGACGTTCGAAAACTGCAAGACGTCATTGCCATGCTCTTGAATATGGTAGAATTGAAGGACTAGCAAATCGGGTGATGGTTATTGAACAAAATTCTCACCAAGGATTTAATGAAGAACTCAATGCTCCTAAGCCACGGGCAAAACGGACCATTTAAGAATACACACCAATAGGAATGACTTACAATGAAGCTTTTGACTATCTTCACGATCAAGGTCTCATTCACCCCATTGGTCCCAGTCAAGACCCTCTGCCTGAAAAACGGTTTCCAAATTGGGATCCAAAATCTTATTGCCGATACCATAGAGGTCGTGGTCATACCACCGAAGTATGTCTCGCCCTCAAGGATCGTGTTCAAGACCTCATTGATTCAAATATCCTTCATGTTCCTCCGCGCGACAAGAAGGCCAAGATTAGTAACGATAGTAACAGTGGCTGTAAAGGAAAGAAGAACAACTATCATTCTTCTTCCGAAAACACCTACTCTAGTAACATTGTTGGTACTTTCAACCTTAATAAAATCTTAGACATGGATAATCGAGGATTTAGAAAGCAACTAAGAAAGGATTTCACCCCTATTGGAATTAGCTACGATGATGATTTCGATCGACTCCATGCAAAGGGACTCATTACTCCTATTGGACCCATTCAAGATCCCCCACTGGAGAAGAGACTGCTTAGTTGGAACCCAAATGTACGCTGCAAGTACCATCAAGGTAGGGGTCATACTACAGCGAGTTGTTGGAAGCTAAAGGAAGCAATCCAATATTTGATAGACAATAATGGGCTTCCAATACCTCTAGTCGTCAAGAACACCAAGTGATGATGAGCCAAGAGACAAGAGGCAAGCTTCAACGACAAGATTTCATGATCTTTATCTTTCTTTTTTATTTACCTTTTCCCCAATAAGTCTAGCATAGGCACCTTTTTATCCTCCTTAGTATATTTTGTAGGATCATTATTTCTTTTCCTTTAATAAAATGAGCATTTTTCTTCCTTACATATGATCATCGCATTGCATTTCAAAATATAAAAAAAAAAAATCCGTGTCAAACTAAGCACAAGGTATACCAATGATTTAAGGCACCCCTTGTAGCCACATCATATTACCTTTCACCCTTCAAATATGCAATCCTTTTTTGATAAACCACTTTGAGCCTCGTTTAATGATAGACCCTTCATCTTTCAACCTATATCTACCTAACCTTGAGATGGGATGGTGTGCAACTTATTCATTTTTTAAAGAACCAAAGCTTGAGTATATCAAAAGAATAAAATAGCGCAAATAAATAAAATAGAAAAAACAATAAAAGTGTACAAAAGGGCAAGTGTTCCAATGTCCTTGACATGAACATGTCTTTGATATGAACACGTCTCATATTGTGTCTTTTATCGAGTGCTCGGTACCGTGCCTGAGAAACATGAATGCCAAGTGAGTGATAGACCGCATGATCGGGATTTCCCACACTTATAAAAATAAAATAGATGCTAAAGCAAAAGAGAAAAGAGAGCTAAAAAAGAGTTAAAAGCCTCAAGCATAAAAATATAAAGATTCAAAAGCTAGGTTGCACACCTTGAGGGCTTATCGAGGGTCTTGAGCCTTTATCCCCTTCTTCTATAACCTTTAGCCTAACCACGTTACAACCCTTAAAAAACCTTTTTGAGGTATACACATACTTGTGCGAGGTTCGGCTAGAGCTACGTTCGGCCTGATTCCTAACGGATACGTAGGCAACCTCACATTGTGGTGCGGCCGTAATAAACATGCATTCATATTTACATTCATAATTGATCATATCAAGAGAACCCCTATGCTCATCCCTATCTACTTAGAGCTAGACTTGGGGGATTAATCCTTATATCATTAGCTTACCCAGCCTAAGAGTCACCATCATTTGACTCTTTTCAATATATTTTCCCACACACTTAGCCCTTGCGGCCTAACTTTAGTATCATTTTCACACACCGCACAGATACATAACCAAATATACTTCCCTTAGGAACCCTTTGTCACGGACTCTTAACACAACGTTGAAGCATGCCTTGTCATATCAACACCACTCATCAATCATAATTGTCATTGCATCACGAAGTATGAAGTACTTAGCCTTCGCGCCCAAGTTACCTAAATACTGTCATTATCGAGTCAACTAGGATAGTCTAAGATGTTACAATCCTTGTACTGTGATAGACAACGTTAACGGGTTAAGCTCATTCAACATGCACCTTCAAAAACTTCACTTATTTCTTTTTCGCGTCTTTCTTTTTCGGAAGAAAGTCGGTACCCTCCACAAAAATGACAGAAAATTTTTGCTTTTTGCATTTTCGAGTCGCACGATCACAATACAATGCACACATAGGTCATGAGTCACAAGTGTCATTTCACTTCGAGTCGAGTCAACCTCGAGTCAATCACAGCGAGTCAAGTTTATACCTTGAGTCGTGTCATGTCAATGAGTCAAGCAACACTAAGCCTTAAGTCAACCCTAAAAAATTAAAGAGATTAGCAAAGTCCTATAGTCAAAGATAAATACAGGTGCATCCCAGCGGCAACAAGAGCAGTATAGGGAAGACCCTACTCTAGCGCCAGATGACAACATCTAGCTTCTGGCAACAAATTTCAGCGCCTAGCGCTAGATCCCAGTGTCTGGCAACAGAGCCAAATCGCAGCGCCAAAGGCATTGCAGCGGCGACAGAAAGCTCAACCACTCAGAACAGTTATTTCAACCTCTTTCAGCAATTTCGGGTTCCTTGGTACGCCAGTTAGCCTATATTAGCAATTTGACATGATTAAGTAGTCGGCTTGATTACAATCGCAATAAGTGATCGACCTGACGAAAGATCGTCTCACTTAGCTTAAAGCGCCTAAACATTGGCTCATTGCAAGACACCGACGTACTGGTTCATAAACAATAGAGACACCGACATACTGGTTCATAAACAGCAGAGGCACCGACATAATGGTTCACAAGCATAAAAAGTGCTGACGTACTGGCATAGCGGAAGCAAAGTTCAAGCGAGCTTTAAAGATCGACAAGCGTTGGTCTTCAGAAGTTTTCTTCGAAATATTATCGCAACAAACATTCAAGTATCAAATCTCTATTGTTCAGAGATGCGTGGACATTCCGTCCAAGCTCTTTTGTTCAGAGACGCGTGGATATATCATCAAAGCTCTTTGTTCAGAGACGCGTGGACATTTCTTTCAAGCTCCTTTGTTCAGAGACGCGTGGACATTTCTTTCAAGCTCTTTTGTTCAGAGACGCGTGAACATTTCTTTCAAGCTCTTTTGCTTAGAGACGCGTGGGCACATTATTCAAAAGCTCTTTGTTCAGAGACGCGTGGACATATCATCAAAGCTCTTTGTTCAGAGACGCGTGCACATATCATTCAAAAGCTCTTTGTTCAGAGACGCGTGGACATATCATCAAAAGCTTTTTGTTCAGAGACGCGTGGACATATCATTCAAAAGCTCTTTGTTCAGAGACGCGTGGACATATCATTCAAAAGCTCTTTGTTCAAAGACGCATGGACACATTAAAAAAAAAAGCTCCATTGTTCAGATACACGTGAACATATCCAAAAAAAGCTCTATTGTTCAGAGAAGAGTGAACATCAAAACAACAAGATGGTGTTCCATAGATTGTGGAAGGTTGTCACAACAACAGCAATGCAACAGCAACAAATCGGTTACCTTCGGAGACGTGTGCTCGACGGTGCAAGATACGTGTTTCTTATCTCTCTTATCTGTTTAACTAATGCTAGTTTTGCAAGTATCGGCGTTACAAGAATGATTTAGGATCGCAGAAAGTTCTGATTCATTCTCCGTCCCTACCGCTACTTTGACTTTTGTTTTCGAAACTTGCGTTTCTCCAAACTCAGTCAAAGTGGGGGCTTCTGTAGACACTCATTTGTGTCTCCCCAAAACCAAACCCGGTGATGAGTACCTTTCACGTCGAATCATAATCGAATGAAGTGAAAGTGTAGAAAGTTTAGTGTTGCGGATAGTTTTAATTTCTTTTCTCTTTGTTTTTGAAAACCTATTTTAAGAAAACATCCAATCCAGTTTGGTTGGTCCATGGAAAGGGTCCAATAATAGTGTAGTTGGATGGGGATTGAAAAGAGCTTTCCAACGATATATTATAAGCCCAATTCCGATGAATAATGAGGAAGTTATGACCAAATTACTAAACTGAGCCCGGTTTGAGCCTTATATATGGCCCAATGATTTAGATGAGGGCCTAATATGGATTTATCATTCCTAATTCAATTAGGAATTGTTTTAGTCTTCTAGATTCTTCTAGAAGGTTATTTTCATTCATAATTCAATTAGCATTGATAAATTGACTTTTGTTGACTTTTTAGAGTTTTAATCAGAATAAAAGAGTGTTTTTAAGGAAAATACGATTTTGTCCTTCTGTACGGCTAAATTTTATTTGAATTTAGAAAACGCCTAAAAAAATTGTTTAGCGCCTAACGCCAGTCATTAGCGCCTGTCGCTAATGTTCAGCGCCTGGCGCTAACTTCGTTTTTTCACGTCGATACTCTTATTTGTTTTTCTATCTTTTTGGCTGATTTTCTCTATAAATAGTTTCCTAAAAACTCCGTTTTTGATAATCTACAACCACCAACTCTCATCAAGAAATTCTTGATTCTCTCTCTCTTTCTAAGCCTAGCTTTTTACAAACACAATTCCTCATACATTAGCACTAAGCTAGACACACCTAGCCAAGTTCGAAGTTGCCTTCGCCCTAAACGTGAAAGGTTTTAATTTCTGAGGGTTTGGTCCCTAATCTCTCTTTCAATTATTTAATTTAATAGTTTGATTTAAAGTTACTAATGCGTGTATTTTGTTATTAGAAAGAGGTATGAGACATCCAAGTAAGTGCTTTAATTGATTCATTGTTATTATGATTCAGAAATCATGTCTAGATTGTTATTATGATTCCTAGTGTCATGTATGTTAGGGCGTTTGATCTTCCTAGTATCATGTTTAGGGTAACAACTATAATTTCTAATATCAAATATGAAAATTGTGATTCCTGCGATGCTTCCTATTTTCTTCCTAATATGCATGTTAGTATCATGTTAAGGTTAAAGCTTTGATTTTTGTTGTTTGGTGATATGCTAGGTTTTGTTATTAATCTTGTTAGTATCATGCCTAGGATCTTGCTATTATTATTATGTTTTATCTTTAACATGAACATGATTATGTTAATTATGATTAATTATTATTATTATTATTATTATTATTATTATTATTATTTTGATGATTATTATTATGTTGCTTGATATTTATTGTTATTGCTTGATTGCACCTTTTATGCATGTTTAAAGGGAATTTGTACTTGTAATCACGCTTAATAAGATAATTAATAATCTTGTTTAGGGTTAATTTGATTATAATTCAAAAGATCGCAAATAATAGTTTTATTTGTGCATTAATATTCAACCAATATAGATAAACAAGTTTAGGGTTAATCCTATTGATTGCATGTTAGTCAGAAAGCGCACATGAATACGAGAAGAATAAAGTAGAGTCTTATTATTAGGGCAGGTTCAATCTCTTTTAGGTTGGATTTTTATCTTCATCCCTGAACTACCCGTCATGGTTCCAGACCTATTGGAGTTGATGATCTCCTGGATCGTTAAGGGGTGTAACCTTCACCCTGTGAACGGTTTACAAGTTCCTACAACTTGTTGGTGACTCTTTTGCTCTAGCTTCCTTCCCTTTGGACGCCACCGTACTTTAGTGTATGATCACAGTGGGGTTCAAGATTGGGGTAATGCTTGAAATATTCCCTACAGTCTGGTAGTAAAACCAGCGACCTTTCGCACACTTCTCAGTCTTGCTATGGCTAAGAAGTGGTCTATACATCAGTTTGATGTGAAAAATGTCTTTTTACATGTTGATTTGCAAGAAACTGTTATATGCACCAACCTCCAGGTTTTTTTGATCGACAAAGACCCAATTTCGTATGCCAACTTCGTAAGGCTCTATATGGTTTAATACAAGCTCCACGAGCTTGGTATCAGCGTTTTGCATTATTTTTGCCGAAATTGGGCTTCATCATTTCTAAAAGTGATAATTCACTTTTTATTCTTTAGTAGGGTGATGATATGGCATACTTTATTCTATATGTTGATGACATTATATTAGCCACTTCTAACGATAGGTTGAGAGCCACAATTATTTCTCAGCTATAAACTGAATTTCCCATGTCTGATTTGGGGGCTTTGAGTTATTTTTTGGGCATTGCAGTGACTTGAATACCATCATACTTACTTTTGTCTCAACAGAAATATGCACAAGAGATCCTAGAGCATGCAAGTATGGTCTCATTTAAACCTGCAGCCACGTACTCCTGTTGACACTAAGTCTAAACTTAGTGCAAATTCGGGACCACCATTCTAGGATCCTACCCTATACCATAGCTTAGCAGGCGCTCTCCAATATCTCACTTTTATTAGGCCGGATATTGCCTATGTGGTACATCATCCATGATCCTAGGGAATAGCATTATAGTGCTTTGAAAAGCATTCTGCGTTGCATACAGGGTATCATTGATCATGGCTTACATTTAAACCCATCTGCTTCTACTCGCTTAATTACTTATACTGACACTGATTGGGGAGGTTGTCCCGACACTCGTCGTTCCACATCGGGTTATTGTTTTTTTCTCGTGGACATAACCTCGTTTCCAGCTTGGTCATCGAAGCGTCAACATACTTTGTCTAAATCGAGTATAGAAGCTGAATATCGAGTCGTCGCACACGTTATTGTCTCTAAGGCATGTTGGCTTCATTATCGATCTTTTATTGGAGCTATATTGTCCTCTCCGTCAGGCTACTATTGTTTACTATGATAATGTCAGCCTTATCTACCTTTCTAGCAACCTAGTTCAACACCAACGCACCAAACATGTGGAGATGAATATTCATTTTTTTCGAGAAAAGGTTGCTTAAGGCGAGGTTTGGGTTCTTCATGTTCATTCTAGATATCAGTTCGCAGACATCTTCACTAAGGGCCTACCACGAGACCTTCTTTTGGACTTCAGATCCAGTCTTAGCGTACGACCTCTTCCCGCTACGATTGCGGAGGTGTGATGGATATTATATTTAGATAATATTTGTCGTAATTGTCGGATATATTTGTATATATTGTATCCTTATCAAACTAAATTTCCTATCGTGTTTAGGTCTTGTCTTGTGACACTATATATATTTATCAATGGTACACACTTTAAATTGAGGAGTTTTCCCGAAATCCAACATTGTGTATGAACAATTGAATATGGATATGCTAGTATCCGCTAATGGCTTTGTTCATCTGGTTGAAGACTACGTTTATACAACACGAAAGTACGCCTCAAGTATAAGGAAGTGTCGGTTGAGAATGATACTTTGTAAGTTGTGAAGAATATCAAACAAGAAATCCATGGCCATTTTCCAATGTCTGTCTTCTATGGTGATATTAGAAAATTTTGTTGTTGTTTTTCTTCCTTTATGATTGTTGAAGTAGTCTTAAATTGTATGAGCAAAGGGAATATTATTTCACATGGAAAGAAGATTGAGAGGTGGAGTCATATAAACTTATAAAATGTGTTTAGCTAGCTTAATTAAGGTTATTATTTGATTTCTCTCCACTGTACTTATAAAATTACCAAGGCTATATGAAAAGTTAAAGAAGATAAAAGACAGAGAGTTTAATTAAAATTATGAAGCTTAGTCAATCCTTTTAACTTCTCATTAAAAAGGAAGTTAAGGAAACGTTATAAGAGAATCCAAGAGGAGAAAAAAGATCAGACATGACCCCACAACTCACTCGTGGACAAACGTGATGGGCTAGAACTACTTGTGGAGTGAATTAATGAAACTGCTAATCCTTAGTAGTAGTTTAATTTGACTCCCCAACAGTTCCCTTTGTATTTTATTATTTACTTCATTTCTTCTATCCACGTATGCCGAAGCAAATTTTTAAGCAGTAATATCAATTATCAATAAGTATAAATTATAACAGTTGAAAATTAATAATCTATTACTAGATGATTCCATACTCGCAAGACTAAATCTCTTCTTATTTATAAATTACAAACATTAATCAAAGTAGGTCAAATAAATATGTAAAAAGTGTAAATAAAGCAAGTAATAAAATACAGAGAGAGTATAATATAATTACAATTGATTAAACAAAATTTATACTTTGCCAAAGCGTCTCCCTCTTTGTTGAAATGAACGTAAAGCCTCAATAAACTCTTGTTTTCCAAAATCAGGCCAAAGTGTATTAGTGAAGTACATTTCACTATAAGCACATTGCCAAAGAAAATAGTTACTTATACGTAATTCGCCGCTTGTTCGAATGAGCAAATCCGGAGCAGGAACGTCCGTTACCTTAGTTCGAAGATGTTCCTCAAACAAAGACTTGGTTATATCTTCGGGTTGAAGAAGGCCATCCTTAACTTTGGTAGCAATAGTTTGACAAGCATGAACAATATCATTTTGGCCACTATAACTTATTGCTAAAATTAGATGAATTTTGGTGTTGTCTTTTGTTTTTTCTTCAATAAGTTGAATTGCTTTTTGTAAGGAATTGGGCAGTAAAGATGTATCACCAATCACTGAGATTCGTCCTTCATAACTGTTTATCAATATAATCTAATTAATTCAATTAGTATGTCGTTCATGCAGCAAGCTCTAAGGAAAATCATGCTACATTCTAATTAATTCAACTGTGTAGTTGTGTACAAGGAAGCTAATTTTGATACACCAATTATTCATATTGGAAAACTTTCATGTGAGAGGTGTATAGAAAACTAGGCTCTTACAATAAGTGGGCCTAAATCACTTTTGTAGTATGCCAAAATCATTTCCCTATACACAATAGAATGTAACATGTTTTTTTTAGGTGTTTAGAGAGTCACAAGAGCAGGATGAGAATCGATCCAAAGATCTACTGGAACCGGAAAGGAAGTTCTAACGTGTGATAGCCACTACTCCATTTAGTCAGATCAAGTGTCGTACAGAAACATAATTATTCAATGAAGTACCTGATTAAAACATACTACCTCCGTTACAAGTTATGTGCAACAATTAGACATTTTTCCTCTCTGCTTTATGTCAAATCGTTGCACATAACCTGTAACAGAGTTAGTAATTTAAGGGTAAGGTTAACTAACACTTGTTAAATTAAAATAAGTACTTGGTTAAAATTTTGCCACATTGTTAATAATTGAGTCAAATTTTAGGACTTCGATAATTAATTGTCACTGATATGATCTACTATGTACCTCCGTGGCTCCGTTAAATGTTATGTGCAACTTTGGGGTATTATTTGTGAGATATAAAATATTCTAAAGTTGCACATAATATTTAATGAAGGTAATATAAGAAAGAATATGGTCAAATCGACTTAAAAAGAATATTCAAATATATATTTTATTCATCAATTTTTATTTTTGACATTGGTGAGAAAGAATGGTATGTAATAAGTTCAGAAAAATCCTCTAAAAATAGAACTCCTATCCAAGAGTTATTTGATAGTATTTTCTTGGACATGAATGGCTTAATGAGGTTAAGGGCCTGTTCACATTTACTTAATTTCATTTCAGCTCCAATTAGTTCAGTTTAGCTCCAATCAGTTAAGTTCAGCTCCTAATTTCCATCTCTCATAAAATATTCAGTTCAGCTCCAATCAGTTCAATACTACAGCTCAGTTCAGTAAATGTGAACAAGCCCTTAGTCAGTTAGCCTTATTTTTGTCAAATAAATTTAGATCATAATTTTAAAAAAAGTGTTATACATAACCCTATACATTTTTTTTGAGGCACAAATCAATGTAATTAATGAATACGAAGTTACATAGCCCTATATAAGAATTAAGAAGCTAAAAAGAGGAAAGCATTAACACTTCGTATAAGATTTACTTCGTACTCATTAATTACACTAAATTGTGCGTGATTTTTTCATGCAATCCTAGATATTTACCAAACAAGAAAAGAAGTCAAAAGCTTAATTGTACTCCTAAGGACTACATATAGCACTACGCTAATTATATATTTGTTAAGTTAAAGAAAAATAAACGCTAATAAAGGTCAATAAGGGGCATCTAACTTCAATTTACAACTAAAAGAAGTGTTAATAAGCTCAATGCTTTGAACAATCATTCGAATTAAGAGGACAGAGTTCATACCTACGAGAAATTCGTAGTAAATTTTGCTCCAAAAGCTCCAGCAAGAAATCAGTTTCCGCCTGTTGAAATATCAATAATGAAAACAGTACTTATTTGAACACCCTAACCGAAATTAAGGTTTTTTTTTTTAATAAATAAATAAATAAAATAAAATTTAAAGGCTTTGTAAAATTTACCAATTTACTTCAATTATCCTCCAACTAATATAACAAGTTCCTTGCAGCTTAATTATAATAATTATGTTGCATGCCAAATCCCTTTAAATGTTTAATTTCATTTTGAGTGGCTAATACTCCCTCTCTCCGTCATAAAATTAAATTTTGAGTTCATATGCTAAAAATTTGAAAGCTTTGGCCAACAATCTTACTTTCTAAATAAAATGTAGTCATACAATTATAAGATATTGTTATATACAACTAATACAAGTATGTATTAACGTATAGTTTTATAATACAGAGTATCAAATAATAATAATAATAATAATAATAATAATAATAATAAATAATAATAATAATAATAATAATAAACTTGCATGATTAGCTCCACATAGTCTTATTATATGTACACTTGTTGATATACCGATGACTTTGTTACGAGGAAAGTGTATTCAAGCTAAGACTATCTCCAGTGGTGAGACTAGAGGGAGTTTCTTCAGAAGGGAGAGAGAGCATTTTTTTGCAAAGGATACCAATAAATTGGTATCTAAACTTAGCAACTCCGAAAGAAAGTTGCTAAATTTAGATAATCAACTTTGAGTCTCATTTGAAAAAAAGTGTGGCCCTTATCTATATTATAATATGTTTTGTAATTTATTTAAGTTTTAATTTTATTTTTTTTTCTAAAAAAAAAATTTAGGGTCTGTTCACATTATTGAACTGAGCTGAACTGAACTGATTGGAGCTGAACTGAACTGAGATGAAATTAATATTTTATGAGAGAGGGAAATTAAGACCTGAAAAATGAACTGATTGGAGCTGAACTGAAATGAAATGAAATTAAGTAAATGTGAACATACCCTTATAATATGATTTGGTGGGTCATACTTTGAAAGTAACAGGCTCTGATACCATGATTAATTAGAGAGGAAATAAAATTGAATGGCTTGTATTGCTTTATTATATTATTCATCAACAGGTTGAATGTTTATACAATACCTAATCTCATAAGATAGGAAACAAACTTCATACAAAATATATCATATATTCTAACGATATATTCACTAAATATTATCTTAACATAAATAAAACTAAATATATTATTCTCTTTATGATATCTACGGAAAATATATCACACATATATTTTTCGATATCTCATATCTCTAACAGTCTCACTATTAGGAAATTAGATGTCACGTGAATTGCTAAATTGGGAAGTAGGGGTATCACCATTGAAGATAAAAAATAACTCATTTTCTTTTTCAATACTCAAAGTTGAGTTTCGCCATTGGAGATGATTTAAGGGTGATGTAGCATATTTAGGGTGGTTGACTGGTTGTACATTATTTAAAAAAAAAAAAAAAAAAAAAAAAAAGGAGTGGTTGTACACTTGTAGTTGTACATTCATTACTCCGTAATACGCGGTACAGAATTTGATGCTGGCTCATGCTTCACCTTACATAGTAAGAAAATCCACGTGTTTTGTCTTCTAATTTTTATTGAACGAACTACGGAGTATAATACTAAAGAGTTCCACTCATTAAAATTCACGTGGTCAAAGTAAAATCAATTAGCATGAAAGATCTTACTATTATATTTCTTTTGAATAAAATTTTCAAATATCAAATTTATATAGTTTTCACTTATAAATAGGTTTGTTTGGTAAATGGTTTTTTTTTATTGTTTTTTGGCTTTTTTATTTGGTCAAACAATCAAAATTTGTGTTTGGTAAATGGCTTTTTCAACTAACTAAAAAGCTGGCTTTTAAGCCAAAATGAAAAAGCTAGTTGGAGTATCTTTTGGCTTTTGGCTACCTAAGTTACTAATAACATCCAACAGCCAATTTTACCAAACATGTTTTTAGACTAAATAAAAAGTCAAACAACCAACAAAAAAACAATACAAATAATCAATCAAACCAGCCAATCAAAGCAGTGACAGCCAACAGCCAGCAGCCCAATTGCCAAACAAGATAGTCGACGATATTCATGATCAAATATGTTTATTGAAGAACGTACGTGCAAATGCAAAATTATTAATTTTTTTTTGTTTTATTATGTGTATTTGTTTTGTTTTATTTTATCACGCTTGTCAATCTATAATTTTAATTGTAATTTTTTTTTATTAAATTATACTTCCTCCGTTCTTTATTACTTGACCCGCTTTGACTTTTACACTATTCACCATCCCTTCTTTGACCGTCTTTTGTAAATAATATGTAAGAAAAAATATATTCATGTATGATTTTTTTTGTATTAGTCTCAATAAGTACTATCATAATATATAACTTTTATAATTTTTACTTATGAAGAATTTAAGTTATTGATCGTTAAAGTTTTGCATTGGCAAGCGTGATAAAAGAAACAGGTCAAATAAAAAAGAACAAAGGAAGCAGTTTATAAGAAAAAAGTTACCATATTATTTATACTTTACAAAGATGCTATATGTCCAATATGATTTCTCATACAGTAACACTATTATTTATTTATTTATTAAAAAAAATTAAAACAGAGTACATGAGTAGTTCAAAGATCAAAAGTCAAACTATGTCATGTAAAAAAATAATTGATGAAGTATTAAGTTGAGAGTTGTTCTTTTCCTCACAAAAAAAAAAAAAAAAAAAAAAAAGTTGAGAGTTGTTCTTGTTGTCTGAAATAATAACCTTTAGCTCTTTAGGTAAGCTTAATTAGCTTGCAATAATCTTGCATGAACATATTTTCCTCATTTCAACTAATCTAAATTTATGGCTCAAATTTGAACTGCCGTATAAGCTAAAGAGTATTGATAGTTCTTATCAAAACTTATTTCATCGAATATTGACCTATACTAAATAGGCCGTCATCAAAGTAAAAGTAACACGGGGTAATAAATTAAGAACCATAACGCCAAGAATTATACAACTCACCTTAGGGCGAAGCCAATTTTCCGTGGAAAACACAAAAAGTGAGACAATTGGAATTTTCCAATTGCAACACAACGAAAGAAAGGTATCTAAACTCTTAACTCCAGGGATGTAACCACCGATAGGGCTAAGACCTCTTTGCTTAGCCCACCTCCGATTGCCATCCAATATCACGGCCAAGTGCCGTGGCATTAGCTCGTGTCGAAGCTCCGTTGGCAGCTCCGTGTCGTTGCCATCCATATTAGCCTGATCATCCTTGAATAGTATTGATCCTCCTAAAAACATTTTCACAAATGGTATTAAAATCCAACTAGGGATTATTGCCATGATCATTGACATAAGCTTTTGTAAGATGTTCATTTTGTCACTTCTTTTTTCTCTTTCTTTGAGCGTTTAATTTATGTAATAGTGTAATACTACGACCCTACGAGTATATGTGCTGTAGTATAAGACTACAAATAAGATAGATTATGTAGTTACTTTTAGCGGTACATACATTATTAATTATTTTTTTGGTGAAATTTATAATTTAGTTGCATTGAACGTTAGATCTGAGTCATGTGTGAATTGACTTGTCAAGCTGTCATACACATTATTAAATAGCATAATACTATTATTAAGTATTATTAAGTATTGTACCAAGTATAATACTCCGTATAAGAATCAAATCCCAATGACTTTGCTTTATACTCCGTAGTTTATACTCCTCTTTGTGTCGAGTACGTAATATAAAATCCCAATCTCCTCTCCTACTATAGTATGGAGTATCAACTACGATCCTAATGACACCAATAAAGCTCAGTGAAGTTGTTGGGAAACTCACTTTGTGATTTTGAGGTCACAAGTTTGAATTCCAGTAACTAATACAAAATGCTTGGGAGTAAGGGGATTTACTTACCTTCCCATCTACTCTCACTGCGTCGCTGAACCTGTGAGAGTTATCGATTTAGTAGGATCTTTAATCTTACTTCTTTTTTTTTAAGGAAAAAAAAAAAAAAAACCTGCAATCCTAATGACGATGCTCTATTTAATGAACACAAAATTTTTGGGTTAACTAAGGGTATGTTCAGTTTAGCTTAATTTCAGTTCAGTTCAGCTCTAATCAGTTCACTTCAGTTCAATTCTAATTAGTTCATTTTATTTCCTAATTTCCTTCTCTCATAAACAATTCATTTCAGCTCTATTCAGGGCATGTTTTGTTCCACTTAATTTCAGTTCAGTTCAGCTCCAATCAGTTTAAATCAGTTCATTTCAGTTCAGTTCAACTCAGTTCCAAATTTCCTTCTCTCATAAACAATTCATTCCAGCTTTATTTAGGGTCTGTTGTGGTTAGCTTAATTTATGTTCAATTCCTAATTTTTTTTCCTCTTATAAACAATTCATTTCAGCTATATTCAGTTCAGTTAGGCCCAATCACTTCAGTCAATTTTACAAATTTTTACCTAGACTCTAGGGTAGGTAGAAGTCCCTACACCCCCTCCCCACTGTATAACCCTATACTCTTCCCCACTACATCCCTCCCATCCTTTATCCACCTCTTACAAATTATTGCAACTATCACCGCATCTTATCCCCAAATTATATATCTATTTATCTTTATCAACTCTAACTATAGCATAGTCCGTCCATTTCTGGCGATTTCACCGCCATTCTCTTCTTCTCCGGCGATATTCTATAACTCGTCCCGTCTGCACTATGAGCTCCGGTAAAATCTCAAAATTGATCACTTTAAAACACTCGATTTGTATAAAGAATCTCGGATCTTCGAAATTAAATTTAGTGGCAGTTTCAGTCGTGCTTCTAGTGGCAACAGTTGTGGTTATGGTGGTAGTCGTGGTTATGCGGCGGTAAGCGTATTGAAAGCAAAGAATTAAAAGAAGGTTTTGACTACATGGAGTGATGGAGTAAAAGTAGATGTGGAAGATGAAATTCCATCGCATCATGACAGGGTAAAGTCGTATCCCCTAATAAAAAATAATTACCTAAATCACTAACTAAAGTAGATAGGGAAGTAGGGTCGATCTCCACAGGCAAACAAGTCTTTTTACTCCTAATTAATTATTATAATCTAAATTATTTAAGTAACCAATATTTATAATTAAGTAAGAAACTAAACTACTAAGGTTGAGAATAGGAAGAAAACAATATATGAAAGGATTTAGGGCATAGGTTCACCAATAAATAATACTCCAGGGTAAAACATAGTAATCAATCATTGACATTGCATAAATAACATGATTAACAGGCTCTCGCAATTTATTAATCAAAATAGATCTAACAGGCTCTCGCAATTTACTAGATCTAAGTTCTTATTGAAAAAAAAGCCTTTAATATCAAATTAACATCTGCTCGATTCATCAATTTAATATTGCTATACTTTTACAAGCCGCAATTGTAAAACGTTAAAACAATTCAATAAGAAATTATCATGCAATACCAATAATCAATAATAGTCAATCATCAATGCATCAATTAACCAGATTGTAAAGGGCTCTCGCTACATATTACAATCACACAAATTTACCGGTATTAAATCCCATCCCTCGAATCTTGACTTAACCATTTATAAATTAACTTGCCTATTGAAACTAGACCTAAACATTAATTCTCATCTCTCAATTCTTGAATCAATATTGTCAAACTCATGCATAAAAGATAGGCCTAATCTAGTCACAGAGAATTAAATCAATCAAAAGGAAGTTAAACTAGCATTAATAATCAACAACAATAATTTACCCCTTCATATTATTTATTAGATCCCCATAAACCCTAGAAATTAAACTACTCACACATATTAAAAACTAAACTAATCAAGGTAATAAAATAAATCATGATGAAAGGAATAAAATAAACAACTAAGATTAAGGGAAGAAGAATCGTTACCAAAATAAATCTGGAATTAAAGGGAGAATTAAGAACAAAAGTTTAGAGAGAATTTAGGAGAGAGAAAAAATACTAAGTAGAGAGAGAAAGTCTAAGAAAGAAGGTCACTAATAATTCCGTACAAAACGTATTTAAACCTCCCCTAAAATAAGAATTAAACCTAAACTAATCAGCTTCTAAGAAAACAGGCGCCCTAAGAAAACACGCGCCCGATCGGGCGAAGGGCCGCCCGATCGGGCCCGCCTTTTTTACAATGCCCTTTACTGATGTGCCGCGCCCAATCGAGCTTAGTTCACCCGATCGGGCGCACCTCTTCCTTGAGGGTCCTTATGCGCGCAGCCGCCCGATCGGGCGTATACTTGCCCGATCGGGCCCAGTCTTCTTCTTCGAGGCTTGAACTTCGATTGGGCTAGATTTCTCGGCCCAATTCGGATTTCCTCTCGGGTCTCGAATACTTGGTCCAAATGCCTCGTGATCCCAATTACCGAGCCCTTAATCACCGGCTCTCACCGATCCTGGGCTCCGAAAGTGGTCGTGTCCTTCTAGCATCCGTAGTCGATCCAATAAAGCCCGGGAAAATGCTCCAAGAGTGCAATTTCCTGTAAAATACAACTAAAACTACGAAAACACTAGAACACACAAATTAGTAATAAAAGTGGCCCGAAAGAGCCAAAAACACTACTAATAACGACCAAGGGACGGGGATAAAACACTATATAAACTAGACATATCACATCACCACCACCATGGATCATTTGTCACTGAGAAAGCATGGAAGCTTGAAGGATTTGGCTTGGTGATGGGGCTAGAATATCGAACAAAGGAATTTCGAAATTGTTGGCAAACTTTTTATTATTGAACATTTAATATTTTTTAAATGAACATTTTTTTAATGGTTGTAAAAATGAACAATTATTTATGGATCGGAGCATTAAAATAACCTATATCGGTTAGCGTATCACTTGCAAATTTATTCATTGACCAATGAAAACAAAACATCTTTCAATTAAAAACTAAGTACTCCATATCTAAAAGTTAATAACATAAAAATAATAAGATATGCTAATTGTAAAATATTCAATAATATGCAAATGAACATTTAGTATTATGAATATGTATTATTTTAATGTTCATTTTTATATGCGTAAGTGTTCATTGTTACATAATATAACAAATTTTATAAATATAACTAATACAATACATGATATAATAAGTGTTTAAGTATCAAAATGAACCTTTAAATATATGTAACTGTTCATTTAAATAAAATGCATGTAATTGTTTAGTATTAAATTATCATGAATAAAAATAAAATGAGTATGTATCAATATGAAAATGAACATCTGTATATAATAAAAAAAATTCAATACTTTTTATATTAATTTATTAGAAAGGTTGTTTGAAGGAGTTCTAAAAACTTTATGAGAAGGAATTTGTAAATTAGAAATAATCATATTATCAGCTTTCATAATTTACATATATATTTGTCTTTTAAATTGAACATCCTAGTATATTAAAAATGTACATATTCATATTAGACAATTGTTCAAGAAAATGTTAAAAAAAATGCTAAATCATTACTTCAAGTTGTTTAGATTTCTGAACATTTTTTATTTTATTTATGAACATGTTACTTTCCTAATATGAACACTTTATAGTGTTTAGGATGGAGATCATCCCATAAAAGGTTGGTGTGTCACTAACTCATTACTTTATCCATTTTACTCTTAGAATTTAAATTTATAGTATTAATTTAATAATTTTTTTTGTTGACAAATTGGCTGGCAATTTGGGACATCTTTCCCTAAGATTTTATCATTATTTAGGTAGGATTTATCAATGAAAAAGAGTAAAGAATCATGTTAGTAAGGAGTACGGTTAGGATTTATGTTGTAATTTTGATTGTAATCTTATTATTTGATTGTTGCCTTTTCAGTTTTGTACGTCTTATATGAACATCTATAGTTGTTATTATATTGCTAAACCAATTATTTTTATCACCTTGGTGTGTCATTTAAAAATAATTTTAGTTAAAAAAAATGATCACTTGTGTAATAGTAAATGTTCAATTATGTTTACTGTATGTTTCCGTAGTAAACTATAAGTTTATTGTAGTCGTATACGAAAATATATGTTGTACTTGTGAATTTCAATTATTTTCATTCTTTTAAAGACGCTCATATAAATTTTAACTAGTGAACATAGTTTAACATTTGTTATTCTGTTTTGTTGTAATAATGTTCAATTATGCAATTATAAATGTTCATTTATATATACACTTGTGTTTATGGAATTATAAGTTGTACATGTAACTTTTAATGATTATCACTGTTTTGTAGTTTCATTAATAATGTTCAGTTATGTAACTATAGATGATCATTTATATTTTTACATATGGTAATTTTACTGTAATTGAATAAATGCATTATTGTAATTGACCATTATTGCTACTGTATTTGTTCATTTATTACATGTTTAATTATTGCAGTGGGAACAGAGGATGCTGTTATTTTTGAAGAAGTAGGTCACTTTGATTTTTGGGGGAAACAATTTTCTTCTGAAGATGATGCTTATGAAATGTATAATGAGTATGCTTTTATGAAAGGTTTTGGGATCAGAGTTGGAAGGAGTAAGAGGCGAAGGGATGACTCATTTTTTATGAAAGGATTTATTTGTTCTAATAAGGGTTATAAAGATAATAAGTGTAGAAATATTAGGTCCTATGAGAAACTTGATAAAAAACTGAATGTTTAACTTTTGTACAGTTTCCTATTGATCGTTCAGGTGTGTTTATGAATATATAGTGTCAAATATTCTAATATAGTTAGTGAATGATGGTTCAAAGTTATCAAAAACATATTAGTATTATATATATACTATTTAAATGTTTGTTTTTGAAGGATGTGATTTGTAATAATACTTTGGGAAATAAAAAAAGTTTATAACCTTCTTATTAAAATCAAATAGAAATTGTATATCACCAAAAATTAAAATACTGAATATTAAATATACAACTCAATTCTACACATATTATTATACACAATGAATTCTCGATCCAAAATCGAAAAACTCAAGCTAGTGTTATTGGTTGATGTTGCGCAAATCCATGCATTCTTGATTTCCTTATTTTTGTCGTCTTCCTTTTTTTTTCCTTGCTATCGTGTGGTGTGACTCACTATATCCACGATTCTTTGTTTAAATTATAGACAAAAACAAGAATTGTTAGTTAGATTTGAGCAAGAATAAGTGTTGAAATGAACCAATTTTTATATGAATATGAAAATATAACAATTGAAATGATCGATATGGAAATGAACATATATTAATATATAAATGAACATTTATATGTGACGAAATGATCATCTATTAATATGGAATGAACAACTATTAATACAATAATGAACATATTTACATAATTGAATATGAAAATGTACATCTATTAATATATAAATGAACATGCATTAGTTTAAAAATGCCTATGAAATATATCAATCAATGAACATGAAATATGTACGTGAATAACTCTTGAAGCTATCAATATGTGATTTATCATACATGCATCTGAAAAAAAAAAAAAGACGGACATATATTGAAACTCAAAAAAAAGTGAGTATTTGGGGGAAGGGGTGTTAAACGATGAATTTAGGGAGGAGTGTAGGGTAAGATGCCTAGACTAGAGTCTAGACATATATAATTAGATATAAGGGCTTTACAAGATGATATTGGGTCATGGATCACGGATAACCAAGAGATTAAAAAAATTTGTAAATATTTCTTTAGTAATCTGTTAAGGTGGGCCAAATTTACAAGCACAGTCCCAAGAAACTACACTCACGATGGAAGAATGGTTAACGAGCCTGCCAAGACTCTTAGAGGCCCAAAAACCTTTATTGAATCGACCCTTCTAAATTAAGAAAGCGGTGTTCGCCCCACATTCGTTAAAGTCTCCCGGCCCAGATAGAATTCCATTTGTTCTTCCAAGAAAATTGGCATTCCATAAAGACTGATGTAATAAATGGACTCCATCACTTCTTCATATCTGGGAGAATGCTTAAGGAAACAAATATGACATAACATTACTCTCATTCCGAAAACAAAGCAACCAAAGAGGGTGGATGAATATAGGTCGATAAGCCTGTGCAATTCACTATATAAAGTAATTTCTAAATGCATGGTGAATATATAGACTAAAATCCATCCTCCCATAGTTGATTGGTGATTTCCAATATGCTTTTCTTCCGGGGAGGCTTATGGTGGATAATTGCAACGTAGCTCATGAGATTCTTATAAGGGTCAACGGTAAAAAAAGGGTGGAAGATTTGAGGATATTTTGATCTTTGATCTTAGCAAAGCTTATGATAGAGTGAGTTGGGAATTAGTTAGAAAAATCCTAGTAAAAATGGAGCTTCCACTAAGCTGGATAAAATGGATCTTTCAATGTATCTCAACGGTCTCCTATGTTGTTCTAGTGAACAGAGAATTAGGTGAGATTTTCTTACCAAAAGTAAGGCTAAGACAAGGAGATCAGCTCTCACCTTACTTATTCATTCTTGTGATGGAATACTATCGAGAAGATTAAATGCTCTTCAACAATCAAGAGAGTTGCAGGGAATCAAGCTAGCTAGAAGAGCACCTCTAAAAAACCACGTGTTCTTCGCAGATGATGCACTTCTTTGTTGTAAATCTACTCCATCTTCATGTAGAATGATAAATAAATAAAAAAAAAACTTTGGATGACTTATGTCTAACCTCGAGAGAGGTGGTAAATGCGAACAAAACCTCAATTCTATTCAGCCTAAATATACCACCAAGATTTGTCAGATTACTAAGACAAGTTCTTAAAGTCAAGAGATGTAAGGAGTTAAGCACCTATCTAGGATGCCCTATGGAGAAGAACATGCTCAAAGTTAAATAGCCTTGTGGATAAGGTCAAGAACAAAATCTCATCTGGCGGGATACTGTAGACACCCATTTGTGTCTCCCCAAAACCAAACCCAGTGATGAGTGCCTTTCACGTCGAATCATAATCGAATGAAACGAAAGTGTGGAAAGGTCTAGTGTTGCGGAAAGTTTTACTTCTTTTCTCTTCTCCCTGATTTTGAAAACTTTATTTTAAGAAAACAGCCAATCCAGTTTGGTTGTTCCATGATATGGGTCCAATAGTGATGTAGTTGGATGGGGCTTGCAAAGACCTTTCCAACGATATATTATAAGCCCAATTCCGATGAATATTGAGGAAGTTATGGCCAATTTACTAAATTGGGCCCGGTTTGAGCTTTATGTACGGCCCAATGATCTAGGGGAGGGCCTAATATGATTTATCATTTCTAATGCAATTAGGAATGGTTTTGGTCTTCTAGAATATTCTAGAAGGTTCTTTTCATTCCTAATTCAATTAGGACTTTTCAGAGTTTTAATCAAGATCAAATAGCATTTTTTCGAAGAGATTATATTATTTTATCTTCCAGTACGGTAAATTTATCAGATTTTCGAAAACGCGTTGAAATTAAGACTAGCGTCCAACCCCAGGCCTTGGCGCCTGGAACCAGGATTGGCGCCAGACGCTAGCCATTGGCGCCTGGCGCTAGCCACTGGTGCCTGGCGCCAGCTAGCCAGGGTTGGCGCCAATGCTGTTTTGTGATTTTCAGACTCTGTTTTGTTAAATTATCTTTTTTGGCTGATTTTCTCTATAAATATCGTATTAAAAACTCCGTTTTCATTCATCAACTCTCTTCATTCACAAGTTTTCATACACCAATTCTCCTCATTCTTAAGTATTCATCTACAATTCATTCATCATCTTTCATCAATTCTCAACAATCAAGTATTCTTTAGCATTCAATTCTTTCTTGCTTTTTAATATAAAATTCCGCATTCGCAAGATCTAGAAACACTTAGCCATATTCGAAGTTGCCTTCGCCCTAGACGTGAAAGGTTTTAATTTCTGAGGGTTTGGTCCCAAATCTCTCTTTCAATTATTTAATTTAATTGTTTGTTTATTATTTTCCTTGAAATTACTAACGTGTGTATTTTGTTATTAGAAAGAGGTACGAAGCATCAAAGTAAGTACTTTAATTGATTAATTGATATTATGATGTAGAAATCATGTTTATATTGTTATTATGATATTCCTAGTATCATGTCTAGGATAACTTTAATATTAAGTATGATTAAAAGTACGATGCTTCCTATGTTCTTCCTAATATTTATGATTGTTAGTATCATGTTAGGTTTAAAGATTTGATTTTTATTGCTTAGTGACATGCTAGGGTTTGTTATTAATCTTGTTAGTATCATGCCTAGGATCTTGCTATTATTATGCTTTAATATTAACATGAACATGATTATGATTATATTATTGTTATAATTTATGATGATTATGAATATTATTATTATTTTGATAATGATTATTTTATTTATAATTATTATTCATGATGTTGATTATTTATTATGTTGCTTGATACATTATTTATTGTTATTGCTTGATCACGCCTTTTATGCATTTTTAAAGGGAATTGGTACTTGTAATCGCGCTTAATAAGATAATTAATAATCTTGTTAGGGTTAATTATGATTATAATTCAAGTGATCGCCAATAATAGTTTATTTGTGCATTAAATTCAACCAACATAGATTAAACAGGTTTAGGGTTAATCCTATTGATTGCATGTTAGTCAGAAAGCGCACATGAATACGATCAGAATAAAGTAGAGGCCTATTATTAGGGCACGTTCAATCTCTTTTAGGTTGGATTTGTACCATCATCCCCGAACCCTTATTTGGTTCATGACCTTATGGAGTTGACGATCTCTTGGATCATTAAGGGGTGTAACCTTCACCTCGTGAACGGTTTACAAGTTCCTTAAAAACTTGTTGGCGACTCTTTTGCTCTATCTTCTTCCCTTTTGGACGCCACCGTACTTTAGTGTATGATCACAGTGGGGTTCAAGCTAGTGGGATTTTAAAGGCTTGAAACTATTCCCTACAGTTTTTGGCGACTCCACTGGGGAGGATTTCTATTTTAATTCCTGAATTTGTTTCGGCAATGATCTAGAATGAGTGGATGAGACTCGAAAAGTTCTAAGTATTTCATGTGCGTAATTTTGATTAACATTATTGTCATATGCATAAAAAGGTTCTCATTAGAAAGACCATCCTTAATGAGTCAAAAACATAGGATTTTACACGTAGGAAATTTGAGAAATGTCTTTCACAACTAGGACTGAAATAACACCGCGCGAAACTGGAAGATTTTATCGAACACAGAAAGCTGCTGAGGCATGAGGGAAGTAGCGTCAGGGGCCAGAGCTTGGCGCCACACTTTTAGCCGTAGCGCCAGACGCCAATATTGGCGCCAAGCGCTACAGTTAAAAGTTGGCGCCAATCTCTGATTGCTGGCGCCAATTTCCCCCAATACCGAGCCAGAAATATGCGTTCTAATTTCGACCGGTTTTTCGTATTGTTTGCTCGATTCTACTTCCTGATTGAATTTTCTCACTTTTCTGAAACCCATATGTGTTATACATATGGACATAACCCTCTGGGAATTCATGCTCCATCTACCCGATTGAACGCTCCTGGCAACAAAGGGTACATCCGAGATGTTGAATTCACCAAACCATGGAAGCGAGTTTTTTCTAAAACTTGCGGTGTCCCATCCAGTCGTGCCAACCCTTCACGGTTAGGTTTCCGCGCGGTGCATCCGGACAATTAACCATGGACCCTATATTGACTAAACCATATCCCTAACTTTAGAGAACTAGAGCCATGGTTAGGTTGCGAACTCATTGCATCATATTGTGCCTATTTGACTAATTGTGCATTATTTGTTGTGCATATATATTCTATGTCTCTCTTAACCGTTTGTTGATTTGTGTTGAGACTAAAATTAATGACTTAAAGAACTTTAACTATTTAATTAATTAATTAATTTGAGTCAATAAAGTTTTTTTTTAATCGGAATTGACCTAGTACGACTTTAGGCATACCCCAGTAGACTAATAATACCGAAAACAGTCCCAGACCGAAGCTCCAATATTGGCGCCAAAGTCTGAGCTGTAGCGCCACATTATAGTGTGTAGCGCCAGACATTTATTAAATTGTCTGGCGCCAACCACCATAATGCGACGCCAGTCCTGTCGCTTGGCCGACAATTCGGATTATTTGTCTAGTCATCACCTAGGGTCTAATTAACCAGTTTGCTAATTAATTCGGTTAATTCTCGCTGTCAATAACACCTTGTCAAGTCATTAATCGAGTCTTGGTCACATAGTCTAGCCACATGGTCATGACACGAGTCTTAACATGTCACCTACACTCACTAGTCTTAGCACACACTTTGAGTACACATCACCATGGCCATGTCTTAGGTTCATGTATGAGTCGGTCTTTTCCGTCATTTGAGTTGGGGGGTACATTCTATTCCTAATTCTTCATATCCCTCCATCTAAATCTTCTTTCGCATTCTATTCCAATATTTCTTCACTTCTTCCATCCATGTGTGTTGAATCGAGTTTGAGTCATATGATTTACAAACAAAAAATGAGGGTGATGATGAAACAACACAAGACAAGAGGCGAGCTTCAATGACAAGATTTCATGACCTATTTTTCTATTTATTTTTCATTTTTTCTTTCCCCAATAAGTCTAGCATAGGCACCTTTTCTTTTCCTTTAGATTAATTTTATAGGATTTTTTCCTTTTTCTTTTTTAATAAAATGAGCATTTATTTCCTTGCATATGATCATCACATTGCATTTAAAAAAAAATGTCGAATTAAACACAAGGTATACCAATGATTTGAGGCACCCCTTGTAGCCACATCATATCTCCTTTCGCCTTTCTAATTTACATCCTTTCTTCATAAACCACTTTGAGCCTCGTCTAACGATAGACCTTTCTTTTTTCAACCTACATCTATCTAACCTTGGGATGGGATGGTGTGTAACTTATGCAATTTTCAAAGAACAAAGCTTGAGTGATTTCAGAAAATCAAAATAGCAAAAATAAGCAAAAAAAAAAAATAATAAATAAAAGTGTACAAAAGGGCAAGTGTTCCAATATCTTTGATATGAAAATATCTTTGATATGAGCACGTCTCAGATTGCGTCTTTTATCGAGAGCTCGGTACCGTGCCTGAGAAACATGAATGCCAAGTGAGTGATAGACCGCATGATCGAGATTGCTCACACTTATAAAAATAAAATAAATGCTAAAGCAAAAAGAACTAAAAAGATTAGAAAACCTCAAGCATAAAAATACAAATATTCAAAAGCAAGGTTGCACACCTTGGGGGCTTATCTAGGGTCTTGAGCCTTTATCCCCTTCTTCTTCAAACCTTTAGCCTAACCACGTTACAACCCTTAAAAAGACCTTTTTTGAGGTATACACACTTGTGCGAGGTTCGGCTAGAGCTACGTTCGGCCTGATTCCTAACGGATACGTAGGCAACCTCACATCGAGGTGCGGCCTTAATAAACATGCATTCATATTCACATTCACACACTTGCACCATGATCATATCAAGGGATCTCCAATGCTCATCCCTATTCATTTAGAGCTAGACTTGGGGGCTTGGTCCTTACATCATTAGCTTACCTAGCCTAAGAGTCACCACCATTTGACTCTTTTCAATAATATATTTTTCCACACACTTAGCTCTTGCGGCCTAACTTTAGTGTCACTATCACACACCGCACGCATACATGACCAAATATATTTCCCTTAGGAACCCTTTGTCATGAAATCTTAACGTTGAAGCATGCTTCGTCAAAATCACTCATAATTATCATTGCATCACGAAGTATGAAGTGCTTAGCCTCCGTGCCTAAGTTACCCAAATACTTTTATCATGGAGTCAACCATTGAGATAGCCTAGGATGGATTAATCCTTGCACCTTGAGAGATAGTATCGAATGACATTTGACTAAGCTCATTCAACATGCATCTTCAGACTTTCGATTCTTTTTCGCGTCTTTCTTTTTCGGGAGAAAGTCGGTACCCTCCACAAAATTGACGGAAAATTTTTGTTTTTTGCATTTTTCGAGTCGCACGATCACATTACAATGCACACACGAGTCATGTACACATTGAGTCATGTCGTGCCATATCACTTTGATTTGAGTCTAACACATGTGTCATTACACTTCGAGTCGAGTCAACCTCGAGTCAGTCAAACATATCGAGTCAAGTTTATACCTTGAGTCGCGTCAAGTCGATGAGTCAAGCAACATTAAACCTTAGGTCAACCCTAAGATAATTTTAAGCCTTAGTTCAACCCTAAGATGATTAAAGAAATTGGCAAAGTTCTATAGTCAAAAATAAATACAGGTGTAGCAGAACAGGGAAGACCCTATCATACAGCAATTTTGGGTTCCTTGGTGCGCCAGTTAGCCCCTATAAGCAATTTGACATGATTAAGTAGTCAGTTTAATTACAATCACAATAAGGGGTCGACCTAATGAAAGATCATCTAGCTTAGCTTAAAGCGCCTAAGATATGGCTCATTACGGAAACACCGACATACTGGTTTAAGCGAAAGCAAAGTTCAGGCGAGCTTTAGAGATCGACAAACGTTGGTCTTCGGAAATTTTTCTTCAGAACATTATCGCAACAAACATTTAAGCACCAAACCTCTATTGTTCAGAGACGCGTGAACATTTCCATCAGAAGCTCTTTTGCTCCAGAGACGCGTGGGCATATCATCAAAGCTCTTTTGTTCAGAGACGCGTGGACATTTCATTCAAGCTCTTTTGCTCCAGAGACGCGTGGACATTTCATTCAAGCTCTTTTGCTCCAGAGACGCGTGGACATTTCATTCAAGCTCTTTTGTTCAGAGACGCGTGGACATTTCCTATTTTCAAGCTCTTTTGTTCAGAGACGCGTGGACATTTCCTATTTTCAAGCTCTTTTGTTCAGAGACGCGTGGACATTTCCTATTTTCAAGATCTTTTGCTCAGAGACGCGTGGGCATCCTATTATTAAACTCTTCGTTCAGAGATACGTGGACACATCATTCAGAAGATCATATCAAAAAGAAGCTCTTTTGTTCAGAGGCGCGTGAACATATCAAAAGGAAGCTCTTTGTTCAGAGACGAGTGAACATCGAAACAGCAAGTTGGCGTTCCCTGGATTATGGAGAGTTGTCACAAACAACTGAGGATTGTTTCAAGAGAAGCAATCTTCGATAGTATTCCCTTGGACGCGGAATATTATCAATGCGGATGGAGATTGTTTCAAGTGAAGCAATCTTAGATGGTATTCCCTTGGACGCGGAATATTATCATTGCGGAGGAGGATAGTTTCAGGCGAAGCAATCTTCTAATTTGGAAGCAGTTACGGGCGTAGCGGTTCTCAAGCGGGATGGCATTCTCTAGCTTGTAGGAGGTCATCAAAACAACAGTAAAGCGGCAGCAAATCGGTTACTTTTAGAGACGTGTGCTCGACGGTGCAAGATACGCGTTTCTTAACTCTTTTATCTGTTTAACTAACGCTAGTTTGCAGATATCGGCGTTACAAGAGTGATTTAGGATCGCAGAACGTTCTGAATCATTCTCCGTCCCTATCGATACTTTGACTTTTGTTTTCGAAACTTGCGTTTCTCCAAACTCAGTCAAAGTGGGGGCTTCTGTAGACACCCATTTGTGTCTCCCCAAAACCAAACTCAGTGATGAATGCCTTTCACGTCGAATCATAATCGAATTAAACGAGAGTGTGGAAAGGTCTAGTGTTGCGGAAAGTTTTATTTCTTTTCTCTTCTCCCTGATTTTGAAAACTTTATTTTAAGAAAACAGCCAATCCAGTTTGGTTGGTCCATTATATGGGTCCAATAGTGATGTAGTTGGATGGGGCTTGCAAAGACCTTTCCAACGATATATTATAAGCCCAATTCCGATGAATATTGAGGAAGTTATGGCCAATTTACTAAATTGGGCCCATTTTGAGCTTTATGTACGGCCCAATGATCTAGGGGAGGGCCTAATATGATTTATCATTCCTAATGCAATTAGGAATGGTTTTGGTCTTCTAGAATATTCTAGAAGATTCTTTTCATTACTAATTCAATTAGGACTTTTCAGAGTTTTAATCAAAATCAAATAACATTTTTCGAAGAGATTATATTATTTTATCTTCCAGTACGGTAAATTTATCATATTTTCAAAAACGCGTTGAAATTAAGACTAGCATCCAACCCCAGGCCTTGGCGCCTGGAACCAGGATTGGCGCCAGACTCTAGCCATTGGCGCCTGGCGCTAGCCACTGGTGCCTGGCGCCAGCTAGCCAGGGTTGGCGCCAATGCTGTTTTGTGATTTTTAGACTCTGTTTTGTTAAATTATCTTTTTTGGCTGATTTTCTCTATAAATATCGTATTAAAAACTCCGTTTTCATTCATCAACTCTCTTCATTCACAAGTTTTCATACACCAATTCTCCTCATTCTTAAGTATTCATCTACAATTCATTCATCATCTTTCATCAATTCTCAACAATCAAGTATTCTTTAGCATTCAATTCTTTCTTGCTTTTTAATATAAAATTCCGCATTCGCAAGATCTAGAAACACTTAGCCATATTCGAAGTTGCCTTCGCCCTAGACGTGAAAGGTTTTAATTTCTGAGGGTTTGGTCCCAAATCTCTCTTTCAATTATTTAATTTAATTGTTTGTTTATTATTTTCCTTGAAATTACTAACGTGTGTATTTTGTTATTAGAAAGAGGTACGAAGCATCAAAGTAAGTACTTTAATTGATTAATTGATATTATGATGTAGAAATCATGTTTATATTGTTATTATGATATTCCTAGTATCATGTCTAGGATAACTTTAATATTAAGTATGATTAAAAGTACGATGCTTCCTATGTTCTTCCTAATATTTATGATTGTTAGTATCATGTTAGGTTTAAAGATTTGATTTTTATTGCTTAGTGACATGCTAGGGTTTGTTATTAATCTTGTTAGTATCATGCCTAGGATCTTGCTATTATTATGCTTTAATATTAACATGAACATGATTATGATTATATTATTGTTATAATTTATGATGATTATGAATATTATTATTATTTTGATAATGATTATTTTATTTATAATTATTATTCATGATGTTGATTATTTATTATGTTGCTTGATACATTATTTATTGTTATTGCTTGATCACGCCTTTTATGCATTTTTAAAGGGAATTTGTACTTGTAATCGCGCTTAATAAGATAGTTAATAATCTTGTTAGGGTTAATTATGATTATAATTCAAGTGATCGCCAATAATAGTTTATTTGTGCATTAAATTCAACCAACATAGATTAAACAGGTTTAGGGTTAATCCTATTGATTGCATGTTAGTCAGAAAGCGCACATGAATACGATCAGAATAAAGTAGAGGCCTATTATTATGGCAGGTTCAATCTCTTTTAGGTTGGATTTGTACCATCATCCCCGAACCCTTATTTGGTTCATGACCTTATGGAGTTGACGATCTCTTGGATCGTTAAGGGGTGTAACCTTCACCTCGTGAACGGTTTACAAGTTCCTTAAAAACTTGTTGGCGACTCTTTTGCTCTATCTTCTTCCCTTTTGGACGCCACCGTACTTTAGTGTATGACCACAGTGGGGTTCAAGCTAGTGGGATTTTAAAGGCTTGAAACTATTCCCTACAGATACCTACCTTAGGCTCGATTTGCACAACTTTCTCGATCGGTTCCACCTTTTTATCTTCGAAACCAAGACCAACGGCGTAAAGTGCTCTTTCTATTGCATCGACTTCCTTCTGCCATTTGTCTATATCATTTGAAAGGGATGCAACACAAAATACCGCCTCCAAGGGATCTTTTTCAAGAGCTTGGGGCTTGTTAGAATAATTTTCAACCACATTAACACTGAAACATTTATCCTCAGTCATGGAGCTTTTAGGGGCATTATTCAGATTAAAAATAACTTTATCATCCCCTACTGATAATGTTAACTTACCACTTCTTACATCTATGACTGCTCCTGCAGTGTTAAGGAATGGTCTACCCAAAATAATTGGGGTTTGCATATCCTCAGTCATATCAAGAACAACAAAATCTACAGGTATATAAAATTTACCTACTCTAATGGGGACATCCTCTAAAATACCTAAGGGGTATTTGAAAGAACGGTCGGCCATTTGTAGAGTTATATTGGTAGCTTTTAATTTACCCATATTCAACTTAGAACACACAGATAATGACATGACGCTAACACTTGCACCCAAATCACATAATGCATTATCAATCAAGAGATTGCCAATATGACAAGGGATAGAAAAACTACCCGAATATTTTAATTTAGGTGGAGACTTATTTTGAAGTACGGCACTACACTCCGCAGTGAAAGCTACTGTCTCTACCTCACTAATAGACCTTTTCCTCGTCAATATTTCTTTCCTAAATTTTGCATACGAGGGGATTTGTGTGATTAATTCAGTGAAGGGAACTGTTACTGTAGACACCCATTTGTGTCTCCCCAAAAACCAAACCCAGTGATGAGTACCTTTTGCGTCGAATCATAATCGAATGAAGCGAAAATGTGGAAAGTCTAGTGTTGCAGACAATTTTAATTTCTTTTCTCTTCTCTCTGTTTTTGAAAACTTATTTTAAGAAAAACAGCCAATCCTGTTTGGTTGGTCCATGATATGTGTCCAATAGTGGTGTAGTTGGATGGGGCTTGCAAAGACCTTTCCAACGATATATTATAAGCCCAATTCCGATGAATATTGAGGAAGTTATGGCCATTTTACTAAACTGGGCCCGGTTTGAGCTTTATGTACGGCCCAATGATCTAGGGGAGGGCCTAATATGATTTATCATTCCTAATGCAATTAGGAATGGTTTTAGTCTTCTAGATTCTTCTAGAAGGTTCTTTTCATTCCTAATTTGATTAGCATTGATAAATTGACTTTTGTTGACTTTTCAGAGTTTTAATTAATATCAAATAGCATTTTCGAGGAAAATATACGATTTTATCCTCTAGTACGGCAAACTTATCTGATTTTCGAAAATGCGTTGAAAACAGGCTTGGCGCCTGACTCCAGGCATTGGGGCCTGGCGCCAATTAGCCAGGGTTGGCGCCAGCTCTGTTTTTCGTGCGCTAGACTCTGTTCTGTTAATTTATCTTTTTAGTTGATTTCTCTATAAATAACGTATTAAAAACTCCGTTTTCATTCACCAATTCTCATCAACAATCAGTTTTAATTAATTTTCATTCGCAATTCTTTTTCTTTCTCTTTCTCAAAACTAGTCTTTTACATACAAAATTCCGCATTCATTAGATCTAGATACACCTAGCCATATTCGAAGTTGCCTTCGCCCTAGACGTGAAAGGTTTAATTACTGAGGGTTTGGTCTTAAATCTCTCTTTAAATTATTTAATTGTTGTTTATTATTTTCCTTGAAGTTACTAACGTGTGTATTTTGTTATTAGAAAGAGGTACGAGGCATCAAAGTAAGTACTTTAATGGTTTTTTTATTGATATTATGATGTAGACATCATGTTTAGATTGTTATTATGATATTCCTAGTATCATGTCTAGGGTAACTTTAATATTAAATATGATTGTTACGATGCTTCCTACGTTCTTCCTAATATTTATGATTGTTAGTATCATGTTAGGGTTGAAGATTTGATTTTTATTGCTTAGTGACATGCTAGGGTTTGTTATTAATCTTGTTAGTATCATGCCTAGGATCTTGCTATTTTTATTATGCTTTAATATTAACATGAACATGATTATGACTATAATTTTATAATGATTATTATTATTATTATTATTATGATTATTATTATCTTGATTATGATTATAATTTTATTGTCATGATGATTATGTTTCTTGATATTTATTTTTATTGCTTGATCACACCTTTTTATGCATGTTTAAAGGGAATTTGTACTTGTAATCAGGCTTAATAAGATAATTAATAATCTTGTTAGGGTTAATATGATTATAATTCAAGTGATCGCCAATAATAGTTTTATTTGTGCATTATATTCAACCAACATAGATAAACAGGTTTAGGGTTAATCCTATTGATTGCATGTTAATTAAAAAGCGCACATGAATACGATCAGAATAAAGTAGAGGCCTATTGTTAGGGCAGGTTCAATCTCTTTTAGGTTAAATTTGTACCTTCATCCCCGAACCCTTATTTGGTTATAGACCTTATGGAGTTGACGATCTCTTAGATCGTTAAGGGGTGTAACCTTCACCCTGTGAACGGTTTACAAGTTCCTAAAACTTGTTGGCGACTCTTTTGCTCTATCTTCTTCCCTTTTGGACGCCACCATACTTTAGTGTATGATCTCAGTGGGGTTCAAGCTAGGGGTTAACGCTTGAAATTTATTCCCTACAGTTTTTGGCGACTCCATTGGGGAGGATTTATATTTTAATTCCTGAATTTGTTTCGGCAATGATTTAGAATGAGTGGATGAGACTCGAAACGTTCTAAGTATTTCATGTGCGTAATTTTGATTAACATTATTGTCATATGCATAAAAAATATCTCATTGGAAAGACCATCCATAATGAGTTAAAAATATAGGATTTTACACGTAGGAAATTTGAGAAATATCTTTCACAACTAGGACCGAAATAACACCTCGCAAAACTGGAAAATTTTATCGAGCACAGAAAGCTGCTGAGGTATGTCAAAAGTAGCGCCAATGACCAGAGCATTGGCGCCAGCATTTTAGCCGTAGCGCCAGACGCCAGCATTTTAGCCGTAGCGCCAGACGCCAGCATTGGCGCCAGGCGCTACAGTTAAAAGCTGGCGCCAGTCTCTTATTGTTGGCGCCAATTTCCCCCAATACTGAGCCAGAAATATGCGTTCTAATTTCGACCGGTTTTTCGTATTGTTTGCTCGATCCTACTTCCTAATTGAATTTTTTCTCACTTTTCTGAAACCCATATGTGTTCTACATATGGACATAACCCTCTGGGAATTCATGCTCCATCTACCCGATTGAACGCTCCGTGCAACAAAGGGTACATCCGAGATGTTGAATTCACCAAACCATGGAAGCGAGTTTTTTCTAAAGCTCGCGGTGTCCCATCCACTCGCGCCAACCCTTCACGGTTAGGCTTCCGTGCGGTGCATCCGGACAATTAACCATGGACCTTCTATTGACTAAACCATATCCCGAACTTTAGAGAACTAGAGCCATGGTTAGGTTGCAAACTCATTGCATCATATTATGCCTACTTGACTAATTGTGCATTATTTGTTGTGCATATATTCTATGTTTCCCTTAACCGTTTGTTTGACTTGTGTTGAGATTAAATAAATTAATGACTTAAAGAACTTTGCCTAATTAATTAATTAATTAATTAGAGTCAATAAAGTATAATATTTTAATCGAAATTGACCTAGTATGACTTTAGGCATACCCCATTTGACTAATAACACCGAAAACAATCCCAGACCGAAGCTCCAATATTGGCGCCAATGTCTGAGCTGTAGCGCCACACCGTGGAGTGTGGCGTCTAGGGACAACTCTGTCGTCTGGCGCCAAGCTGCACAGTGTGACGCCAGTTCAGTCGCTTGGCCGACAGTTCGGATTATTGGTCGAGTCATCACCTAGTATATAATTAATCAGTTTGCTAATTAATTCGGTTAAGTTTTGCTGTCAATAGTACTTGTTTGAGTCGGTAATCGAGTTTAGGCACTAAGTCCAATGGTCTTACACAATAGTTCAAGCATGTCACTTACACTCAACGCACACACCAATACGCATACTTTGACCATGTCTAAGAGGGTCTTGTGTGCGCGTTATCCGTCATTTTTTAGGAGGTTAAGTCGGATATTAATCCTCCAATGTTAAAAAAAACTATACTTAGTTCCCTAAAAATATGTACATTATTTTTGCCAAAAATAGGCACCCTTTTTTTATTTATTCTTTTTTTTCCTCCTTAAAATAAACCGTAAAATCAAGTTGATTCGAGTCAAGTAATTAAAACGTAAAATGGTTTAATTTACAGCGCGTGGTCAAGAAAGGAAGGACGGTTAATCAAAGACAACCTTTTCGTACAAGTCCAACTTTTCGACAAACCCATAGCTCGTAAGAGGAAAGCTAAGACTATAATGGCAACACAAGAAGAAGTCAATGATCTTAAGAACCAACTGGTTACCGTGACTGAGACACTGAAGCTTCTCGCACTCAAGATTGATGATCCCGTGAAGCAACAACAGATGGACCTCATGCAAGAGAGTCTAAGCAAGCTGTCTAGCGACTACAAGTTTCAAGGGCTTACATCACAAGGGGTCTCGGTGGACAAAGATCTTCTTCCGCAGAAGTTCAATGCCAACGACATCCCAAAATTCAGAGCAACTGATAACCCTTATTTTCATCTAAGAGAATTCGAAACAATAATGAGTATTAAGGGTATCGATAAGAAGGTTTTCCCTTCTCTATTTACACTATCTCTCGAGACCGTTTGCCAACAATGGTTCTTTTCTCTCGAGAAAGAAAAGACCTCTACCTGGGAGTCCAAAGAAAACGCTTTCGTTGATAGGTACAAGTGCAACATTCAGGTTAAGACTGACCATAGGGAACTTGAAATCCTCAAACAGAAAGAGAACGAAGGCTTCACCTCTTTCTTTAACAAAGGGAGGGAAACCTCAGCTAAGATGATTGAGGTGCCAAGTGAAAAAGATTCTGTGAGGCTGTTCATCAAAAATCTTCAAGAAAAATATTCCAAGCATCTCAAGTATCAAAATAATCTCCATACATTGGGATCAATATTGAAGACGACTTGGCTAAGATAAAAGCTGCCAACAATAACTCCAACAGTGGCTGGAAAGGAAAGAAGAACGACAATCCTTCTTCTTCCAAAACCACCCACTCAAACAATGTTAGCACTTTTAATTTAGGTGAAGTCCTTGCTGTGAATAATCAAGGCCAAAAGAAACCATTTAGGAGGAACTTTACTCCTACTGGCATGAGTTATAATACCGCATTTGATCGATTAAATGCAAAAGGTCTTATAACTCCTATTGGACCATTTGGGTACCCACCAGTCGAGAAGAGGTCGGCTAATTGGAACCCCAATGCACACTACAAGTATCACCAAGGTAGGGGCCATCTCACCGAAAACCGTTGGAAGCTTGAGGAAGCTATCCAAGACTTAATCAACAACAACAAGCTGTCGTTGCCCCCTGCCAGTAAGAAGCCAAGCATTGACAATGCACCTCTCGCTCATACCCTGACTATCTCTGATAAGGAAAATGAGGTTGACCCCTCATCTCTCATTAGACCTGTCAAAGAAATCTATGTCACAGAAAAGGAAGAGGAAACCTTTTTTGATGTCAAGGATAACCTTCCAGAACCGACAAGTAAGGTAGATATACAATAATTGCTCACACTGTCTATGATGGAGGTATCGCATTTACTACGTGAAACTCTCAAGGCTATAAAGGAACCCCAAGGGAAATATGTCGAGGTTCCACTTCTGAAAGATAAACCTAAAAGAGAATTCACACCCATAGGAATGACCTATGATGCTACCTTTGATCATCTCTATGATCAAGGACTAATCAAACCTATTGGTCCAACAGAGGATCCAACACCAGAAAAACAATCTCCAAGGTGGGATCCCAAATCCTACTGCAAGTACCATCAAGGAAACGGTCATACCACAAATGAATGCTATAGGTTTCAAAACCTCATCCAAGATCTTGTGGAAGCTAATAAGATCTCATTACCTCTGGCTAGCAAGGGAACGACTTATGAGGCAAAGCATTTTTCCTTACAAGTCACTAAAAAACCCAAGAGGAGTAACATAATCTACACTCAAATTGGGATCCCATATACACAAATGTTCGAAATGCTCTTTGAGAGTGGCGAGATCAAACCTCTTGAACCGAGACCATTCGAATCATTGAAAAGGACGGATAGTGTAGGGAATAATTTCAAGCTTTAATCCCACTAGCTTGAATCCCACTGTGATCATACACTAAAGTACGGTGGCGTCCAAAAGGGAAGAAGATAGAGCAAAAGAGTCGCTAACAAGTTTTTTAGGAACTTGTAAATCGTTCATAGGATGAAGGTTACACCCCTTAACGATCCAAGAGATCGTCAACTCCATAAGGTCATGAACCAAATAAGGGTTCGGGGATGAAGGTACAAATCCAACCTAAAAGAGATTGAACCTGCCCTAATAATAGGCCTCTACTTTATTCTGATCGTATTCATGTGCGCTTCTTGACGAACATGCAATCAATAGATTAACCCTAAACCTGTTTAATCTATGTTGGTTGAATATTAATGCACAAATAAATCTATTATTAGCGATCACTTGAAATATAATCATATTAAACCTAAAAAGATTATTAATTATCTTATTAAGCGTGATTACAAGTATCAAATTCCCTTTAATCATGCAATAAAAAGTGTGATCAAGCAATAACAATAAATATCAAGCAACATAATAATAATCAATATCATCATATTAATAATAATCATAATAATAATCATCATCAAAAATAAAATAATCATCATCAAAATAAAATAATTAATCATCATCAAAATAATAATAATCATCATAAATTATAACAATTATAATCATAATCATGTTCATGTTAATATTAAAGCATAATAAAAAGAGCAAGAACCTAGGCATGATACTAACAAAATTAATAACAAAAACTCTAGCTTGTCACTAAGCAATAAAAATCAAATCTTTAACCCTAACATGATACTAACAATCATGAATATTAGGAAGAACATAAGAAGCATCGTAACAATCATATTTAATATTAACAATACCCTAGGCATGATACTAGGAATATCATAATAACAATGTAAACATGATCTCTACATCATAATATCAATAAAACCATTAAAGCACTTACTTTGATGCCTCGTACCTCTTTCTAATAACAAAATACACACGTTAGTAACTTCAAGGAAAATAATAAACAAAACAAACAAATTAAATAATTGAAAGAGAGATTTGGGACCAAACCCTCAGAAATTAAACCTTTCACGTCTAGGGCGAAGGCAACTTCGAATATGGCTAGGTGTTTCTAGATCTTGCGAATGCGGAATTTTGTATTTGAGAACAAAGTTTAGAAGAAAGAAAGAATTGAATGAATGCTAATTAAAACTGATTGTCGATGAGAACTCGTAAATCATGAGAATTGGTGTATGTAGATGAATAAGGAGAATTGATGATGAATTGGTGAATGAAAGAGGAGTTTTTAATACGATATTTATAGAGAAAATCCGCCAAAAAGATAAATTAAACAAAACAGAGTATGACGCACAGAAAACAGAGCTGGCGCCAACCCTGGCTAGCTGGCGCCAGGCACCAACACTAGCGCCAGGCGCCAAGGCCTGGGGTCTGGCGCTAAGCCTATTTCCAACGCGTTTTCGAAAATCAGATAAGTTTGCCGTACTGAAGGATAAAATCATATAATTTCCTCGAAAATGCTATTTGATTTTGATTAAAACTCTGAAAAGTCAAAAGTCAATTTATCAATGCTAATTGAATTAGGAATGAAAAGAACCTTCTAGAAGATTCTAGAAGACTAAAAGCATTCCTAATTGCATTAGAAATGATAAATCATATTAGGCCCTCCTCTAGATCATTGGGCCATACATAAAGCTCAAACCGGGCCCAGTTTAGTAAATTGGCCATAACTTCCTCAATATTCATCGGAATTGGGCTTATAATATATCGTTGGAAAGCTCTTGTCAAGCCTCATCCAACTACACTACTAATGGACCCATATCATGGACCAACCAAACTGGATTGGCTGTTTTCTAAAAATAAGTTTTCAAAAACAGAGAGAAGAGAAAAGAAATTAAAAACTATCCGCAACACTAGACTTTCCACACTTTCGCTTCATTCGATTATGATTCGACGCGAAAGGTACTCATCACTGGGTTTGGTTTTGGGGAGACACAAATGGGTGTCTACAAAAGCCCCCACTTTGACTGAGTTTGGAGAAACGCAGGTTTCGAAAACAAAAGTCAAAGTATCGATAGGGACAGAGAATGATTCAGAACGTTTGGCGATCCTAAATCATTCTTGCAACGCCGATACCTGCAAAACTAGCATTAGTTATACAGATAAAGAAGTTAAGAAACGCGTATCTTGCATCGCCGAGCACACGTCTCTGAAAGTTACCGATTTGCTGCCGATTTACTGTTGTTTTGATGACCTCCTACAAGCTAGAGAATGCCATCCCACTTGAAAACTGCTACGCCCGTAACTGCTTCCAATTTGGAAGATTGCTTCACCTGAAACTATCCTCCACCGCATTGATAATATTCCACGTCCAAGGGAATACCATCGAAGATTGCTTCTCTTGAAACAAATCTCCATCCGCATTGATAATATTCTGCGTCCAAGGGAAAACCATCGAAGATTGCTTCTCTTGAAACAAATCTCCATCCGCATTGATAATATTCCACGTCCAAGGGAATACTATCGAAGATTATTTCTCTTGAAACAATCTCCATCCGTATTATGACCATCTTCCATGCCTAAGGGACACTACAACAAAATAAAGCAAAGGTAACAGTGCAAAACCATTGCCTAATATTATAAAAGTGTTGCCTTGTAGCTAAGGCAACACATATGAGGCGTAGTATATGCCCCCGTTGTCTATTCATAAGGCAACACATTTCTATTCAAAGACAACAATTTTGAAAGCCAAGGTAGAATGATACGTAAGGCAACACTTTTACAAAGACAACAAATGAAAAATGTTGTCATCTAAGGAGACAATTCAAAAATGTTTCTAACTGTTGCCACTCCCAAGCATTTAGTAGTTGGTAGGGCTCAAACTTGTGACCTCAATGGGTGAGTTCCCTACCAACTCCACCAAACTTTCTATATATATATATATATATATATATATATATATATATATATGTATATATATATATATATATGTATATATATATATATATATATATATATATATATATATATATATATATACATAACATAGACATATGTATATGTACATATACATATGTATATGTATATACATATATATATATATATATACATATATATATACATATATATATATATATATATATGTATATACATATACATATGTATATGTACATATACATATGTCTATGTTATGTATATATATATATATATATATATATATATATATATATATATATATATATATACATATATATATATATATATATATATGTATATATACATATATGTATATATATATATATACATACATATATATATATGCATATATATATATATAACACACTTGCCATAAAAGCAACATCTTAAATTGTGTTGTCTTTTTGATATAAATGTTGCCATAGATGGCAACATAGATATTAATGTTACATTTTCAAACAATAGTTTTGTTATTATTATCTTTTCATGCAACAATTATTATGTTTGTTGTCTTAGATAAGAAAAAGGTAACACTTTTAGCGATTGTTGCCTTATATTGTCTAGAGCAACACTTTTTTTTCTGTTACTTTAGTTCAAGGTAACAAATAAATACTGTTACGTTAGATTATTAAGAGTAACATTTTTGTAAGTGTTGCAATCTTAAGTGTTGTCTATTCTAATTTTTTTTTGTAGTGGGAATATGATCGAAGACAACTTCGCCCGAAATTACCTCCAGTTGTTTGTGACAACTCTCCGCAAGCTAGGGAATGTCGTCGAAGATATCCTCACTTGAAGTCATCCTCATTTGATGCGATAATTTTCCAAAGGAAATTACCGAAGACCCACGCCTGTTGATCTTTAAAAAGTTCGCCTGAACTTTGCTTCCGCTTTGCCTATACGTCGGCGCTTCTGTAAATTTGAACTTGTACGTCGGTGCCTTTTTTTCTTTTGAACCTATATGTCGGTGCTTTTTGTTAATGAGCCAATGCTTAGGCGCTTTAAGCTAAGTGAGACGATCTTTTATCAGGTCGATCATTTTATATAATCAAGCCGATTACTAAATCATGTCAAATTGCTCAGAGGGGCTAACTGGCATACCAAGGAAAACAAAAATATGTTGCAAAAAGATAGAACAACCACACCAGGTGGCTGGGATGATCTGGCGCCACTGAAAAGCCATCAGCGCCACTCGTTTAGCCTTAGCGCCAGGCGCTGATATTGGCGCCAAGCGCCAAGCCAAATTTGTGACGCCAATGTATAGGGCTTGGCGCCGGCACGGGGATTTCCTTAAATACCCCTTTCCTCTTCATTTCGCTGCTTTGCTCGTCGCGAAACTGCTCGAAAAAAAAAAACCGAAAGCTTCAATTGCTCGGTTCTTGCTCGTTTCTCAACCGAATTTGCTCAAATTTGTCGCAAATCAAAGCTCTTTTCATATATTTTCCCGATCTATGTAAGTTTTCTTCAAACTCACATCGGTTTTCATGAATTTTGGCACGTTTTATTCACAAATTTCATGAAAATTTGAAATTTATAATGCTCAATTTTCTTTGTTTGTCAAGTTTTATGCCATGAAATTGCTTGATTATGTTTATATATTGCCTTGGGAATAATTTGAGACTTGTTTGACTCAATTTGGCGAAGAAATGAGTAATTTTCCATTGTTGGACCTCTTAAGATCGTGAAGAACAATGTGGCTTGTTCTTGATGTTTTTGGTAGCAATTCTTGTCCAATTTGTCACAATAATTACTATAGTGTTGCAAGAAATTGTGTGATTGCTTGAAAAATGTCGTTATGCTCAATTTGAATTTGTTTTCTGTTTTAGTACTACGTACTCTGGTTTTGCGAACATAGTATCATGCGGCTAGGCGAACCTTAGATACTATAGAACCTCAATTTATGATGATTTTGCACAATGTAGCATGGCTAGACAACGAGGCTCGGGTTCACGGTCCCAAAACACCAGACGGGAGCACGAGCCCGTAAAGGATGACGTCACGCCTTCCACTTTGCTTGGTCGACTTCCGGAGTGGGATGAGCGAACCCTGTTCTTCGCCCCTGTCCACCACATTTCTAAAAGGGTGAGACAGGGCATCGCGCCCGGGAGGACGCGGCATCATGGCTCCGACTGTGATGGTTTGGGAAATTTTTACAGGATGTACATCGCCAGGGATCTCAAGACGAGACTCCTATGGGAGTCTTGCGGGCTAGCTACTCTGTTCGAGACCTCTAAGGCTATGGTTGCCTCCAGCGGGGGTCATCATGTAGTGCGCGCTTTGGTGGAGTTCTTCTGGGACACCACCAACACTTTCCATTTCCCTTGGGGCGAGATGATGGTCACCCCTACAGACTTCAATCTCATCACAGGACTGGAGTTCACCTCTGTACCACTGCCGTTTGACAGTAGAATCGACGTCTTTTCTTCGGAGGTCGAGGAGCTGTTGGGGCCGATCGCTATTCGGGCCCGAGCCGAGGTCGAGACGACTCAGTTTAGTGCTAGGGGAATTCGCCGCTCGACGCTGGCATCGGCTCTTGATGATGATGCGACCACCCGAGAGTAGCGGGTGCGCATCTTTGCGCTGATGTTGTTGTCAGGGACATTCTCCCCTGACAAAGGTAGTAGGGCGTTGCTTTACTATCTTCCTGTTGTATGTGATCTTCACCGGATCGGGACTTATGACTGGGCCATCTTGGCCTATGCTGACTTTGTTCGTGCGCTGAGGGACTCGTGTCGACACCGGTCCTTTGGGACGAATGTTGCTTTGTCTGCCTTTTGGAAGGTCGTAGAGGTAAACATCATTCCTTATAAGGTTTAGCTCTACATATTACCTAGCATTTACTCACACTTTTGTAGATCTGGTTCTACGAGTACTTCCCTTCTGCTGCGCCGGCGAGACCATCGCCGCGGGGATTTCCAGTGAGCACCTCTTGGGGCGGCCACCATGTGGATATGTCTACTACACATGTCCGGAACTGGATCATTGCGGTACGACTTTTATTGTTTACTTGCTTTTTCGCGATGCTTTAGGTATACTCTCGCCTGATTGATGTTCGTTGTAGGGTCCTGAGGTGGTGTATCGGCCGTGGGGCAATTGGACAGTCCCTGGGTTAGCCGCTCAGTATTCTACTGAGCGTCGCTATTTCTTGGGGACTTATGAAGCGATCGTGTACTTAGGGGATAGGGTTGCTAGACAGCATTCCTCTGATGTCTTCGTCGTTCCTGCTGCTCCACCACGTCATATGTTCAACGAGGCGCGATTGTCGAGCATGTCTGAAGGAGATGGTACCCCTTGGCAATCCTATGTGATCCCTGGGCAGTGTTATGCTGAGGAGCTACTACCGTTGTTAGCTCCAGCCCCCGTACCGGCCGAGGATGTGAGGGTAAGATTTTTCAGCTTTTACTTTCCATGAAGTAGCCCCCAAGTAATGTTTTACTGGCTTTTTCTTGTTTTATCAGGATGGTGCTGCTGAGTTCGTGCCACCTCGTATGTCCATCCACTACCAGGGGATGTACGGGCCGATTGAGGAGATGATTTCTCCGGCTCCCGAGGGCGAGCGCTTCGTAGAGCGGTCGATTCCTCGTCACCAGACTCGAGTAAGCCTAGTTATTCACAATTTTGTGTTCATATATCATGCATGTTTACTAACTTATTTTTCTGACAGTTTTCGCGCGAAGTGGTTTCGGCGATGGCACGATGTATAGATGCCTTTCGGAGCCAGCTTGTCTGGATGAGGAATGCGGCCACTTGCCGTCGGGATGACGTCACCCGAGAGGTAATCTTTCTTTATATTTTTGCATTACCGCTTCAATTTTTCCTTGTTTCTGATTTAATTCTTTTTGCAGGGCCAACCTATTTCATCTCACACCCGCGCGAGACCTGAGGGGCGGAGGGATCCGGCGAGGTCCAGCTCGAGACATCGCCGTACTTCGTTAGGGGGTAGAGGTGGTCGCTCTGAGGCTGCTCGTGCTGACGTTATAGAGGGCTCGGGATCTTCTTCTGAGAGTGCTCATGCTGGGCCGGCAGGAGAGGCTACCTCGGCTTTCAGAGGTAGTGGGATGTACGAGATAGGCTCGTCATCGCAGCAGCCTCCACAGCCTCAGCCTCAGGTTGATCCTGGGTGGAGTGGTCCTACATTGAGTCTTCCTCCTCCTACGGAAACTGGTGCTGGAGCTGGAGCTGGAGCTGGGGTGACTCCTCGTACAGCGCAATTTTATGATATGATGGGTCTACGTCCTCCAGCGCCGTAGTTTGTTCCTGTGTATACTTTATTTTGACTTTTCATAGAACTTTGCCTTGGACTCACTATTTATAGACACATTTTGTATATTTATGTTATTATGAGTTTATTTGTTTGTTATTATCATGTGTATGTTTGTGTGTGAAAGAGAAGTGTGACAAACAATTTTGCGCAAAAATTCCGTCTTTTTTATTATTGATGGAGGGTATCCGACTCTCTCCCCGAAAAAGAAAAATAAAAAAGGAAAAATCAAATAAAAAGTCGGGTGTTTGGAATTTAATTTAAGTAAAGTCCAAGAAAGAATAATATAATTAAAAATAATAGCTATTTTAATTAATTAAGAAAGAGGATGAAAAAGATGTTTAGGAAAAATAAACGGAGCCATAAAGTCATTAGTCGACTCGAGTTTAGGATTGAAAACGCAAGTTAAGCACGCGCGTCTTATGTGGCAACTTGGCGCCAGCTGGCGCCACAATATGGCGCGTGGCGCCAGGCGCTACACTTGGCGTGTGGCGCCAAGCGCTAGCGGCTGGCGCCAATTACGGGGTTTTGACGCCAATTGACGCTGATACCGTATTTCATTCAGATTAAAACTTCTCACAATTTGTGTATAAATAGCCCCCTGCCCAACCGATTCTTCTCATAATTCCAGCGAATAAAATTATTCTTTGCTTTAGAAACAATAGTAACCATGTCTATAGTCACCAAAACCTTCACCCAATACACTCATGAATGGTGTCGATCTCTTAATGCTAGGGAGAGAAAAGAATTAGATTTATTTCACTTGGGGGGAATTTATGGCATCAAAGGGGTAGATCTTGACTTAGATTTCATACATACCGCTCTAGAATTTTGGAATGTTGATACTCATTGATTCGGAATAGGGTATGATGAGATTAGCCCTTTGCCAGAGGAATTTGGTGCTATTTTAAGCTTCCCTGCAATAGACCTCATAGTAATCCCTAGAGTAGATTCATACTATTATAAGGATTTTGAGCGCTTCTTTAATTTAAAAGAAAGGGATTTATCAAAAATAGTAGATGGCAACATAGTTAATTTGAAAGAATTTGCACGCCATTATTTTGATAAACCTCTTTCTGAATCTTTTCATATATATAGAAGAAGGGCGTTCCTATTTTGCATGCTTAATCAATTTTTTCTTAGTAGTGGTAAAAGTAATGAAGGTCAATCAATTATAACCACTGTTTTAGATCAAATTGAATCAGGGAGAAATCCAATGCCATTTATAGTTGGAGAGACCATGATTAGTCTTGATGAATTGAAAAGGGACCCAAAAGCACCTTTTCGCGGCTCTCCAATTTTATTACAGGTAGAAAAATAATATTTTTAATTACTGAAATCAAAAAATATATTTTTGTATTGTAATAATGATTTATTTGCATTGCAATTTTTGTTTACGGATGTGGCTAATGGAAAGGCTAGGATTAATTAGCCCTCCGGACGAAATTGAGAAGTATACTCCTAATTGCTTCGTGAGGAGGAAGAAGCGCTTCCCTAAGATTGGGCGTCATGGGTGGAGAAAAGTCTTCGAATCACGTGATTTTTCTATCAAGTGGGTCGTCCCATGGTGGAAAATTGAAAGGATGGTTGGTGTTAACAAGCAACCTTCTTGCCGTCTTCCAAGTTTGTCCCGTGTGACTTATTATTACCCCTGCAGGGTAAAAAGACAATACGGCTTGCTTCAGAATATTCCTTCCGGGGATCTTCGTCCTCCCTATGAGTACCCTATTTCTCAAGAAGTGGACAGATTTGATGCTTACTGGAGTGCTAGACCTTTATGGGAAGTGGTTACCCAAAAGGTTCCTCCTTCTTTGCCCAATGATGTAAAGAAGTGGTTGCTGAAGAAGTCTTTGAAGGATCAGGGTAGAACTGATGTGAAGAATCGTCTAGGTGACAGGGTGATTCCTGCCAAGGAACGCTTAGGTGCAAGAATTGAATTTATAACACCTGCAATGCCTAGGAAGAAAAATGCTACCAAAGGGAAAAGGAAAGCTAACACCACAGATAAAAAGGCTTGGGTGGAAAAGAAGCACGGAGTGTTAGCTAAAGAGGAGACTATCTACTCTAAAATTGAATGTAGGTCCTCTAAAGGATGCCTATTAGATAAAGTTATGGATGAGGAGGAGGAAGCAGAAAAGAATTGGAAAAGATCTAGAAAGGAAAAGAAAGATTAGGAGCATTGCTTAGCTTTAAATTATTAGACTTAGATTATTTTAATTTAAAGTTTATTTGTTTCAGCTTTATTTAAATTCCATCAATAATGTAGGTTTATTTTATGAATGAAATTTTATCTTTCAATTAAATTATTTATTTAAAATTTATTTTATTAAAGCAATAAAAACCGAAAAAATTAATTTTCCAGAAATTCTTCGAGTATGGAAGTCGAAATTTTTTCGAAAAACACCGAAATTTTCCCAGAACTTATTTCCAAATTTGCGCCAGTTATTTGCAATTGGCGCCTGTTATTGAAGTCTGGCGCCAGGCGCCAATTTCATCGTCTGGCACTGATGGCTATTGGCTGGCGCCAAGCTCTTCTCTGCGACGCCGATGATTCGCCGATCTTCTGTTGAATTTTTAATTAATTCTGGAACACGGAGATGTCGAAAAATAAAGTGGTCGCACCCGTAAAGGGTTGCCTACGTATCCTTTCTTAAGGAATCAGGCCGAACGTAGCTCTCTTGAGTATCCTACTCAAGTAATTATGGGTAGTATTTCTTAAGTTTGTCAAGATTTGTCATGTTTGAGAATTCATTGCCATCCATATCAGTTAATTTTGCTGCACCTCCTGACAGGATTGTTTTGACGATGTAGGGTCCAGACCAATTGGGTCTAAATTTACCCCTTGGATCTAAAACATTTTTCCTTAGTGCTTTTAACACCAAGTCTCCTACTTTGATATTTCTTGTCTTGACCTTCTTATTAAAATGCCTAGCCATACGAGTCTGGTAACACTGAGTGTGATGTAGAGCTTCTAGTCTTTTTTCATCGAGTAGAATTAATTCTTCATATCTTGCCCTACTCCATTCAACTTCATCGAGTTTACTCTCCAACGCAATGCGTAGAGATGGTATTTCTAGTTTGACAGGTTGTACGGCATCCATTCCATATACCAAGGAAAATGACGTATTTCCTGTTGATGTACGGATTGACGTGCGGTAACCCCACAATGCGAAGTGGAGTTTGTCAGGCCAATCTTTATAATTCTCCGTCATTTTTTCGATGATAGTTTTTAAATTTTTATTAGCTGCCTCGACTGCTCCATTTGCTTGAGGTCTATAAGGGGAAGAATGATGATGTTGAATGCCATATTTTTGTAGCAATTCTTCACATTCGGCTTGAAAGTGAGTTCCATTGTCACTTATCATTTCATGTGGGACTCCGTATCGACAAATAATATTTCTCTCGATAAAGAGTGCTACATGTTTTGCAGTGAGTTTAGCGTATGATTGCGCTTCGACCCACTTTGTGAAGTAATCGATTGCTACTAGGATATATTCGTGGCCTCCTGTTCCTGGGGGAGTGATTTTGCCAATGATGTCAATTCCCCATGTAGAGAATGGCCACGGCGATGTGTAGGTGTAGAGCAAAGATGGAGGAACATGTTGTAAATTGGCATAAATTTGGCACTTAGGGCATCTTTTTACGTATTGATGGCAATCCCTATTCATTGTAGTCCAATAATACCCTTCTCGCATTATTTTCTGGACTAAGATTTTTCCATTTATATGTGTTCCACATATTCCTTCGTGGACTATTCTCATTGCTCTTTGTGCATCCTTCTTTCCTACACATTGGAGAGCTCGACCTTTAGGTACCCTTTTATGTAGCTCGTTGTCTATGAGTACATATTGAGAAGCCAAAAGTCTTAATGCTCGTTTTTCTCTTTTGTCAGCATGAGGAGGGTATTCTCCATTGGTGACATAATTGAGTATGTCCGTGTACCACAGCTCTTCTTCTTCATCTTCTTCGCCTTGGACTACTTCGCCGTCTTCTATGGCCTAGATCTATGCCGGTTTGTGCCTTTTTTCAATAGTTAGAGGCATTTGCTCGATTTCCGTGGGAATCCTAACCATTGAGGCTAATCTTTCCAAGGCATCAGCAAATTGGTTTTCTTCTCTAGGTAGATATATGTATTCTACCTTCTCTAACTGATCGGTAAGAGTTTCCAGATATGTTTGGTAAGGGGCTAGACTTTCGCTCCTTACTTTCCACCTTTTAGATATCTGATTGATGATCAAAGAAGAGTCTCCAAATATTCTTAAATTTTTTACTCCCAATGCTAAAGCTGTTTCAAGGCCTACCACGTACGCTTCATATTCATCAGCATTGTTGGTAATGTCAAAATCAAGCTTTATGGAGATTGGAACATGCTCCTCTTTAGGTGATACTAGTAGTACTCCAACGCCACATCCCTTTTGGTTTGAGGCTCCGTCGAAATACAAGGTCCAAGTATCATCTTCAGTGACCATTAGGTCTTCATCTGGAAATTCATTGTCTTGTATTGGTGTCGAGTCTTCTATTGGAAAGTCTGCCAGAAAGTCTGACACCACAGATCCTTTAATAGCTTTTTGTGGCATAAACCGCACATCAAACTGGGCTAAGTTGACTATCCATCTTGAAACACGTCCATTGAGTGTTGATTTCTCGAATAAATATTTGAGTGGATCCAATCGGGATACTACGAAAAACGGTATGTACCAACATGTAATGTCTCAACTTAGTTGTGGCCCACACCAAAGCGAGGCACATTTTCTCGAGTGGTGTATAGCGTGTTTCGTATTCAAGCATCTTCTTACTTAGGTAATGGATTGCATTCTCTTTGTTTTCTACCTCTTGTGCTAGCATGGCCCCCATTGTCTCTTTGGTAACCGTCAAATATAACCTAAGAGGTATTCCGGGAAGTGCTGGCGCTAATACGGGAGGATTTGCGAGATAGGCTTTGATCCTATCAAAGGATTTTTGACACTCATCATCCCATATTACTAGTACATTCTTCTTAAGCTTTTTGAAGATTGGTTCACATATCGTCGTCAGTTTTGATATGAACCTACTTATGTATTGTAACCGGCCAATAAATCCTCGAATCTGTTTCTCGGTCTTGGGCGGTGGCATTGACATGATTGCTTTAATCTTGGTTGGATCTATCTCTATTCCTCTTGAGCTTATGACGTATCCCAAGAGCTTGCCTAAGGTGACTCCAAAAGCACATTTTGATGGATTCAGCCTCATATTGTATTTTCTTAGTCTTTCGAAAAATTTTCTTAAGGCTACTTGATGGCCTGGACGGTCCTTTGATTTCACAATCATGTCGTCGACATATACTTCGACTTCTTTGTGCATCATGTCATGGAGTAAGGCAGTTGCTGCACGTTGGTAAGTAGCACCCGCGTTTTTCAACCCGAATGGCATTACCGTGTAGCAGTAAGTGCCCCATGGCGTTATAAAGGTTGTTTTCTCCATGCATTCTTCTTCCATGAGAATCTGGTTGTAACCTGCGTATCCATCCATAAACGAAAGAAGCGCGTGATTTGTTGTGTTATCTACCAGAATATCGATGTGTGGCAAAGGGAAGTCGTCCTTTGGACTTGCCTTATTTAGATCTCAATAGTCGACACACATCCTTACCCTTCCGTCTTTCCTCGGAACTGGGACGACGTTGGCGACCCATTCGGGGTATTTGGATACCTTGATGAAACCTGCATTTATCTATTTTTGAACTTCTTCTTTTATTTTAAGTGCTACGTCGGGTTTCATTCGACGTAACTTTTGTTTTACAGGTTTCATTCCTGGAATTAGTGGTATAGTGTGTGGAGCTATTTCTCTATTAATGCCTGGTATTTCTTCATATGACCAAGCAAATACATCGATGAATTCTTTAAGTAAGTTAATTAAATCGGTTCTTTCTTGCTTATTCAATGTTAATCCGATTTTAACTTCTCTCTTATGAGTTGAAACATTTGAGATATCAACTGTTTCAGTTTCTTCAATTACCAGTGTTTTCTTTTCGAGTGTTTCCATTGCTTTAATAATTTCTTTGTCTTTTTCATCATTAGCTAAGCAATGCTCGTCATCTTGGGTTAGAGAAGAACACGAGAGGTAAGGAGAATGAGAAATATTATTATACTCTGAGATCATTACATCAAAGAGTGATATGTCCTCAGGGACTGGATCACTAACTATCCTAGGAGAAGAAATAAGAGGGGGGAGTGTTACTACTAAAGACTTAGAGGACTCTAGGGGAAAAGACTCAGACTCAGACGACTCTTCAAACATCGGTCCTTGCCCTGTCGTGATGGATATCTTCCTTTCGCTTGGAGTAGTCACCTTAATAGTCTTGCGCCACCCTTGTAGTGATCCTTCAGCTGGAGTAATTAGCTTCGAGGGATCGAAGCTTTCACTTTGTAGGACTGTTTGAATGAGCGAGGAGTTATCTTCTTTATAAGTTGGCTCATTCTTTTCTTGCCCGAACAGTAATCCCATGACGTTAAAGTCAAAGCATGGGGGTGCTTTCTCCTTGTGGACGGGAGTTGGGATTTCATCAGTGAAGTAGAAATCCAAGAAAATCTCAAATCCCGGTTGTCTTATGTCGTTTACAACAAATGGCTCGGGAAATTCATGGCATGGATAGTCCTCTCCTTCTTTTATGAACTGACCATTAAGCGTAAGAGGGTACTGATCCATTGGAATTGCTTTCCTTTGTATGCGAGCGTCCCTACGTGCTTTCGACTTTTCCTGGGCTCGCTTGAGATCTCTTCGAGTCGGTTCGAAACCAAGTCTGAAAGTATCTAACTTAGGGAGGCCAGGTGACTCCAATGGTTTTTCCATTCCTTTCTTCTTCCCTAGGGTCATCCCAGGAAAGTGTCCTTGTTTCTTCAGCATGGCGTTCACAATCATGTTGGAATGGGGGTTGTGGCAAAGAGGTGTCCTTTCATCCTCCTGGATTAATGAGACTTCTTTGTTAAAGCCCCATAAATCTTCATCTTCTTCGTCATGATCTACATTAATGATTGGATTCTCTATGTATTTGATTCTCATAGGCGAAGCATCTATGGTGATTGGAATTCCCCCAACTATAGCTTTTACTTGTTGGTGGAGAGATGAAGGGACGACCTTTAGATCATGAAGCCAAGGGCGTCCCAACAACAAGTTGAATGAAGCTTTGATGTCTACTACTTGGAAAGTAGTAGCATGTTCTATTGCTCCTGCCGTTACATTTAGGGTAATCTTGCCAAGAGCTTGACGACGAGTGTTATCGTAGGCCCTTATTCCTTGTGTGGACGGAGTTAAATCTTCGTCCCTTATGCAGAGCATCCTCGCAGTTCTAAGTGGACAGACATTGATTGCCGATCCATTGTCTACAAGAGTCATAGGAACATTCATCCTCTTGCAAACTACCATGAGGTTTAATGCCTTGTAATGTTTGTCACCTTCTGGGGGTAAATCTTTGTCAGAAAAGGTGATCAAATTAATCGGACTAGGAATATCACTTGTGAGAAAGTTGGCTAGTCCCTCAGGAGTAGTGTCAGAATCTATCCCGATTTTGTCCAAGGCATTCATTACAGCCAACCTATGTTCTCGAGATGTTGCCAGAAGTTTCCATACATTCATCTCAACCTTTGTCTTCTTAAACTGCTTAACAATATCATTGTCTATAATGATAGGTATGGGAACTTGTTGTGTGGTTGGCATAGGTTGTGTTGAAACGGGAGGTTGCATTCTCCCAGATCTTGTGAGGACGTCTATTGATGAGTCTTCTTCAGCCCAAATGTCATCTTTGGTGTATGACACAGAAGGTGAAGGTCCTACTATGTCCTTTAGATAGACATCTTCTTCATCACTGTCCCAAACTCCATTGATGGTCGCATCCTCTTCTTGTTGAATTTGGACTAGTTTCTTTTCATCAATCATTTTCTGAACCAAATCCTTGAATTTGAAACAGTTTTCTATAGTGTGACCCCCTGATTGATGATACTGACAGTAATATCTATCCGTCCTTTTCAACGATTCGAATGGTCTCGGTTCGAGAGAATTGATCTCGCCACTCACGGAGAGCATTTCGAACACTTGCGCATATGGGATCCCAATTGGAGTGTAAATTCTATTACTCTTCCTGGGTTTTTCAGTGACTTGTAAGGGAAAATGCTTTGCCTCATAAGTCTTTCTCACTGGTGTAAATTCACTTTTAGGTTCATCTTTCGGAAGTGGAAGCTCATCATATTTTTTATGGAGTTTGTTCATAACTTTGAGAGCTTCGCGTAGTAGTTGCGATACCTCCCTCATGGACAGTGTGAGCAATTGTATATCTTCCTTATTTGCCGGTTCTGGAAGGTTATCCTTGAAATCGAAAAATATTTCCTCTTCTTTTTCTTCGACACGGATTTCTTTGATAGGTCTAATGAGAGATGAGGGGTCAACCTCGTTTTCCTCATCGGAGATAGCCAGGGTATGAGCGAGAGGTGCATTGTCAATGCTTGGCTTCTTACTGGCAGGGGGCAACGGCAGTTTGTTATTGTCGATTAGGTCTTGGATAGCTTCCTTAAGCTTCCAACAGTTTTCAGTGAGGTGGCCCCTACCTTGGTGATACTTACAGTGTGCGTTGGGGTTCCAATTAGCCGACCTCTTCTCAACTGGTGGGTCGCCAAATGGTCCAATAGGAGTTATAAGACCTTTTGCATTTAATCGATCAAATGCGGTGTCATAACTCATGCCAATAGGAGTGAAGTTCCTCCTAAATGGTTTCTTCTGTCCTTGATTGTTCATAGCAAGGACTTCTCCTAAATTAAAGGTGCTAACATTGTTTGTGTGGGCGGTTTTGGAAGAAGAAGGATTGTCGTTCTTCTTTCCTTTCCAGCCACTGTTGGAGTTATTGTTGGCAGCTTTTAACTTAACTAAGTCATCTTCAATATTGATCCCAATGTCATAAAAGGCCTTGAAGGTATGGAGATTATTTTGATATTTGAAATGCTTGGAATATTTTTCTTGGAGATTTTTGATGAATAGTCTCACAGACTCTTTTTCACTTGGCACCTCAATCATTTTAGCTGAGGTTTCTCTCCATTTGTTAAAGAAAGAGGTGAAGCCTTCATTCTCTTTCTGTTTGAGGATTTCAAGTTCTCTATGGTCAGTCTCGACTTGAACGTTACACTTGTACCTATCAACGAAAGCGTTTGCTATGGACTCCCAAGTAGAGGTCTTTTCTTTCTCGAGAGAAAAGAACCATTGTTGGCAAACGGTCTCGAGAGATAGTGAGAACAGAGAAGGGAAGACCTTCTTATCAATACCCTTGATACTCATGATTGTTTCAAATGCTCTTAAATGAAAGTAAGGGTTGTCAATTGCTCTGAATTTTGGGATGTCGTTGGCGTTGAACTTCTGCGGAAGAAGTTCTTTTTCCACCGAGACCCCTTGTGATGTAAGCTCTTGAAACTTGTAGTCGCTAGACAACTTGCTTAGGCTCTCTTGCATGAGGTCCATCTGTTGTTGCTTCACGGGATCATCGATCTTGAGTGCGAGAAACTTCAGTGTCTCAGTCACGGTAGCCAGTTGGTTCTTAAGATCATTGACTTCTTCTTATGTTGCCATTATAGTCCTAGCTTTCCTCTTACGAGCTATGGGTTTGTCGAAAAGTTGGACTTGTACGAAGAGATTATCTTTGATTAACCGTCCTTCTTTCCTTGACCACGCGTTGTAAATTAAACCATTTTGCGTTTTAATTATTTGACTCGAATTAACTTGACTTTACGGTTTATTTTAAAAAGGAAAAGAGAAAAAGAAGGGAAAGGGGTGCATATTTTCTGGCAAAAATAATGTACATATTTTTAGGGATTTTTTTTTTTTACTTGGAGGATTAATATCCGACTTACCCCCCTAAAAAAATGACGGAAAAACGCGCACACAAGACTCTCTTAAACATGGTCAAATTATGTGTATTGGTGTGTGCGTTGAGTGTAAGTGACATGCTTGGACTCTTGTGTAAGACCATGGGACTTAGTGTCTAAACTCGATCATTGACTCAAATAAGTACTATTGACAGCAAAATTTAACCGAATTAATTAGCAAACTGATTAATTAGACTCTAGGTGATGACTCGACCAATAATCCGAACTGTCGGCCCAGCGACAGGACTGGCGTCGCACTTTGGAGCTTAGCGCCAGACGACAGAGTTGTCGTCAGGCGCTACACTCCATAATGTGGCGCTACAGCTCAGACCTTGGCGCCAATATTGGAGCCTCGATCTGGGACTGTTTTCGGTGTTATTAGTCAATCGAGGTATGCCTAAAGTCGTACTAGGTCAATTCCGATTGAAATATTAGACTTTATTGACTCAAATTAATTAATTATTTAATTAAATAGGCAAAGTTCTTTAAGTCATTAATTTATTTAGTCTCAACACAAGTCAACAAACGGTTAAGAGAAACATAGAATATATATGCACAACAAATAATGCACACTTAGTCAAGTAGGCACAATATGGTGCAATGCGTTTGCAACCTAACCATGGCTCTAGTTCTCTAAAGTTCGGGATATGGTTTTGTCAAAGAGGGTCCATGGTTAATTGTCCGGATGCACCGCGCGGAAGCCTAACCGTGAAGGGTTGGCGCGAGTGGATGGGACACCGCGAGCTTTAGAAAAAAACTCGCTTCCATGGTTTGGTGAATTCAACATCTCGGATGTACCCTTTGTTGCACGGAGCGTTCAATCGGGTAGATGGAGCATGAATTCCCAGAGGGTTATGTCCATATGTAGAACACATATGGGTTTCAGAAAAGTGATAAAAAAATTCAATCAGGAAGTAGGATCGAGCAAACAATACGAAAAACCGGTCGAAATTAGAACGCATATTTTTGGCTCGGTATTGGGGGAAATTGGCGCCAGCAATCAGAGACTGGCGCCAGCTTTTGATTGTAGCGCCTGGCGCCAATACTGGCATCTGGCGCTACTACTAAAATACTGGCGCCAAGCTCTGGCCCCTGATACTACTTCCCACATGCCTCAGCAGCTTAGTGTGCTCGATAAAATTTTCCAGATTCGCGCGGCGTTATTTCAGTCCTAGTTGTGAAAGATATTTCTCAAATTTCCTACGTGTAAAATCCTATGTTTTTAACTCATTACGGATGGTCTTTCCAATGAGATCTTTTTTATGCATATGACAATAATGTTAATAAAAATTACGCACATGAAATACTTAGAACTTTTCGAGTCTCATCCACTCATTCTAAATCATTGCCGAAACAAATTCAAGAATTAAAATAGAAATCCTCCCCAGTGGAGTCGCCAAAAACTGTAGGGAATAATTTCAAGCTTTAATCCCACTAGCTTGAACCCCATTGTGATCATACACTAAAGTACGGTGGCGTCCAAAAGGGAAGAAGATAGAGCAAAAGAGTCGCCAACAAGTTTTTTAGGAACTTGTAAACCGTTCATAGGATGAAGGTTACACCCCTTAACGATCCAAGAGATCGTCAACTCCATAAGGTCATGAACCAAATAAGGGTTCGGGGATGAAGGTACAAATCCAACCTAAAAGAGATTGAACCTGCCCTAATAATAGGCCTCTACTTTATTCTGATCGTATTCATGTGCGCTTTCTGATTAACATGCAATCAATAGGTTAACCCTAAACCTATTTAATCTATGTTGGTTGAATATTAATGCACAAATAAACTATTATTGGCGATCACTTGAATTATAATCACATTAACCCTAAACAAGATTATTAATTATCTTATTAAGCGTGATTACAAGTACCAAATTCCCTTTAAACATGCAATAAAAAGTGTGATCAAGCAATAACAATAAATATCAAGCAACATAATAATAATCAATATCATCATATTAATAATAATCATAATAATAATCATCATCAAAAATAAAATAATCATCATCAAAATAAAATAATCATCATCAAAATAATAATAATCATCATAAATTATAACAATTATAATCATAATCATGTTCATGTTAATATTAAAGCATAATAAAAAGAGCAAGATCCTAGGCATGATACTAACAAGATTAATAACAAACTCTAGCATGTCAATAAGCAATAAAAATCAAATCTTTAACCCTAACATGATACTAACAATCATGAATATTAGGAAGAACATAGGAAGCATCGTAACAATCATATTTAATATTAACAATACCCTAGGCATGATACTAGGAATATCATAATAACAATGTAAACATGATCTCTACATCATAATATCAATAAAACCATTAAAGCACTTACTTTGATGCCTCGTACCTCTTTCTAATAACAAAATTCACACGTTAGTAACTTCAAGGAAAATAATAAACAAAACAAACAAATTAAATAATTGAAAGAGAGATTTGGGACCAAACCCTCAGAAATTAAACCTTTCATGTCTAGGGCGCAGGCAACTTCGAATATGGCTAGGTGTTTCTAGATCTTGCGAATGCGGAATTTTGTATTTGAGAAAAAAGTTTAGAAGAAAGAAAGAATTTAATGAATGCTAATTAAAACTGATTGTTGATGAGAACTCGTAAATCATGAGAATTGGTGTATGTAGATGAATGAGGAGAATTGATGATGAATTGGTGAATGAAAACGGAGTTTTTAATACGATATTTATAGAGAAAATCAGCCAAAAAGATAAATTAAACAAAACAGAGTCTGACGCACAGAAAACAGAGCTGGCGCCAACCCTGGCTAGCTGGCGCCAGGCACCAACAATAGCGCCAGGCGCCAAGCCTATTTCCAACACGTTTTCGAAAATCAGATAAGTTTGCCGTATTGGAGGATAAAATCATATAATTTCCTCGAAAATGCTATTTGATTTTGATTAAAACTCTGAAAAATGAAAAGTCAATTTATCAATGCTAATTGAATTAGGAATGAAAAGAACCTTCTAGAAGATTCTAGAAGACTAAAACCATTCCTAATTGCATTAGGAATGATAAATCATATTAGGCCCTCCTCCAGATCATTGGGCCGTACATAAAGCTCAAACTGGGCCCAGTTTAGTAAATTGGCCATAACTTCCTCAATATTCATCGGAATTAGGCTTATAATATATCGTTGGAAAGCTCTTTTCAAGCCCCATCCAACTACACTACTATTGGACCCATATCATGGACCAACCAAACTGAATTGGCTGTTTTATTATAATAATTTTTCAAAAACAGAGAGAAGAGAAAAGAAATTAAAAACTATCCGCAACACTAGACTTTCCACACTTTCGCTTCATTCGATTATGATTTGACGTGAAAGGTACTCATCACTGGGTTTTGTTTTGGGGAGACACAAATGGGTGTCTACAGATAGATATTACTGTCAGTATCATCAATCAGGGGGTCACACTATAGAAAACTGTTTCAAATTCAAGGATTTGGTTCAGAAAATGATTGATGAAAAGAAACTAGTCCAAGTTCAACAAGAAGATGATGCAACCATCAATGGAGTATGGGACAGTGATGAAGAAGATGTCTATCTAAAAGACATGATAGGATCTCCACCTTTTGTGTCATACGCCACAGATGACGTTTGGGCTGAAGAAGACTCATCGATTGACGTCCTCACAAGATTCGAGAGAATGCAACCTCCCGTTTCAACACATCCTATGCCAACCACACAACAAGTTCCCATACCTATCATTTAAGACAATGATATTGTTAAGCAGTTTAAGAAGACATAAGTCGAGATGAACATATGGAAACTTTTGGCAACATCTCGAGAACATAGGTTGGTTGTAATGAATGCCTTGGACAAAATTGGGATAGATTCTGACACTACTCCTGAGGGATCAGCCAACTTCCTCACAAGTGATCTTCCTAGTCCAATTAATTTGATCACCTTTTCTGACAAGGATTTACCCCCGGAAGGTTACAAACACTACAAGGCATTAAACCTCACAGTAGTTTGCAAGAGGATGAACGTTCCTATGACTCTTGTAGACAATGGATCAGCTATCAAAGTCTGTCCACTTAGAACTGCGAGGATGCTAGGCAGAAGGGACGAAGACTTAACTCCGTCTACACAAGGAATAAGGGCTTATGACAACACTCGTCGTCAAGCTCTTGGCAAAATAACCCTGAATGTAACGGCAGGAGCAATAGAACATGCTAATACTTTCCAAGTAGTAGACATTAAATCTTCGTTCAACTTTCTGTTGGGACGCCCTTGGCTTCATGATCTAAAGGTCGTCCCTTCATCTCTTCACCAACAAGTAAAAGCTATAGTTGGGGGAATTCCTATCACCATCGATGCTTCGCCTATGAGGATCAAATCTATAGAGAATCCGATCATTAATGTGGAGCACGACGAGGATGATGAAGATTTATGGGGCTTTAACAAAGAAGTCTCCTTAATCCAGGAGGATGAAAGGACCCCTCTTTGCCATGACCCCCATTCCAACATGATTGTAAATGCCATGCTGAAGAAACAAGGACATTTTCCTAAGATGACCCTATGAAAGAAGAAAGGAATGGCAAAACCGCTGGAGCCACCTGGCCTCCCTAAGTTAGACACTTTCGGACTTGGTTTCGAACCGACTCGGAAAGATCTCAAGCGAGCCCAGGAAAAGTCAAAGGCACATAAGGACGCTCGCATTCAAAAGAAATCCATCCCAATGGATCAGTACCCTCTTACGCTTAATGGTCAGTTTATAAAAGAAGGAGAGGACTATCCATGGCATGAATTTTCCTAGCCATTTGTTGTAAACGGCATAAGACAACCGGGATTCGAGATCTTCTTGGATTGCTACTTCACTGATGAAATCCCAACTCCTATCCATAAGGAGAAAGCACCCCTATGCTTTGACTTTAACGTCATGGGATTATTATTTGGGCGAGAAAAGAATGAGCCAACTTACAGAGAAGATAACTCCTCGCTCATTCAAACAGTCCTACAAAGCGAAAGCTTCGATCCCTCGAAGCTAATCACTCCAGCTGAAGGATCACTACAAGGGTGGCGCAAGACTATCAAAGTGACTACTCCAAGTGGAAGGAAGATATCCATCACGACAGGGCAAGGGTCGATGTTTGAAGAGTCGTCTGAGTTAGAGTCTGAGTCTGAGTCTTTCCCCCTAGAGTCTTCTAAGTCTTTAGTAGTAGCACCTTCCCCTCCTATTTTTTCTCCTAGAATAGTTAGTGATCAAGTCCCTGAGGACATATCACTCTTTGATGTAATGATCTCAGAGTATAATAATATTTCCCCTTCTCCTTATTTCTCGTGTTCTTCTCTAACCCAAGATGACGATCATTGCTTAACTAACAATGAAAAAGACAAAGAAATTATTAAAGAATGGAAACACTCGAAAAGAAAACACAGGTAATTGAAGAAACTGAAATGGTTGTGTAGACACCCAAATGTGTCTCCCCAAAACCAAACCCGGTGATGATTACCTTTCACGTCAAATCATAATCGAATGAAGTGAAAGTGTGGAAAGTCTAGTGTTGCGGAAAGTTTTTTCTTTTCTCTTCTCTCTGTTTTTGAAAACTTATTTTAAGAAAACAGCCAATCCAGTTTGGTTGGTCTATGATATGGGTACAATAGTAGTGTAGTTGGATGGGGCTTGCAAAGACCTTTCCAACGATATATTATGAGCCCAATTCCGATGAATATTGAGGAAGTTATGGCCAATTTACTAAACTGGGCCCGATTTGAGCTTTATGTACGGCCCAATGATCTAGGGGAGGGCCTAATATGATTTATCATTCCTAATGCAATAAGGAATGGTTTTAGTCTTCTAGATTCTTCCAGAAGGTTCTTTTCATTCCTAATTCAATTAGCATTGATAAATTGACTTTTGTTGACTTTTCAGAGTTTTAATCAAAATCAAATAGCATTTTCGAGGAAATTATATGATTTTATCCTCCAGTACGGCCAACTTATCGAATTTTCGAAAACGCGTTAAAATTAGGCTTGGCGCCTGGAACCAGGCCTGGCGCCTGGCGCTAGTGTTGGTGCCTGGAGCCAGCTAGCCAGGGTTGGCGCCAACTCTGTTTTTTGTGCGTCAGACTCTGTTTTGTTTAATTTATCTTTTTGGCTGATTTCTCTATAAAAATCGTATTAAAAACTCCGTTTTCTGGAATCATTCATCACCAATTCTCATCAAGTTTTCTTGATTATTTCATCTTTCTTTCTTTCTCTAAACTTTGTTTTCATATACAAAATTCCGCATTCACAAGATCTAGACACACCTAGCCATATTCGAAGTTGTCTTCGCCCTAGATGTGAAAGGTTTAATTTCTAAGGGTTTGGTCCCAAATCTCTCTTTCCATTATTTAATTTAATTGTTGTTTATTATTTTCCTTGAAGTTACTAACGTGTGTATTTTGTAATTAGAAAAAGGTACGAGGCATCAAAGTAAGTACTTTAATTGATTTATTGATATTATGATGTAGAAATCATGTTTATATTGTTATTATGATATTCCTAGTATCATGTCTAGGGTAAATTTAACGTTAAATATGATTGTTGCGATGCTTCCTATGTTCTTCCTAATATTTATGATTGTTAGTATCATGTTAGGGTTAAAGATTTGATTTTAATTGCTTAGTGACATGCTAGGGTTTGTTATTAATCTTGTTAGTATCATGCCTAGGATCTTGCTATTATTATGCTTTAATATTAACATGATTATGATTATGATTATAATCGTTATAATTTATGATGGTTATGAATATTATTATTATTATTATTATTATTATTATTATTATTATTATTTTGATGATGATTATTTTATTTATAATTATTATTCATGATCATAATTAATTTATTATATTGCTTGATTTTTATTGTTATTGCTTGATCACACTTTTATGCATGTTTAAAGGGAATTTGGTACTTGTAATCACGCTTAATAAGATAATTAATAATCTTGTTTAGGTTTAATGTGATTATAATTCAAGTGATCTCCAATAATAGTTTGTTTGTGCATTAATATTCAACCAACATAGATTAAACAGGTTTAGGGTTAACCTATTGATTGCATGTTAATCAGAAAGCGCACATGAATACGATCAGAATAAAGTAGAGGCCTATTATTAGGGCAGGTTCAATCTCTTTTAGGTTGGATTTGTACCTTCATCCCCGAACCCTTATTTGGTTCATGACCTTATGGAGTTGACGATCTCTTGGATCATTAAGGGGTGTAACCTTCACCCTGTGAATGGTTTACAAGTTCCTAAAAAACTTGTTGGCGACTCTTTTGCTCTATCTTCCTCCCTTTTGGACGCCACTGTACTTTAGTGTATGATCACAGTGGGGTTCAAGCTAGTGGGATTTAAAGCTTGAAATTATTCCCTACAGATTGATATCTCAAATGATTCAACCCATAAAAGAAAAGTTAAAATCGGATTAACACTGAATAAACAAGAAAGAACCGATTTAATTAACTTACTTAAAGAATTTATCGATGTATTCGCTTGGTCATACGAAGATATGCCAGGCATTAATATAGAAATAGCTCAACACACTATACCACTAATTCCAGGAATGAAACCCGTAAAACAAAAGTTACGTCGAATGAAACCCGACGTAGCTCTTAAAATAAAAGAAGAAGTTCAAAAACAAATAACTGCAGGTTTCATCAAGGTATCCAAATACCCCGAATGGGTCGCCAACGTCGTCCCAGTTCCGAATAAAGACGGAAGGGTAAGAATGTGTGTCGACTATCGAGATCTAAATAAGGCAAGTCCAAAAGACGACTTCCCTTTGCCACACATCGATATTCTAATAGATAACACGGCAAATCACGCGCTTCTCTCGTTCATGGATGGGTACGCAGGTTACAACCAGATTCTCATGGCAGAAGAAGACATGGAGAAAACAACTTTTATAACACCATGGGGCACTTACTGCTACACGGTAATGCCATTCGAGTTGAAAAATGCGGGTGCTACTTACCAACGTGCAGCAACTGCCTTACTCCATGACATGATGCATAAAGAAGTCGAAGTATATGTCGACGACATGATTGTAAAATCAAAAGACCGTCCAGGCCATCAAGTAGCCTTAAGGAAATTTTTCGAAAAGGCTAAGAAAATACAATATGAGGTTGAATCCATCTAAGTGTGCTTTTGGAGTCACCTCAGGAAAGCTTTTGGGATATGTCATAAGCTCTAGGGGAATAGAGGTAGACCCAACCAAGATCAAAGCAATCATGTCAATGCCACCGCCCATGACTGAGAAACAGATTCGAGGATTTATTGGCCGGTTGCAATACATAAGTAGGTTCATATCAAAATTGACGACAATATGTGAACCAGTCTTCAAGAAGCTCAAGAAGAATGTACCAGTGATATAGGATGACGAGTGTCAAAAAGCCTTTGAAAAGATCAAAGCCTATCTCGCAAATCCTCCCATATTAGCACCAGCACTTCCCGGAATACCTCTTAGGTTATATTTGACGGTTACCAAAGAGACAATGGGAGCTATGCTAGCACAAGAAGTAAAAGGCAAAGAGAATGCAATCTAATACCTACGCAAGAAGATGCTCAAGTACGAAGCACTCTATACACCACTCGAGAAGTTGTGCCTCGCCTTGGTGTGGGCCACAACCAAATTAATACATTACATGCTATTGCATACCGTCTTCGTAGTCTCCCGACTAGATCCACTCAAGTATCTATTTGAGAAATCTACACTCAATGGACGCATATCGAGATAAATAGTCAATCTAACCCAGTTTGATGTAAGGTTCATGCCACAAAAAGCTATCAAAGGATCCGTGGTGTCAGACTTTCTAGCAGATTTTCCAATAGAAGACTCGACGCCAATACATGACAATGAATTTCCAGATGAAGACTTAATGGTTACTGAAGACGATACTTGGACCTTATACTTCGATGGAGCCTCGAACCAAAATGGATATGGCGTTGGAGTATTACTAGTATCACCTAAAGAAGAGCATGTTCCAATCTCCATAAAGCTTGATTTCGACGTTACTAACAATGCTGCTGAATATGAAGCATGCGTGGTAGGCCTTGAAACAGCTTTGGCATTGGGAGTAAAAAAGTTAAGGATATTCAGAGACTCTTCTTTGATTATCAATCAGATATCTAAAAGGTGGAAAGTAAGGAGCGAAAGTCTAGCCCCTTACCAAACCTATCTGGAAACTCTTACCGGTCAGTTAGAGAATGTAGAATATACATATCTACCTAGAGAGGAAAATCAATTTGCTGATGCCTTGGCAAGATTAGCCTCAATGGTTAGGATTCCCACGGATATCGAGCAAATGCCTCTAACTATAGAAAAAGGACACAAACCAGCATACATCCAGGCTATAAAAGACGACGAAGAAGAAGAAGAAGAAGAAGAAGAAGAAGAAGAAGAAGAAGAAGAAGAAGAAGAAGAAGAAGAAGAAGAAGAAGAAGAAGAAGAAGAAGAAGAAGAAGAAGAAGAACCGTGGTACACGGACATACTCAATTATGTCACCAAAGGAGAATACCCTCCTCATGCTGACAAAAGAGCAAAACGAGCATTAAGGCTTTTGGCTTCCCAATATGTACTCATAGACAACGAGCTACATAAAAGGGTACCTAAGGGTCGAGCTCTCTTATGTGTAGGAAAGAAGGATGCACAAAGAGCAATGAGGATAGTCCACGAAGGAATCTGTGGCACTCATATAAATGGCAAAATGTTAGTCCAAAAGATAATGAGAGAAGGATATTATTGGACTACAATGAATAGGGATTGCCATCAATACGTAAAAAGATGCCCTAAATGCCAAATTTATGCCAATTTACAACATATCCCTCTATCCTTGCTTTACACCTACACATCGCCATGGCCATTCTCTACATGGGGAATTGACTTTTTATCTGTGGTGTCAGCTTTCCTTTTTCCTTTGTCTTTGGTAGCACTTTTCTTCCTAGGCATTGTAGGCGTTTTGATTTCAACTCTTGCACCTAAGCGTTCCTTGGTAGGAATCACCCTGTCACCTAGACAACTCTTCACATCAGTTTTACCCTGATCTTTCTTCGAATCCTTCGAAGGTTTCTTCAGCAACCACTTCTTCACATCATTGGGCAAAGAAGGAGGAACCTTTTGGGTAATCACTTCCCATAAAGGTCTAGCATTCCAGTAAGCATCAAATCTGTCTACTTCTTGAGAAACAGGGTACTCATAGGGAGGACGAAGATCCCCGGAAGGAATATTCTGAAGCAAGCCGTATTGTCTTTTTACTTTGCAGGGATAATAATAAGTCATACGAGACAAACTTGGAAGACGGCAGAAAGGTTGCTTGTTCACACCAACCATCCTTTCTATTTTCCACCATGGGACGACCCACTTGATAGCAAAATTGCGAGATTCGAAGACCTTTCTCCACCCATGGCGCCCAATTTTAGGGAAGCGTTTCTTCCTCCTCACGAAGCAATTGGGAGTATACTTCTCAATATTGTCCGGAGGGATAATTAATTCTAGGCTTTCCATTAGCCACATCTGTAAAAAATTGCAATGCAATTAAATTATTATTACAATACAAAAATATATTTTTTGATTTCTGTAATTAAAAATATTATTTTTCTACCTGTAATAAAATTGGAGAGCCGCGAAAAGGTGCTTTTGGGTTCCTTTTCAATTCATCAAGACTAATCATAGTCTCTTCAACTATCAATGGCATTGGATTTCTCCCTGATTCAATTTGTTCTAGATTGGTGGTTATAATTGATTGACCTTCATTATTTTTACCACTACTAAGAAAAAATTGATTAAGCATGCAAAATAAGAAAGCCCTTCTTCTATAAATATGAAAAGATTCAGAGAGAGGTTTGTCAAAATAATGGCGTGCAAATTCTTTTAAATTAACTATGTTGCCATCTACTATCTTTGATAAATCCCTTTCTTTTAAATTAAAGAAGCGCTCAAAATCCTTATAATAATATGCATCGACTCTAGGGATTACTATGAGGTCTATTGCAGGGAAGCCTAAAATAGCACCAAATTCTTCTGGCAAAGGGCTAATCTCATCATACCCTATTCTAAAGCAATGAGTATCAACATTCCAAAATTCTTGCGCGGTATGAATGAAATCTTAGTCAAGATCTACCCCTTTTATGCCATAAATTCCCCCCCAAGTGAAACAAATCTAATTCTTTTTTGTCTCTAGCATTAAGAGATCGACACCATTCATACACAAATTGCTGGAATTATGAAAAATTCGGCTGGAATTATGAAAAGCATTATGTTTCTATGGTCAAGAATTATTTTATTCGCTGGAATTATGAAAAATTCGGCTGAGGCAGGGGGCTATTTATACACAAATTGCGAGCAGTTTTAATCAGAATGAAATACGGAATCAACGTCAATTGGCGTCAGACTCCATAATTGGCGCCAGATGCCAGCGCTTGGCGCCACACGCCAAGTGCAGCGCTTGGCGCTACACACCATTGCGTGGCGCCAGCAGGCGCCAAGTTGCCACATCAGGCACGCTTGCTTAAATCGCGTTTTTATCCTAAACTGGAGTCGGCTAATGACTTTACGGCTCCGTTTATCTTTTCTAAACAACTTTTTTATCCTTTTTTTAATTAAAATAGCTACTATATTAATTATATTATTCTTTTTTTAGATTTTATTTTGATTAGTTTCCAAGTTTTTTTATATACACTCGACATTTTATTTGATTTTTCCTTTTTTTCATTTTTTCTTTTAGGGGGAGAGAGTCGGATACGCTCCATCAATAATAAAAATGAGGGAATTCGCAAAATTGTTTGTCACACTTCTCTTGCACACACAAACATGCACATAATAATAGCAAATAAGATAAATTCATAATAGCATAAATATAAAAAATATGTCTAAAAATAGTGAGTCTATGGCAAAGTTCTATAAAAAGTCAAAATAAAAAATCACAGGAACAAACTACGGCGGCGGAGGACGTATACCCATCATGTCGTAAAATTGCGCCGTACGAGGAGTCACCTCTTCACCAACTCCAGCTCCAGCTCTAGTCTCCGCAGGAGGAGGGAAACTCAATATAGGACCACTCCACCCAAGATCAACCTGAGGCTGAGGCTGTGGAGGCTGCTACAATGACGAGCCTACCTCGTACATCCCACCACCTCTGAAAGCCGAGGTAGCCTCTCCCTCGCCTACCGGTGCAGCATGAGCACCCTCAGAAGAAGATCCCGAGCCCTCCGCAACATCAGCACGAGCAGCCTCCGTGCGACTGCCTCTACCCCCTGACGTAGTACGACGACGTCTCGAGCTAGACCTCGCCGGATCCCTCCGCACCTCAGGTCTCGTGCGGGTGTGAGAAGCAATAGGTTGGCCCTGCAAAAAGAATTAAATCAGAAACAAGGCAAAATCGAAGCGGTAATGCAAAAATATATAAAGGAAGACTACCTCTCGGACGACGTCGTCCCGACGGCAGGTGGCCGCATTCCTCATCCAGACGAGCTGGCTCCGGAAGGCATCTATGCATCGTGCCATCGCCGAAACCACCTCGCGCGAAAACTGTCAGAGAAATAAGTCAGTAAATATGCATGATATATGGACAAAAATTGTGAATAACTAGGCTTACTCGAGTCTGGTGGCGAGGAATCGACCGCTCTACAAAGCGCTCGTCCTCGGGAGCCGCAGGAATCATCTCCTCGATCGGCCCATATGTCCCCTGGTAATGGATGGACATACGGGGTGGCACGAACTCAGTAGCACCGTCCTAATAAAGCAAAAAAAAAAAGGGTCAGTAAAACATTACTTGGGGGCTACTTAATGGAAAGTAAAAGCTGAAAAATCTTACCCTCACATCCTCAGCTGGTACGGGGGCTGGAGCTAATAACGGCAGTAGCTCCTCAGCATAGCACCGCCCAAGAATCGCGTAAGACCGCCAAGGGGTACCAGCTCCCTCGGACATGCTCAACAACCGTGCGTCGTTGAACATGTGACGGGGTGGAGGAGTAGGAACAACGAAGACATCAGAGGAATGTTGTCTAGCAACCCTCTCTCCCAAGTACGCGATCGCTCCATAAGTCCCCAAGAAATAGCGACGCTCGGCAGAATATTGTGCCGCTAACCCAGGGACTGTCCAGCCGCCCCACGGCCGATACACCACCTCAGGCCCCTGCAAAGAACATCAATCAGGCGAGAGTATACCTAAAGCGTCGCGAGAAGGCAAATAAATAATAAAGTCATACCGCGATAATCCAGTTCCGGACATATGTAGTAGACATATCCACATGGCGGCCGCCCCAAGAAGCGCTCACTGGAAATCCGCGTGGCGATGGTCTCGCCGGCGCTGCAGAGGGGAAGTGCTCGTAGAACCAGATCTACAAGGAGTAAAAATTGTAAGTAAATGCTAGCTAAAATGTAGAGCTAAACTTTATAGGGAATAATGTTTACCTCTACAACCTTCCAAAAGGCAGACAAAGCAACATTCGTCCCAAAGGACCGGTGTCGACACGAGTCCCTCAGTGCACGAATGAAGTAAGCGTAGGCCAAGCTGACCCAATCATAAGTCTCAATCCGGTGAAGATCGCGGACAGCAGGAAGGTAGTAAAGCAACTCCCTACTACCCTTGTCAGGAGAGAACGTCCCTGAAAACAACATCAGTGCAAAGATGCGCACCCGCTTCTCTCGGGTGGTTGCATCATCATCAAAAGTCGCTGCCAGCGTCGAGCGGCGAATCCCCCTGGCACTAAACTGAGTCATCTCAACCTCAGCTCGGGCCCGAATAACGATCGGCCCCAATAGCTCCTCGACCTCAGTAGAAAAGACGTCGGTTCCACTGTCGAACGGCAGTGGCACAGAGTTGAACTCCAGTCCTGTAATGAGACTGAAGTCCGTACGGGTGACCATCATCTCGCCTCAGGGGAAGTGGAAAGTGTTGGTGGTGTCCCAGAAGAATTCCACCAAAGCGCGCACTATATGGTGACCCCCACTAGAGGCTACCATAGCCTCGGAGGTCTCGAACAAGGTAGCCAGTCCACAAGACTCCCATAGGAGTCTTGTCTCAAGATCTCTGGCGATGTACATTTTGTACAAATCGCCCAAGCCATCACAGCCAGAACCGTGATAGCGCGTCCTCCTGACCGTGATGCCCCGTCTCACCCTCTCAGAAATGTGGTGGACGGGGGCAAATAATAGGGTCCGCTCATCCCACTCGGGGAGCCGACCAAGCGAAAAAGATGGTGTGATGTCGTCTTCTACGGGCTCATGCTCCCGTCGGGTGTTTCGGGACCGTGAACCCGAACCTCGTTGTCTAGCCATACTACATTGTGCAAAATCATCATAAATTAAGGTTCTATAGTGTCTGAGGTTCGCCTAGCCGCATAATACTATGTTCGCAAAAAAACAGAGTACATAGTACTAAAACAGAGCACAAATTCAAATTGAGCATAACGGAATTTTTCAAGCAATCACACAATTTCTTGCAATACTATAGTAAATATTGTGATAAATTGGACAAGAATCGCTAACAAAAACATCAAGAACGAGTCACATTGTTCTTCACGACCTTAGGAGGTCCAACAATGGCAAATTGCTCATTTCTTCACCAAATTGAGTCAAACAAGTCTCAAATTACTCCCAAGGCCATATATAAACATAATCAAGAAATTTCATGGCATAAAATTTGATAAACAAAGTGAATTGAGCATTTTTAATTTCGAATTTACATGAAATTCGTGAATAAACATGTCAAAAATTCATAAAAACTGATGTGAGTTTGAAGAAAACTTACATAGATCAGGAAAGTAGATGAAAAGAGCTTTAATTTGCAAAGAATTTGAGTGAATTCGGTTGAGAAACGAGCAAGAACGAAGCAAATGAAATTTTCTGGTTTTTTCGAGTGAAATCGCGACGAGCAAAGCAGCAAATGAAGAAGAAAGGGGTATTTAAGGAAATCCCCGTGCTGGCGCCAAGCCCTAGGCAATGGCGTCAAAAACCAAGCTTGGCGCCTGGCGCCAATCCCAGCGCCTTGCGCTAAGGCTGATTGTGTTGCACTGATGGCTTTTCAGCGGCGCCAGAACACCCAGCCACTCGGCGAGGTTGTTCTACCTTTTTTGCAACATATTTTGGGTTCCTTGGTACGCCAGTTAGCCCCTCTAAGTAATTTGACATGATTTTTAGTAATCGGCTTGATTACATAAAGTGATCGACCTGATGAAAGATCGTCTCACTTAGCTTAAAGCGCCTAAGCATTGGCTCATTAACAAAAAAGCACCGACATAAGGCACCGACATACAGGTTCATTCGCAAAAGGACACCGACGTACAGGTTAGAAAACAACGGAAGCGCCGACGTATAGGCATAGCGGAAGCAAAGTTCAGGCGAACTTTTAAGGATCGACAGATGGAGGTCTTCGGTAATTTCCTTTGGAAAATTTTCGCATCAAATGAGGATGGCTTCAAGCGAGGATATCTTCGACGGCATTCCCTAGCTTGTGGAGAGTTGTCACAAAAAACTGAAGGTAATTTCAGGCGAAGTTGTCTTCGACCGTATTCCCTTAGACGTGGAAAATGGTCATAATGAGGAAGGAGATTTTTTCAAGAGAAATAATCTTCTATAGTATTCCCTTGGACGCGGAATATTATCAATGCGAATGAGGATTGTTTCGAGAGAAATAATCTTCGATGGTGTTCCCTTGGACGTGGAATACTATCATAGCGGAGGAGGATCGTTTCAGGCGAAGTAATCTTCCAAATTTGGAAGCAGTTACAGGCGTAGCGGTTTTCAAGCGGGATGACATTCTCTAGCTTGTAGGAGGTCATCAAAACAATCGGTTACTTTCAGAGACGTGTGCTTGACGGTGCAAGATACGCGTTTCTTAACTCTTTTATCTGTTTAACTAACGCTAGTTTGCAGGTATCGGCGTTACAAGAGTGATTTAGGATCGCAGAACGTTGTGAATCATTCTCCGTCCCTATCGATACTTTGACTTTTGTTTTTGAAACTTGCGTTTCTCCAAACTCAGTCAAAGAGGGGGCTTCTGTAGACACCCATTTGTGTCTCCCCAAAAACCAAACCCAGTGATGAGTAACTTTCACGTCGAATCATAATCGAATGAAGCGAAAATGTGGAAAGTCTAGTGTTGCGGACAGTTTTAATTTCTTTTCTCTTCTCTCGGTTTTTGAAAACTTATTTTAAGAAAAACAGTCAATCCAGTTTGGTTGGTCCATGATATGGGTCCAATAGTGGTGTAGTTGGATGGGGCTTGCAAAGACCTTTCCAACGATATATTATAAGCCCAATTCCGATGAATATTGAGGAAGTTATGGCCAATTTACTAAACTGGGCCTGGATTGAGCTTTATGTACGGCCCAATGATCTAGGGGAGGGCCTAATATGACTTATCATTCCTAATGCAATTAGGAATGGTTTTAGTCTTCTAGATTCTTCTAGAAGGTTCTTTTCATTCCTAATTTGATTAGCATTGATAAATTGACTTTTGTTGACTTTTCAGAGTTTTAATTAATATCAAATAGCATTTTCGAGGAAAATATACGATTTTATCCTCCAGTACGGCAAACTTATCTTATTTTCGAAAACGCGTTGAAAACAGGCCTGGCACCTAACTCCAAGCATTGGCGCCTGGAACCAGGCCTGGCGCCTGGCGCCTGGTGCTAGCCATTGGCGCCTGGCGCCAATTAGCCAGGGTTGGCGCCAGCTCTGTTTTTCGTGCGCTAGACTCTGTTCTGTTAATTTATCTTTTTGGCTGATTTCTCTATAAATAACGTATTAAAAACTCCGTTTTCATTCACCAATTCTCATCAACAATCAGTTTTAATTAATTTTCATTCGCAATTCTTTTTCTTTCTCTTTCTCAAAACTAGTCTTTTACATACAAAATTCCGCATTCATTAGATCTAGATACACCTAACCATATTCGAAGTTGCCTTTGCCCTAGACGTGAAAGGTTTAATTTCTTAGGGTTTGGTCCCAAATCTCTCTTTCAATTATTTAATTGTTGTTTATTATTTTCCTTGAAGTTACTAATGTGTGTATTTTGTTATTAGAAAGAGGTACGAGGCATCAAAGTAAGTACTTTAATGGTTTTTTTATTGATATTATGATGTAGACATCATGTTTAGATTATTATTATGATATTCCTAGTATCATGTCTAGGGTAACTTTAATATTAAATATGATTGTTACGATGCTTCCTATGTTCTTCCTAATATTTATGATTATTGTTAGTATCATGTTAGGGTTGAAGATTTGATTTTTATTGCTTAGTGACATGCTAGGGTTTGTTATTAATCTTGTTAGTATCATGTCTAGGATCTTGCTATTTTTATTATGCTTAATATTAACATGAGCATGATTATGACTATAATTTTATAATGATGATTATTATTATTATTATGATTATTATTTTTATGATTATTATTATCTTGATTATGATTATAATTTTATTATCATGATGATTATGTTGCTTGATATTTATTTTTATTGCTTGATCACACTTTTTTATGCATGTTTAAAGGGAACTTGTACTTGTAATCACGCTTAATAAGATAATTAATAATCTTGTTAGGGTTAATATGATTATAATTCAAGTGATCGCCAATAATAGTTTTAGTTGTGCATTATATTCAACCAACATAGATAAACAGGTTTAGGGTTAATCCTATTGATTGCATGTTAATTAAAAAGCGCACATGAATACGATCAGAATAAAGTAGAGGTCTATTATTAGGGCAGGTTCAATCTTTTTTAGGTTGGATTTGTACCTTCATCCCCGAACCCTTATTTGGTTCTAGACCTTATGGAGTTGACGATCTCTTGAATCGTTAAGGGGTGTAACCTTCACCCTGTGAACGTATTACAAGTTCCTAAAACTTGTTGGCGACTCTTTTGCTCTATCTTCTTCCCTTTTGGACGTCGTCGTACTTTAGTGTATGATCTCAGTGGGGTTCAAGCTAGGGGTTAACGCTTGAAATTTATTCCCTACAGTTACCTTCAAATCTTTTACCACTTCGAGGAACTTACCAAACTGCGTATCCAAGTTTGTCTTCAATTGACGATTGGGGAATGGGAGTTTGATAATTGGCTTTGGGGCATTATTTCCCTTATCTGGAGTAGCCACCTTCTGTGGAGTCGTACCCTGCAATGTAGAATTAGATATGTTAGTACTATCCTTTAGCCCTGCAGGGCTATCAACTACATTGTTTGGTTTAACGGAATCAAGATTAGCATTATTTAATAAAACAGGTTCATCAACTATGGGCATAGAGGGCCCTTCATAGTTTGAACCACTCCTTAGAGTAATTGCAAATGCTTGATCCGTAGGCCGGGTCGGCTGTGCCGGCAGAGTTCCCTGTTGGCGGGCTTGTAGAGTAGCGGAAAGTTGCGCAATTTGATTGTCTACAATTTTATTATGTGCTAGAATTTGATCAATTGTCGCATCTCTACTCTCCATGTGCTTTTGCAAATTAACCAACATTGCTCTAATTTCCACCAGAGAAGGGTCAGAAGATGAGGAGGGTTGTTGTGGTTGGTTCTTCTGACTAGCATTAGGATGGTAATATTTCTGCTGCTGTTGTTGTGGCGCCTGTGGTTCTTGTGGTGGTGGATTCTGAACAATAGTACTCCGATAGGAAAGGTACGGATGATTCCGACACCCAGGATTGTAGGTGTTGGAGTATGGGTTATTCTGCCTATAATCTTGAAAGGCATTAACTTGCTCCACGGAACTCCTGCAATCTTGCTCCCAATGACCTACAATACCACAATTTTCACAGAAAGCCTCATTAGAATTATTATTAATCGCAGAAACATTAGCTACATTGGCGGAGCTAAGATTATCTAATTTTTGGCAAATAGAGGTCAACTGAGCTTGCAAAAAGGATACAGAGTCAACACTATGCTTCCCCTTGTTCGCAAATCCTCTAGGATTCCCATATTGGGAATTGTGTATCGCCATGTCTTCAATAACCTGACCTGTATCTTCAACATCAAGATTCATAAATCTCCCACTAGCTGCAGAATCTAAAATTATTCGAGAAGAATTTCCAAGGCCATTATAAAAGGCTTGGATTAATTGCCATTGTGCTAAATTATGGTGGGGGCAGTCTCTTTGTAGATCCTTGAACCTCTCCCAAGCCTCATATAAAGATTCATCAGCTTCTTGGGCAAAGTTCTGAATCGCACTCCGTAGTACGGTTGTTCTCTCTGCAGGATAATACTTGTTATAGAAATTCAAAACAAGAGTTTCCCGGTCAGTTATACCAAGCGCAGTTCTATTTAAGCCATTAAACCACAATTTAGCTTTTCTAGTTAAAGAGAAAGGAAAGAGAATCTCCCTGATTTGGTCTTGAGTGACCCCGGCTTGCCTGATGGTGTTACAATATTGACAATAGTCGGCAATGTGAAGATTTGGGTCTTCACCCTTGGCTCCACTAAATTGCTTCCTCTCTATCATCGTTATAAATTGAGGTTTAATTTTGAATTGAACCCCATCAAGAGCCGGAGTGGGGGTGAGATGTGGAAAATCTGTAAGCTTTGGTTGTGAATAATCACTAAGCTTCTTTGGAGCCGTCATCTCTGATTCTGGATCTGATGATACCTCTGAATCGCTAGAACCAGTTGGAGGATCGCGGTGATTATTGTTATTATCACCAGAATCCGCCAGGATTTGCTTGTAGAGATTTTTCTGTCTATGGAAGGAACGTTCGATCTCAGGATCAAATGGGATGTACCCTGATCTGGAACACCTGGGCATAAATAAAAACTAGAAGCAAATGTGAGATTTGCCTCAGAGAACTAACGCTCTCTGAGACAAAAGGAAAATAATCTAGACTACAAAAACAATCAGAAATAAAAATAAAACCGTTTCCCCGGCAACGGCGCCAAATTTTGACAGGGTAAAGTCGTATCCCCTAATCAAAAGTAATACCTAAATCCTCTAACTAATGTAGATAGGGAAGTAGGGTCGAATCCACAGAGAAATGGATCTTTATATTCCTAATTAACTAATATGATCTAGATTATTAGGTAACCAATTATGTAAATTTGAATAATAAACTAAACTATGGAGATCAAGAATAGGGAGAAAATAATATATAAAAGGATCTAGGGTACATGTTCACCAATAAATAATATTCCAGGGTAAAATATAATAATCATTCATCAATGCATATATTAATCAGATTATAAAGGGCTTTCGCTACGTATTACAATCACACAATTAATTTACCGGTATTAAATCTCATCTTTTGAATCTCGACTCAACCATTTATAAATTAATCTGCCTATTGAAACTAGACCTAAACATCAATTCTCATCTGTCGAATCTCGAATCAATATTGTTAAACTCATGCATAAAAGATCTGCGCAAATCTAGTCACAGAGCATTAAATCAATCAATAGGAAATTAATCTAGCATTGACAATTAACAACCATAAATTACCCCATAAACCCTAGAAAGAAAACTACTCACACATAGTAAGAACTAAACTAATCAAAGCAATAAAACAAGTCATGATGAAAGGAGTAAAATAAACAACTAAGATTAAGAGAAGATAAATAGTTACCAAACTAATCTGTATTAATGGAAATAATTAAGAACAAGAGTTGAGAGAAAAGTTAAGAGAGAGAAAAATCCTAAGTAGAGAGAGAAAAATCCTAAGTAGAGAGAGAAAGTCTAAGAAAGAAGGTAATCCAAAATTACGTACAAATCTCGTACTTAAACGTTTCCTAAAACAAAAATTAAAACTAACTAATCAGGTCTTGAGAAAACACGCGCCCGATCGGGCTCGCCTTTTCCTTCAAGATCCATCGGGGCAGCCGCGCCCGATCGAGCTAACGCTCACCCGATCGGGCGCGCCTTCTTGCTGGTGCTCTCTTATGCACGCCCGCCCGATCAGGCGCAAGCTTGCCCGATCAGGCCCGGTCTTCTTCTTCGAGGCTCGGATTTCGATTGGGCTCGATTCTTCGGCCCAATCTAAGTTTCCTCATTGGGTCTTGATTAAACGATCCAATAGCCTCGGTGTCTCATACCGAGCCCTTAATCATCGGCTCTCACCGATCCTGGGCTTCAAAAGTGGTCGTGTCCTTCTAGCTTCCGTAGTTGATCCATAATGCCCGGGAAAATTCTCCAAAAGTGCAATTTCCTGTAAAATATAACTAAAACTGCGAAAACACTAGAAAACACAAATTAGTAATAAAAGTGGCTCGAAAGAGCCAAAAACACTACTAATTATGACCAAGGGACGGGGGTAAAAAACTATATAAAATAGACACATCAAATATCCAACAAGATTAACATGTATCAAGATTATAGTCAAAACTCCAGCAGAGTATGAGTAAATTATTGGATAAAATATTTGTTAATTGTCTTGCTACTTGTATAAAGAAACACATGTTGGTGTTCAAATATCTCATCAAATTCATGGTCATGCATAACATAAGCTTAATAAAGTGATCACTAGTGTTGGAAAACTGACTAGACTTCAATTTAGAGAAGTGATTGGATGTGATGATTAAATTAGGCCATCCGGGTTGAATAATTACCCGTTATGGAAACCTGAAGTTTCATTTGATAATGTGCTGACGCCCTCTCAAATGTTAGATATATGAAATGAATTGAATGGCAAGACATAACATTGAGATTGAGCTATATTTGGATTTTGATGATTCATATATAACCATTTGTATTGATGAAATTTTCAAGAGTTAATAGGTTTTTGTTTCTTATATAAAAGAGTAATGGGTGACCAGAAGTTCACTAAAATAACTTATATATTATTGTCAACTATTAAGTGACCAGAAACTCATCAAATACACTATTTAAATTTTTAAAGATCCAAAAGATCACCACTTAGTAGAATTACAAGCAAGTGATATATGCTTGTATAATAATTCTATTGATTGGGGCTATTGTATGTCAGCACATAAGAAATAGAAAAGAAGGAAATTCAACTGCACAACATATGTCTCCCCATTAATGTTGAATTATTGATCTCCTGAAGAGAACAAATTATGAAAGATTTAATAATAAATACATATATGTTATGCAATGTATAATGAAGAAATGATTTAAAATTGCTCTCTAGAAGAGATTAAAGCTTGTTTAATATATTCTTCTGAGAGATAAATTTTGTTGATTATGATCCTCCCATGAAATGAATTTTATCGCAAATTTGTATACTAAGTTGGTGAAGAATTGTGATGCCCTTATATATGAGATAGTTTACCAACTCAGGGGGAGAATTGGAGTAAGTTGGCAAAAATTAATGATCCCTATATATAATGGTAATTTGAAATGTATTCTACCAACTTTCATCCATATGTTATCAAGATATGTTGCACATTGAGATAAAGCTTGCCAATTGTATATACTTGAATCATTACACCTGAAGTGTAGATTGTATAATCGGTTCTAAAATAAAGATGTGATATATGAAAAGATAGTGCAGTTGACACTTTTAATAGTGTGATAGTATATTAATACCATAGTGTGAGAAATACGCCAGATAGAAGTGGTATAGATATCTGAACTAAATAGATGGCCTATGATATGAGAAAGTCATAATGGTACCAATTGAAAATGTATTAAGATATCATTGCAAAACTGTAATACCCCTAATTTTTGAAAATATTTTCTTAATATCTCTTAATTTATCATTTTTTTTAACTTAAATCTCTTAATTTATCTTTCTTAACCATATTAGCATTTATCTTACTTCCATCCCTAATCCTTTCCATTGTATTTTCCCACATGAATTAACCTAGACTAAATTTCACTCATATTCATTTAACAAACTTACATTTATCATGTTCCCATGTTAATCTCAAACTTCCTTTAACTCTATCATACTACCCCTTAAACACTATAAATAGACCCTCAACACTTCACAAATTCCTCACACCAAAAATCAGAAATCCTCTTCTCTACTCTCTATCTCATCACCCCTTCTTCTTACTCTATCTAGCTTAAATAAACTCTGCAACCCATAACCAAGTTGTTGCCACCGAACAACCACCTCATCCGCCACCAACGACCACCCAACTATACTAATAGCACTATTTTGATAAAGGTTAATATTTAGGAAGTTCATGCACAATAGAATGGTGTTTTTGGTTTGTGTTATTTTGTTAACCTTATATTAATTAAGGTTATTTTATTTGTGTAGGAGGAGTCTCCCGATCGTGGTCAAGTTTAGTAGTCATACCTTTTTGTTCTCGTGATCAAGGTACGTATAGGTGGCTAGGTACTTGATACAATTTTGAATGCGTGTTTTGTATAATGTTTGTTTTAATGATTGTTTGAATAAATGTTGCGTATGAATATTTAAGTTAACAATTTTCATGACAAGTTAAAGTATATAATTTTATGATTTGAAGGTTTGATCTCTAAATGTTGATCGATTTAATAAAAGTTGTTTGATTTATAAATCACTTGGTTTAATTAATTTGTAGCTCATTGTGAGCCTGAGTATTTGATATTTTAATTGTCCCTCTACCCGGGACTGGTTAAGTAAGACCATGAGCTTTGTATGATCTGGTCTTTCCTCGAGTATAGTATAACTTGCTTGGGGGGTGTGCATACTTAGGTGAGGAAAATTGGTTTAGAAATCTATATAACTATTAAAAGTGAGAAGTTGCAAGTTGAAAAACTCCTTAGTAATAGTGTGGTGACTCTTTTGCCCCTCAAAAAGTACAAATACATTTTTGCCCTTATTTGCTTTTTTGCTTGTTGATGATCTGTTAACTCCCAGCCTTCTGCCTGCCAAATTGCTTAGCTGGTTCTTCTCTCTCCTCAAGGTGAGTTCTTTGATTTTCCCTAAATTATTGAATTGTAAAATTTTGATCTGTTTCAGTTCTTTTTGCTTTTGATTTTCTGCTCGCTTTTGCTCTTGTGAAATTCGTTGTTTCTTTCAATTTTCATTTTTGATTTTCGTTTTTGAATAGTGAATTGTAGCTACGAGACTCTTCTAATGGAAGCGGCTTTGACCTCGGTTCTTCCGCCGTCGACCGTAGCTTTCCGGCTTAGTAAGAACTAAGAAGTATAGAATTAATTAGCCGATTTTACTTGCGAGTCTCACCGAGGTTGATCTTATGCGGGATGCTGAATTAGGGGAGGTAAATGCTTCTTCAATTTTATTTTTATTGTTTGTTGTAATTTCAACTAAAATCTTAATTTTAAAATAATTGATGTTGATTTTTGTAGTTGTTTTCTCGTTCATACAATTTTTCTTTTTTTTTTTTTTTTTCTTGTTTTCTTAAGATTTATTGATGGAGCGTCAGATCTGCTATTTCCAGATCTGCAAACTTCGCCTGCAATTCACGATCGGATCACCGGTTTAATCCCGGCGATTATAGCGTCAGTGAGCTCTCTTTAATATCCATTTCCTCAATTTTGTTTATTTCTTTTTTCTGAAATCGCAAATAATATTAGATTAAACGATCTTTTTATCACAAAGCCATTGACCATTGGGAACAATTCTGATATAGCCGAGGTTATCGCGGTGATGTTGTAGCGGTTCAAGCTGAGAAATCTGTTTGCAATTTGGTTCTTCTCTCTCCTCAAGGTGAGTTCTTTGATTTTCCCTTGATTAACGAAGTTAGTTTTTGGTTTCAATTTTGTCGATTTATGTGAATTTATGTGGATGCTGCTTGTTCTTGTTGATTGAATCTGTTTCTGAAGCGGCTTTTAGGTTTTCACCCTCCATAGAAATAGCTTTTGTGGTTAAATTATTTTCTTTTCATTATTAAATCATCGAATATGCGGCTTTCTTATTTTTCTTTATAGAAGCAGCTTCCGAGCTTTTTCCGTTCCTCCATTAAAGCAAATTCTGAGCTTTCCCCTTTATAGAAGCAGCTTACAAGGTAATGTGTTTTTATTAATATTTGTGGGTTGAATATTTTAGGGTTCAATTTGATCGAAAATTACCCACCCTTGCCTTCTCTTTTTTGTTTTTTTTTTAATTTTTTTTTTTTTTTACTTTTGAATATTTTAGGGTTCAATAGAAGGGATTAGAAGGCAATGGCTACGTCCGGGGGAAACTATATAGGTAATCCAACTTAATTTTTGTTGTGCTTCAACCAATGAGCCTGGAATCCTTCACTTGTTTTTGCAGAAAATCCAAAGTTCATGCTTTTCTGATGAAAATTTAAGTTTTAAAGCTTTCCTTCTAATCCCTGTTCAAAAAAAAAAAAAAAGCTTTCCTTCTAATCCCTTCTATTCTCCGTTCTGAATTTGATATTTTTGTTTTCAATTTCTTATGTAATTTTGACCTAATTCTATTTTTGATGTATTATTTTCTGTTCTAGCTTTTCAATTATGTTATTCATTTCAATTGTGTCCTAATCCTGTTGGAATTGACAATATGATTTCAGGTTAATTTGGTTGAGTTCATACAAAATAAGTTTTCAATTTTGTTATATTCCTCAATTATATCGCTATTTTGGTCAATAATATGTAGATTTTAATTTGAGATTAATAGAAAGGAATTTAATTTCCTTTTTTTGGTTAAAATTGCAGAGGTGGAGACGTTGAGTCAAGGAAAGCAAAAGGAGAAGGTGAACGCAAAATTGATTTTGGTTTTTTTTTTTTTTATAATTTTTGGTTTTAAAAAAAAAAACCTAAATGGATTATAATTTTAATTATTTACTCAATCTTGTATGATGCATATGCTTACATTCTATGATTTAAATTCTTTCTTGTGGCTCTGTGTGTTGTTGGCTTGTTGCTAGCAAATACGGAGTATATATTGTGGTCCATCTGAAATGAAGTATCATAGGCTTTTGTGTTATGACATATGATTAGAATAATGGGAACTGAGTAAGCAAATTAAAAGTTAATATCAATATTATTAGTTGCTTGACACAGTAGGACTCAAGAAAATTTAAATGTTTTATCACTTTATGTTGATATCGTAAATCTAGCATTATCTTGGGATTGGATCAGCTTTAGAGGTTGAAGCTTAATTATACTCATTTTTTTTATGTAGTCATGTGTCTGCTTTGTGGTTGACACATTAAGAGTATGTTGTGTGTTTGGACCAGATAGACGTGCTTTTATGTAGTCATGTGTCTGCTTTGTGGTGGGCTTTATTGTGTCATAGCAAGCTGGGCTTATGATGTTGGGTGACTGGGGGTGTGAGGATGGCGCAGAGCAGCAAGAGTGGATAAATGAAACCTAATTAAACTTCATTCTCAAGGTTTGATGCTTTGTCTTCACCTTGGCATTAGGTAATTTGCTTTTCAAATCTATGCTATGTTTGGGCATTTATGATGCTATAATTTATGTCGATTCCAATAAAGTTTATGGAAAGCCTATTAGCTCAAATGGTAGAGCAATGTGCAATTGCACGTATGTGTAGGTTCGAGTCCTACCTAGGTTGGAACTATATATATATATAGTGATTTAACAGTTTGGACTTTGGAGAGTTCCATGCATGACATGCCCATTTTTAGATGTATAATTGCATAATAGTATAATACGGACTACGTCACAATCTTGATGGGTTAAATAGGAACTGGGGTGTACTCGGTTAGGGGTTACTCGAGAGGTTTAGTCATACTATTTTCTTAGGGAACTTAGAATAATTGTACTATAAAACATACTAACAGATGGGTAAATAAATTGTTATCTTGCAAGTAATTTACAGGCTACCTTTGTTGGCATTTTTGAAATTTTGAGCTTGTTAGGAATTGGTTACACGGGGGTAATCTCAGCACCCATTAGCTAATTTCAGAGGATTGCAATATTATTAATCTACTCAAATCATTTTTAATCACAATTGAGCTTTTTTTTTTTGGGGGGTATTATTATGACGTGGTTTGCATACTGTAATTTAGTCTTCAAGCCTGGCCGGTAAATCTCTGATTAGATTGAATTAAATCTTATGCCAAATATCACATTGTACTTAATCATTTACATTATGTTTCAGGGAAGCTTTCTACAGAAAATCAAAGATACCGCAAGAAAACAATTGGAAGTAGGTAAAACAAATCAACAAGAAAAGTTAGCAAGAAATTTGGGGATGTATGCCAAAAAGAGTTGAACAGAGATTATGTAATTTTTATTTTTGAAATGGAAAATCTAACTACTCTTTTGTACTCATATTCCTATAACATTAAGTAAACTCTTGTAATTTACCCTCTATCCATCGGATCAAAAGACGCACTTTTGTACCTATATTATTCTAAAACCCTTTGTTTTAATTTGAGCATCATAACATAATAGTATATACCAATATTAGTTCATGCTTATTTCTTGAGTAATGAATCATGATCTTACAAAGTTAATTTTGCCAACTTTCATGCCTTATTTTACTAATAATATGCATCATGGGAACACAATATAATAAATTGATCGAGCATAGCAGTGAGCCAGTGATGGAACCAGATAATCTATACACTTATACTACCCCATGAATCTATGATACAATTACCAAAACTTGAGCTATGAAATCACTAACAAACATTGATATCTTCATTATTTCATGAGTAAGTGATGTTTTATGTGTATACAACCACAATGAGAGGAGAGAAAGATGAAGATAGAAGAGGAGAGGAAGGGGAGAAGGAGCAAAAGGGAAAGGGAGGTAGAGAAACAAGGGCCAAAATAGAGAGAATCATTGAGGGAGGGAGGGAGGGAGGGAGGGAGAGGGAACTAGGAAAGCAAAGGGTTTGAAGAAAGAGACAAAGAAGGGCTAAGAGATAAGGTAGACCGAAAGATAGAGATACCAGTTCAAAAGAGATAAGGGGTAGGCTAGAAGAAGGAATAAAGGCGGGAGAAAAAAAGTTAGAAAAAATGGGAGAGATAGAAATATGGGTTATGAAGGAAAGAGGATGAGATAAAAAAAGGCTAAAAAGAAAAATATAGGGACAGGAAAAATACAAGGGGGTTGGAAGAGAAATAAAGAGAGTGATAAATAGAGAATAGGACTAATGGAAAAGGACAAAGAAAGAGTTTATGATATAATAATAAAGAACGAAAGAGAAGGCTCGAGGAAGAGAGAAGGAGTAAGTGCGACCTATAATTTTCAATTATTGTTTTTATATCTTCTCGCCTATTTGAACTCAATTATGTCACAACATATATTATCACACAACAATTTTTTGGTGCAGCAAGCCACACTGTGTGGCAGGGGTTACCCGAGTTATTTTGTTAGGGGTTATCCGAGTTATGCAGTTAGGGGTTACTCGAGTTACTCGGTTAGGGGTTACTTATGGGGTTTTGATAGGGGTTATTCGAAAGGTTCATTCGGTTAAGGGTTACTTGAGGGATTACTTAATCAAGGGTTACTCGAATTACTCAGTCAAGGGTTACTCGAGGAGTTACTCGGTCATAGGTTACTCGAGTTACTCGGTCAGGGGAACTCGAGTTACTAGGTAAGGGGTTATTTAAGGAGTTCGGTCAGGAGTTACTTGAGTAATTCGGTAAGGGTTACTTAAGAGTTTGGTCAGGGGTTACTCGGTCAGCGTTTACATGAGGGTTCATTCAGGGGTTACTTGAAGAATTAGTCAGTCCGAGGTTTGTCGGTCAGGGGTTAATTAAGATGGAGGAGGAGAGGAAGGGGATAAGGAGAGAAGGGAAAAAGGAAGTAGAGAAACAAGGCCAAAATAGAGAGAATCATTGACAGAGAGAGAAAGGGAACTAGAAAAGCGAAGGGTGAAAAGAGAGAGACAAAGAGGGTCTAAGAGATAGGGTAGGCCGAATGATAGATATACCAGTTTAGAAGAGATAAGGGTCGGGGTAGGCTAGAAGAAAGGATAAACGCGGGAGAAAAAAAATTTAGAAAAAATGGGAGAGATAGAAATATGGGTTATGAAGGAAAGAGGATGAGATAGAGAGAGGCAAAAAAAATATAGGGGTAGGAGAAATGCAAGGGGGTTGGAAGAGAAATAAAGAGAATGATAAATAGAGAACGAACTGAGAGAAAAGGACAGAGAAGAGTATATGATATATTAATAAAGAGCAAAGGAGAAGGCTTGAGAGAGAGAGAGGGAGTAAGTGCGACCTATAATTTTCGATTATTGTTTTATCTTTTCTCGCTTATTTGATCTCAATTATGTCACAACATATATTATCACACACCAAATTTTTGGTGCAGCAAGCTACACCGTGTGGCAGGATTTACTCGAGCTATTTTCTTAGGGGTTATCCGAGTTATGCAGTTAGGGGTTACTTGAGTTACTCGGTCAGGGGTTTCTTGTGGGACTTAGATAGAGGTTACTCGAGAGGTTCATTCGGTTAAGGGTTATTTGAGGGATTACTCAATCAGGGGTTACTCGAATTACTCAGTCAAGGGTTACTCGAGAAGTTAATTGGTCAGGGGTTACTCGAGTTACTCGGTCAGGGGTTAATCGAGTTACAAGGTAAGGGGTTATTTAAGGAGTTCGATCAGGGGTTACTTGAGTAATTTGGTTAGGGTTACTTAAAGAGTTCGGTTAGGGGTTACTCAGTCAGCGGTTACTTGAGGGTTTATTCAGGGGTTACTTGAAGAATTACTGAGTCCGAGGTTTGTCGGTCAGGGGTTACTTAAGATAGAGGAGGAGAGGAAGGGGTAAAGGAGAGAAAGGGAAAAGGAGGTAGAGAAACAAGGGCCAAAATAGAGAGAATCATCGAGAGAGAGAAAGGGAACTAGGAAAGAGAAGGGTTTGAAGAGAGAGACATAGAGGGCTAAGAAATAGGGTAGGCCAGAAGATAGAGATACCAATTCAAAAGAGATAAGGGGTAGGCTAGAAGGGATAAAGGTCGGGTGAAAAAAAAGTTAGAAAAAATGGGATAGATAGAAATATGGGTTATGAAGGAAAGATGATGAGATAGAGAGAGGAAGAGAAAGAGAAAGAGAAAAATTGGAGCATCGACCATACAAAAAACACAATTTAACCCAAATCTATATGCTCATTGATCAGATCCGGCTAAAACAATTCATAAATTGCAAATATAAATTTATCAATTTAAGCATGTATAAAATTTACAAACAAATAGTAGATATCAAGTACAAATGTATCAATTTAAATATGTATATTATCAATTTGAACATGTATAAAATTTTAAGATAAGCTAGGCGAGGCCTAATTCAACTTACAAATCAATATCTTAATAGATGGGCCATAAAATTATCTTTTGTTAATTTGGTACAACAACAAAAACCACTCCATTCCCATAAAAAAGAACGACCCATAATTAAAATTCATGTTACGACATTACTAATCCATAAATAGCAATAACATTGTATATGTTGATGCAACAAATATTATATCAAAATACAACAAATTAATTACACATTTACCTTATGAGCTATGCAAATTTATTCCGATTCGCCAAATGGAGCGCGCGCATCGCGCGCGTGGGGGTCGATAACTAGTATATCAAAAATTGAGAAGTTTATAAATTGGAAATCTATTGGTTTGGAAAGCTTTTATTGATGGATATTACTACCCTAGGAAGGTTTAATTATTTTTGGAAAGTTTTATTTTGGAAAGTGACTCGTGACAGGTTTAAATTTAGATGGTTGTTTCGAAAGCATGTTTGCCTAATAAAAGTATTTACATGCCTTGCATTTATACGTACTTAGCGTTTTTGCTAATCTGTTTTCCTTTTTGTTTTGGTTCGCCCTGTTTACCATTTTGGTAAGCAGTCTTGATTTCAGGTGTGAAGTTGTTCGTACGCATACTAGAGTCAGGATTGGGATCACATAGATAGGAATTAATTTTATTTATGTATGGACAAGTTTTTTATTAGCTTATTTTGAAACAGTTATTATAATTATTCATATTATTAATAAAAGTTAGTTATTTTTCCGCTGTAGTTTGAGTAATTAAATAAGCCTTACGTTTTCACGTGGTGGTAATACGCCCAAGTCTATCTCTACGATATTTGTATACGTATAAATATAGTATTTACATAGAGGGAGATTTGGGGGTGTTACAAAGTGGTATCAGATTTCCGGGTCTACGAAAGATTAAAATTGAAAAATAAAACTTATGGGTAGACTTAAGATGGGCATATAGGATAGATAGAGTTTCGCATTCTTCGAAGTAAAATTATTTTCTATAAAAAACTATTTTCTTATTTGGAAAGGTGATTGAGAAAAGGATGCTCGGGTTCTCTTCGGAGGCCTATAATGGGTACGACTCTCTGTCTAGGAAAGGCTCGCCTCGACGCTGTAGGTAACTTTCCTGGGAGACGCGGGCTCGACCGTCCAATTTCAAGAATCGAGTACATTATTATTTTCGAAAACAAAATGAATTGAAAATATTTGATTTTGTAAACACCTAATGTGCATTAGTCTAAGTATAATTAGGGTCGTCTAGTTATTTGTGTGGTTATGGAATTTTGGTTCCATTGGTAATCATTTTGGATTTATCCTTGAGGAAATTTGAATTGCTTACTTAAATAGTTTGTGTTATCACAGATGATGGAAACTATTAGAAGACATTTCTTTGATCAAAGGCTAGTAAAATCGGATGCTATATCTGTGCGTGACTTTATAACAGACATTGTTTGGCATGCTACTGATGTAAAAAGACACAGGAATATGAAATTTATGATCGAGGAACCATGGATCATCCTACTGGCCTTAGTTCACTTACCCAACACACCTAAATATAATACATTAATCCGAAATTATAGAAATTTAATTAAACCAAATGGGTTGTGGAATATTGAAGCCTATATGCATGAAGGAAAATGGCTAGGAACCTTAACCAATTTTAAAGCAGACCTACATTTCGCCGAAGTTGATTGGAGCCAAATCCCAAGACCAACAGTTGCTGAAATTCCTCTTCGGCTTACACCTCAAGAAGTCCAAAAGTTAAATAATCTAAACTATGATATGCCACCCTTACCACCTCCACGTTTGCATCTTGACTATACATCATCCGATGACTTAGAAATCCCTCACCCAAATGACTTTGAATCCCCACCTCATACTACTGAACCCCTTGTCCCAAGAGGTCGAGTATCTAGTCCAAAACACAGTACAAACCGTAACCCTGGCCCCTATGTTAGCCCAAACTGCAACTCTAGCTATGGCTCGTGCCGTAGCCCAACTTATAGTGAATTTTATCCTACCTTCTTGCTTGAATGTAACCAAATTCCAACCCACATGGCTAAACCTTTAGAAACTGATTCCCCTCAACTTTCCACAGGAAACACAGGTGACGTGGCCAGAAAGATGATCCAGCAAGCTAAAACCAAGAGTAGAACTTCAGAATAATAATTGATTGATTTCTTCCATTAATAGCAAATTGTTTTGTTTAGTAAGCCAACTAGTGGCCCTTATGAATTTGTAGTGACAAAATGAATTAATTATTTTAATAAGCCTGTGTGGCTAAATATGGAGTTTCAATATTTAATAAGAGTTTTATGAAATTTTCTCATATAATAAATGTGTATTATTTGTTATTTTAAGTTATTCAGGATGTCTCTAAGAGCCGGAAATAGTAGACGCACTGGTTCCAAAATGAGCTCTACTCTTAGGAAGCTAACTACCATTGCTCAAAGCACGAGGCAACTGGTGAGTCAGGGGAATCGTAGCAACGACTTAGATCAATTTGGGGAAGTTTTTAAGAGGGTAGCAGCTGCAAAACCACCCACTTACCTTGGGAAGGAGGATCCTGCTTGTTTAGAGAATTGGATAAGGGAATTTGACAAGTTGTTTGATGCCATTAACTGTCCTGAAGAATTGAAGTTAATAATGCTGTTTATTACTTGAGGGAAGAAGCTGACCTATGGTGGAGTCAAAACCGGACTAGGCTTTTAGAAACCCCTAACTTTGGGTGGAAAGAATTGAAGAAGGCCATAAGAGACAAGTTTTATCCCGCCTACCTGAAGAAGCAGAAATGCATGGAGTTTACCAATCTGAGGATGGGGAATATGACCATTAATGAATATTATAATAAATTTATTGAGTTGATGAGGTTTGCACCTGAGGTGTACACAATTGAATCGACGAATGATATGCATATGCATGATAGAATGGACTAGTGAATAAGGGATCTGAAATATATGTCCATTTTTATGTCGACACAATGATAATGATCAAAAGTTTATCATGGACCAGAAGTCCAATGAAATATGGATGTTTAAATCCACACTATACAGTGTCTTGCATTAATTTGAATCTTATGTCCATGTGCATGCGTTAGTCATAGGTTAATGAATTATTTATTGCATGTTTAGGAAGTTGTTAGATGCATTACTTATTGTAAAGTTTGTTCAATATATTATCATGATTTATATATCTCATATTTCATGCACTAGCTAGTTTCTATATAATAATTGTGGTATGTGTGAATGTCTGTCCAATGTATAATAAGTCATATATACAATATTGATGGGAACTTACAAAGAAATATTTATATTTCAATGGGCTTACAATAGTGATGAAATTATTGATGACGTCGTTTTAATAATAACTTGTTATGATTCATGTAAGAAGAGTTCCTGAAGAACTTATATACGATGTATTTAAATACCCAGCCCTACATATTTTATATCTTGAATATTGCAATTATTATCAAAGTCATGAAAAATCAATATGACTACATCATCAATATCTCAACCTGAAGTTTGAGTATGTGAGATTCAATAAGTCTATGTATTCATTGGCGAAGTCTCATACAAAACATGAAATGTCTAATTAAAGAATAAAGATTGAGATACCATCGAGTGAGAATAATAATCTTATGGTCCAGAAGAGCCATGAACAAAATATGTAATTAGTTTGATTTCTTAATTCATATGATACTGGAAAATGAAATATATATGATATCAAGTGTTGCCATGAAATTATGTTTGGATAATGTGATCAATTATTGATCATCATTTTGTAGTATACATGACCTCTAGAAGAAGGCATACATCTAATTATTATGATAATTTGAAACAAAACCTACCGAATTGAATGAAATATTGGTAAACACTTGCATTTTTTTTTCACAAGTATGAAGAAATGAAGATGGCTCAATAAGTCCATTTGAAGATTTGAAGATTCAAGTTCAATTTGAAAGGATCAATCATCAAGAAATGATGTTCTGCTACATGGAAGAAGTTACTCAACCATATCGCGTCGGATTTTTACACTAAAAGATTTCACGTTAATACGTTATGTATTTATCAGGGGGAGAAAATACGCGCTGCACTCTTTTTTCCTTGACCATGGTTTTGTCCCACATTGAGTTTTTCTGGTAAGGTTTTTAATGAAGCAGCATTGCAAGCGTATTACGAAAAATGATGTACTCTTTTTTCTTTACTATGTTTTTATCCCACAGAGTTTTTCGTAGTAAGGTTTTAATGAGACACAATCTTCGATAATGGACATCCAAGGGGGAGTGTTATGAAATATTATGTGGATGCCTATTATATTCACGTACCATTTAGTACATTCTAGGTTTAGGGTTTAATGTTCTCTAAGAAAACCCTAGCTATTGTATGTATATATATATACATCCCTGCTCAATGGAATGATAGACTAATCTATTCTCCCCTAAATTCCTCTCATATTCCCTTTATTTCATAACAAGATTCAATTTTTAAAATATAAAAGTGCAATGAAATGAACCCATACACCTCGGGTGCACCATGCGCATCATGCACCCGAGCGCATCCCCTAAATTACAAACCTAATTGCATCATTAGGGTGCGTTTGAAAGTCAGAACCTCGCTGCATTTCCGCCGTCTTATTCACCGTTTTTCGTTGTACGGAAATGGAGACTGCTCTATTCTCCCCTTCTTCCCTCTTCGGCAACACTTCTGACAATTCTTCTGGTACATCTCTCTTCAAATCCAAGTAATTAATTTTTAATTAAACTTATCTTACAAATTTTACCGCCATTTTTACTTGAGCAGATGAAGAACCCAGTACTCCACAAAATTTTGTTGAAAGAACCCATCAATTTCCAGGAATGGTGAGTTCATTTCTTCTATACCCAATTCAATTGCATATTTTTCCTTAATAATTTTGTAATTTGCATGTAGTTTAAAATTGTTATAGTGCAATGCAGTTCAGATTTGTAGAGATTCAATTGTAAAATCATTTGATTTTTATTAGAAAAAAAATTGAGTTCACTAATTTTGTTGCTACTATAATCTGATTTCAGTTTTGAGTTGCTAGTTTGGTAAAATGAAAAGACTAGTAAAAAGGAGCAGTTTAAAGTGTAAAACCATTTGATGTTTATTAGGAACAAATTGAAATCACTAATTTGGTAGCTAGTTTGGTTTGATTTCAATTTTTTGTTTCTAGTTTGCTAAAATGAAAAGGCTAGTAAAAAAAAAGAGCAGTTTTATTGAGCTTGCTCACTTAAATATGGCATGTAGGTGGCTAGTTGCTTCTATTTAGATCATGTAAAGACGAATCTGATTCGAGAACAAGTTTTTTTTTCTAAGTATATTATGTATAAAGTAGTATTCATCTGGTCTTCTATGTTCTACTCTGTATACGCAACGATTAAAAGAGCAAGCTAAAATAGAATAAAGCCAAGTATGTAGAACAAAATAGGAACTGGGAGTTGAACATAAAAGAAGTTTTTTTTTTTTATTTTATTTTATTTTATTTTATTTTTATATATTTTATTTTTTTTATACTTCTTATATGCTCAACTTTTCTTATTCGGTTATTCATTTAACATAAAAGAACGAAGGAAGTACATTCGATATATTGGAGTTTCTCTGATTTGTATCAGAAATTCAGAACCATGATGTCTGTCATATTTGTCATTTAAGTGCTGTTATATTCAAAGACTCCTGGATGATAGCATTGTTCAAATTACTTCCTCCGTAGCTTTTTCCAGAATTAACCACCTTTTATAATAATGTGTAAATCCTGCATAATTAAGCTGAGATCAACAAACTCGTCTTCACTTTATATATACAGGGACATTTTAAAAAACCCAGTCATTAACAATTACTATTTTAGAGAACTTGGTTATTATTTCCAGACATCTTGAAATTGTACATGAGACTATTGTTTCTTAACGGAAGGATTAATTTGTAATGATGTGTGCAAGTATGATCATATTAAGCTCCTATGGAAGTGATATCAATCAATGACCCATAGGTGGTCAATGAATCTTGCTATCTGAAACCCCTTTTTTCATTTTATGCACTTGAGTTGGATGCACTTTTAAATGATAACTAGGAAAGGATTGAGCTTACTTTATGTTGTGCTGATTGGTCATTATTGGACAATTTTTGCAAGTTTTAAGTTATGTGGCAGGCTCAAGTCGTATTCACCTAATAAAAAATAAAACCTAAATCCACTAACTATGTAGATAGGGAAGAAGGGTCGAACCACAGGAAAACAAGTCAATTTATTCCTAATTAATTAGAAGCAATCTTAATTATCAAATAACCAAATTTGTTGTAAAAGAGTAATTATACTACTAAAGGTAAAAGTAAGAAGGGAATAAAATAGGAGATAAATCAATGAAGGAAAAACCTAGGGCATAGGTTCACTAATAAACAATATTCTGTAAATCATAATAAGCAATCATCAATGCATCAATTAATCAGATTATAAAGGGCTTTCGCTACGTATTACAATCACAGAATTAATTTAGCGGTATTAAATCTCATCTCTCGATTCTCGACTTAACCATTTATAAATTAGTCCGCCTGTTGAAACTAAGCCTAAACATCAATTCTCATCTCTCGAATCTCGAATCAATATTGCTAAACTCATACAATTAAATCTGGCCAAACCTAATTGCATGGCATTAAATCAATCGATAGGAAAATAATCAAGCATTGATAATCAACAATCACAAATTACCCCTTCATATTATTTATTAGATCCCCATAAACCCTAGAAATAAAACTACTCAAGCATAATTAAATCTAAACTAATCAAAACAATAAAACAAGACATGATGAAAGAATTAAAGAAAATAACTTAAGTTAAAAGAGAAGAAACTGTTACCAAAAGAAATTTGGATTAAGGAGTGGAATTAAGAACAAAGTTGAGAGAATTTAAGAGAGAGAAAATATTCTAAATAGAGAGAGAAAGTCTAAAAGAGAAGGTAATCAAAATTACGTACAAAAATCGTACTTAAACATCCCTAAAATAAATTCTAATTGAAAACTAAAAACTCGGCTCCAAAAACACGCGCCCGATCCGAAAGGCCGTCCGATCGGGGTCGCCTTTTTCTTCAGAGCCTTCCTGTGCGCGCCCGATCAAGCCTATGCTCACCCGATCGGACGCGCCTTCTTGCTGGTGCTGTCTTTTGCGCGCCCGCCCGATCGGGTGCAAGCTTGCCCGATCGGGTGCAAGCTTGCCCGATCGGGCCCGGTCTCTTTCTCGGGACTTCGACTAGGCTTGATTCTTCTGCCCAATCCGAATTTCCTCTTCGGGTCTTGAATACTCGATCCAAATGCCCCGATATCACATACCGAGCCCTTAATCACCGGCTCTGACCGGTTGGGGCTTTAAAGATGGTCATGTCCTCCTAATGCTCATAGTTGCTTCATGAAAAACCCGAAAAACGCTCCAAATGTGCAATTTCCTACAAAACTCAAACAAATTTACAAAAACACTAAAAAAACCAATTAGGGGGTAAAACACTATATAAATTGGACATATCAAACTCCCCCAAGCCAAACCTTTGCTTGTCCCTAAGCAAAGGGCTCATCAATGAACATATAAAACATGCTTCATCCCAAGTAAACAAAATCAAGCACAAACGATTCAAGGCAAATCTAATGAACATGCTTCAATGTCAATTAATCTCATTCATCTAATCATTCTTCCTCTCCAACAATTGTCAAGTAGAGCAAACCACATGAGCATATAGAATTCAAGACTAGCGCTCACACACTCAACTCTTATTTATGTGGCGAGTAAAAGATGTACTCGATCGTTCTCCAACCAACCCCTTTATATGTGAACAATGCCCTCCCAACTCACACTCTCGCGTGTTTAAAACAATGTACGCTCAACCTACTAGTCGACTCGAAATATGTCAAATCATAACTTGCATTGATAAACAACACTTTCACATTCATACCACTCTTATGCTCAAAGGTCGGAAGGTCTTTAAAGCTTGTAATGTAAGGCTGGGGGTAGAGGGTAGGATAAATTTAGGAAAATGTGTGAGTAAAGCCATATCCTAATAAAACCCAAGGTAAAAAATAAGTGATGACCAAAACATCTCCAATCACAACTTAACTCCACAAAAATTCACCAAGCAATCATATACATAACAATAATCCCAACACTTACATATTCACTCACAAAGTATGATAATAGGAAATAGAGTGAATTAAAACAAACTTTGAACTACTTATTCTTTTTTTTTTTTTTCCTTTTTCTTAAGCAACCTTCATATAGAACAATTGAACATTTGAAACAATTTTTTTTTTTTCCTTTGCTCTTTTTATTCTTTTTATCTCATATTGGAAATTTTCAACTTTGAAATACAAAACATCAATATTTTCCAACCATAATATCAAAAGAACAATCACTCTCCTTTTATTCCCACATTGTGCAAATAATATGCACACCACAACTCCCTCATCTCACCAACTAATAGCTCCCTCAAGCCAAGCTTGGGATTAGTAACCAATGGGTCTCATATAGGCTTGTAATGTGGCTAAATAAACAATAAAAAGGGCACAAGCAACAACATGGGTAACAAGAAGGGAACAAATGTATCTAATATCGTCTGAAGGCTACATAAGAGAACAAATGCATTCGTCCTCCTCCATGTGCATAATATTGAGCCATACAAACATTACTAATAGTTGCAAACCAATACTCAAATTCCTTGACATACCACGAACTATCACACATTCCTAACCAAATCAACTAGTCAAGCACTATATTCACAAATAGTTGGCAAAATTGACGCATGTTTAGGCATCCAAACAATTAAACTTCAAATCATGATCAACAAATTCACAAAGCTCATTATCATATACCAAGAATCAAAACAATATTTTCCAAATATGGGACACAGGGAAGCATGATTTACAATTCATTGGAACGTATTTTTAAATTTTTTTATTTTTCAATTTTTTTTGTATTTTTTTCATAAAGGAAAGCAATAAAAACTACACTAGAAATCAATAAAATCTATACTAGAAAAGCAATAAATAGAGAAAAGAGAGAAAGAGTTACCATATGTACAAGAAATCTCCCCCCCAAGCCAAATCAAGCAATGCCCTCATTGACTTGGGAGTGTAGCTAGGAGAAGCTACTCCTCGTCATCATCCTCTGGTAGCCTCCTTCATAACTCGAGCCGGCACCACCCTGGCTCGTACCAACACCACCATAGCCCGAATCACCTGCAAAGTAGTTAGGGTCTACATTTCCTCCAATCCCCCAAAAGGAGTATCGCCCCCATAAACATGGACTGAAGAGTAGTCCACATAAGTACCAAAAGCTTCGGGGTTCGAATACCCTCCTTGGGGGTATTGGAACCAATTGGGAACTAATGCCTAGCCCCTCGGCGTGCGTAGTCGTCATACATAGGGTATAAACCCCTCCCGAGGTTCCTCTCAACATGGCCTACCCTCCTATCTAAAGTGCCTAACTTAGAGTCTAGGTTTTGCACTATGCCCTCCACTCTGCCTTGCCCTCTCTCTATGCGGTCAAGTTGGCTCCTAAAAGCCGAAAAGTCATAAGGGGCATGGGGTCGATATTATAATCGACGGAGGAGGTGGGCATGCCATAGGTGTAGGGGGGATGGGGTGGTGGTTGGTATTGGGGTGAATGGTGGGGTTGTGGTGAAAGGTGAGGATCTTGGACCTCGCCTTGACCATTTATCTCCAGAAAGGCTTCCCCTTCTCAAATTTGGTCAAGGCGGAGTTGGGTAGCGTAAATGCCTGGTCTCTCCTACCCGATTCCCAGTGGACTATCCACCATGTCTCACCGCCCATAGGTTGCACCCAGTTAAGGCCCCCTAAGTATGCTAGGTCCATGAGGGTAGAACCCTCCACTTTCCTATGCCCGGTCGGGTTCCATCCTAGGTGTTTCAATGCTATATGAGTCACCAACCCCCGAAAGTAGATAGGCGCCCTAGGCCTACCCCCTTCGGCCGCATTGGCCGCCCTTTGAAAATGTTCGGCTATCCTATGTGGTATGTTTAGTTTTTCAGCGTTAGGAATCATATAGGAAGCCAACAATTCAAGTTCATCCCTCCTAACGTTTGCCGGTTCATGCCTCCCAAAGATTGTGAGGCCGACAAACCTTTGCCAAAACTTTGGGACGGGATATTGAATCCACGTCCCTTTGGCATGTTGGAGGTTAAGCAAACCCTCCCCCGTGAGTCTTTTATAGACCACAACAATGTGATCTTGGGAGGGTTTAATAGGCTTATCCGATTTAAGCTCAAACAATTTACCAAATTCTTTTAAAGTTAACCGCACATCATTGTTTAGCAATCGGAATTGGACATGAGTGATTAAAGCATTAGTTTTAAAAACATTGAAGCTAGAAATAAATTCTAATGTCAAATAATCATAGGTATCATAATGCATTTGGAAAAATCCACTTATTCTTATACCTTTAAACAATTTCTCTACCGGTTTATCAAGTCCTAGCCTAGACAACGTAGGATGATGTACAAATCGAGTAGAGATTACCTGCCTCTGGATGAGGAGGTTGAGCATCCCAGTTCGTTGTTCGGTTGAGGTCATGACAACTTCCTCCCATCCCGGTATTTGAAGCTTCGAGTCGACCGTTCGGTTGAGGTCATGACAACTTCCTCCCATCCCGGTATTTGAAGCTTCGGGTCGACCATCGGTTGTTGTTGTTGCCTAGAACCTTCACCCCTTGTTGTCTAGATCTCTTTGAAGCTATTTTAAGTGAAAAAGTTAAGAATTGAAGCTTTCTCTCTCTATGGGTTTTGAGAAATCTTGAGAGAAAGTGGTAGAAATTTGGTGGAAAATGTAGAGGAAGGTTTTGGGATGTAGAATATGCGAAAATTTTTGGGTTTTGATGGATGAATTTGAGGAGATCTCGAAAGGAAAGTGAGTTTGGAGGTTTGAAAATGGAGGTTTTAGAGAGAGAAAGTGTGAATGAAGAAGGAGTAAGAAAGAAAAAGAAAACCTTCCTTTCAAGATTTCCTCAAATTCATCCACCAAAACCCAAAAATTTTCACATATTCCTCACTCCAAAACCCTCCTCTACAATTTCCACCAAATTTCTACCACTTTCTCTCAAGATTTCTCAAAACCCTTAGAGAGAGAAAGCTTCAATTCCTAACTTTTTCACTTAAAATAGCTTCAAAGAGATCTAGACAACAAAGGGGTGAAGGTTCTAGGCAACAACAACAACAACCGATGGTCGACCCGGAGCTTCAAATATCGGGATGGGAGGAAGTTGTCATAACCTCAACCGAACAACGAGCTAGGATGCTCAACCTCATCCAGAGACAGGTAATCTCTACTCGATTTGTACATCATCCTACGTTGTCTAGGCTAGGACTTGATAAACCGGTAGAGAAAGGTATAAGAATGAGTGGATTTTTTCAAATGCATTATGATACCTATGATTATTTGACATTAGAATTTATTTCTAGCTTCAATGTTATTAAAACTAATGCTTTAATCACTCATGTCAAATTCCGATTGCTAAACAATGATGTGCAGTTAACTTTAAAAGAATTTGGTAAATTGTTTGAGCTTAAATCGGATAAGCCTATTGAACCCTCCCAAGATCACATTGCCGTGGTTTATAAAAGACTCACCGGGGAGGGTTTGCTTAACCTCCAACATGCCAAAGGGACGTGGATTCAACATCCCGTCCCAAAGTTTTGGCAAAGGTTTGCCGGCCTCACAATATTTGGGAGGCATGAATCGGCAAACGTTAGGAGGGATGAACTTGAATTATTGGCTTCCTATATGATTTCTAACGGTGAAAAACTAAAAATACCACATAGGATAGCCCAACATTTTCAAAGGGCGGCCGAGGGGGGTAGGTCTAGGGCGCCTATCTAATTTGGGGGGTTGGTGACCCATATAGCAGTGAAACACCTAGGATGGAACCCGACCGGGCATAGGAAAGTGGAGGGTTTTACCCTCATGGACCTAGCATACTTAGAGGGCCTTAACTGGGTGCAACCTATGGGCGGTGAGACATGGTGGATAGTCCACCGGGAATCGGGTAGGAGAGACCAGACATTTACGCTACCCAACCCCGCCTTGACCAAATTTGAGAAGGAGAAGCCTTCCTACACTTTTGAGATAAACGGTCAAGGCGAGGTCCAAGAGCCTCACCTTTCACCACAAACCCACCATTCACCCTAACACCATTCACACCAATACCAACCACCACCCCAACCCTACACCTATGGCATGCCCACCTCCTCTGTCGATTATAATATCTACCCCCATGCCCCTTATGACTTTTCGGCTTTTAGGAGCCAACTTGACCGCATAGAGAGAGGGCAAGGGAGAGTGGAGGGCATGGTGCAAAACCTAGACTCTAGGTTAGGCACTTTAGATAGGAGGGTAGGCCATGTTGAGAGGAATCTCGGGAGGGGTTTATACCCTATGTATGACGACTATGCACGCCGAGGGGTTATTCCCCCCGAGGCATTCCCCCCGAGGCATTAGTTCTCGATTGGTTCCAATACCCCCAAGGAGGGTATTAGACCCCCGGAGCTTTTGGTACTTATGTGGACTACTCTTCGGTCCATGGTTATGGGGGCGATGCTCCTCCTGGGGGAATGGGGGGAAATGTAGACCCTAACTACTTTGCAGGTGGTTCGGGCTATGGTGGTGTTGGTACGAGCCAGGGTGGTGCCGGCTCGAGTTATGGAGGAGGCTACCGGAGGATGATGACGAGGAGTAGCTTCTCCTAGCTACACTCCCAAGTCAATGAGGGCATAGCTTGATTTGGCTTGGGGGTAGAATTCTTGTACATATGATAACTCTTTTCTCTATTTATTGTTTTTTTAGTATAGATATTATTGCTTTCTAGTATAGATTTTATTGCTTTCTAGTGTAGTTTTTATTGCTCGATCAGGCCCGGTATCTTTCTCGAGGCTTGGACTTCGATTGGGCTTGATTCTTCTGCCCAATCCGGATTTCCTCTTCGGGTCTTGAATGCTCGATCCAAATGCCCCGGTATCACATGCCGAGCCCTTAATCACCGGCTCTGACCGGTCGTGGGCTTCAAAGATGGTCATGTCCTCCTAATGCTCGTAGTTGCTTCATGAAAAACCCGGAAAACGTTCCAAATGTGCAATTTCCTACAAAACTCAAGCAAAACTACAAAAACACTAGAAAACTCCAATTAGTAATAAAAGTGGCTCTAAATAGCCAAAAACACTACTAATTATGACCAAGGGACGGGGGTAAAACACTATATAAATTGGACATATCATTATGTTATAGTAAACTATATAAAAAATCTTGGTCAATAGCTTTTATATCTTATCAGCGGGTTACTAATGCTTTTTTATACTATACTATTTGGACTCAAGTATCTATGTTAGACAAAGTGTACTTATTAATGTTTGCTATTTTTTAAAATTTATCATATTTTTGGCTCAATGTGAAGTATCAAGTGTTCATAGTCATCGAGTGTTAGAGACTTAAGAGTTCCAACATGGGTACTTGAGAATTGAAGAGTTTGAGTAACATTAATCTCTATTAATATTCTTTAAAAAGAGTTGTTCAAAATAGAGAAATGGATAGGCTTTAAATCTCACATCTTACTTCTTTTTTTTTGGTTGAAGGGGTAGAATAGATTAATTATGTGTCAAAGTGACACTTAAATTACAAAAGTTCAGAGAAGTACCAGTAGCAGGAACTAAATATAAATCCACATTACAATCAAAGTACATAGGATCAATAGAGTAGATAAAGAAGCTAGACAGGAGCTATCCCATTCAGCAAAAACAGGAGAATTGAAAATCCAAAGAACATCAGGTCTCCAGGCATCGTTGAAATATGTATCTCTGATCCTTTGCAAAATTGCAAATCATTAATACCAGTCACAACATTTTTTGAGCAAGTCATCCAATTGTTTCCATTTAGACCAGGCAGCAGCATAAAGAATTGCTAAGTACTCTGCCATATTTGCATCCTTCGCATGAGTTTTACGAATGAATCCTCCTAGCCATATCAGGAGTAGCAGACATCCCCAATCCCCATTTACAAAGTGGAAGGTTTAAGGCAACAACTACTTACACAGTACACATTAGCTTGACTCAAAGAAAAGGGGGTTAACAGCTTAGCGTTGGGGTCAAGAGGCAAGGAGATAGGTTGAGCATACTGGAACTCAGCAGATAGCCATTTGATACTTAACTAGTCTGATTTTATGCTGTGGCAAGAAATGTTCATCAGTATATAGTTGGCCAACTATTATATGTTTCTTATTTGACGAATCGGTTACAGTTGTCAGACATGTTACCGCAATGGAAAGTGCTTTAAAATCTGATGACTTAAATATTGACTGTTATGTGATGCCTTATGCCTCAAGCTCCTGTTTTCAGGGCTTTCGCATGTGGAGGAAATGGTCCATCTTTAATGTCTTATTCAACATCTTTAGTTTTGTGTTTCTTGCAATTGCAGGAGTTGATCGTTCGGGAATTCTCCTTCCACCAGCTGAATGCAAATTTGCTCTGGCCAGGTACATTTGCTTTTTCTGAATGGTTGGTCCAAAAGCGGTCTATGATAGAAGGGAGGCATGTCATTGAATTGGGGAGGCATGTAATGTCCCTTTCTTTTTATTTTATGTATTATTTATATTAATGGCAAACTTAGTCAAGATTTAAGCTGAGGTCTTATGTTAAGGCTTCTAAATGACTAAATCTGCAGTTTTGGTTTGGTGATGTACTCATTTTGAGTTTTGATGAATTGGAACAAAGAATTTTTGTTTAATCTTGAATATGTTGTTCTCGGGTCTCCGCAACAAATAAAAAGCTAGTGTGCATCTAATGTGCAAACCATCTTTGTTATTTGGAATATGTTTAGTGCTACTTGTAAAACCGTTTATTATTGTGGCGATGAATATTGGGCTTTTTACCCTCTTGTTTGTGCCCTAATAAGTTTGTAGAAACATATTTCATATTGATGTTGTTCTTCCTTTGTTTTCGACCTCTACCTGTCTTAAAGGCTTACCTCCCTCAGATCTTTGTCTCAGTGTCGATAATCAGCTATGGTTTGGAATTTTACTCGATAGGCCAGTGTCAATAATTTCTGTTAAATCACCCCGAGTCTGTTAGCAGCTTCTGTTTATATTTATACATACATGTACTTTCTATCTTAGAGAAAAAGTGTAGTAGATTGTGTTTTGCCAGTTGTCTATTAATGCTTAACTTGAAACAGAATGGTGTACTATTACAAAAAGTGTTACTGTAGAGATAAATGCAATCAATTTGTTAGTATGAAGCTGATCTTCTGCTTTTGTTTGAAATTATCATATTTATGGGTTGATATTGGGCTCACGAGTTCTTAATTTCTCATTCATTGATGGCAGTGGAACTGGCGCTTTGGCTATCTTTCTGAAAAAACTGTTACAAATTGATGTTACAACATCTGATTATGATGATCAAGAAATCGAGGATAATATAGCTTATAATTGCAAAATCAACAAAGTTGTCCCTGCTCTTCCTCATGTCAAGCGTGAGTTACTTAAATCCTCAAAAGACTTTCATGTTTCCGTCTTGATTTCTAGTTGCCATTATAAACCCTTTATATTGTGAACGAATTTCTGCAACCTTAGATTTGGGATTATGTAACTTTTATTGCTTGGGAATTTTATGTGGCCAAATGTGTGAATACAACTTTCAGTTTTTTTAGCATTCACTTGGAAATATCTTGTTCAAATTTCATATCTCATCGTATATCCCTTAAGTTTGCAAGAATTGTGCCATATGACTTTAATGACCAAACAACCCCTAATTAACAACACTTTTTCTTTTTTGAAACTTTTTTTGTGCCTTTTCTCCCCTATTTAGCTCTACTTAATTTTTAACTTATTTTGAATCTTCCCTATCTTTCCCATTAGCCTTTAACTAGCTCTTTACCTAGTTTATTTTTTTTGAGTTGATTCGCATTCATTGTGTAAATTAATGATTTAACGAGTTAAGTAGGGTTTTATAGCAGACATAAGAAAGATTTAGAATAAATAAAAGCTGGGTGGTATACATTGAATAAGTTGAAAAAATCAAGGCTAATTGTGAAAAATCTGTATGTGAATTCAATCATTCATATTCAAGCTAATGAGTGATAGGTGATAACAAGGTGCTGCTTGTTTTCAGATACATGGGGTGACTCCTTTTCAAATGCCAATTCAAATTGGGATCTGATAATTGCAAGTGATATCTTATTATGTAAGTACGCGATCTCTTACAAAGTTAATTTTTACATTAAATACTTTGTACTTCCTCTGTTTTTTTACTTGACCGGTTTATTTTATCACGCTTATCGATGCACAACTTTAACCATCAATAACTTTAATTCTCTATAAGTATAAATTATAAAAGTTATATAGACAATTCTAACTAGATCTCACATGAACATATTTTCCCTTACATATAATTCACAAAAGAGTGTCAAAGGTGGAATGGTGAATAATGTAAAAGACAAAGCGGATCAAGTAAAAAAGAGAATAAAGGAATTATTAATTAATAAATACTGGGTTTTTAAAAATTTGTTTTTATATTTTTTCAATGGAACATTAGCATGTTAATGTCCTAATATGATTGAATGCGTCCTCTTATATTTAGTAATTTGAATCAAGAAGTAGGATACAATTTACCTTTGAAATTATTAGCTACTCCTATCCCAAATTAATTTCCACTAATGACATTTTTAGGGTATAATTTGACTGCACTTTTTAACTAATTTACTACGTACAAGGAATACCTTATAAGGTGTGGTCTTGTTAAATTTATATAGTTTGTATTTTCAAAATATCAATGAACAATTTCCCTAAAAATTGCGTAAAGGTAAATTTATTCCCTATGTGCATCGGTTTAAAAACTTATTCCCACAAGTTGTCCACGTAGGATTGGATAGAGCTTCGTAATTTTTTTTTTGTTTCAACATAAAACCATTGACGGTGATAGCGGTTTTATACATTAAAACCGCTAACATTGTTAGCGGTTCTAATAGACAAAAAGAAGTGGAAGAAAAATTATAGTGTTATGTTTTTCAATTATTAGAATTGCTAATGGTGTTAGCAGTTTTAATGTATAGAACCGCTATCACCGTTAACGGTTCTATGTTTAACTAGAAAAAAAAGTTACGAAGCTTAACCAATCCTACGTGGACAACATCGTGGGAATAATTATTTAAACAGTTAAATCGATGCATATAGGGAATAAATTTATGCTTGAACAATTTGTAGGGAAATCATTCAATATCAACATTTTTATTTATTTTATATTTTATTATTTCTTTTTTTAAAAAAATAAAATAAAAAATCAATACTTGTTCAAAGATATTTGACTGTTAAGAGAACTTTGTAAAATAAGCGGCCTTACCAAGTTACCATCACATAACCACCTTTAAGGTGACCTGGGTAAAGGGGAGAGAGAAATTGGTTTTTTTTTTATTTATTTTTTATTTTTTTTGGTAGTGCCAATCTTTCTTCTTCTACATGAACTAACATGAGAATTTCCCGAGAGGTCACCCATTCTAGTACTATTCTCAATAATTGTGGCTCATGTCAAGCAATGTGACAAAGTTGTACCGTAACCCTCATCCTTTATTTAGGCTTGGGATTGGCAGGGAAAACCCACAGGCGGAGTTGGTAATGTCAATCTCTATCCTCCGAAAAGCCTTCCTCTCCACCCTTGACCCTCACTGTTAGGGCTGACAGTCTCTAACCCGACCCAATAACATGACCCGAAGTTACCGTGAGAAACTCGAACCCAAACAATCCGAATTCGACCCGATTTGTCCCTAATTTCATATTTAGTAATAATATTTTGTTTTACCCTATTTTTGATAATTTCTAAGTATAACCAAAATGGCCCTGCTGACCCAAATTGCCACACCTACTCACCATCTTTCACCTCCATCACTTTATTTTCTTCACTCTTCTCTCTCCCTATCAAAGCCTCTACCCTACCGTCACTACTGCCACTTCATTCCCAATAAAACCCATTAACCACACCTTTAAATCAATGAAGGCGAGGCAGCATTGACAAGATGACAGCCTTTGAAATCCTACCATCAAACGGCGACTTTGTTGTGGTGTGTCTAAAATTTCTGATTTTTTTGGTCTTCTGATGTCAAATTTGACCCATTAAAGCCATAAGCTCTCTTCCTTACTCTTATTCTCAGCAACGGTAGGCAATGAATGGATGGAGTTGTCAAAGGTGTTGATTTGATTGTAAAAATTACTAAATGAATTTGATCATTTAGATTTACATTTAGGGCTTGTTTGACATCAATTTTGGTTTTCAGTTTCCTGTTTTTTTGAAAACCAAAAACCAAAAACAGAAAACAAGAAAAAGGTGTTTCCACTTTTCTATTGTCAGTTTTCAAAATTATCATAATTTTAATAAGTTTATATAATTTTTGATTCATTATGGGACACATATCTTATACTTTTAGAATACAAAAAACCAAAAACCAAAAAACAGAAAACCACAGCAATGCCCAACGAACCCTTAACTAATAGTTTATGGATAGCTTAGTCACATTATCACCCCTACTCTTCACATTGAAAGGGTTTTCCACGTATAATTCGTGTGTTTTTTTGCTTCTTATTCTTCCTATTATTGTTGTGCTTTGTACTGCATTGTTGCTTTTTTCCCCTCATTTACCACACTAAGAAATATTAAAGAAGTATTCCCTCCGTTTTTAAATACTTGCTCTATTTTTCCGTTTTTAAATACTTCATTTTTTTATTTGGAAAGTTTTTACAATATTTAATTAATATATCTCACAAAGTGGACCCAACAATATTAATTCTTATTCTCTCCTTCAATTCTATCCACTACTTTTGGGTTTATAAAATTTTTTATTCTTCCACCAACCCCACTACCTCCATATTTTATTACTTTCTACAATTTCTCCAAAACTCCGCGTATGGAGAAATGGAGCAAGTATTTAAAAATGGAGGGAGTATGGTTTTATTGGATTTACTACTTTGATAAAGTTAATATAAGTAAATTAACTTGCATAATGAATGTGAGGATAGTTTAGACCTTTTAAGTCACAAAATCACTTGAAAATATTCAATAAGAAGATTCTTAAGATGGATCAATGGTTAAATGTGCAACTTTTTTGTATTCAATCTGAGTATATTTTTAGCTTAATGTGCATATATTTAATTTGGAACTAAAAGTTAGTGGAGAGCTTGATGTAGAACTATGCACATGATGAAAAAGTTGCACATTTAAATTACAATAAAAATAAAAATGCACATTCAGCTATAAACATTTGTACAAAAGTGTTTTATGTATTTAACCATGGCCGTTAATAATAATAAAATAAACTAAATGGATATGATGATTCCTTGTCATCCTTTTCATTTTAAGCACTAATCTCTTTGACCATAAATAAATAGCCGACTCTTTTTGTTATAGGAATATCATTGTCTTTGTTGGGCTATTCTTCTAATAATATTCCATAATGCTTTTTTGAACGCCTCTTGTGTGCGGTTGTTTGTAAAAGAATAAAGTAACCCCTAAAATACTGACCGAGTAACTCCTTTAACACTGATTTTATTATCGTGCCCTTGTAACTAACAAAATAACTCCTGAATAATGATCGGGTAACCCCTAAAATACTGCTTTTTTGAGTGCCCTTGTAACTAACAAAATAACCCCTGAATAATGATTGGGTAACCCCTATATATAGCACTCACAATGGCTATAAGAATTTGTGTTGCATTTTTACTCTTTTATTATCGTTGTCTTTGTTGGGCTATTCCTTCTACTTATATTCCATTTTTACTCTCTTTTTTTTTTTTTAGATATGAAACATTATCCAAATTAAACTTGATCCCTTGTAGTAATACTGCAACTTTACTCTCTTTTTTGTAGATGTGAAACAATATCCAAACTTGATCAAGACCTTATCTTTCCTTCTAAAGGTTTACCAACCGAAAGGGAACATGAATATGTTACCTCAAAATAAGCAGGATGGTGGGATACTCTCTTTTTGAGCATTTTATTTTCTTCATTTTGTGTCAATTACTTGTGATTTCTTTGTAAACTTAATGTTTAGAAACTAAGTTCCTTGTGAGCAACTCTTTATCAGGATTACCTTATCCTGCATTTTTGATGAGTTGGAGACGACGAATAGGAAAAGACGATGAAACTCTCTTCTTCAAGGGTTGTGAGGATGCTGGTATGGAGGTGCAACATCTTGGATCTCGTGTTTACTGCATAACCTCTAAGGAATGAAAACCTAATTTGATAGAGTGAGGTTAAATGTTTAAATTCGACTTTCCTAGCACTCAAGAAAACAAAACCATGAGAGTTCTCTCTTATATCGTATTTTCTACTCTATATTTTTCATCTCATATATAAGTTTCATGATTTTGGGTTGTTATTGCTGATGAATTTGTGTATGAGTTTGTTTAAATGGAATCTTCATATAAGTTCATTTTTTATCTATCAATTGCTAAATGAATTGGATAGGACTGCAGGACATCTCTGCATGAAAATTCCAACATAATGGTTGGTGTTAAATACCGCCATCCAAAATTATCAAAACTGCCGACATTTAGTGTGAATGGACAACCATGTCCTTAGTAGTTCACTACTATCTTCCCTCTTGCCATCAATCACTAACACCTTGACACCACCACCACACTAACCGGCGACGATCACCACCGCACCGACGACCCACCATCTTCCCTCCTTTTTTTTTAATTTTTTATAATAAATTTCAGGCAATCACGGTAACCAAAGCCCAAAATCAATTACCGTGTATGGTAATCGGAGCCCAATCTATTTTGGGCTCCGGTTACCATAGAATCGGTTAAGGTGCACGGTAACTGGAGCCCAAAATCGGTTACCGTGCGTGGTAACCGGAGCCCAAAATCGGTTACCATGGATGGTAACTGTTTTGGGTGTTTTTGTCCCTCGGGAGAGTTATAACACGAAGTCTGATCCGGTCGAGCTGTACCTGCAAAATAACGGAGACTCCGGGTGGTTGGAGCTCCGCCTCCGACGGTCAAGTTAGTAACTCGAAAAGGAATAAAGAGGACGGAAATTTAGGTGGGTATCTACTCGGATTCCAAGATCAGGTGTTTCTCTGATGTGAGAGAATGCTAGTGTAATAGATGGTAAAAACGTGCCCTCAAAATGAGGGACATCTCCCTATTTATAGGGTCTTTTGGATTTGTGCCCTTGATTAGGTCACTGAACCCTAATCATTGGTGGGCTGCGCCGTTTTGCGGCTTTCTCGGGATTTGGGCCTGAAGGCCGCCTTTTCCCCTTATTTTCTGGAGTGACACGTGTCAAGCAGGGATTGGTCCACTTTGGGCCATCCTGAGGCTGACACGTGTCATCCTCTGATTGGACCACGTGGCGGGGTAAAATTACCCTAAACATTTGCCCCTCACAGATGTGATGTGGCATGCCACGTGGCATCTGTGACACTTGTCACGCTCCTATTGGCGGTAATTTTACCATTAAAGAGTAACCGTTCACCTTCCGGGTAAATTACGGAAATGCCCCCATATTTACCCTCTATATATATCCGTTTTACCCTTATAATTTTGTACGTTTACAAAAAATTTCTAGAGAGAATACTTTGAGAGAGTAGAAGTCATCCGTCTGAGTCAGGCGCAAGCAAGAGAGCTCGTTTTCCACTGACCCAGCCGGATCCGCCTAGTTTCAGATTTCACTTCAAAAGGTACCGTCTCTGCCTCTCTCAGCTCTTTTTCTTTTTTCACCGCTTGTACATATTTCTTGCAATAAATGGATGCATCACCAACACACACGGCACAGCCTAGGTTAGAGTCCAGCTGGTCACCAGGGACGGCTGAGTCTTGGACTGGGAGTGCCGTCTCGGGGTGTTGGGACCACCCTTTGCCTTGGATTCCGACCAGTTATGTGTCTGTGCAGGACACCATGGCTCGGACAATGCAGACGGCAACTGATCCAAATTACAAGAGCGAAGGCTCAGGCGGCCAAACGCCTGAGGGAGAAACGTCTGGTCAGGGAGACCAGACGGCTCTGGAGAGATCCCCTCCACGCACCCCTTCAACTCCTGCTGATTCCTTCTTGGAGGAATGCGACCAAGGCGGCGACGAGGCTGTCTCTGCCCCCTTGAGTCAAAGTGAGGAGGAGACGGAGAGCGACAGCTCCGCCTCCACCTCTGAGAGTAGTGACGATTTACCCCCGCTTCCGGATAGCGAGGAGGAAGAAAGGAAAAAGTGGAACGAGAAGGATGATCCCTTCAACATCCACGTCTCCTCCAAGGACCGGATCCAAATGGAGGAAAACTTGAAGAATTTTACTAAAATGCACCCGCTAGGAGACGGGTATAGGATCCGGGTGCCGCCTGAGAATGGCACCGTTGCCTGGGAGGACGATCAAGAGAACGCCAACAACTATTTTGGCTGTTATGAGGCGGCGTTCAAGGCTGGTCTCCGCTTTCCCCTTCACCAGGCGGTGAAGGCAATTTTGAGAGGCTACGGCCTCGGAGTCTGGTAACTTACCCCCAACTTTTGGACAAACATTCTGGGGTATGTTGCCGCTTGCGAGTTCCAGGGGCTTAACCCCGACTGGGAGGCTTTTGCTAGTATGCATTATCTTAGGAGAAGCCCAGGCGGCTGGAGGGCGTGGTACACTCTAACCACACAGCCCCAATATATGATGACCTTGGACAAGGTCTCGAAATTCGACGGCTGGAAGCACAGGTTCTACCTGATGTCAGCTCCAACCAGACGGGAGAATTATGAATTCCATCTGTACAATAAGAAGCCCGACTTGTTGGGCCGGAAGTGCGCTCTTCCCCGGATCCTAGAGGAAGACTTTGACAAGACTTTTTTGGTCTCACAGACGCGACCTTGTCAACCGGGGAAACAATAAAAGTCCCCAAGAACTGGATCCCCAAGAGCGCATGGTTCAGGGACGAGAGTTTCCTAGCCGCCTGCGGGCTAGGGCACATGTTTACCAAACGTATGCGCCTGAGTTTATATCTGTCTGTAGTATTTTTCTATCGAATTTGATTTATGATATTGACCAATTTCCTTCTTTTTGCAGAAGAAGCATTAAACATGTTGCAGACGGAGAAAAACCCCCAAGCGATCCTCTGCAGCCATCCGCAAGGCGCTTGCGGAAAAGGCTGCGGCTGAGGTCAAAGCCAAGGTAACAAACGCCTGCCCCTTTCATAAGTTGATCTTTTAAAATTATTTTTCCCGGATGCTAACCTTAACTTTGGTTATTTTTGCAGGGAGGAGAGGTTGGAAAGTCGTTTGAGAAACAACTCAAACGGGCTAGGGAGGAGACCCCCGCCGTTCTCAACAAAATAAAAAAATCCACCTCTGCGTCAACTCCTGGCGCCTCAGCCGGGCATCAGCAGATGCGGAAAGCGGGGCGAAACGAGAAGATAGGCGGCAGCGTGTGCCTTGATCTCGTCAACCCCTTATCAGCGGCCGCGGGGTTCACCACGCCTGCAAGCAGTTCCCGCTTGGACGGCTCTGAAGGTAAGAACCCTTTTGAATCCCCGCTTGAGCTGGGGTGGCCTTTGCGGGTGAAATCCCATTCTCAACAGACGTCATCTTCAGACGGTCGGCAACAAATAGGTGCTGCCTTAGTTTCGCACTCATCACGTATTGATTGTGGTGCAGATCAATCTCCCCACTGGCCAGACGTCCAGAAGCATGCCAAGGCCATGCTGGAAGCCGTTCGGAAGAGGGATAAAGACAGTATCCCTGGGATAGAGACGTTCAACCTTGAACGCATTCTATCCCTTCTGGTTGAGGTAGGAAACTTGTCAATTCAATTTATTTTTTCCAAGTGTTTTATCCCGCCTGCAATACTTATACCGCTTGCTTTTTGCAGGCCATGCTGCGGGTGGACGGGCTCAAACGTCCTTATTCCCGCAAACGGGAAGAGGTAAAAAGGGCGAAGAAGTCCGCCAAAGACGCTGACAATATTGCTTTACACTCTACTATCGTAAATGAACTTGAAACTAAAGCAATCATAATGACACAGGCGTCTAGAATCCAGCAGCTGGAAGCGGATCTGGAGACGGCCAAACAGCGGGCGGGTAATGCTGAGACGGCCCAGAAGAAGGCAGAGGAGGCCAGGAAGAAGGCGGATGAGAGCGCCAAAAAGGCTGATGAGGCGCTCAAGAAGGCCCAGACGGACCTTGGCAAACTTCAGGGTGTTTCTGAAGAGAACACCAACCTGAAAACCAAGGTTGAGAAGCTGGAGAAGGAGGCTGCTCAGGCTCAGATAAACTTTGCAGCAACCCTGGAGGCGGAGCAAAACCGTCTAGTTGCTGAGAGTGACGCTGACAATGATGCCCGAATGAAGATCGCCTGGGCTGCCTTGTACCCAGACGCGGATTACAACATCTGGGCATTGGCCCACAGGTATGCCGAGGACGTGGTGTACCTGAGAGAGAAGGGTGATCTAGAGCCTGAGTCCTTCGACGCCTGGGTTAATGCCAACAATGTGCCCCTCGTGCCTCAGCTACCTGGTCCGGGTGAAGCGCAAGAGATTCCCTGAGACGGTGAGGAAGAGGACCAGGAGGAGCCGCCTGCAGGCCAGAAGTGACTTTTCAGCGGCAGTATGTCAATCTCTGTTTTTTTTTGTCTTTTTCTTTTATTCAGCGGCAGTATGCCAAAACTTGTTTTTCCGGCCTGCGTGCCGAGTATATTTGTATTTACCGGCTAAGGAGTCGGGTTAATTAACAATTTCTCTTTCTCCCGGACGGGGTCCGGTTAACATTTGATCCATCAAAACCGTTTGGTTGGGTGGACTTTAATGAAATGCACCGACTGAGTCGGTTTTGATCATTTTTAATTTGTATTTCAATTTTTGCGAATATTTTACTTTTTCATTTTTGCCTAACTTATCAAAAGCATGCGGCGATTTTTTGCCTAACTAATCAATAGTCTGGCTGTCCTTGCCCCTGGACGGCTGTGTGATTGGTTTCAAGTGGAGTTGGTTGATTAACTTGAAAACGTCTGATGCTGCAAAGAGCATGATATGTTTGTAAGTCAATCAATCACAATAGTGATTGCCCCAAACCAAGTGCACAGCCGTACACCAACAGGCGCTCCAATCACTACCCAGACGGCGTTTGTCCGTCTTGGTAGAGATTTCGTAGCCATTGAACAACTCTTTTGCCCCCATTGGGGTGGGAAGTGCAATTTTTAGAATAAATAACCTAAGTGAGAACTTCAGCCGGTGACCGACTGATGCCTTTGGGCATCCGGTATCTGGAAACTTTATCGTTCTTAATAGGTCATTTTGGTCAGACGGCTATGAGTTGACCAATTTGGTCGTTCAATTTTTGCCGTCTGCATGGGTACGTAGAACCGACAATTAGTCTGTTTTCTGCGACGATTGCACCCGAAGGGGTGTCGCCGGACGCCTTTGTCCATGTTGGGACAGGCGATTTTATAAAATGAGCAACCATCCGGCCATTTTAGCCTTTGGTCTTGTTTAGGACCGGTTGTATAACCACCAAGCGTTTTTGTGCTTAGCTTTTAATCAGTTAATTTACACTAAGTGTCGAACTTAGTTGGTTAAACCAAAAAGCCTGTCTGGGTATTACCCAGACGGACAGGTAATTATTAAATCATACCAAGTATCAAACTCAAGTACATAAACAAAGGGTCCATCTGAGTATTACCCAGGCGGTCAAGCAAACTAACTAAGTATCAAACTTATTTAGGTAAGTGAAGAATCCGTCTGAGTATTACCCAGGCGGATAATTTAAAAGCAACAAAACAATTTTGCAAACAAAGTCTGAATCTTTATTAATTGACTGATTGTTTACAAAAAACTTACATTCTCAGAAGTAGTACTTTTTCAAATTGTCTACATTCCAAGTTCTAGGCAGGTGCCTGCCGTCTGGAGTTTCCAGGCGGTAGGTGCCGTCTCTCACTTCCTCATAGATCCGGTAGGGGCCTTCCCAATTTGGGGTTAGCTTTCCCAGCTCATTTTCCCTACCGGTTGCCTCCATTTTTCGTAACACTAAGTCGTCAACTTTCAAAGGACGCTTGTGTACTTTTTTGTTGTAGGCTCTAGTCATTCTCAGACGGTAAATCTCATGACGCAAGGCGGCATTGCCCCTGCGTTCTGGGAGTGAATCCAATGTCAGGCGCATTGCTTCCCAGTTTGCTTCTTCATCATATAGCATGACTCTGAGAGTCGGCTCGTAATGTTCGATGGGCAAGACGACTTCAGCATCGTAAACCATGAGAAATGGGGTTTCACCGGTTGCCCCTTTTGCTGTTGTCCGGATGGCCCATAGGACATGGAGTAACTCTTCTGCCCATAAGCCACCGACTCTTTCTATTTTCTTCTTAATGGCGTCTGAGATGAGTTTGTTGAAGGCTTCAACTTGGCTGTTTGCTTGGGGCCGGCCAACAGATGCAAAATAGCTTGAGATCCCCTGATCTCCCAACCAAGTTTTTAGCTGAGGCGTCTCAAACTGAGAACCATTATCAAACACCATAGACATAGGTACCCCATACCGGGTGATAATGTTCTTCCAAATGAAGGAAATTACGTCTGAGGTCTTGATGTTTTTAACCGCCTCAGCCTCCACCCAGTTGGTGAAATAATCCACAGCCACCAAGATGTAGCGCTTTCCGCCTGGAGCAGGCGTGTAAGGACCTTGAATGTCCATGCCCCATTTTGCAAACGGGATTGGGTTGTGGATGGCCGTCAGATCAGTAGCCGAACGGTGAATGAGTTTGCCAAATTTTTGGCATTTGTCACATTTCTTCACCAATTCCTTGGCGTCTGCCTCAAGAGTGGGCCAAAAATAATGTCGTCTGGCTCTGACGGCTAGGGACCTGCCGCCTATGTGGGAGGCGTAGAATCCCGAGTGCAAGTCTTCGAGCACTTCCTTCCCCTTTTCAGGGGTGACACACTTCAATAGGGGCTTAAGAAACCCCGCCTTGAAGAAATCCATTTTTCAACTCGAAGCTTGCAGCTCGCTTCTTCAGGACGGCTGCTTCCTGTGGCGAATCAGGAAGTGTGCCGTCTGAGAGATAGGCCCGGATGCCATCCATCCAGGTAGAGCTTCGGTCCAGCACTCCAATGGGATCTTCATAGATGCTTCTCTTTTCAAGAACTTCCCAAAAGACAAACCGAGGCGTATCATGGCAGGCGGAAGACGCCAGTTTTGACAATGCATCCGCCTGGTTGTTTTCCGACCTAGGCACTTGATTCAGCCGGAATTCCTCAAGTGCCCCGGCCTCTTCTTTGACTGCCTGAAGATATTTGATCATAGTCGGATGAGTAGCCTCGTAGCTTCCCTCATACTGGCTAACAACCAATTGGGAATCAGAGTAGACGTCAATTTTCATGGCACCTGCCGCCTTACACATGCGAATGCCGGCTAGCAGGGCTTCATATTCCGCCTCATTGTTTGAGGCCTGAAACTTGAAGCGTATTGCATACTCAAATCTGTCCCCTTCAGGAGACTCGTAGATTACGCCTGCACCACAGCCGTTCTTAGTAGAGCTCCTGTCTACATACACTTTCCAAACCTTATCAAGATTATCCGGAGCCACCGGACGGGTCATTTCAACAATGAAGTCGGCAAACGCCTGACCTTTCACTGCCTTTCTTGGTTCGTAAGTGATTTCAAGACTTTGCATTTCAATAGCCCATTTCAACATTCTCCCGGATGAGTCCAAAGTAGACATTGGCCGCTTGAGTGGCTGGTCGGTGTAAATCACCACCGGTTGGGCCAAAAAGTAAGGCTTCAGTTTTTTGAATGCCATATACAAAGCAAGGCCAAATTTTTCAACCATGGGGTACCGGAGTTCAGCATTTTTAAGAACATGGCTAATGAAGTAAACCGGGAGCTGCACGCCGTCTCGCTTAGCAAGGAGAACGACACTGAGGGCATGATCTGAGGGACGGCTAAATACATGTACAACGTCTCCCTAGGTAAAGGACTGACCAACCTAGGTAGAGAATGTAAAAGCTCTTTCAACCTCTGGAATGCCGCCTCAGCATCATCCCCCCATTCAAATCTGGTCTTCTTCCTGATTGCTTGGAAGAAGTAGAGGCACTTGTCGCCTGACCGGCTGAGGAACCTCCCCAAGGCGGCCAGACAGCCGGTGAGTCTCTGCACTTCCTTGACAGAACGGGGTGGCTTCATGTCAATCACCGCTTGTATCTTTTCGGGGTTAGCCTCTATCCCCCTTTGATCAATCAGGAATCCGAGAAACTTCCCAGACTCAACACCAAAGACGCATTTCTTAGGATTTAACATAACCTTATGCCGCTTGAGGGTGGTGAATGTTTCTCGGAGATCAGCAAGGTGATCCGTCTGTAGCTTGGATTTGACTATCATGTCATCAATGTACGCCTCCACATTCCTCCCAATCTGATTAATGAAGACCGTATTAATCATCCGTTGGAAAGTGGCAGGCGCATTTTTCAAGCCAAACAGCATCACAGTATAACAGAATAACCCCTGATCAGTGACGAAGGCCGTCTTCTCTTGATCTTTCTTCCACAGGGGTATCTGATGGAAGCCGGAGTAGGCATCCATAAAGCTCATCAAGGCGTGACCGGCTGTAGAGTCGACCAGACTGTCGATCTTTGGAAGCGGGTAACTGTCCTTTGGACACGCCTTGTTGAGGTCTGTGTAATCAACACACATGCGCCAGGTCCCATTCGGTTTCTTAACAAGGATCACATTGGCCACCCAGTCGGGAAAATTACAAGGCCGGATGAACCTGGCGTTTAGCAGCTTTTTGACTTCGGCAGCTGCCGCGTGACTTCTTTCCTCACCGTGGTTTCTTTTCTTTTGTCGGATGGGCTTCTTTTTGGGGTCCACGGCGAGTTTGTGGACAGCGAGATCCGGGCTGACGCCTGACATCTCTTCCACTTCAAAGGCAGAAATGTCTTTGAATTCCTTCAGCAGAAGGTGCAAGCTTGCACCCAAAGTAGCATGAGCAACCGTCCCAACCTTTACTGTACGTTTTGGACGGCTATCATCCAGAACGAGATCAATGCTTTCACCAGCCGGTTGAGGACGGAGCTCATCTGACCGTTCACCGGTCAGTGATTGCTATTTTTTCTCCTTCTTCACCTCCACCAGCATAGGTGCCTTTTTTTTCTTCCCGGCTGCTGGTGGGACAGGCGTTGGGTCGGCATCCTTGACATTGTCAAGGTCTATTGGTTCCTGGCCGTCTGGGGCCACTGTCTCTGACGGCTGAGAGATAACACTCTCGGGCCGTCTTCTGGTCCCCATTCAAGGAACCAACAGTGTCGTCATCCCTCTTATACTTGATGAGCATGAGAGACGGGATGATTACTGCCTTGGCTACATTGAGGGTCGGCCGGCCAAGGATAATGTTGTAGGCGGTCAACTCCTCAACGACCAAGAATCTGACGACAATATGTCGTCCTTGGCCCTTCTCTCCCAGCCAGATGGGTAAGTCAATTCTTCCGGCTGGGTAGACCATCCCACCCCCAAAACCAACCAAGGGGTGGGTGACCGGATGCATGCTGCTGACGTTGTATTTCAGCTTTTGCAAGCACCGGAGGCTGATGATGTCTGATGAGCTGCCGGTGTCAATAAGGATTCTTCCAACCAGTTGGTTGGCAACCTTACATTCAATGACAACCGGGTCATCATGCGGACGACAGACGCTGCCCCTATCCTTCTTAGTGATCAAGACGTCAGGGAAGGAGGTGCTTGCAGACGCCTGCTCATCATCATCCTTGTCCATCTTTCGAAGATGGCTGTTGGTGCCCCGGATGGTAGGGCCACCACAGGAGAACCCGCCTGCTATTGTGTAGACCGGCTCCTTGTCGGTATCCGAGCTACTAGCAGGCTGGGGGGTAGTCTTGGAGGACTGACCCTTGCTTTTCTTTTTTGCCTCGGTTGGGGACTTAGAAATGTAGGACTTCAACAGCCCTTTGTCAGCTAGACGGTCCAACGCTCGCTGAAGACTGAAGCAGTCGTTAGTATCATGGCCGACCTCCTCATGGAACTGACAGAATTTATTTTTGTTCCTGACTGGACAAAACTCTTCATAGGATTCGGCTTCTCAATGGATAGCCGGTCCTTTACCTCCATGAGGATGGAGTTGTAGTCTTTATTAAACTCGTACTTGGGGACGTACGGTTTAAACTCTTTCTTTTTCTTCTGGGACGGCTGGTCAGAATCATTAACCGCCCAGATTTCTTTTCTTTTCTTGCTCTCTTCTTTATTTTTGGCCGGCTGAGCAGACCGACTGACTTTCTTCTTTTCGGACTTCTTAGAGTCCGACTGGCTACCAGGCGAGCAGAGGTCGGTAGCTTGAATGTAGCTTTCCGCCTCCCTCAGGGCCGCCTGTAGGGTGAAAGCCCCTTTTCTGACTAGGTCGAACTTAAAGGTCGACCCGTCTCTCAGACCTTTGAAAAAGTCTGTAAAAGCTACCTCATCAGACAGTCCCTTAATCTGAATTTTGATCAGATTGAACCGCCTGACATATGAGCGCAGCCCTTCTCTCTCTCCCTGCTTAACAGTGCTCAAATCAAGGCTTGTTTTCTTAGTAGGGATGTTCATTGAGAAGTTGGAAGCAAACAGGAAGGCGAGCTTCCTGAAGCTATCGATGGACCCGGCTTGCAAATTGCCAAACCATTGTTGGGCAATGCCCTTCAATGTAGCCGGGAAGCACCGACACCAAGTGGCATCATCCAACCCCTGCAGATACATGAGGTTGGTGTATGCCATGAGGTGGTCTTCCGGATTGGTGGTACCATCATAGGTACCAACCAATACATTCTTAACCTTGGCCGGCTGGGCCGCCTCGGTTATCTCCCGGGTGAACGCAGAAGGCTGTTCACCCAGGCGCAGCAGACGAAGCTGCCAGTCCGATGGCTGGACATTTGGATATGCCGCCTGACCTCCAAAGAAGGCCGGCTGCATGAAGTGAGGGGGATACTATCCGTAAGCCTTAGTAGGCACATACGGTACAGCTACAATCATGTGAGGGCCAGAATGGACGGTATTACCGCCTGTCTGGCTCTCATGCAAGGAGGGTGCACTCCCTGCAGAAATGTTGTTGAAGCTGTCTGGAAAGTTCGACGTTGAAGCCGACTCAGATAGCGATTGGTTTCTCTTCCGGTTGATGATCTCCCGGGCATCAAGAGTTGATTTTTTACTCCTCACCGGCTGCTGAGTCCGGCGAGTGTTATTGGTGTTCTTCCTAGGAAGGAGAATTTTTGACCAATCAATGGTCCCGGCTGCCTTCTCCTTTGGATGAGGAGTGGGCTGCCGGTCTCTGACTGACTTCCCCTTCTGTGGAGGAGTCTTCTTCGTCGACTGACCTTTACTTGGGCCAACCCGGCTTTTGGTGATCAACTCTTTAATTTCACCCTTGAAACTTGTCATGAATCTCATGAGTTCGTCTCGGGTGACAGAGGCTGATCCAGCGGCCGTTTGGGTTTCCTCTTCCGGCTGCCCAGTGGGTCGGCTTGGACCCGCCTGGGAGGCACCCTGCTCCAGAATATCTCTGGGCCGGATGCTCTTGATTCTGAGCGAGCCATCCTCGGCTGTAAAGGTTTCGACCTGATGATCCTCATCCTCCTGGTCTGTAAAGACTTCTGGGTCTTCGCTCAAATGGTTAGGGGGTGGTACAGACTCTTGAACCATCTTCGAGGTACTCTCCCCACAGACGGCGCCAAATGTTTTGGGTGTTTTTGTCCCTCGAGAGAGTTACAACACGAAGTCTGATCCGGCCGAGCTGTACCTGCAAAATAACGGAGACTCCGGGTGGTTGGAGCTCCGCCTCCGACGGTCAAGTTAGTAACTCGGAAAGGAATAAAGAGGACGGAAATTTAGGTGGGTATCTGCTCGGATTCCAAGCTCAGGTGTTTCTATGATGTGAGAGAATGCTAGTGTAATAGATGGTAAAAACGTGCCCTCAAAATGAGGGACATCTCCCTATTTATAGGGTCTTTTGGATTTGTGCCCTTGATTAGGTCACTGAACCCTAATCATTGGTGGGCTGCGCCGTTTTGCGGCTTTCTCGGGATTTGGGCTTGAAGGCCGCCTTTTTCCCTTATTTTCTGGAGTGACACGTGTCAATCAGGGATTGGTCCACTTTGGGCCATCCTGAGGCTGACACGTGTCATCCTCTGATTGGACCACGTGGCGGGGTAAAATTACCCTAAACAGTAACCGGAGCCCAACCGGTTTTGGGCTCCGGTTACCACGCACGGTAACCGGTTTTGGGCTCTGGTTACCACGGTTGCCTAAAATAAAATAAAAAACCACCACCTTCATGCTGGCCAAAGAAGGTGGTGGGTTGTCATAGAGGGGGGTGTGGTGGGTCGTCGGTCAAAAGGGGTTGTGATCGCCGGTTGGAAGGGGTTGTGGGTTGCCGGGAGGATGAAGGGATGGTGAAGTAGTAAGGGTACGCTTGTTCATTCACACCAAATAATGTTAGCGGTGGTGATCATTTTTCGACTTTTTGAAAAAAAAAAAATTGAGAGTGAGGGATATCTCAAGTGGTTAGAGCTTCCCTTTCAATTTCAGATGATCTTGGGATCGATTCTTATCACCCTTGCCTAGTACTGTCAAATCAGTGTGACAGTTCGGTTTCGATTAAGTTTGAAATCGGGTAGGTTTAAAATTGGGTCGGTTTGAAATCGGTTCAAGTATTTTACGGGCCGGTTTCAATTCGGTTTAATTAATCATTGGTTCGATTCGGTTTCGGTTTATTCTCAAGCAGTTTTAATTCGGTTCAGTGCAGACGGGTTGCGATTTTTTAACGGTTCGGTGTAAACGGTTTTTATACCGGTTCAAACAGTTTCGAGTTGGAAACGGTTTTGAGTTAGAAACGGTTCGGTTCTTTTTCGGTTTAGTTTTATTTTAGTTTGGTTTATAACTGGTTCGGTTTGTTAACGGGTTCGGCTCTAATACGTTTTAACGCTATTCAGATCAGTTTCATTTTGCGTTTACTAAATTATGGTTCGGAACGGTTTTTTATTTCAAAAAGTCGGTATTTTATAGGGTCGTTTGGATTTGGGCAGTTAAACGATTTTGGTTTGAAATTTGATAGTACTTGCTAACCTTTTGCTGGTTAACAAGTTCTATATTAAGCCGAGACTTCATCACTTCATATTTAGGCATCATATTATATACAAATTCTCATCGATTTTATAAATACATATCATGTTATTTTCAAGTTTAGTGATACTGATCTTACTAGTTTATTATGAAGTAGATTATAAAAGTTGGTGTATTAATGTATTATTATTGTTTTACTATCAGGTTATTAGCTGCTTATTTAATCATCTAATTGATATGTCATAATCATGATTTGATGAGTTGTGACATCGAAATTACAGTTTGATTTATAGACGGTTCGGTTTGTAAACGGTTCAGTGTAAACGGGTTGCAGTTTGTTAATGGTTTGGTGAAAACGGTTTTTATTACCTCGATTCAAACGGTTCGAGTTGGAAACGGTTTTGGGTTGGAAACGGTTTGGTTCTTTTTTGGTTCGGTTTGAATTCAATTCGGTTCAGAACTGGTTCGGTTTGTTAACGAGTTCGGTTCTTATACGATTTAACATTATTCGGATCGGTTTGGTTTCAGATTTACTTAAATATAGTTTGGGTTGGTTTTCGGTTTAAAAAAATCGATTTTTAATCGATTCGGTTCTCATTTGGGTTGGTTGGTTTTGGGCAGTTAAACGGTTTCGGTTTAAAATTTGACAACACTAACTTCTCCCTTTGTAAGGAGGGTGATCCCATTGTATGAGGTCCTTCCTTAGATGCACATGGCCATTTAAAAGCCTAGGACTTTACACTTGTTAGGGTGTATTAGGATTTGAATTCCTGACTGTTTGGGAGACTTTGAATTAGAAATGATACTCTCATCATGTTTTTTGTAAGAAACAAGTAGGAGTCGCCAATGAGTTTAAGGAAAACTCATAAACCTCGTTCATGCCTTTCTCCCAAGTAGAGTTCAAGGAATAATTAGCACGAATTGTAAGTTTACCCATGCCCAAATTGGTCTACATAAACCAGAAATGAGTTCAGGAGCGAGGGTACTAAGATAACGTTCCCTTTAGAGGGGAATCGCTATCTTAGCCCTAGTACGGCCTCTACTAGTTCTTCCTTTTTCACAATTTCATTACCAAACAATATATGCAACGTGATACCTAAAGACTAAGTTAATTGATTTTATTTACAAGCATTAATCATGTAGGAATTACATTGCAAAAGTCGTTATTCTTTGTTTAATCAATATTCGTGAAAAGAACAAAATAAACAATATTCGCCTTGTCTTAAGTGATAAAACAATAATTAATTATCAAATTCTATTCTTGATTAACAAAAGAATACTATGTGAATTAATTAATTAATTAAAAGTTTGTTTAAAGTAATCAAACAACACTATTTATTTAATTAAAGTTATTTAAACAATAAAGGAAAAGTGATTTATCTAAGTGCTCAGGAAACTAACCGTTCTTTTATGTTAAATCTCCGTTTAATGTGTTTATTGACTTTCTTTCTTCTTCTTACCTCCAAGGACTTCAATGGATTCAATTAGGGTTGGAAAGTATTTGGGTAGTGTAATCCCCCATAATTTTTAGAATAAATTATTATATATTTCTGTATTATTTAAATAAATATTTTATTTTATTTTCATTAATAAATTATTTTATGCAAAATTTATTTGATTTATGTTAAATTAATAAGCATTAATCCAATTGAAATTCTCTTTTCCTATACACCAACATATTTTATCAATGGTGTTAGTAACCCAAAAATGAATAAAGAGAGCTTAAACTTCCATCTAACCCCAAATACAAATTTCTACTCCTACTTGATTTTGAAGACCAAGCCCACAAAGTATATAAAACCCCAAAACCCTTATTTCCCCCGAACTTTTCTTTCCTCCTCTTCACGTACTCACAAAAGAAAAAAAGAAAAAAAACAACAAAAACTTCAGCCTTGAAGCTGCTGTCCCAAAGCCACCGCTTGCACCACCCGCTTGCACCACCGCACCACCACTTAGACCACCGCCGCGGCTGCACCGGCGTTCTCCAGCCACCACCGGCATCCACCAGTTCGCCCCCTCCTCTCTCCTTTCTTCCTCTTGTTTTCTCTTCTTTTATTTTGTTATTTTGATTTAAAGCTTAAATTTTTATTTGATTTCAATTCTAAATTATTGTTATTAGGGTTTGATAGTATGTTTAATTTATAAAAGATTATAAATTTATGACTTTTAGCATGTTTGAACTATTATATAAAATTTCAGATTATATATGTTGTATAATTTAGGGTTTAAACCATGATTTTTCATGTTTTAGGGTTTGATAACGTACTAATCAAGTTATCTAATTATTCTATGTTTAAATTACATCAAAGTATGATTATTTTGATTATATATAAATTTTCATATTATTAAAGTTTGATTTTTATGAGCAATATATGTTAATTTCATGCTTTTTATGCTTCTAAGCCTATAAAATAATCATTGTGGGTATTTTATGATTAAAAAGCTTTGAACTTTAAATTACAACTTCAAGTACAAATTTTCAGATTTCATACTTTTTATTTTGAAGCCTCTAATTACATTGAATTGATATATTTTTGGGTTTTTAACACACTAACTTGCTATATAATGATTATTTCAAGTAATTATGCTTATGGGGTTATTTTATTTGTTTAAACCAAATTTTCAGATGTATTTACTTACTTTAAAGCTGCTTTAATTTCTTGTTATACACTATATTTTCATAATTTTAACATATAAACTTATAGTTGGGATGTTATATTATAAACTTTGACTATTGGGGACAATTTAAAGGCTTTATTTTGATGATTTAAGAGGTTTTAAAGTAGTTTAGTATTGCTGTAAATTTATTTGCTTGGGTATTGATTTATTCTCATTGTTTGGTTTAGGAGAGGACTTGTAGAAGGCGACTTCTAGTTTTAAAGTGGCCAACCGGATTGTTTACACAAGGTACGTACAAGTTACGAAACCTTGCTTGTAGGTGCATATTTAAGGACGGATCGAGAACTTAGTATCATGTATAGGATTGACTAGGTTAAATTGTTTGGTTATACATTGTGAATTTCAAATGATGTGCTCTATTTTATATTGCAAGTATTATTTGTGCTCTAATTATGCAAGGTGCGCTAAGAGGCAAAGGTATGTGATTGGTGTAAAGATTAATTTATTACTCATTCATGATTATGCAAACAGGATGAGTAAAGGAAGAATTCAAGTCTTATAAGATGAGGTTAAGGTTTTGGGGTGCCTTATGCACTCAAGGTGTTTATACACCGAGGTAGTAAAGGAATAAATAATAAATGTTGTTTGTCACTAATAAATCCAGAATTTAAATTGGGAATTTGCCTTGTTTGATTGAATTGTGTTTGGAATGTTTGTATTGTAATGTATATGAGTCATCATCAAGTCTAAACCTGTAAATCACGTAAAGTGCAAGATGGATGAGCAATAAAACTCTAGATTGGTGCACATCTGGAGTAATGACAATCAGGGGTTGGGGTACATGGGGTATTAGCCGTGTACTTTTACCGAGGCCGTCTGATCTACGAGTTTCCTATTTCAAATATTATTTTTTAAAACTAGGAGTTAAGTGAGATCTCATACTAGCTATGGTCACGGAGTCGCGCCCGTGGTCGTTGGATGTTTATTGATGTTTCTAAAAGGAGGCATGGATTTTTTCTTTTATTGATGTTCCAAATGGGACATGGGTTGGACAACCTTGTCTATTGCTAAATCCAATGAAATAAATAAATGAGTTAGTTAATATCAACTAGTGAGGTCTTAATAAATTTGATAATTGAGCCATGTGTTGAGTCTGTATTTTAATGATGCTTCTGCTCGATTATTAGTAACATGTTAGGTATTTCTTAATTTATTTCGCAGCTTGTATGTACTCAGCTTTGATGATTGCGTGCTTTTGTGTGTGTCTTTCTTTGGTCATGGCCTTCGCCTTTCAATGACTCTGATGTGACGATTCAATTTTTACACTCGTAATATTGGGGAGCAGATTAACCATAGGTTTTTACACATGCATCATCTGTTTCTAGATGGTGGGATTTTGAGTGGAGAGTTGGTTACTTTTCTTATTTTATTTACTATTTACATTTAAAGTTATTTAAACTCAACTTCGCTTTCATACTATTTCTATTGGTTTCAGTTTTGAATAAGGGCCTTAAGGGTTCCAAGTTGTAAGATTTAATTTGATTTTGGTTATTGGTTTTTAGACTTATATATATATTTATTTTAGTTTTTCCGCTGCTATTTTCTGAAAAAGCCTTAACGTTTGAATACGTGGTGGTAGCACGGCAGTAATTCTCTTGGAATTGTTCAGGTTATTCACGGGTTTTAAGAGAGAATTATTGGGGTGTTACAGGAAGAGAGAAGAAAAAGTAGCATGATAGTAAGAGAAGTTGAGAGATTAGGGTTTTGAGAATACTAGGGTTTTAATTCTGAATTTTCGGTCTGTTTAAAGCTGAACAAAGACCCCTATTTATAGGCGTAGGGATTTAGGTTTAGGGTTTTAGAGTCGCGTCGTCAGGCGGCGCGCGCAACTATCTGAGTTGCGCTAGGTGCCGCGCGCATCTCAATGAGTCGTCGCGCGCGTCAAACGTGTGCAACTAATTGAGTTGCGCTGGTTTGCGGTTTGCCTTATACGAAAACGCGTTTTAAAAAATTCCATAACTTTTGATTGCTGAGTCGAATTAAGGTGTGTGAGATATCATTCGAAAGCTCTGAATTTATACTTTCCAATGCTTTTAGAATTAGGTTAAAATATGTTATGGATCAAAAGTTATGGCCGTTGGAGTGCAAGGGTATCGTTTTAGGGCCCGGATTAGTGTTTTGATCATAACTTCTTCGTTTTGGCTCGGAATTGGGCTTATAATATACTGTTGGAAAGCTCTTTGAAAGGGATATACATATGTATAGGCCTTTCACGGAAATTTGATGGTTGGTTTATCTGTTTGGCTCGGTTTTCAACAATGTAAGTTGCATTGGATCCAATCATTGCATTTGCCGCATTTGGGTCCATTATTAATCAAGTTTAAACATGTATGAACATGTTTTAGGCCTAATTAGTAATCGGAAAAGGCTCTAGGAAAAATTGGTCTCAAATATGGGTTTCAACTTACTTCGTAATGCATTTCATAGTCCATAAACACCTCAACTTTGATCTAACATGAAGAACGGATTTTTGTAACATCATCGCACTTCCTTTCGGGACAAGAGATCAAAAGTAGGTGTGTACACCCTGTTGGCTCTCTAAACACCCCAAAAAAAAAAAAAATTTTGATTGTTTTGAAAGTTGATTACGGAAGAGTAGAAGACCCATCTTTTGGAATACATAAGTTTATAGACTCATTGTATCCTTTAATTCTAGGAAATGCTATACTATGATTGCATACAAAGTGATTATAACAAACGAAAAGTGTAATTATTAGGTCATGTCATACTATAACTAATCACCAATATTTCCTCATTCAATCATTTTGGCTCATGTCATGGGATGTGACAAAGTTTTACACTAGCTGGCTACCATCACCCTTCTTTATTTGGGATAGCCAACGATAACTCTTCTTTATTCAGGCTTGGGACTGTCACTGGAAAATCCTAACCCTCCTCTTTTATCCAGGCTTGAGACTATCAACGAGAAATCCACTAGCGAAGTTAATCACCAATATTTCCTAACAAAATAAATTGTAATTTGTTAGTAGTAGGTGTTTGAAACCAGGACCTCAAATTCATTAAAATAAAACTTTAACCACCACTCAAAAGACATAATATACGATATGATAATAAAGTTATATTAAAAGAGTTGTTTGTACCAACCCTCCTGGTGTCTTGTAGAGTTGTAGGCATTAATCATTTGCTTGGTTGCACGAGGCCACTACGAGGGCATGAGTTTAACCATTTAAGGGTTGGTAAGCAAGGAACGGGATGTGAACAAAAAAAAAAAAAGTTGCTTGTGTTCATTAATTCTAAAACTTTAATTGTCAACTTATATGTGGATATTTTAACAACAATATGATTACAAAATTAATTTCATTTCTTTCATTTACTCATTCATAATTCATTGTATAGGTTATAGGTATTTAAAATATGTAACCCATAATCCCAAAATGCATAGCAATTATAAAGTTATTTTTTTTCTTTTTTAATCCACAAGATACAATTACTTTATCAATTTTTTTTTAATAACAATGAAGAATAAAGTTCTTTTACCAAATAAAATAAACTTATAAAATTTAGATTAAATGCATATTGATTAATGCGTTTTGATGTTCAATAATATTTGCAAAAATAACCAAATGACATATTTTTTTAAATAAAACAAGGCCAAAAATTAGTTTTGTGACAAATGACAAATACATTTTCACAATCTTATGTTGCTTGTTGATGTGTTGAGTAAACATGATGAGGTGACATTTTTCAATTGGGTTGATGAAGAAATATTAGAATGACATAGAGTTATTACAAATTAGCTAGTGTTAATTTACTCAAAAGGGAAAAATTTTTGACCAGTTTGATTTGCCTAGGTTAGAGGGAGATGGTAAAAGAAAATGGAGTGAAATTTAATGAGAGAGGAGTCCGATAGTTCAATTGAAGTGAAGTGGGGAGGAAACGAAATTGTAGGCTCCGCAAACAACAAATGTAAATGGAATCCGTTAAAGTATATGGCTAGACAATGTTTTTGCATTTGTGGATAGTTCTTTTTAAATATTTATTTTTGAGCATTCCACAAAACAGACTTTTTATAGGAGTGAACTATAAAGCTAGGTACTAAACTATTGCCAAAGTTGCAGATTGGGTACTCAACTTTCACTTGTTGCAGTCAGAGTACTAAACTTTGTATTCAACTTATTTCCTGTTGTAGCAGGTTATTGGGGAAGCATTCAATAACAATTTCTTTTTTGTTTTCTTTTTTGTTTTCCTTGAAGGCCGAGATCAAGTACAAAAAATGTACAATTTTAAGACCAAGCAATTGTCGTTTAAATTATCTAGCCATTACAACTGAAGTTGAATTGGGGTCATCTCCATCCCTTCTCCAAAATTGCAGACATCTTTCCTTCCTCATCATCTTTCTTCTATGTGTGTTATAACACTCAAAGGTTGAAGATTAGGAAGAACATCGATTCCAGAATCAATGGAGAAATCTTAGTGTAAGCGTCGTTCGAAGTGCGCCTACGTTAAAGCATGTGTGAGTATGCTTGGCACTCATAGGAAGTGGGAATTGACATAACGATTAGGGACAAGGAAATTAGAGAGCCGCCAACAAGTTTTTAAGGAACTTGTAAACCGTTCACGGATCATAAAAGACAACCACGAATAAGGGACAACGATAGGCAACAACGATTGACCCGTGAAGGTTACACCCCATTCATAATCCATGAGATTACTAACTCCATATGGTTCGGAACCACGAAAGGAGGATCGAGGATGATGGTACGAAGTGAGTCATGGAGTCACATTCGCCCGTATTGGCCTCTACTCAATTCTTATTGTGAAAAACATTCATGTGATCTCAAAGGCATACAAACAAAATATTCAATTCGCTCAAAACTATTATTATGCTAAATTGGTTTAATATTTATGCAACATATAATTCTAAAATATTGTGATCACTTGATTAAACAACAAGATTAAAAAGGATCCTAAACCGGTTGTCCAAATTATCTTATTAGGCGTGATTTTCAATTACATATTCCCTTTAAACATGCAATATAGTGATCATAAAACAATAATAGAATAAACATTAATATTGGAAGCAATTCAACAATAATAACGTTAGTCTAATCAAATATTACATAATCTAATCATGATACTAGCAATAAGAAAATAAAATAAAAGTAATAAAATTAATTAATTACTCACATTCCCCGCGTTCCTTTAAATTGCTACATCATGAATAAATTGTTAGTAACTTTAATAAAAAAAAATATAAAAGCAAATGAAAATTAAATTAAATTAATAAAGATTTGATTTGGTCCAAACCCTAAGTTATTTATACCTTTCACACCTTGTTTTAAGGACGAAACCTCGGGTTTAGTATAGAATCTTTGGAGTACTTAAGGGAAGAATGATGTAATTAGGAATATAGGTTTAAGGCTTAGAATATGAGAGAGAGAGAGAGAAGAATTTTGGTGTAAAAGAGAAGAAGAGAGAAGGATTTGATGATCAAGATTGTTGATGAATCAAAAAGTGGAGATATGACCTCTATTTATAAAGGGAAAAGAGGGGTCGAATCAAGAAAAGATAAGAATTCGAATCGGATAAAACTCTTGCGATAGACAACAGTTTTTGCGGTTTTTGTTTTTATCATATCTTTTGATCCAGAAATTGGAATAAGATGAATAAGATATAGTTGGAAAGATATTGAAGTCTACTTTCTAACCCAGTTATAATCAGATTAAAATATTTTGTAGAACAAAAGATATAGCCGAAATAGTGAGACGGTGTCAGTTTTGGATAGAGTTTGATATTTTATTCATATATTTTCCTTTATAGCTCGGAATTGATATTATAATATATCATTGGAAAGATAATTTCAAGGGCTATCCAACCATATAAAATTTGGATAAAAACTATAAGAAACGAAAATAATATCTGTCTATCTTTGAACGTCTTTCAATTCGAATATAAATAGGATTTTCAAAAAAGGAGTTTTATTCAATTTCAGACTATTTAATCTTATCTTTTTAAAAAGGATAATTAAGATCTTTTAGAAACTTATATAAGCTTCTAATTAATCCTAATTGGTTTAGGATTGGGATTAAATCATTTGGACCCTCCACATGATCATTGGGTCGTAGGTAAGGTGGGCTTAGGTTCGGTTTGGGCTCGGTTTAATATTTTGGCCATAACTTATTCGTTATAACTCGGATTTGGGCTTATAATATATCGTTGGAAAGCTCTTTTCAAACCCTATCCAACTATTTAATCATTGGACCCATATTATGGACAAAAATAAACTGGATCAAACGTTTTTATAAAAAGGACACGAAATGAATGATTTTAAAGGACACGAAATGAATTATTTTGGGTTTAAAGGCACGAAAAGAGGAAAATAAGTTATTGTTTTGGGGAAATGGGCTAGGAATTGGGTTGGTTTATAAAATGGAAATATGGATTTAAGCACTCCAAAAATTAAACATTCAACCCGACCAATAATGGCGGTGAAAGGTTGTTCATCATCGAGTTTGGTTTTGGGGAGACATTTTTAGGTGTCTACACTTAGGCATTTCTAATTTTTGATATAAATTTTACTTCATCATGGCCGATAATTCATGGTTCTCTCAAACATGCTATTAATTCCGAGTCCTCCATTTCTGTCGTTGATTCTATTTCCGATTTCAACGCTTAAACCTCCTCTTATCCTGCACCATCCTTCACCGGATTCTGGCCCCTGTGAGATCACAAGTATTTTATTTTCATAATTGATTATGTTATTCACATGATTTTCTGATTTAATAGCTCATTATAATTCTAAGGAAAACTTGGAATTTGGTACCTCAAAAATGCGGGCTGTTGAATTTTGGTACTGTTTAAAACTTTTTAAATTTCTGTATCCATTAAAATTTAAAACTAAATCTTTTGGTACCTCCGTCAATGATCAGTTAAGTTTTTTCGTTGGTGGGGTTATGCCACCTTCCAGCCACCCCTTAGCCACCTTCTAGCCACAAACCACCCACGCAACCACCTCGTCTCGCCACCACACCACTACCACCTAAACTACCCCCTTGCACGCAACCACACACCGCCGCACAACTGCCCTCCAAAACAGCCACCAACACTACTCCCTTGCACGCAATGACACATCCACTTCCAATTCGCCACCACAACTACCCACTTGCACGCAGCCACCAAAGCCGCTGAACAAACTCCAGCCGCAACCACCACCATTCAAAACTCCTATTCGCCTCCAATTCGCGCATCACCCACAAAATTACCAACATGAAACAAACCAGAGAACCAAACGTTTTCTGGGTTGTTTAAAAACCCTAAACAAGTTTTGTTTTTTGAGTTGTTTCTGGTGGGTTTTAGGGTTTCAAGGGGCGGCGAAAAGGGGATGATGGTTGTTTAAAGGGGAGGGAGGAGGTTGACGAACAAGGGAGGGGGGTTGTTTTCGGCGAACGGTGGTTGTTTTGGAGGGTAATTGTGGGGCATGTGTGGTGGTATAGCAGTTGTTGTGGCTGAGATTAGAGGAGGGAAAGGGAGGAGGTGGGCTTGCTAGTGCCCGAGGCATATTTGGGCACCGGCAGCGGCATGGGGAGGAGGGAGGGTGGCTCACGGGGAGGGGTGCCAGTGGGTGATTGGGTTTTTTTTTTTTTTAATAATTTTTTTAAAGTTTTTTGTAATTATTTTTTAAAGTTTATTTATTTTTTATTTAAATTAAATTATTAAATAATTAGATAATGGACCCCACTAACGGAAAACTTAACGGAACATGGACGGAGGTACCAAAACCTATATTTTGTGACTTTGATGGGTACCAAAATAAAATAAAGTTTTAAACGGGTACCAAAATTCAACAACCCCCATTTTTAAGGCACCAAAATTCAATTTTTCCTAATCCCAATTTTAGAATTAATCATAACTTTTTAAATTATATTTGCGACTTTTTGTATTTTCCGGTGATTTTTAATTTAGGAGATGGAATTCAATTTCCTTTGAGCTTAGTTAACTTCAAAGAACCATTAGCAGCACCTTTAGATATCGATTTTTTATTTTTTATTGGAAACTAATAATCTCACCTATACCTTTTTGCTCAAATTAATCCCACCTCTTTGAAATCCCAAAATAATCCCACTTTATGCCTCCATCCTTTTAAAACAGGCCTTTTGACCTTCAACTTGTTTAGCAGTTTTTTTTTTTCCTTTTTTAAATCTCTTAGCTTCTTCAACCTCAAGTCTCCCTTCTACAAGCTTCTTCCATGGCCACCACACCATACCAACTCCTTTCCATAGCCACCACCACACCAGCCCCTGACCACCTTGAAACACTCACCAACCTCAATCAAACAAAATGCTCACCACCACTTAGTCTTCGACCACCACCACAATCCTCTCTCTACTCCTCCTCCACCTCCACCCCACCACCTCCTCTGCAATCCTCGGTATGGACTCTAACCTAACCCAAAAATTCCAACTCGACCCTCACGCCTCCAACCGACACTCTACTTTTCCTCCCATTCCACCTCAAATTCACCCTCTCCACCACCACAACAACCACCCTCGACCACCACATCTCCTCCTTCCCATCTCTCCACCACCCATACCCTTAAAAACAACCACTCCTTTCCCGAAAATCGACCATCCATGAAACCCAAACCTAGAAAATTAAACTCAAACCCAAAAATCGATGGCGAAGGATCGGAGCCAGAAAATTAAACCCAAACCCAGAAAAATAAACCTAAATACCAAAAGTAAACCATGGCAGTTGCAAACTTGTGACTACTTATAAAATTTGTTTCCACTATCATGGCAGTTTCCACTTTTTTGGGTTACGATGGCAGTTAAATCGGAAAAGGGAGGTGTGATACCATGTTAAACTCAAGAATATTGTAGAGAAAATGGCTTAGCCTTTGCATTGATAATAATCACACATATATATACACAATACAATAGGAAACCTAACTTGCCTAAAACTCCTAATAAGATAAACTTAACATAAATACAATATTAACAAATATAACCAAACCGACTCTAATAAGGGAAAGGGGAGGGGGTAGTGATCATGTGGTGTCTAATGCAATGGTGGGAGGCAGGGAATGCGGTGGTGGGGAGCTGGGAAGGCGGTGGTGGGGAGCAGGAAAGGGAATTTTTTTTAATTTAAATTAAAATTAGACTAATTAGAAGGTGACATATGGCAAGTCACCTTCTAAAACAAGTTACCAATTTCACAAACCGGTAAAAGACTCATTTTAAGAAGATGAGGGTATAAGGTGAGATTGTTTTGGGATTTCGAAAGGTGGGATTGTTTGGGATTTCGAAAAGGCAAAGGTGAGATTATTAGTTTCCAATTTTCGTTTTTTATTTAAGATAGGATGAAGTATGACTTATGTAACCTCTTCAAATTATGAAGTAGGATGTAATTTGCCATAACTTTAAAGGTCATTATCATTAAAATCAAGGTTATTATGTTTAAATAAAAGTCATTGTGACATTATAAAAGCTATAAGAGGTTAATTTTTTTAATGAAAATTTTAATATAATGGTCAATATGAATAATAAAGATCACTATTCAACATAACGTCGTACTTTAGTCACACAAGTTTTAAGAAAAAGAACCAAGTTAAAAATAAGGTTACTCCCACTGTGTTTTAATAAGTGTTACACTTTGAATTTTTCCACTATTCACATAACGATTTTGACTTTATTAATTTACTAATATATTAGAAAAAAACAAATGTTATTGTATAATACATTGTTGGATTCGTTATAATGTATACTTTAATATTAAATAATATCACTTTTCCTACAATCAATTTTACTAACATATAATTAGATAAATGAATGATCAAACTTGTATCTCGACATACGTGTTTGGTCAAACATTATCAATTATTTAAACACGAAGGGAGTACTAAGTTAATAGTAGAGTCACTATGTTCAATGTAGCGTCATGTATATAAACCATAGGTCTACAAGAATATTATTGTGGACCAGTTCTACGCAAGATTTTCTGCTTCAAACTAAGGCTGTTTACTTCTTCATGTTTTGTGAGATGTTCTTATTCCCATAATTTTCTACTTCCTCAAGTATTTATTTTTTTCATTAACTCACCAAACAATCGCCCTAATTAAATGTTTTTATGTTAGACATATGAGATATTGGAATATATATGCGTAATATATTTTCCATAGATAAGATTTATGATTATGCTAGTATATTTTTTAGGAAGATTGTTTCCTATCTTATGAGATTAGGTTTTGTATAAATACTAAACCTATCGATGAATAATAACAAACCATTCTATTTTCTCTCCACCCTAATTGTCATGGTATCAAGAGTAGGTTAAATCTTGGGACCGTTCACAAAAATTTTCCCCCTGCCAGTGGGTTAGAAAGTTAAAATCACCGGCAGGATTCATAAATTTTACCAAAAAATTCCGATGTGCAAATTTTTTTTGTGTGAGTTGATTCAAGCATGATTTTGCTCCTTTTGGATATGAATTTGGTTTTGCTCTAAAGTAAAACCAATAAGAGATTTGAGTGTGGTTTACTCCAAACATAAAAAAACAAATAAAAGATTTAAGTGTGGTTTACTCTAAAAAAACCATTAAGAGATTTGAGTGTGGTTTACTCTAAAAGACCATTAAGAGATTTGAGTGTGGTTTATTCTGAAAAACAAATATTTGATTGGAGCTCGGTTTTGCTCTAGAAAAACTAAAAATTATTATATTTGCAGGTTCGAAAAGAGTGACGTTCTTGCTTGATCAATGATTGAAGGGTTCGAAAAGATGAATGTTCTCATCATTCAAAAAGAGAAATAAAATAAAATTTGAAGGCGACATCAATTGAGTTGTGCAACTTGATCGACTTCAACAAAATGAAGACTTTCCAATTGCAACGTTCGTGTTATTCTCATTACATGTGGGAGGGTGTTAGAGATCTGAGATATCGGAATATATGTGTGATATATTTTCCGTAGTTAGGATTAATGGTTATACTTGTAGAAAGATTGTTTCCTATCTTATGAGTTTAGATTTTGTATAAATACCCAACCTATTGATAAATAATAATCAAGTTATGCAAGCCATTCATTCTCTCTTTTACTCTAATTTGTCATTTTGTGAATATCAACTACCCGCATTTTAAAGGTTAATCAAACAAACACTTAATCATTACTACCTCTGTTAATTTTTATGTGCAATTTTGGGGTATTATTTGTGAGATATAAAATATTCCAAAGTTGCACATAAAAATTAACGGAGGTAGTACATTATGCCATCAACCGAACAATCAGCCTATTTAAAATTTTTTGATGAATATCTACTACTCAAATATTTTTATGGTTAATCAAACAAACATGCACGTAATAAAAAAATATATATTTTCAGAAGTACACCAATTTTTGTGCCATGTTAATTGTATCTTTGTATGTACAATACTATTTCTCATTAAAATCCAATCAAGCACGAGATCGTAAAAGTATTTGATTCTCCAATCCGCTTATAAATCCAAGTACATTAAAATATTAAGTACTCCGTCCAATGTAGTACTTCTTACGTCATTTTTTTGATTCTCCAATTTGTTTTTTCAGTAAGTACTTGTTACATTAAATACAAAGTTGTTAACTAAGCTCTCGTGTTCCTCGAGTCTGGATGAAGGATATGTAACCAAGTACAAGTATATAATAAGTGATGTCTATTTTCATAGTTTGACTGTTTGAGTACACCAAATAAAAAACTAAAGATTAAATGATGATCATTTTCGAGAGCCAAAGTTTGATTGCGAATGCACTTTGTGTTTTGTTGTGCATTGTGGTATTGAGATGGCTGTTGAAAGTAATAAACTCTGTTTGGTTTACACCCAAAAGTTTAGAGAAATCGCTTCGACAACAAGGTCTTGTTGGAAACTCGTACCGGTTTTTGATCTGAGACATGAAGGAAGCCTCCCAATTGCGTAGTGAAGCTATGGTGAAACCCATTCCTTTTACTCATGATTATTACCATCGTATTCAACCCTTACTCCATCGACTTCTTACCAAATCCGGTAATGTTTATTTTTTTTAACTTATTTATTTGGTGCACCTTAGCTTTTGAGTGAGTTTGTTCTATTATGTATGTTGTATTTGAGCTGTTTGAATTTGGAAAATTATATTCAATGTCTTGCATGTTATGATCCAAATATATATAGTTGAATGAAATTGGAACATGCACAAGAGACCTTAATCGATCAACAATGCATAAATGCAGGTTCAAATTGTTTTATTTGGATGGGGCCTGTGCCAACAATACTTGTTACACAGTCTGAGCAAATAAAGGATGGATTCAATAGGATGAACGAATTCCGAAAACCAAAATTAAATCCACTTATTCAAACATTTTCGACTGGACTTGTAAATTATGAAGGCCATCAATGGGCTAAACACAGGAAAATTCTCACCCCCGCATTTCATCTCGATAAGCTAAAGGTATTACTCCCTTTGTCCCAATATCAAGTGCTTATTAAAAAAAAAAAAAATCATGTTCAGTTATTCGAGTGAAAGATGCAAGAGGAACTTTACATTTTTTGAACCAGATTTGTATGATACATGTTCCTCCTAGTTCATGTATTAATGCTTTAGACTATGACTTTGGTAATATTTCTAGGGCACACAATGTAATTTTGGGCTATCCTATGGGAAGCCAAACAAACTTTGCACATTCTCTGATTATTAATTAATGCCCTCTTTCTTTTCAAATTAAAAAAAAAAAAGAAATATTCGAGTGAAAATTTGTAAGAGGGGAGGTTTTATTGTTTTTGAGGTGTCTATCTAAGATACTGAATTAGGTCTTTAGAGGAAAAAAAGGGATCGAGTTTAAATAAGTAATCACCAATATGAAAATAAAAGATGTTTTTTTTACCACTTTAGTTTAAGTTAATTCATCAAAATTTAGGCTAGTTTTTCCAAATCTAGTCATGTTCGTGACATGTATAAATTGCATACTTCGTATAATACATATGTAGGGTGATTATAAGTCTAAACTATACGGGATATATTGAAACTACTATACATATATAATATTTGAGCTTTGTTTTAATCCAATTTACTACACTCTACTCGTGCAGCTTATGCTCCCAGCTTTTGAAACCAGTATCATTGAAACATTAAACAACTGGGAGAAGACATTTTCTAAAACAGGTTCTTTGGAAATAGATGTTTGGCCACATTTTACGAAATTAACTGCAGACGCCATTTGTCGAGCTGCATTTGGCAGTAGCTTTGAGGACGGAAGAAGAATATTTGAGCTTCTCACGGAGCAGAAGGAAGCTACATTATTATTCGTCTAATAAAATATTCTTATATCCCAGGATGGAAGTAAGCTACATTTATTCTCAATTGTTATTTACCTTTCAAGGGTTATAACTTGTAACATTTTGACAAAATTAACCAACTTTTTATCAACGACATTAGAGACTATAAAATATGGTTAGATATTAATATTTGATCATATATATGCGTTCACTAGATATTTGCCAACAAAAGGTAAGAAGAGGATGGATGAGATGAATGCCGAAATAAAAACTCTATTGAAGAAGGTAATCAACACAAGAAAGAAAACAATGGAAGCCGGAGAACCGGCCAAAGATGACTTGTTGGGGATACTCTTGGATTCAAATTCTAGAGAGGCTAAACAATTGAGTGATGGTGAGAGTGAAATAAGTAGTAAGAAGCGACTTGATCTTGCAATGAGCTTCGAAGAGGTGATCGACGAGTGCAAGTTATTCTTCTTAGCTGGCCAAGAGACTACCTCAGTGTTGCTAGCATGGACTATTGCTTTGTTAGGAAAGCACCAAGAATGGCAAACTCGAGCTCGTGAAGAGGTTCTTGCTACGTTTGGCATGAACCACCCTGACTTTGATGGCTTAAATAGTCGTTTAAAGATAGTAAGATCTTTAATTTGTTCAATATACTTTGACACATTTAATTGTTCAAGTCTTAAATCTTATAGTATATTTTTCTTTATTTTTACCTACAATAAATTCTCTACCCATCCTCACAAAATTGATTGAAAAAGTATTAGTGAATGCTAAAACATAGATTACTTAATTTGTATGTGATTGCTCTTATTAGGTGACAATGATATTGTATGAGGTGCTAAGGTTGTATCCGTCTATAGTTGCTACTTCAAGAAAGGTGTACGATTGTGAGACAAGATTAGGTGATTTGGTTATACCACCCGGGGTGGCAGTTTCTTTTTCAATACTCCATGCTCATTTGGATCCCGAAGTTTGGGGTAAAGATGTCAAAGAATTCAAACCAGAAAGATTTTCAGAAGGGATTTCAAAGGCAACTAAGGGAATCAATTCGTACTTCCCTTTTGGTTGGGGACCTCGGATTTGTATTGGTCAAAGTTTTGCACTGATTGAGGCTAAAATGGCATTGTCTATGATTTTGCAACGCTTCTCTTTTGAAATCTCACCATCATACACCCATGCTCCTACAACTTTTATAGCCCTTCAACCCCAACATGGTGTCCCCATTATTTTACATAAACTTTGAAATCTCTATAAATATCGTATAATGATTATTTTGGAAGGAAAAAGTATTATTTTTGTAAGAAAGGAATGAAAATATTATACTTTGTATTACGTATATAAGTATATTAAATTTTTTCTAAAAAGATTTTTTGACAAAAAGCCAAAAAGCAAAAAAATAAAATAAAAATAAAAAGTTTTGGCGGGAAATTTTTTAACCAAAAGTCGACATGTGTCATCTTTGGTTTCGCCTTTAGTATATAGTTATAGATAGATATATAGATTGTATCCTCTTATTATGAGAATCTATCTATCTATCTATCTATCTATCTAAAACATGGTACACTAGCTCCATGGCTGATACTATACTTGTCCCTGTTTTAGTTTTGTTAATTTGTGGTTAAATTTTAACATATTTATAAATAAGTAAATTCATTATTACTCATTAAATCATTTTATTTAAATTTTTTGTGAAAATATATACGAGTATCAAGATTTGTAAGCCGTGCATCACACATGTGCTATACTAGTTGATATACTAAGATTGCATACAAAGTGATAATAACGAACAAATGCAATTATTAGGTCATGTCATACATACTATAACAAATCACCAAATCACAAATATTTCCTCAATTAATCAATTTGGCTTTTGTCATGGGAGGTGACAAAGTTTTACGCTGAGTGTACTGGCCTACCATAACCCCCTCCTTCATCCAAAACCCACTAACCGAGTTAATCACCAATATTCCCTAACAGTATAAAATTGTTATTTGTTAGCAATTGTGTTTAAAACCATGACTCAAATTCATTAGAATTAATCTTTAACCACCACCCAAAATTAAAGACACAATTTATGATAATAAAGTTAAAAAAAAAAGAGTTGCTTGTGTATCATTAATTCTAAAACTTTGATTGCCAACTTATATGTGTATATTATATTTTAACAACAATATAATTCCACAATTATTTTCATTTCTTTCATTTATTCATTTATAATTCATAATATAGTTTTTTTTTTCTTTGAGGGAATAATTCATAATATAAGTTATACGTACTTAAAATATGTAACCCATAACCTAAAAATGCATAGCAATTTTGAAGTTTTTTATAAACCACAAAATATATATACTTTATTAATGAATTTTGTATGACAATGAAGAATAAAATTCTTTTAACAACTAAAATAAACTTATATAAATTTTAGGTTAAATGCATATTAGTTAATGAATTTTGATGTTCAACAATATTTGCAAAAATAATCAAATGATGTATATTTTTTGAAATAAAATAATTACCTAGGGCGCTGTCTAGACCTGGCAAATGGGTCATTCGGGTCGGGTATGGGTCGGGTCATTTCGGGTCGGGTCAAGTTCGGGTCAAAAGGTTATCGGGTCATTTCGAGTTTCGGGTTGATTTCAGGTCGACTGATAATCGGGTCGGGTATCGGGTCAACACTTCGGGTCGAGTTCGGGTCGGGTCAATTTTCGGGTTAACTTCGGGTCGGGTCAGGTCAACTTCGAGTCGAGTCATATTCGGGTGATTCATTGGGTTAAATTCAACTATTTATATATACAAGTTTAGAGGGACTATCCGTTCTCGACCTTCCCAAATTTAGCTGAAGACATTTTATGCAATTTTTTTAAAAAATTAACTTACACCTTTTTTTTAAAACAATACAACACTAATAAAAAATCTTCCTCCCTAGCTTCCGTTCTTCCAATACTCCTACCAAATATAAAATTTATCATGAATTAGCACGACTACATTTTAGCACTAGTAGAAAAACGTACATTTGCGTCGCCATATTTGCGTCACTCATTAGAAAGAACGAAGCAAATGTTTAATTTTACCATCCTGAAAAGTTATTTGTGTCGCATATTTATCAAGAAGCGACGCAAAAGTCAGTTGTATTGCAGATTTTTAATATTTGCGTCGCTCTTATTTATTGAAGCGATGCATATAATAATCTTATTTGCGTCACTCATTTATTGACAAGTGACGCAAATGAGTGAGTGAATAAATTGCGTCACTCTTTTAATAAATGAGCGACGCATATGAAAAATGTACAACATTATGTTTTATGTTATTTGCGTCGCATTTTAATAATAAGGTGACGCAAATCTAGCTTTTGCATTTAGGTTATTTCAGAATTTCAACCTTAAGCTTTTGCACGCCTACCTTTCACTAAACAAAGAGAAAAAAAACAAATTGCTACTCCAGTGAATTTCTACAGCCAAAACACCCACAAATTCGACCCTTAAATCCAACAAATTCGGCCAAAGAAACACCGATTCCTCAGCAAATTCAACATCCAAAATCGCAGTCAAGTTGAAGACCTATAATCGGCAGCAAATTGAGCAATTTCGAGCAAAAATTTGGACCAAAAACCCTAAGAAATCCGAACCCATAAATCCCAGAAAAATTAAGCATTTCCGACCAAAATTCCCCCATTTCGTGCAAAAAAATCTACTCAAAACCATAGGAATTCGAACCCTAGAAACCCCAAAAAATTCAATTAAAAATCCTAGCCTCATATTCGAGTAATGACTGAAATTTTCGACTGGAAAATCGATTAATTTCGCCCCCAAAAAACCTGAGGAAGTTCTAGCAAATTACAGCAACAATAATTGAAGTTTGATTAGTGTAGCAGTTCGACCAGTGTTCGCCCCCCTCATATTACTGCATTTAGGCTCGACATTGTTGAATTTGTGAAGTTTATTTCACCTAAGGTAAGATTGCTTGTATTTAGTGAAGTTGTCTTTTTTTTTCGTCCAATTCGTAAGTTCTGTTCTAGGGTTTTTTTTTTTTTTTTATTTTTGATTTGTTTTTCTGTAATGCGAAAAAATTTCATGAAATTGAAGTCATAATTGCAATAGAACTCAGAATACTTTTGTTTGTAATGGGATTATTAGAATGCGTCTATAAATATGGGTTTGAGGTTGCTGAGAATGGCTCATTCATTTAGTTTATTTTTTGAGGGAATGGCTCATTCATTTAGTTTAAAATGCAATTTATAATTTCTGAAAATGGTTTGCAGTTTTGTTCTCTGAAAATGTGTTGATTGATTTTTGTTAATTTTTGAAAATTGGTTGTATTACTAGGAATTCATACCAATACAATTTTAATCTAGTTAATTTATTTGCTGCAAATTCTTTATTTAATTGAAATTTTGTAAGAATTGGGAATTTGGCTTGGTAAATCAGGGGTAATTAACTAATTAGATTTAATAATTTCTGTTCATAGGATATCAATTTTTTTTTAATTTAAAAATTACATTTTCAATGCTGAATACTATTTTCAGGTTTTAAAACTGAATTTATGCTACTATGATGAGGAAATATTCAAGCTTTATTGTTTTTGGATGATTATATGATTCTTATGATTGATATATGCTGCAATTTAACGAAGATATGGTTGGCTTGTAAATTATAATTGGGTGATGATGAAACTAATGGTGAATTCGTTGTTTTAAGCACGAATTATACTCCCTTCGTTCTCAAATTGTTGTTCCGGATTTTAAGAGTGGAAGTTGGAGCGTAATTTAAACTAGTAATGTTACTAATGTATCATCAAAGTGTCTTCTTGAGTTCATAGGTTGAGCAATGATGAGCTTGGTTTGTGAAAGTAAAAGGTCAAAAATGTTGCTTAGATTATAGTTTTTGGATTGACTTGTTTCTTGAGACAGACATATACTTTGTTATGATCGAAGGATTTAGGGTTTGATTGATTGATTGTTTGATGATCGAAGGATTTGTTTAGTTTTGTAGATAAAAAGATAACATGGACTATTGAAGTGTATGTAAATCCAAGTGGCCTTACTCATCTTGATTTAAAGTATATGACATAAGTAGTTGAAGGCTCGATTTGTTTGATATGATTCCACGAGGTAACAAATTGAAACGATATAGTAGATATAGTAATTTTACACTGACTGTCTACTCTAGCCCTAGGAAGTTTATTTCAAATATTGCTCTTTTTCCCGTCAATTAATTTCAAGGTAGGTAATGGGGATCCTCTATCTACTAAAAAGGATTCTTAGGCAGGATAGAACCCTGCAGTACCCTTTATCTACTGATGTTCCACAGCTCACTTCTATCTCATCCTGTTGGTGGGCATTTGGGTTAATTCTTCTTGAAATTTTACCTTCAAGAGCTTAGGTAGGAGTTGTAGAAGCGTACTACAGTAGCTCGTTGTGTATCCTTGTGTTTATTCATTTGTCGTCCTCCCAGATTAGGAGACTCTGATTGTCCGGCTCTTTGAAGATCTTTACTTGTCAATGTCTCCTTATTCGCTAGTTCTTGCATCGTGATATGGAAGCTTATCTTTGGCACAGGTTTTTAATATCCTGGATTTAGTCGGTTAAGATCTTTATGAGAGTTGGGAAACATAAGGCTGCAAATTTTGTGGTAAACTATGTTGTCTGTGATTTTTTTGGTTAGAGTGAATTATAACTTTATAAGATTTCTCATAATTACTATTTTTTCTACTCTCCTTATGGCATGAAACGGTGCATATCATTTCTCTTTATGACAATGATTAATGGCTCCTAAAGATCTCACTTACCTCCGTTTGAACGAATTGATGTAGTGTTCTTGGGGTTGAATTGCAGACCTCCGTTTGTTCAAGTTCGAATCACAAACTCCCGCTATAAATATATTACATGTAGTGTCCTCAACAATTGGGTGGACGTGAGTGTGGCTACTACGTCATGCGTTATATGTACGAAATACTTGAACATCACCATAGCATTGAGGATCTTATTCAGGTATGAGTTGTCAAATATTTCATTTTTGTTTGATAAATACAATTTGATGTTAGCTACAATCTTGAATTAAAACTTTCCTCTTGTATATTTGTTGTGTTGAAGTAAAACTTTCCTCTTGTACATCGAGGAGGAGATAAATAAGATTCGAGATATTTGGGCAAAGTATTTTATATGTAATGTTGAACTTTAGATTTACACTTAGCGCATGTTGGACTCTTGTTTTGGATTTTAGGCTTGACATGAATGATTTTGGTTAATTGGTGTTGGGATGATGAGTATAATGTCTATGATATTGAGATGTAAATTATTGAACAGGTTGTTAATATAATGCCGTCATTCCCATTTTTATGGGTAGGCAAAAATACAAAGGAGACTGCCGAAATTTACATTTGCATTATTCAATAATATTGCATTTTAATTTCAATTATATTAGCGTTAGCATATTACTTTATACCACTAGCAAGGAAAACAGGTACTACAAACATATACAAGGCAATTATTATAATTAAAAAAAAAAATTAACCTTATTTGCGTCACCCATTAAACAAACAAGTGACGCAAATAAAGCAATTTTGTATTGTCTAGTCAGTGGCGGACCTACCCTTGGTCCAGGTAGGTCACGTGACCTAGCAAAAAAAAAAAATTTAAAAAAACAAAAAACACGGACAGTACTGGAAGGGGAAAAGAAACAAAACAGAGACCAAATTCAAAATTCACGCACTTTCATTCTCTCAAATCTCAATCTCTCTCTTCGCTCTTCGCCGCCGCATTGCCACTCGCCGGAGTCGCCGCCGCACCGCCTCGCCGGCTGCTCCATCCGCATACATACACACTCGGCGCTCTTCGACTCTTCTTGCTGCCATGTGTAGACACCCATTTGTGTCTCCCCAAAACCAAACCCAGTGATGTGTACCTTTCGCGTCGAATCATAATCGAATGAAATGAAAGTGTGGAAAGTCTAGTGTTGCAGAAAGTTTTAATTTCTTTTCTCTTCTCTCTGTTTTTGAAAACTTATTTTAAGAAAACAGTCAATCCAGTTTGGTTGGTCCATGATATGGGTCCAATAGTAGTGTAGTTTGATGGGGCTTGCAAAGACCTTTTCCAACGATATATTATAAGCCCAATTCCGATAAATATTGAGGAGGTTATGGCCAATTTACCAAACTGGGCCCGGTTTGAGCTTTATATGCGGCCCAATGATCTAGGGGAGGGCTTAATATGATTTATCATTCCTAATGCAATTAGGAATGGTTTTAGTCTTCTAGAATCTTCTAGAAAGTTCTTTTCATTCCTAATTCAATTAGCATTGATAAATTGACTTTTGTTGACTTTTCAGAGTTTTAATCAAAATCAAATAGCATTTTCGAGGAAATTATATGATTTTATCCTCCAGTACGGCAAACTTATCTGATTTTCGAAAACGCGTTAAAATTAAGATTGGCGCCTAACCCCAAGCCTTGGCGTCTGGAACCAGGCCTGGCGCTAGCCATTGGCGCTTGGCGCTAGTGTTAGTGCAGTGCCTGGCGCCAGCTAGCAGGGTTGGCGCCAGCTCTGTTTTTTGTGCGTCGGACTCTGTTTTGTTTAACTTATCTTTTTGGCTGATATTCTCTATAAATATCGTATTAAAAACTCCGTTTTCATTCACCTAAAATCAATTTTCACCTACAACCAATTCTCTACATTCATTTATCATCAATTCTCATCTACATTCATCTACAATCAGTTTTAATTAGCATTCATCAATTCAATTCTTTCTTTCTTTCTCTAAACTTTGTTTTACATACAAAATTCCGCATTCACAAGATTTAGAAACACCTAGCCATATTCGAAGTTGCCTTCGCCCTAGACGTGAAAGGTTTAATTTCTGAAGGTTTGGTCCCAAATCTCTATTTCAATTATTTAATTTGATTGTTGTTTATTATTTTCCTTGAAGTTACTAACGTGTGTATTTTGTTATTAGAAAGAGGTACGAGGCATCAAAGTAGGTGCTTTAATGGTTTTTATTGATGTTATGATGTAGATATCATGTTTATATTGTTATTATGATATTCCTAGTATCATGTCTAGGGTAACTTTAATATTAAATATGATTATTATGATGCTTCCTATGTTCTTCCTAATATTTATGGTTGTTAGTATCATGTTAGGGTTAAAGCTTTGATTTTTATTGCTTAGTGACATGCTAGGGTTTGTTATTAATCTTGTTAGTATCATGCCTAGGATCTTGCTGCTATTATTATGTTTTAACATTCACATGAACATGATTATGATTATAATTGTTATAATTTATGATGATTATATTATTATTATTATTTTGATGATGATTATTTTATTTATGATTATTATTGTTATGATTATAATATTATTTTTCATGATATTATAATTATGTTGCTTGATTATATTTATTTTTATTGCTTAATCACACCTTTATGCATGTTTAAAGGGAATTGGTACTTGTAATCACGCTTAATAAGATATTTAATAATCTTGTTTAGGGTTAATTTGATTATAATTCAAGTGATCGCCAATAATAGTTTTATTTGTGCATTAAATTCAACCAACATAGATTAAACAGGTTTAGGGTTAATCCTATTGATTGCATGTTAATCAGAAAGCGCACATGAATACGATCAGAATAAAGTAGAGGCCTATTATTAGGGCAGGTTTAATCTCTTTTAGGTTGGATTTGTACCTTCATCCCCGAACCCTTATTTGATTCATGACCTTATGGAGTTGACGATCTCTTGGATCGTTAAGGGGTGTAACCTTCACCTCATGAACGGTTTACAAGTTCCTAAAACTTGTTGGCGACTCTTTTGCTTTATCTTCTTCCCTTTTGGACGCCACCGTACTTTAGTGTATGATCACAGTGGGGTTCAAGCTAGTGGGATTTAAAGGCTTAAAATTATTACCTACACCAGGTAAGTTTGTTTTTCAGTTTTTAAATTTGTAAATTATACCCAAATTGTTGAATTGTTGGGTTGAGTACTTGAATTTGTGATTAATTGAGTTGATTATGTAATTTAATCTAGTAAATTAGTGTGTGTTCTATTGTTTTTTGAAATTGTTGATAATTTATCAATTTAGGGAGTTAGGGTTTCTGATTTTTTAGGAGTTGAATTGCTGCTTTTTTTTTTTTTTTTTTTTTTTTATTTTAGGAATTGAAATTGTTTCCTATAAATTGATAATTTGATATTATAAATTGTTTCCTGTAAATTGATATTATAAAGTGATAGTAAAATTGATTAATTGATGATTTCATATTACAAATGTATATTGAAGCATTTGTGGTTTTCTTAATCTAATTGTTAATATAACTTAATTTTCAGAATGAAAAGGAAAAAAATGTGTGATATCACAAGTTTCTGTGGTCCGAAAAATGCATTATGTTTTCTTAATCTAATTGTTAATCTAACTTAATATTAGCTTTTTTTTAATATTCTTGCATTAATTATTGATTAGTAGTCGGTGGTGACCTAGCACCAGAAAAATCCTGGATCCGCCACTGTGTCTAGTCAGTCATTTGCGTCACTCCTATATAAACAAGTGACGCAAAGAACAAACAAGAAGTTTATCAGAAGAGTTATTTGCGTCGCTCCTTACTAAAAGAGCGACGCAAATAAGAGTTATTTGCGTCACTCCTTTATAAAGCAGCGACGCAAATTACTCTTATTTGCGTCGCACCTAGGAGCGACGCAAATGACTTTTAAATCATTTCCGTCGCGAGCAGTTGCGTCGCTCATAGAAGCGACGCAAATACACTATAAATGAGAGACGCAAATGAGCCTTTTTCTACTAGTGTAGTATTCTGGAATTTTAAAACAATGCAGCACTAATAAAAAATCTTCCTCCTTAGCTTCCGGTCTTCCAATACTCCTATCAAATATAAAATTTATCATGAATTAGCACGACTACATTTTAGTATTTTGGAATTTTAAATCATTATGTAACAATTAAAGATTCAATAGATCATCCATATGCATATATAAAACATTAATTCTGCAAAATTAAAATTATAATAATGAATTAGTAACACCCACAATGTGTTTGATAAAAAAAAAAAAACCCCACTATATGTTATTCGAATTATATAATAGAAATATAGTTTGCTAACTTTGAGTAATGCAAATTGTGATTAATTTCATAGATTTTATTATTCACATAGTAACAGCCACAGTGTGTATGTCATTTAAATCTAATATATATATATGAAGGGGAGTTTTTTCCCGAGTTTTTAGAGAGCCATGTAGGATTTAATTTTCTCAGCGCGCCATGTAGGATTATAAATCTTAGTAGTACCAATTAAATAAGAGATTATTAATTTCTTTTAGAATTAAATAATTTAAATGTCATGTAAGCAAAATTGGCGAATGAGATTTTTAAGTTTAAATTAATTAAATATTAAATATTATCTTTTAATATTAGGAATTTTATCTAAATATATAACAAATTTTAGGCTCATAAATACAAAAAAAACATTATTTAAAAAATTCAAACAAACCGTGCATCGCACGGGCTTCATCTAGTTTTATACGTAGTACTCCGTAATAGAAATATAGAGGCTTTGCGTAATGTAATTAATGTTATGATATAAACCCAATTTCATTGATTCCAAAAAAAAAAAAAAAAAAAAAAAAAAAATTTGCCAAGGATTACAATAAAAAAAAAAAAAAACGATTACCTTTGTAAAGATAATGGTACTTCCAAAATTAAAAAAACAATCTATCATAATGAATTTGTAGTCCTTGTTGAGCTTCAATATATTAGAAGTGATGATGTCAACTGAGATCAAACAAAAAATTATACCTGTACCTGCAAATTCAACCAATATTAATATATTATTGTATATATAAGCAATTTCATGATCTATATAACCAAATTAACCTTAAAAAAATAGATGACTACTTAAAACAAAGAGGTGATTGCTTAAACGAACATATAATTATTTGACCAAAGACATGCAAAACAAATGACACTAAAAATCAGGTTATTCTTAATTTCTTATTATTATTTGCAGGATCTATCATTGTTATTATTTTTTATAAATCAACGTGGTAGAAACTGGGTATGAGGATGATAACCTTTTTTTTTTTGGGGATAGAATTTAATGGTGGCAATATAGGATAAACAAAAAGTTAACTGCCAATTAGGTGATATACTATATACGTGCTTAGTTTGAGGGTTGGGGAGGTAATTGTTTTTTTTTTTTTTTGAAAGTACAGTTAACCAATTTAAATGTGGTTTAAATTTATGAGCAGTTATCTTATGCACGGACAATTTTTTTTTTTTTTTTTTTTTTTTTTTTTTTTTTTTTTTTTAATTTTTAATAATGGTTTATGTTTATGGGTAATTATGATAGGATAATTTTTTAAATTGTTGGTTAAAAATGTAATTTTTTAAATATGAGAAGGGTATTTTAGGAAAGACAAAATTTATCAACCAAGAAGTGCTTTCTCTTTATATATTAGTATAGATTTATTTATTTATTTATTGACGAAAAAGTCACTATATTTATTAAGGCTATTTTTTTCGTGGAACATAGTAATTGTTTGACTTATATTAAGCTCTTTTTTTTTGTTTTTTTTTTTGTGTGTGTGTGTATGTGTTTAGATTGAGAATCACTTTCAGGATCTCCTGAAACTAAGAGGGATGTTCTAACTAATTGAGTTATACCTCCTTCTCTTATTGATCTTAGTTTTAATACGTACTCTTATTATCATTGTCATTGTTGTAATAATTTCTTTGAATTATTCTTATACTCTCCCCGTCCCAAATTACTCTTAACGATTTGACATTTTGCACTATTTACACATCTCACTTTGACCGTCTTTTTAGCTATTATATGAAAGTTAATGTAGTCATGTAAGATGTTGTTGGGTCTATTTTAATGTATAATTTCCTAATATAAACTTTTTATAACTTATACAATTATTTACTAAAAGAAGTTAAAGGTCGGGTCATTTTCGGGTTGGGTCAACTTCGGGTCGGGTCGTTTCAGGTCTCGGGTCAACTTCGGGTCGGGTCGTTTCGGGTTGGGTCATTTGGGGTTTTGGGTCAAGGTCGGGTCAGTTCCACTTCGGGTCGAGTATGGGTCGGGTCGGGTTAATTCGGGTTTTGGGTCAATTTCGGGTCACTGATTTCGGGTCATGGGTCGGGTCATCAGGTCTGGGTCAAGATTGCCAGGTCTAGCGATGCCTATTTGCCCGCCCCAAAAACTTGTTTTGTGACAAATGACAATACATTGACACAATCTTATGTGGCATGTTGATGTGCTGGATAAACATGATGACGTACATTTTTCAATCGGGTTGATGAAGAAATGTTGGAATGGCATGGAGTTATTACAAATCAGCTTAGTGCTAATTTACTCAAAAAGGGAAAATTTTTTGACCAGTATGATTCTCTTAGGTTAGAGGGAGATGGTGAAAGAAAATGGAGTGAAATTGAATGAGAGAGGAGCTAGATATCAATTGAAGTAAAGCAGGGAGGGAACAAAAATGTGGATGGCTAGACAATGTTTTTGCATTTGTGGGTAGTTCTTCATAATATTTTTTTGGGAGTTGTTCACAAAACAGGTTTGTTATAAGATATGTAGTTTTGGATAAATTGAATGAAAGAGGAAATTGACTAGAGGGCAAAGGGTTTATGTGGGTAAGATATAAACTAATGATGTGACATTATGTGATAGGTATTTGCTTAATTTGGGGCCCAAAATAATATATTTAAACATTTCGTTCAAATTTCAAATGAATTTTTGAAATCTAATTTGAAATTAGATTTGTACAATCAATGCACAACCAATGCACCCATATTCCCAACCACCCTATTCTCCCTCCTCTCATTTTATTGGTATTTTTTTTTTTAAAATGGAAACTAATAATCTCACATTTGGGTTTTCTGTTCAAAACAATCCCACCTTTTCGAAATTCCAAAACAATCCCACCTTTAACCCTCATCTGCTCAAAATGATCCCTTTTACACCTGTAATATGTTAAATAGGTTTTTTTTTTTTTTTTTTTTTAAAAAAAAAAAAAATTCTTAAATCTCTCCTCCCTAACCTTTTCAATGACAACTCCACCATTATCACCACCGCACCACACCACCCAACCTCGTCGCTTTGTCTAGCAAACACCCCACCACTGCCAGTGGCGGACCTACCCTTGGTCCAGGTAGGTCACGTGACCTAGCAAAAAAAAAATTAAAAAAACAAAAAACACGGACAGTACTGGAAGGGGAAAAGAAACAAAACAGAGACCAAATTCAAAATTCACGCACTTTCATTCTCTCAAATCTCAATCTCTCTCTTCGCTCTTCGCCGCCGCACCGCCACTCGCCGGAGTCGCCGCCACACCGCCTCGCTTGCTGCTCCATCCGCATACACACACACTTGGCGCTCTTCGACTCTTCTTGCTACCAGGTAATTTTGTTTTTAAGTTTTTAAATTTGTAAATTATACCCAAATTGTTGAATTGTTGGGTTGAGTACTTGAATTTGTGATTAATTGAGTTGATTATGTAATTTAATCTAGTCAATTAGTGTGTGTTCTATTGTTTTTTGAAATTGTTGATAATTTATCAATTTAGGGAGTTAGGGTTTCTGATTTTTTAGGAATTGAATTGATGCTTTTTTTTTTAATTGTTTCCTGTAAATTGATAATTTGATATTATAAATTGTTTCCTGTAAATTGATATTATAAAGTGACAGTAAAATTGATTAATTGATGATTTCATAATAGAACTTAGGGTTTCTGTTTTTTTTTTTTTTTTTTTTTTTTTTGGAATTGATTAGTTTGGATAATTGCATATGTGGATTGTAAATTGAAGCATTTGTGGTTTTCTTAAGCTAATTGTTAATATAACTTAATTTTCAGAATGAAAAGGAAAAAAATGTGTGATATCACAAGTTTCTTTGGTCCGAAAAATGCATTATGTTTTCTTAATCTAATTGTTAATATAACTTAATATTAGCTTTTTTTTTAATATTCTTGCATTAATTATTGATTTGTAGTCGGTGGTGGCCTAGCACCTGAAAAATCCTGGATCCACCACTGACCACTGCACTGCACAACCTAACTTTGCCGCCTGGTCAAGCAGACCCCCCCACCACCTTACCCCCGAAACAAAATACCCCACAGGCCCACACCCTTGCCTCTAAACGGCTAAACAGCCATAACCACCCATCTAAAAATTTCACAGCCGTCAAACTAAAAGTATCCATTCAAATCAACAAAATTATAAGCTTCCAACGAAATTACCACTAGGAATATGACACTTCCCATCATTCATCAAAATTCAATGCTTGATTTCTAAATTCACTCCATTTCTAAACTTAATCAGTCCAACATCCACAAAATTCAATGCTTATTGTCAAATTTGAGGTTCAACACAAAGCAAATTAGGAAATAATTGATCAAATTAACAGTGAACATGAAATCCTAGAAAATAGGAGAAAGAAAGACAGAAAGTGACCATCAAGTCAATAAACCTATACTAAAGGCGAAATCAGGAATGACACTTGTCATTAAAGTTAAAAATTCCCCCCCCTCTTTTTTTCTTTCTTTTTTAGTTTTTTGCCATATTTTAATGACATCCATTTTATAACTTAAGATAATAGTTATTTCCATTTTGACAATATATTTCATTCAATTATAATCAATTAAATTTTTTACATATACTAGGTTAGATCCCGTGCCACGCACGGTAATTTTCAATAATTTTAATCATAAATTATTCAAACAAATAACAAAACTATCATATGTTGATTTGATATTTGCATTTCATTGTTTAAGCATGGAACTTCTATTACACAATAAAAAAAAATATATAATCTTGTTGTAATACATAGTACCAAATAAAGTATGTATTTTCTATTAAAATAAATATAGTCCATGTCACAAATTATGTTAAGAATATTATTTTTTATTTTTCTGTAAGTTTATAATTGATAATAAGATTTTATTTTAAAGATACATCAAATCTTTTTAATGTACATAATTATTACTTTATATATATAAGAGATTTGTTTCTTAAATAGATTTTTTTTCAAAAAAAAAAAACAAAAAAATTGAGGACACACCAGGAGATGACACGTGTCATTGCTGGTGTGTCTTTTAGTATATAGTTATTGATTCTATATACTAGGAAACTTTAAGTTACAAACATACTAACATAGATTGTATTGGAATATATTACTTTCCAAGATTATTATAATATTATCAATATCATTTTTTTTTCTTCAACTTTTATCATATAATTTATTTGAATTAAAAAAGAAAAATTATTTTAGTAACATACTTTGTATTAATCTTAAAATTATACATAACGTTCATAAGAACAAAATAATTTTGTTATAGTGTGCTTTATACATAACATATATTGGAACATTAAACCTAATTATTCTAAATATTTATGTGATTATTTAAAAAATAAAAACCCCTACTACTTACTAAAAACATATTTACAAAGTTGATTATTGAATACTAATTATCCTAAAGTAATCAATAAACATATACTAAAGGCAAAACCAGGAATGACATTTGTCATTTCTTAGTTAAAAATTTTCTCGGCTTTTTTTTCTTTCCTTTTTAGTTTTTTGCCATATTTTAATGACATCCATTTTAGAACCTAAGATTAGAGCTGCTAAAAGCTGACCCGACCCGAAATATCGACCCTAACTCGACATATTAACCGACTCGTCTGAACCCGAAAAAAATGGTGACCTGAACCCGACCTAACCCGACCTGAAACCAACCCTTGACCCGGGTATTTGAGACCTGAACCCAAACATTAACCGACCTAGAGACAACCCGACTCGAATGTAACCCGTGAATTATAAACCTGAACTGAACCAAAATTAACCCAAACCCGTTTTAACCCATCAAAACCCGAATTCAACCCGACATGTTCCTAACCCGACCCGAATTCAATCCGACCTGTTCCTAACCTGACCCGAATTTAACCCGACCTGCTACAAACCCGACTCGAATTTCAACTCGACCTGTTACAAACCCGATCCGAATCAACCCGACTTATTATTGACCCGACCCAAATTCAACCCGACTTGTTATTGAATCAATATGTATAGGTCGTTATCTCATGTTGGTATTGGAACGGAAATTGAATCCTAACTTTATTTCTTCAACATTTCACTTTGAATTTTAAGAGGTTAGTTTCACAACATGTTTTTAGGGACGAATTTCAGGGACGAAACATGTTTTCAGCAAATTATTGACTTGAACGGAACCCGACTCGAACCCGAGAATAACCCGACTTGAAAATGACTCGACTTGATTATGACCCTCAAATTATTACCGAACCCGAGTTGAACCCGAGAATGACTCGACCTGATTATAACCCGTAAATAAATGACTTGAATCGAACCCGACTCTAACCGGAGAACGACTGTCTCGTTTAAACCCGTAAAGACCTGAATTTAACCCGATCTATTTTTCACCCGACCCGAATGTAACCCAACCTTTTACTAATCTGACCTTTTACTAACTCGACCCAAACCCGATAAGATGTATGACTCGACGTGACTCGACTCAAGCATGACCCAACCCAAACCCGACCAGCATATGTTATGACATTAACCCGTATTGACCCGACCCGAGATGATCCGACTCACACTAACTCGACTCAAACCCAACCTGTTTACCCGAATTGACATCTTTACCTAAGATAATAGTTATTTCCATTTTGACAATATATTTAATTCGATTATAATTAATTAAATTTTTTACAAATATTCTATATACCAGGAAACTTTAAATTACAAACATACTAACATAGATTGTATTGGAATATATTATTTTTCAAGATTATTATAATATTATCAATATCATTTTTTTTCTTCAACTTTTATCATATGATAATAAAATTTATTTTAATTAAAAAAGAAAAATTATTTTGGTAGCTGTAGGGAATATTTCAAGCGTTAATCCCTAGCTTGAACCCCACTCTGATCATACGCTAAAGTACGGTGGCGTCCAAAGGGAAAGAAGATAGAGCAAAAGAGTCGTCAACAAGTTTTTTTAGGAACTTGTAAACCGTTCACAGGGTGAAGGTTACACCCCTTAACGATCCTAGAGATCGTCAACTCCATAAGGGCTTGAACCAAATAGGGTTCGGGGATGAAGGTACAAATCCAACCTAAAAGAGATTGAACCTGCCCTAATAATAGGCCTCTACTTTATTCTGATCGTATTCATGTGCGCTTTCTGATTAACATGCAATCAATAGGATTAACCCTAAACCTGTGTATCTATGTTGGTTGAATTTAATGCACAAATAAAACTATTATTGGCGACCACTTGAATTATAATCATATTAACCCTAAATAAGATTATTAATTATCTTATTAAGCGTGATTACAAGTACAAAATCCCTTTAAACATGCATAAAAAGGCGTGATCAAGCAATAACAATAAATATAAAACAACATAATAATAATAAATTATAATCAAAATAATCATAATAATAATCAAAATAATAATCATCATAATAATAATTATAATAATCATAATCATAATAATCATGTTAAAGCATAATAATAGCAAGACCCTAGGCATGATACTAACATGATTAATAACAAACCCTAGCATGTCACTAAACAATAAAGTTCAAATATATAGCCCTAACATGATACTAACAATCATAAATATTAGGAAGAAAATAAAAGGCATCATAACAATCATATTTGGTATTAAAGTTACCCTAGACATGATACTAGGAATATCATAATAACAATCTAAGCATGATTTCTACATCATAACATCAATAAAAACCATTAAAGAACTTACTTTGATGCTTTGATGCTTCGTATCTCTTTCTAATGACAAAATACACGCGTTAGTAACTTCAAGGAAAATAATAAACAAACAATTAAATTAAATAATTAAAATAGAGATTTGGGACCAAACCCTCAGAAATTAAACCTTTCACGTCTAGGGCGAAGGTGTAACACCCTAGAAATTCCTTTATTTTAAAATACCTGTTTTGCCTTGTATAAAACTTTAAATAGGAATATCTAAGACATTACCGCCACCGTGAAAACGGTTAAGGCAAATATCAATGATACACAGTAGAAGACTAATTTTAAAAACCTTTCCAAAACGAACCAACTTGAAAAGCTAACCAAACGAAAGTAAAGTTAAAACCAAAATGAGCGAAGTAAAATGAAAATCAACCTACAACTTGGAACCATTAAAGGCCCTTATTAAAAAACCAAACCAAACCCAAACCTGATATTAGCTCCACATATAAATATTAGCATAAATAATTAAAGCAGAAACACATTGTAACTAATATAAACTAGCATGATTCGCTCTTCACTCGTGCCCCATCATGAATATGCCTCAATACCTAAAAAGTTTATCTCTACTTGTCTCCACTACTCTCCATTAAAAATGGGTCATCATAGGGCCAAGATAAAGACATGCCCAAAACACACAAATACACACAATCAGCAAAGCTGAGTACATAAGCGTAATTAAACACACTACCATGCTTTCACTTATCAACACACACTTACCTCATTGCACCTGTTCACAAGCACACACACCAATCAACAAGGCACAATGACTAGACACTAATTGATTCATTTTGCATTGATTACGCATCGAACGGGTTTCCACCAATTAACCTCCCCCAAATAATTTTGAGGTTAACTGGCACGGGAGCTAACCGTGCCAGCGACAAACCACACAAAGGTGGCGGAATTCCTGCGCATAATAAATAATAAAAAGGAATATACAGCGTCCTGTACTCCATTGGAAGTTATGGTTAAATATAAAACCACATAACCCCCCCATTGTTCATACTCAAGGTATATACGTTCCAAGAGTTTTGGTGCGTAATCTCTTTCACTTTATGTTATTTACATATTATTAGACTTGGTGATGACTCTCAAAGCATAATAATTCAATCAACAATAATTATTCAATCAAACAACCATACCAATTTAATTCTTGAATAATTAGTGACCACATATGATTTAATGTTGAACCCTTTTTAATTCTACCTCAGTGTCAAAGACACCTTAAACGCATAATGCGCCAAAATCCTATCCCTCGGTGTTAAAAACACCTTAAGTGCACAAAGGCACCAACATACAATTTATTCCTTGTGTACATAGACACTTATATAGCTCCTTCCTCATGCTTAAAGCATCAATAAAAATTATTTGAACCATAATAAAATTCCTTTTCAATATTCCAAACATAATTAAACATGTAGTTTAATTAATCATGCCTTCTAACATGCCATAAATAAAAATGTGGTTCAAACACAACATGCCAAAAATACAATTTTCCAATCCATAACCCATCACAAATAATTCATGCTTCACCATTCAATCACAAACACCATAAATTCACAATTCCATACATAAACCTTAGCATGATTCTACTTATAATCAATTACAAAAAAACCTAGCATGATTCTACATCACCAAAATATGCTAAGTACGCGTACGTACCTCAAATAATCTCTTAAAATAACCGAGTACTCTACAACAATTCTTGAACCAAGTCTCTTAAATAAAGGGACAATAATGCTATATTAATTACCCTTGTATACACAATTTCCAGCAACTTAAACTCACTTTAAATAACTTATAATAATCTGAAAATTATTTAAAAACCCCTAATTAAACTCCTTTTTAATGGATAATCACACCCTTTTATTAAAAATCACAATTATACTATTTTTTAATAAAATTCCAACATTTTAAACTAATAAAAAATTCTTTAAAACTTCATCAAAATTCATCTTTATACTTAAATTATCCATAGGAACATTAAATTATCTCTTACCCCTTTTAAACTCAAAGATAAAATTTGAAGCATAAAAAAAAAAACTTCGTTAAAAATCAAAAACTGCTCGAAAATCGTATTTAGAGGCTGAATTTGGCCACGAGAGGGTAGTGCTCACTACCTAAAGTAGTGAGTCTTTCTTAAAACATTGTTTCCACTCGAAAAACACTACTTTTCGTATCAAAATCGGAGGAGTTTAGAACCTGATCGGGATTAAAACGAGATTAATATTAACGAATGGAAATCTAATTATTAAAACATGAATTTGCGTGTTCAAAATAAATCTGAAATTAAGTTAAACTAATAAGTAGTTATAATCACCAAAATTTCAAAACATCGTTACTATAAAAGCCCTAAATCAATTATTCATAAAAACCCTAAAATCATGATTTTCAATAATTAAGAACCCTAGGTTATAAAATTTACAAAATCTGAAAATTATAAAGTTCAATCATCAAAATACAATTTGATACTAGTTAAATTAATTTCAAATAATAAAATCAAAACCCATAAATCAATAGTTATAGTTACACAAATTAATAAAACAAAGGATAGAAGAAATAAGACTAACCTTTTTGTATGGGAAATTTTTGGGGATTCATGGGGTTATTTATAGAGTAAAAAGTGTAGGGTTAAGTTTGGGCTTATAAAAATGTGGGCTTGAATTTTGGGATAGGGCTTAAGTTATGGGTTTTGGAATGGGTTATTCCAATAAGAGTATGTAGGAATAATTTACAATGCCCAACAATTAATAAACGTTTGGCCCAAAACATATTTTATTTTTATAAAACTTTATATTTAAAATACTTTAACCCTTTAAAATATTTAATTAGAATACTTGAGCCCTTGACAATACATTTTATTAATACTTAAATACTTTATAAAAATACATAAAAATACGGGGCATTACAGAAGGCAACTTCGAATATGGCTAGGTGATCCTAGTGCTAATGAATGCGGAATTTTTATATTTGTGAAAAGGCTAGTTTAGAAAAGAGAGAGAGAGAGTAATCAAGAAAATCTTGATGAGAGTTGGTGAATCAAAACGGAGTTTTTACGACGTTATTTATAAAGAAAATCAGCCAAAAGATAAAATATCAAAAAACAGAGTTCTGACGCAAAAAACTAAGTTGGCGCCAGACGCTGACCTTAGCGCCAAACGCTAAGATTGGCGCCAAGCGCCAAGTCTAGCGCCAGGCGCCAAGCGTAGCGTTTGGCGCTACAGCTGGCGTTTGGCGCTGACTTAGAAATTCACGCGTTTTCTTAAAATCAGATAGAAATTGCCGTACAGGAGGATAAAATCGTATTTTTCCTCTAAAATGATCTTTGATTCTAATTAAAACTCTGAAAAGTCAACAAAAGTCAATTTATCAATGCTAATTGAATTAGGAATGAAAAGAACCTTCTAGAAGAATCTAGAAGACTAAAACCATTCCTAATTGCATTAGGAATGATAAATCCATATTAGGACCTCCCCTAGATCATTGGGCCGCACATAAGGCTCAAACCGGGCCCAGTTTAGTAATTAGGCCATAACTTCCTCAATATTCACCGGAATTGGGCTTATAATATATCGTTGGAAAGCTCTTGTCAAGCCCTATCTAACTACACTACTATTGGACCCATATCATGGACCAACCAAACTGGATTGACTGTTTTCTTAAAATAAGTTTTCAAAAACATAGAGAAGAGAAAAGAAATTAAAACTATCCGCAACACTAGACTTTCCACACTTTCACTTCATTCGATTATGATTCGACGCGAAAGGTACTCATCACTGGGTTTGGTTTTGGGGAGACACAAATGGGTATCTATAGAAACCCCCACTTTGACTGAGTTTGGAGAAACGCAAGTTTCGAAAACAAAAGTCAAAGTAGTGATAGGGACGACGGAGAATGATTCAGAACGTTCTGCGATCCTTAATCATTCTTGCAACGCCAATACTTGCAAAACTAGCGTTAGTTAAACAGATAAGAGAGTTAAGAAACGCGTATCTTGCACCGTCGAGCACACGTCTCTGAAAGTAACCGATTTGCTGCCGCTTTAATGTTTTGATGACCTTCTGCCAAGAGAATGCCATCCCGCTTGAAAACCGCTACGCTTGTAACTGCTTCCAATATTGAAGATTGTTTCGCTTGAAACGATCCTCCTCCGCTTTGATAATATTCCACGTCCAAGGGAATACTATCGAAGACTGCTTCGCTTGAAACAATCCTCTCCCGCTATGTGACCATCTTCCACGTCTAAGGTAACATGATCGAAGAAAACTTTGCTTGAAATCACCTTCAGTTGTTTTTTGACAACTTTCCACAATCTAGGGAATGTCGTCGAAGATATCCTCGCTTGAAGGTATCCTCATTTGTTGCGATAATCTTTCAAGGAAATTACCGAAGATCTCCGCTTGTCGATCTTTAAATGCTTGCTTGAACTTTGCTTCCGCTATGCCTGTACGTCGACGCTTTTGTTGCTTCTGAACCTGTATGTCGGTGCCTTTTGCGAATGAATCACTATGTCGGTGCCTTTTGCGAATGAACCACTATGTCGGTGCCTTTTGTTAATGAGCCAATGCTTAGGCGCTTTAAGCTAAGTGAGACGATCTTTCATCAGGTCGATCACTTTGTGCAATCAAGCCGAGTACTAAAAATCGTGTCAAATTTCTTAGAGGGGCTAACTGGCGTACCAAGGAACCCTAAACATATTGCAAAAAAATAGAACAACCGCACTGAGTGGCTGAACATTCTAGCGCCGCTGAAATAACGTCAGCGCCACATAACTGGCCGTAGCGCCAGACGCTGGGATTAGCGCCAGGCGCCAAGCCTATTTGTTTACGCCAAGGTCTAGTGCTTGGCGCCAGAATAGGGTATTCCTTAAATACCCTTTTCTTCTTCATTTTCGCTGCTGCTCGTCGCGTTTTGCTCGAAAATTTCCTAAAATTCATTTGCTTCGTTCTTGCTCATTTCTCAACCAAATTCGCTCAAATTTGTTGCAAATCAAAGCTTATTTCATCCATTCTCCCGATCCATGTAAGTTTTCTACGAACTCACACCGGTTTTAATGAATTTTGCATATGTTTATTCTCGAATTTCATGAAAATTCGAAACTTTGAATGCTTAATTCTCTTTGTTTGTCAAATTTTATGCCATGAAATTGCTTGATTATGTTTATATATTGCCTTGGGAGTAATTTGAGACTTGTTTGACTCAATTTGGTGAATAAATGAACGAATTGCCATTGTTGGACCTCTTGAGGTCGGGAATAAAATGTGGCTCGTTCTTGCTGCTTTTGCTAGCAATTCTTGTCCAATTTGCCACAATAATTACTATAGTATTGCAAGAAATTGTTTGATTGCTTGAAAAATGTCGTTATGCTCAATTTGAACTTGTGCTATGTTTTAGTACTACGTACTCTGTTTTTTTTTTTTTTTTTTTTTTTTTTTTTTTTTCGAACATAGTATCATGCAGCTAGGCGAACCTTAGATACTATAGAACCTTAATTTATGATAATTCTGCACAATGTAGCATGGCTAGACAGCGAGGTTCTGGTTCACGGTCCCAAGACGCTCGACGGGAGCATGAGCCCGTGGAGGACGATGCTGAACCGTCCACTTCGCTTGGTCGAATCCCCGAGTGGGATGAGCGGACCTTGTTCTTTTCCCCCGTCCACCACATTTCTGAGAGGGTGAGACGGGGTATCACTGTTGGGAGGACGCGTTGTCATGGCTCCGGATGTGACGGTTTGGGCGATCTGTACAAAATGTACATCGCCAGAGATGTCGAGACGAGACTTCTATGGGAGTCTTGCGGTCTTACTGCGTTGTACGAGACCTCCGAGGCGATGGTTGCTTCCAGCGGGGGTCACCATGTAGTTCGTGCTCTGGTAAAGTTCTTCTGGGACACCACTAACACTTTCCACTTTCCTTGGGGTGAGATGATGGTCACTCCTACCGAATCCAGTCTCATCACAGGACTGGAGTTTAGTTCTGTGCCACTGTCGTTCGACATTCGGATCGACCTTTTTTCCCCCGAGGTCGAGGAGCTGTTATGGCCGATTACTATTTAGGCTCGAGCTAAGGTAGAGTCGTCTTAGTTCAGTGCTAGGGGGATTCGCCGCTCGACTCTAGCAGTGGCTCTTGACGATGGTGCGACCACCTGAGAGCAGCGGGTGTGCATCTTTGCACTCATCTTGCTTTTAGGGACGTTCTCCCCTGACAAGGGTAGTAGGGCGCTGCTTTACTACCTTTCTGCTGTCCGCGACCTGCACCGGATCGGGACTTATGACTGGGCTAGCTTGGCCTATGCTGATTTCGTTCGAGCGCTGAGGAACTTGGTCGACATCGGTCTTTTGGGACGAATGTTGCTTTGTCCAGATTTTGGAGGGTTGTAGAGGTAAACATCATTCCCTATAGAGTTTAGCTCTACATTTTAGCTAGCACTTGCTGATAATTTTAACTCCTTGTAGATCTGGTTCTACGAGTACTTCCCTTCTGCTACGCCGGCGAGACCGTCGCCGCACAGGTTTCCAGTCAGTGCTTCCTGGGGCAGCCGCCGTGTGGGGATGTCCACTGCGTATGTCCGAGATTGGATCATCGCGGTATGATTCTTTTCTTATTTGCCATTTTGTGATGCCTTAGATAGATTCTCGCCTAATTGATGCTCTTTGCAGGATCCTGAGGTGCTGTACCGGCCGTGGGTCGGCTTGGCAGTCCCTGGGTTAGCTGCACAGTATTCTGCTGAGCGCCGCTATTTCTTGGGGACCTATGGAGAGATTGCATACCTCCGATACCTTTGTTGTTCCTGCTCCTCCACCACGTCACATGTTTAACGCCGCGAGGTTGTTGAGCATGTTAGAGGGAGCTGGTACCTCTTGGCGATCTTACACGATCCCAGCGCGATGCTATGCGGAGAAGCTACTGCCGTTGTTAGCTCCAGTTCCTGTACCGGCTGAGGATGTGGCGGTACGATTTTTCAGTTTTTAATTTTCATTAAGTTGCTCCCAAGTGACGCTTCATTGACTTTGTTTTGCTTTATCAAGACGATGCTGCTGAGTTCGTGCCACCCCGTATGTCTATCCATTATCAGGGGACATATGGGCCGATTGAGGAGATGATTCCTCCGGCTCCTGAGGACGAACGCTTTGTGGAGCGGTCGATTCCTCGCCACCAGACTCGGGTAAGCTTATTTATTTGCAACTTTTGTCCATATACATTATGCATGTTTACTGATTTATTTCTTTGATAGTTCTCACGCGAGGTGGTTTCGGCGATGGCACGATGTATAGATGCCTTGAGCCAGCTTGTCCGGATGAGGAACGTGGCTACCTACCGTCGGGATGACGCCGTTCAGGAGGTAGTCTTTCTTTCATATGTTTTACATTACCTGCTTTGATTTTGCCTGTTTCTGATTTTAATTTCTTTTGCAGGGTCAGCCCATCCCTTCTCGTACCCGCACGAGACCTGAGGTGCGAAAGGATCCGGCGAGGTCTAGCTCGAGACGTCGCCGCACTACTTCAGGAGGTAGAGGCGGTCGCTCGGAGGCTGCCCGTGCTGATGTGGAAGAGGGCTCAGGTTCTTCCTCTGAGGGTGCACATGCTGCGCCAGTAGGCTAGGGAGAGGCTACCTCGACTCTTAGAGGTGGTGGGTTGTACGAGGTTGGCTCGTCATCGCAGCAGCCTCCGCAGCCTCAGCCTCAGATTGATCTCGGGTGGACGGGTCCCACGTTGAGCTTTCCTCCTCCCGCGGAGACTGGAGCCGATGCTGGAGCTGAAGCCGGAGTTGGTGGAGAGGTTACTCCTCGTACTGCGGAGTTCTATGCGATGATGGGTTTACCTCCCCCGGCGCCGTAGTTTGTACCTGTTCTTTTTATTTATTATTTGTTTGACTTTTGTATATAACTTTGCCTTTTAGTTAGACTCATTTTTTAGACATATTTTGTATATACATACTATTATGAGTTTATTTTATTTATCATGTTTTTTCATTTTTTATTATTACCATTGTGTGCATGTTTGTGTGTGCAAGAAAGTGTGACAAGTAATTTTGCGCAAAAATTCCGTCATTTTTATTATTGATGGAGGGTATCCGACTTTCTCCCCCAAAAAGACAAAAATGAAAAAAGGAAAAGTCAAATAAAATATTGGGTTTATAAAAACCTGGAAATTAATCTAAATAAAATCCCAAAAATAATATAATTAATATAATAGCTATATTAATTAAAAAAAGGAATAAAAAGATGGTTAAAAAAAGATAAGGAAGCCGTAAAGTCATTAGCAGACTCGAATTAAGGTAAAAACGCGGTTTTAGAAAGCGCGTACGACGAGGCAAATTGGCGCCAGCTGGCGCCACGCGTTTTGGTGTAGCGATAGGCGCTACACTTAGCGTTTGACGCCAAGTTTTTGGCGTCAGGCGCCAACATCAGCGTCTGGCGCCAAATAGCGTTGACTCCGTATCCTTCCCAGATTAAAACTGCTCCGATTTCGTGCATAAATAGCCCACTGCCCAGTCGATTCTTTTCATAATTTCAGCAAATAAAATAATTCTTAGCTTTAGAAAAATAATATCATGTCTCTAGTCACCAAAACTTTTACCTAATACACCCATGAATGGTGTCGGTCTCTTAATGCTAAAGAAAGAAAAGAATTAGATGTGTTCCACTTGGGGGGAATTTATGGTATCAAAGGGGTAGATCTTGACTTAGATTTTATTAATACCGCTCTAGAATATTGGGATGTTGATACTCATTGCTTTAGAATAGGGTATGATGAAATTAGCCCTTTGCCAGAAGAATTTGGTGCTTTTTTAGGTTTCCCCTGCATTAGACCTCATAGTAATCCCTAGAATAGATGCATATTATTACAAGGATTTTGAACGCTTCTTCAATTTAAAAGAAAGAGATCTATTAAAAATAGTAGATGGCAACATAGTTAATTTGAAAGAATTTGCTCGCCATTATTTTGATAAACCTTACTCCGAATCTTTTCATATATATAGAAGAAGGGCTTTCTTATTTTGTATGCTTAATCAATTTTTTCTTACTAGTGGTAAAAATAATGGGGGTCAATCAATTATAACCACTGTATTAGAACAAACTGAATCAGGGAGAAATCCAATGCCATTAATAGTTGGAGAAACTATGATTGGTCTTGATGAATTGAAAAGGAATCCAAAAGCACCTTTTCGGGGCTCTCAAATTTTATTACAGGTAGAAAAATAATATTTTTAATTACAGAAATCAAAAATATATTTTTGTATAGTAATAATGATTTATTTGCATTGCAATTTTTTTTACAGATGTGGCTAATGGAAAGGCTGGAATTAAATAGCCCTCTAGACAACATTGAGAAGTACACTCCGAATTGTTTCGTGAGGAGGAAGAAATGCTTCTCTAAGATGGGGCACCACGAATGGAAGAGGGTCTTCGAATCTCGAAATTTTGCCATCAAGTGGGTCATCCCTTGGTGGAAAATAGAGAGGATGGTTGGTGTTAAAAAGCAACCTTTCTGTCGTCTTCCAAGTTTGTCCCGTATGAGTTATTATTATCCCTGCAAGGTAAAAAGACAATACGGCCTACTTCAGACTATTCCTTCCGGAGATCTTCGTCCTCCCTACGAGTTCCCTGTCTCCCAGGAAGTAGACAAATTTGATGCATATTGGAGTGCTAGACCTCTATGGGAAGTGATTACCCAAAAGGTTCCTCCTTCCTTGCCCAATGATGTGAAGAAGTGGCTGCTGAAGAAACCTTCAAAGGATTTGAAGAAAAATTAGGGTAAAACTGATGTGAAGAGTCGTCTAGGTGACAGGGTGATTCCTGCTAAGGAACGCTTAGGTGAAAGATTTGAATTCAAAACACCTGCAATGCCTAGGAAGAAAAGTACTACAAAAGATAAGGGAAAAAAGAAAGCTGACACCACAGAGAAAAAAGCTTGGGTAGAAAAGAAGCATGGAGTCCTTGCTGAAGGGGAAACTATCTACTCCAAGATTGAATGTAGGTCCTCTAAAGGATGCCTACTAGCTAAGGTTATGGATGAGGAGGAGGAAGCAGACAAAAATTGGAAAAGGGCTAGGAAAGAAAAGGAAGATTAGGAGCATTGCTTAATTTCCAATTATTAGACTTAGTTTATATTTTTTTATTTAAAGTTAATTTATTTCAGCTTTTTTTAAATTCCATCAATAATGTAATTTTATTTTATTAATGAAATTTCAGCTTTTAATTAAATTATTCACTTTAAATGTATTTTATTAGAGCAATGAAAAACGAAAGAAATTATTTTCCAGAAATTCTTCGAGTACGGAAGTCAAAAAATTTCCGAAAAACACCGAAACATTCCCAGAATTTAAACTGTGAATTGGCGCCACCTATCTGCGACTAGCGTCGGCCACGGCAGTCTGGCGTCAGGCGATGGAAGCCGTCGTCTGGCGCTGATGGTCATAGTTTGGCGCTAGAATTTTTTCTGCGACGCCGATATTTTGCCGATCTTCTGTTGAATTTTTAATTAATTCTGGGATGCGAGATTTTAGGAAAATAAAGTGGCCGCACCCGTAAAGGGTTGCCTACGTATCCTTTCTTAAGGAATCAGGCCAAACGTAGCTCTCTTGAGTATCCTACTCAAGTAATTATGGGTAGTATTTCTTAAGTTGGTCAAGATTTGTCATATTCGAGAACTCATTGCCATCCATATCAGTTAGTTTTGCTGCACCTCCTGACAGGATTGTTTTGACAATGTAGGGTCCACACCAATTAGGTCTAAATTTTCCCCTTGGATCTAAAACATTTTTCCTTAATGCTTTTAACACCAAGTCTCCTACTTTGATGTTTCTTGTCTTGACCTTCTTATTAAAATTCCTAGCCATACGAGTTTGATAACGCTGAGTGTGATGTAGAGCTTCTAGTCGTTTTTCATCGAGTAGAATTAATTCTTCATATCTTGCTCTAGTCCATTCAACTTCATCGAGTTTACTCTCTAACGTGATGCGTAGAGATGGAATCTCTAGTTCGACAGGTTGTACGAATCCATTCCATACACCAAGGAAAATGGCGTATTTCCTGTTGATGTGCGAATTGACGTGCGGTAACCCCACAATGCAAAGTGAAGTTTGTCAGGCCAATTCTTATAATTTTCCGTCATTTTCTTGATGATAGTCTTTAGATTTTTATTCGCTGCCTCGACTGCTCCATTTGCTTGAGGCCTATACGGGGAAGAATGATGATGTTGAATGCCATATTTTTGTAACATTTCTTCACATTCGGCTTGAAAGTGAGTTCCATTGCCACTTATCATTTCATGTGGGCTCCATATCGACAAATAATGTTTCTCTCGATAAAGAGTGCTACATGTTTTGCAGTGAGTTTAGCGTATGATTGCGCTTCGACCCACTTTGTGAAGTAATCAATTGCTACTAAGATATATTCATGGCCTCCTGTTCCCGGGGGAGTGATTTTGCCGATGATGTCAATTCCCTATGTAGAGAATGGCCATGGCGACGTGTAGGTGTAGAGCAAGGATGGAGGAACATGTTGTAAATTAGCATAGATTTAGCATTTAGGGCATCTTTTTACATATTGATGGCAATCCCTATTCATTGTAGTCCAATAATATCCTTCTCGCATTATCTTTTGGACTAACATTTTGCCATTTATATGAGTGCCACAGATTCCTTCGTGGACTATCCTCATTGCTCTTCGTGCATCCTTTTTTCCTACGCATAAGAGAGCTCGACCCTTATATACCCTTTTATGTAGCTCGGTTGTCTATGAGTACATATTGGGAAGCCAAGAGTCTTAATGCTCGTTTTTCTCTTTTGTCAGCGTGGGGAGGGTATTCTCCTTTGGTGACATAATTGAGTATGTCCGTGTGCCACGATTCTTCTTCTTCTTCTTCTTCTTCTTCTTCTCCGTCTTGGACTACTTCGTCATCTTCTATAGCCTAGATGTATGCTGGTTTGTGCCTTTTCTCTATAGTTAGAGGCATTTGCTCAATTTCCGTGGGAATCCTAACCATTGAGGCTAGTCTTGCCAAGGCATCAGCAAATTGATTTTCTTCCCTTGGTAGATATGTGTATTCTACCTTCTCTAACTGATCGGTAAGAGTTTCCAGATAGGTTTGGTAAGGGGCTAGACTTTTGCTCCTTACTTTACACCTTTTAGATATTTGATTGATAATTAAAGAAGAGTCTCCGAATATCCTTTAATTTTTTACTCCCAATGCCAAAGCTGTTTCAAGGCCTACCACGCATGCTTCATATTCAGCAGCATTGTTTGTAACGTCGAAATCAAGCTTTATGGAGATTGGGACATGCTCTTCTTTAGGTGATACTAGTAATACTCCAACGCCACATCCTTTTTGGTTTGAGGCTCCGTCGAAGTACAAGGTCCAAGTATCATCTTCAGTAACCATTAAGTCTTCATCTGGAAATTCATTGTCTTGTATTGGCGTCGAGTCTTCTATTGGAAAATCTGCTAGAAATTCTGACACCACAGATCCTTTGATAGCTTTTTGTGGCATAAACCTTACATCAAACTGGGCTAAATTGACAATCCATCTTGATATGCGTCCATTGAGTGTAGATTTCTCAAAGAGATACTTGAGTGGATCTAATCGGGAGACTACAAAGACGGTATGCACTAGCATGTAATGTCTTAACTTGGTTGTGGCCCACACCAAGGCGAGGCACAACTTCTCAAGTTGTGTGTAACGTGCTTTATATTTGAGCATCTTCTTGCTTAGATAGTAGATTGTGTTTTCTTTGCCTTCTACTTCTTGTGCTAGCATAGCTCCCATTGTTTCTTTGGTAACCGTCAAATACAACCTAAGAGGTATTTCGGGAAGTGCTAGTGCTAATACGGGAAGATTTGTGAGATAGGTTTTGATCTTTTCAAAGGCTTTTTGACACTCTTCATCCCATATTACTGGTACATTCTTCTTAAGTTTCTTAAAGATTGGTTCACATATCGTCGTCAATTTCGATATGAACCTACTTATGTATTGCAACCGGCCAATAAATCCTCGAATCTGTTTCTCAGTTTTGGGCGGTGGCATTGACATGATTGCTTTAATCTTGGTTGGGTCTATCTCTATTCCTCTAGAGCTTATGACATAACCCAAAAGCTTGCCTGAGGTGACTCCAAAAGCACACTTAGATGGGTTCAACCTCATATTATATTTTCTTAGCCTTTCGAAGAATTTCCTTAAGGCTATTTGATGGCCTTGACGGTCTTTTGATTTCACAATCATGTCGTCGACGTATACTTCAACTTCTTTATGCATCATGTCATGGAGTAAGGCAGTTGCTGCACGTTTGTAAGTAGCACCCTCGTTTTTCAACCTGAATGGCATTACCGTGTAGCAGTAAGTGCCCCATGGTGTTATGAAGGTTGTTTTCTCCATGTCTTCTTCTGCCATAAGAATCTGATTGTAACCTGCGTATCCGTCCATGAACGAGAGAAGCGCGTGATTCGCCGTGTTATCTACCAGAATATCGATGTGTGGTAAAGGGAAGTCGTCCTTTGGACTTGTCTTATTTAGATCTCGATAGTCGACACACATTCTTACCTTTCCATCTTTTTCGGAATTGGGACGATGTTGGCGACCCATTTAGGGTATTTAGATACCTTGATGAAATAAACCTGTAGTTATTTGTTTTTGGACTTCTTTTATTTTAAGAGCTACGTCGGGTTTCATTCGACGTAAATTTTGTTTTACAGGTTTCATTCCTGGAATTAGTGGTATAGTGTGTTGAGCTATTTCTCTATTAATGCTTGGCATATTTTCGTATGACCAGGAAAATACATCGATAAATTCTCTAAGTAAGTTAATTAAATCGGTTCTTTCTTGTTCGTTAAGTGTTAGTCCGATTTTAACTTCTCTTTTATTGGTTGAATCATTTGAGATATTAACCGTCTCAGTTTCTTCAATTATCGGTGTTTTCTTTTCGAGTGTTTCCATTGCTTTAATAAATTCTTTGTCTTTTTCATTGTTAGTTAAGCAATGCTCGTCATCTTTGGTCAGAGAAGAACACAAGAAATAAGGAGAAGAAGAAATATTATTATACTCTGAGATCATTACATCAAAGAGTGATATGTCCTCAGGGACTTGATCACTAACTATTCTAGGAGAAGAAATAGAGGGAAGAGGTGCTACTACTAAAGACCTAGACGACTCTATAGGGAGAGACTCCGACTCAGACTCTGACTCAAACGACTCTTCAAACATTGGTCCTTGCCCTGTCGTGATGGATATTCTTCTTCCACTTGGAGTAGTCACCTTGATAGTCTTGCGCCACCCTTGTAGTGATCCTTCAGCTGGAGTGATTAGCTTCGAGGGATCGATGCTTTCGCTTTGTAAGACTGTTTGAATGAGCGAGGAGTTATCCTCTCTGTAAGTTGGCTCATTCTTTTCTCGCCCAAATAGTAATCCAATGACGTTAAAGTCAAATCATGGGGGTGCTTTCTCCTTATGGACAAGAGTTGGGATTTCATCTGTGAAATAACAATCCAAGAAAATCTCAAATCCCGGTTGCCTTATGTCGTTTACAACAAATGGCTCGGGAAATTCATGACATGGATAGTCCTCTCCTTCTTTTATAAATTGACCATTAAGTGTAAGAGGGTACTGATCCATTGGGACTGCTTTCTTTTGAGTGCGAGCGTCTCTACGTGCCTTTGATTTTTCTTGGGCTCGCTTGAGATCTTTCCGAGTCGGTTCAAAACCAAGTCCAAAAGTGTCTAACATAGGGAGGCCAGGTGACTCCAGTGATTTTTCTATTCCCTTCTTCTTTCCTAGGGTCATCCCAGGAAAATGTCCTTGTTTCTTTAGGATAGAATTTACAATTATGTTGGAATGGGGGTCATGGCAAAGAGGGCTCCTTTCATCCTCCTGGATTAAGGAGACCTCTTCGTTAAAGCCCCATAATTCTTCATCATCTTCGTCGTGCTCCATGTTAATTATGGGATTTTCTATACACTTGATTCTCATGGGTGAAGCATCGATGGTGATAGGAATTCCCCCAACTATAACTTTTACTTGTTGGTGGAGAGATGAGGGGACGACCTTTAGGTCATGAAGCCAAGGGCGTCCTAACAGTAGATTGAACGAAGCTTTAATGTCAACTACTTGGAAAGTAATAGCATGTTCTATCGCTCCCGCCGTTACATTCATAGTAATTTTACCAAGAGCTTGACGACGAGTGTTGTCGTAGGCCCTTATTCCTTGTGTAGACGGAGTTAAATCTTCATCCCTTATGCCTAACATCCTTGCAGTTCTAAGTGGACAGACGTTGATGGCCGATCCATTGTCTACAAGAGTCATAGGGACGTTCATTCTCTTACAGACCACCGTAAGGTTTAATGCCTTGTGATGTTTGTCACCTTTTGGAGGTAAATCTTTATCAGAAAAGGTGATCAAACTGATTGGACTAGGAAGATCACTCGTGAGGAAGTTGGCCAACCCCTCAGGAGTGGTGTCAGAATCTATCCCTGTTTTATCCAAGGCATTCATTACAGCCAACCTATGTTCTCGGGATGTCGCCAAAAGTTTCCATACGTTCATCTCAACTTTTGTTTTCTTAAACTGCTTGACGATATCGTTGTCTTCAATGATAGGTATGGGAACTTGTTGTGTGGTTGGCATGGGTTGTGTTGAAACGAAAGTTTACATTCTCCCGGATCTTGTGAGGACATCTATCGATGAGTCTTCTTCAGCCCAAAAGTCATCCATGGCTTATGACACAGAAGGTGGAGATCCTACTATGTCTTTTAAATAGACGTCTTCTTCATCATTCTCCTAAACTCCATTAATGGTTGCATCGTCTTCTTGTTAAACTTGGACTAGTTTCTTTTCATCAATCATTTTCTGAATAAAATCCTTGAATTTAAAACAGTTTTCGATAGTATGACCCCTTGATTGATGATACTGACAGTAATATCTATCCGTCCTTTTCAATGATTCAAATGGTCTCGGTTCGAGAGGTTTGATCTCGCCACTCTCGGAGAGCATTTCGGACATTTGTGCATATGGGATCCCAATTGGAGTGTAAATTCTATTACTCTTCTTGGGGTTTTCAGTGACTCGTAAAGGAAAATACTTTACCTCATAAGTCGTTCTCATGGGTGTGAATTCTCTCTTGGGTTCATCTTTCGGGAGTGGAACATCGTCATATTTCTTTTGAAGTTTCTTTATAGCTTTTAGAGTTTCAGGTAGCAAATGCGATCCTTCCATCATAGACAGTGTGAACGATTGTATGTCTTCTTTATTTGCTAGTTCTGGAAGGTTATCCATGGCGTCGAAAAAGATCTCCTCCTCTTCTTCGATGGCATGGATTTCCTTGACAGGTTTAATGAGAGACGAGGGGTCAACCTCGTTTTCCTCATCAGAGATAGCTAAGGCATGAGCGAGAGGTGCATTATCAATACTTGGCTTCTTACTGACAGGGGGAAATGGTAGCTTGTTGTTATCGATTAAGTCTTGGATAGCTTCCTTAAGCTTCCAACAGTTTTCGGTGAGATGACCCCTACCTTGATGGTACTTGCAATGTGCATTGGGGTTCCAATTAGCCGACCTCTTTTCGATTGGTGGGTCCCCAAATGGTCCAATAGGAGTTATAAGACCTTTTGCATTTAATCGATCGAATGCGGTGTCATAACTCATGCCAATAGGAGTAAAGTTCCTCCTAAATGGCTTCTTTTGTCTTTGATTGTTCATAGCAAGGACTTCACCTAGGTTAAAAGTGCTAACGTTGTTTGAGTGGGTGGTTTTGGAAGAAGAAGGGTTGTTGTTCTTCTTTCCTTTCCAGCCACTGTTGGAGTTATTGTTGGCAGCTTTTAACTTAGCCAAGTCGTCTTCAATATTGATCTCAATGTCGTAGACAGCCTTGAAGGTATGGAGATTGTTTTAATACTTGAGATGCTTGGAATATTTTTCTTGAAGGTTTTTGATGAACAACCTTACAGACTCTTTTTCACTCGGCACCTCGATCATCTTAGCTGAGGTTTCTCTCCATTTAATAAAGAAAGAGGTGAAGCCTTCGTTTTCTTTCTGCTTGAGGATTTCAAGCTCCCTATGGTCAGTCTCAACTTGAATGTTGCATTTGTACCTATCAACGAAAGCGTTTGCTATGGATTCCCAGGTGGAGGTCTTTTCTTTTTCGAGAGAAAAGAACCATTATTGGCAAACGGTCTCGAGAGATAGTGAGAACAGAGAGGGGAACACCTTCTTATCGATACCCTTAATACTCATTATTGTTTTGAAGGCTCTTAAATGAAAATAAGGGTTATCAGTTGCTTTGAATTTCAGGATGTCGTTGGCATTGAACTTCTCCGGAAGAAGATCTTTGTCCACCGAGACCCCTTGTGAAGTAAGCCCTTGAAACTTGTAGTCGCTAGATAGCTTGCTTAGACTCTCTTGCATGAGGTCCATCTGTTGTTGCTTCACGGGGTCATCAATCTTAAGTGTGAGGAGCTTCAGTGCCTCAGTCATGGTAACCAGGTTGTTCCTAAGCTCATTGACTTCTTCTTGTGTTGCCATTATTGTCCTAGCTTTCCTTTTACGAGCTATGGGTTTGTCGAAAAGTTGGACTTGTACGAAAAGGTTGTCTTTGATTAACCGTCCTTCCTTTCTTGACCACGCGTTGTAATTTAAACCAATTTGCGTTTTAATTACTTGACTCGAATCGACTTGACTTTACGGTTTTTAAAAGAGGAAAAAATTAAAAAATGGGTGCATATTTTTTAGGCAAAATAATGTGTATATTTTTAGGGAACTAAGTATAGTTTTTAAATTGGAGGATTAATATCCGACTTACTCCCCAAAAAAAATGACAGAAAAAACGCGCACACAAGACTCTCTTAGACATGGTCAAAGTATGTGTATTGGTGTGTGCGTTGAGTGTAAGTGACATATTTGGACTCTTGTGTAAGACCACGGGACTTAGTGCCTAAACTCAATTAATGACTCAACCAAGTACTGTTGACAGCGAAAATTAACCGAATTAATTAGCAAACTAGTTAATTAGACACTAGATGATGACTCGATCAATAATCCGAACTGTCGTCAAAACGACAGGACTAGCGTCTCTCTTTGCAGTGTAGCGCCAGAAGACAGAGCTGTCGCCAGGCGCCACACTCCACAGAGTGGCACTACAGTTCAGACTTTGGCGCCAATGCTGGAGCTTCAATCTGAGACTGTTTTCGGTGTTATTAATCAACAGGGGCATGCCTAAAGTCGTACTAGGTCAATTCTGATTAAAATATTAGACTTTATTTATTCAAATTAATTAATTAATTATTTAATTAATTAGGCAAAGTTCTTTAAGTCATTAATTTATTTTATCTCAACACAAGTCAAACAAACGGTTAAGAAAACATAGTATATGCACAACAAATAATGCACAATTAGTCAAGTAGGCACAATATGATGCAATGAGTTTGCAACCTAACCATGGTTCTAGCTCTCTAAAGTTCGGGATATGGTTTAGTCAATAGAGGGTCCATGGTTAATTGTCCGGATGCACCGCGCGGAATCCTAACCGTGAAGGGTTGGCGCGAGTGGATGGGACACCGCTAGTTTTAGAAAAAACTCGCTTCAATGGTTTGGTGAATTCAACATTCTCGGATGTACCCTTTATTGCTTAGAGCGTTCAATTAGGTAGATGGAGCATGAATTCCCAGAGGGTTATGTCCATATGTAGAACACATATGGGTTTCAGAAAAGTGAGAAAAACTCAATCAGGAAGTAGGATCGAGCAAACAATACGAAAAACTGGTTGAAATTAGAACGCATATTTCTGGCTCGATATTGGAAGAATTTGGCGCCAGCAAACAGAGATTGGCGCCAAGTTTTAGCTGTAGCGCCTGGCGACAGAACTGTCGTCTGGCGCTACAGTTAAAAGTCTGGCGCTAATATTCTGTTCGCTGACGCTAATTCCTACATGCCTCAGCAGCTTTCTGTGCTCGATAAAATTTTCCAGTTTTCGCGCAGTGTTATTTCTGTCCTAGTTGTGAAAGATATTCCTCAAATTTTCTACGTGTAAAATCCTATGTTTTAACTCATTACGGATGGTCTTTCTAATGAGATATTTTTTATGCATATGACAATAATGTTAATCAAAATTACGCACATGAAATACTTAGAACGTTACGAGTCTCATCCACTCATTCTAAATCATTTCCGAAACAAATTCAGGAATTAAAATAGAAATCCTCCCCAGTGGAGTCGCCAAAAACTGTAGGGAATATTTCAAGATTTAATCCCTAGCTTGAACCCCACTGTGATCATACGCTAAACTACGGTGGCGTCCAAAGGGAAAGAAGATAGAGCAAAAGAGTCGCCAACAAGTTTTTTTAGGAACTTGTAAACCGTTCACAGGGTGAAGGTTACACCCCTTAACGATCCTAGAGATCGTCAACTCCATAAGGTCTTGAACCAAATAGGGTTCGGGGATGAAGGTACAAATCCAACCTAAAAGAGATTGAACCTGCCCTAATAATAGGCATCTACTTTATTCTGATCGTATTCATGTGCGCTTTCTGATTAACATGCAATCAATAGGATTAACCCTAAACCTGTTTATCTATGTTGGTTTAATTTAATGCACAAATAAAACTATTATTGGCGATCACTTGAATTATAATCAGATTAACCCTAAATAAGATTATTAATTATCTTATTAAGCGTGATTACAAGTACAAATTCCCTTTAAACATGCATAAAAAGGCGTGATCAAGCAATAATAATAAATATAAAGCAACATAATAATAATAAATTATAATCAAAATAATCATAATAATAATCAAAATAATAATCATCATAATAATAATTATAATAATCATAATCATAATAATCATGTTAAAGCATAATAATAACATGACCCTAGGCATGATACTAACAAGATTAATAACAAACCCTAGCATGTCACTAAACAATAAAGATCAAATATATAGCCCTAACATGATACTAACAATCATAAATATTAGGAAGAAAATAAAAGGAATCATAACAATCATATTTAAAATTAAAGTTACCCTAGACATGATACTAGGAATATCATAATAACAATCTAAGCATGATTTCTACATCATAACATCAATAAAAACCATTAAAGAACTTACTTTGATGCCTCGTATCTCTTTCTAATGACAAAATACACGCGTTAGTAACTTCAACGAAAATAATAAACAAACAATTAAATTAAATAATTAAAATAGAGATTTGGGACCAAACCCTCAGAAATTAAACCTTTCACGTCTAGGGCGAAGGCAACTTCGAATATGGCTAGGTGATCCTAGTGCTAATGAATGCGGAATTTTTATATTTGTGAAAAGGCTAGTTTAGAAAAAAGAGAGAGAGAGTAATCAAGAAAATCTTGATGAGAGTTGGTGAATCAAAACGGAGTTTTTACGACGTTATTTATAAAGAAAATCAGCCAAAAGATAAAATATCAAAAAACAGAGTTCTGACGCAAAAAACTAAGTTGGCGCCAGACGCTGACCTTAACGCCAGACGCTAAGATTGGCGCCAGGCGCCAAGCGTAGTGTCAGTCGCTACAGCTGACATTTGGCGCTGACTTAGAAATTCACGCGTTTTCTTAAAATCAGATAGAAATTGCCGTGCAGGAGGATAAAATCGTATTTTCCTCAAAAAACTCTTTGTTTCTAATTAATACTCTGAAAAAGTCAACAAAAGTCAATTTATCAATGCTAATTGAATTAGGAATGAAAAGAACCTTCTAGAAGAATCTAGAAGACTAAAACCATTCCTAATTGCATTAGGAATGATAAATCCATATTAGGCCCTCCCCTAGATCATTGGGCCGCACATAAGGCTCAAACCGGGCCCAGTTTAGTAATTAGGCCATAACTTCCTCAATATTCACCGGAATTGGGCTTATAATATATCGTTGGAAAGCTCTTGTAAAGCCCTATCCAACTACACTATTATTGGACCCATATCATGGACCAACCAAACTGGATTGGCTGTTTTCTTAAAATAAGTTTTCAAAAACAGATAGAAGAGAAAAGAAATTAAAACTATCCGCAACACTAGACTTTCCACACTTTCACTTCATTCGATTATGATTCGACGCGAAAGATACTCATCACTGGGTTTGGTTTTTGGGAGACACAAATGGGTGTATACAGTAGCATACTTTGTATTAATCTTAAAATTATACATAACGTTTATAAGAACAAAATAATTTTGTTATAGTATACTTTATAAATGGAAAATTAAACCTAATTATTCTAAATATTTATGTGATTATTTAAAAAATAAAAACCCCTACTACTCACTAAAGACATATTTGAAAAGTTGATTATTGAATTTCATATGCCAATTCGATTCCAATTTAGATCCTTTTCAAGATTGATATAATTTTGGTTGAATTGACTAAGGGCCTGTTCTCATTGACTGAACTCAGCTGAACTGAATTGAACTGAACTGAAATGAGCTGAATTGAACTGAAATGAATATTTTATAAGAGAAGGAAATTAGGAGCTGAACTGAACTGAACTGAACTAAGCTTAACTGAACTGAATTTCAACATAAGAGAACATCCCCTTAATTTTCATATTATGCCGATCAAAGTATATATGTTAACAATTTTATTAAGGACAAATGTATATGAGTTCGTATATGGGTACCAGCCTAAGCTAATTTTTTAATTTTCTTATATAAAATTTTATAGCTTCTAAGGGCCTGTTCACATTTACTGAATTGAGCTTAACTGAACTGAACTGATTAGAGCTTAACTGAACTGGACTGAACTGAATATTTTATGGGATATGGAAATTAGCAGATGAACTGAACTAAATTAAACTGATTGGAGCTTAACAGAACTGATTAGAGCTTAAGTGAATATTTTATGAGAGAAGGAAATTAGGAGCTGAAATGAGCTGAATTAATTGGAGCTGAACTGAACTGAAATTAAGCTAAAGTGAACAGACCCTTATACAATTCAATTCAATAACCTTTACATATTTGGTATTGGTATAAACTAATTAAAATTCAAGTTATTTTGTAACAAATAATTTTTTTTGGATAAATTATTGTTGAATTAACACCATTATTTATTATTTATTTCTTGTACATTTAATTATGAACGTGCCTGGCACGAGACTTAACCTAGTTTTGAGACTAAAAGAGATTGATCGTTGATCATTTTCATTAGCTGTGCAAATATTATATACACATTACAATAGAAATCTAAGGCTATGATTATGCTAACAAACTAGGAAAGGATCGATATACTCTAATTATACACATAACTAACATAGAGATATATACAAGAATATATTAACATATATTCTAACACTCCCCCACAGTCGTAGCGGGAGAATCACACACACAAAGACTGGCACGGAAGTCATCAAAAAAAACTCGTGGAAGTCCCTTCGCAAATATGTCGGCAATCTGATATCGAGAGGGAACATATAAAACTCGTACCTCGCCCTTTGCGACTTTCTCACAAACAAAATGAATGTCCATCATCTCAATATGTTTCATGCATTGATGTTGCACTGGATTTCCTGAGAGGTAGATGACACTCACATTGTCACAATTAACTATAGTTGCTTTTCGAATATGCAAGAAAAGCTCAAGCAACAAATTCCTGATCCAACAAGAATTAGACACTACATTAGCAACCCCACGATACTCGGCTTCTGCATGCACTAGATTTAGACAATGTAGGTTGCCGTTTAGAAGACCAGGAAATCAAATTATCCCTTAAAAATACACAATAACCTGAATTAGATCGCCTGGTGTCGGGGCATCCTCCCTAATCCGCACCAGTTTAAGAAACAAGACTGTCAATAGAAGACTTATACAGAGCAAACCAAAAGACAATGTACCTTGTAAGTAGCGCAAAATACGCTTTAAGGCACCCATATGCGCATTGCGCGGATCATGCATGTGAAGACAAACCTGCTAAACATCATATGAAATATCGGGTCTGGTAAAAGTCAGGTACTGAAGAGCACCTGCAAGACTCCTGTACTTAGTGGGATCATCATATGGAGCATCATGAGTGGCACTAAGTTTTGATTTGGTGTCAACAGGGGTAGGACAAGGACTACAGTTGGACATACTGGCCCTGTCAATGATAGAAGAAGCATACTGTTTCTGAGACAAGAACATACCATCATCATTCCGAGACACAGCAATGCCCAAGAAAAAACTCAAAGGACCTAAGTCCTTCATTGCAAATTCAGAGCTCATGAGACCCATAAAGTGTGTCTGTAGAGGGTTAGAAGATGTTGTAAGAATGATATCATCAACATATAACAGAATATAAGCAGTATTAGACCCCTGTCTGTAGATAAAAAGAGAATTACCAGATTTACTGTTAGTAAATCCAATAGAAGTAACAAAATCTGCAAACCGCTGATACTAGGCACGAGGAGCCTATTTGAGGCCATATAGGGATTTCCGTAGTAGACACACATGATCAGGGTGACTTTTGTCACAAAACCCCATAGGCTGATGCATATAGACTGTCTCGTTAAGATAACCATGCAGAAAAGCATTCTTGACATCCAACTGATGGATCGACCATGAGTGAGAAATAACAATGCTAAGAACAGTACGAATAGTTGCTGGTTTAACAACCGGAATAAAAGTCTCATTACAATCAATACCCTGCTAATGTGCCTTGCCATCACCTACAAGACGAGCCTTATACCGCTCAAAATAACCATCAGAATTTTGTTTATGACAAAATATCCACATAGAGAGAATAACATTCACATTAGGAGGCCGAGGAACAAAATCCCATGTATGATTATCAATAAGAGCATTATATTCGTCTAACATAGAATTTTTCCAATTTGGGTCACGAATAACACTAACCGGGTCCTTTAGAATAGGTGATATAGTACTAGTGGTCATCGTGTTTAGGTTGGAAAAGTACTTGGGGTTAGGCTTTGTAATGGCGGCTTTGGCACGGGTGGTCATTTGGTGGATGTCTGGTGGGTCTATGGGGTAGTGATGGAGATGTGGAGTGGTGAGGCTGTCAGGTTGAGGGCTAGGAGAGGGGAAGGTAGTGAACGAATGTCTAGGACTTCGTGAGGAAGTGTCTGGTGGGCTGTCAGGGGAAAGAGGCCCAAGGTGAGGAGTGTGTCGATGTCCGGACTGGGCTGTGACAGTACCAGGTGAGGGAGAGATAGAGGGAGAAGCTAGGCCAAATTGAGAAGGCCCAGACGAGTTGAAAGGGGAAGCAGGCTGCACTTGAGGAGTGGGCTGGGCAGGAGGTGGAGTCGTGGTATGCAAATGGGGTTGGTGATTAAATGGATTTTCATCCAAAAGATCATAATCACTATAATTTGGCTTATGAATTTTAGAAAACGGAAATTCATTTTCGATAGTTTTCACATGGCGACAAATAATGATTTAACCATTTGATAAATCATAACACTTTGAACCTCGATAACTTGGAGCGGGCCCAAGTTAGACACATGGGGTGGACCGTTCTTGCAACTTATGAATAGAAATGGTAGGAAAAAGAGGAAAACATAAGAACCCGAAGATACATAATTCCTAGTAAATTGGATCAGGTTGTATAAAACTTGAGTAGGAGATTTATAGCCTAAGACTTTGGTTGGAAGAATGTTTAAGAGATAAGTTGCCATTTCTAAAGCATGATGCCAAAATGAGTGAGGCAAGGATGCATGAGCAAGAAGGGTCTGAATGATGTTATTAATAGATTTTATGTGGCGTTCGGCTTTTCCATTTTGAGGGGATGTGTGAGGACAAGAGAGACGATAGAGCATGCCATGATTATTAAAGAATTCTGTAAGGGTTCCATTAACATACTCTGTACCATTATCACATTGAAAAGTCTTAATGTTACGCTCAAATTGAGTTTGGACTATCTTATGAAAAGATTGAAATAAGTGTTTGACTTGGGATTTCTTAGCAATAGGATAGGTCAATAAAAATTTACTGTAATCATTAAGCAACAATATATTATAGCAATGACCAGAAGAACTAGTAATATGGGAGGTCCACAAATCACTATGAATAATATCAAAAGGAAAAGTAGTGTGTGACATAGAATCATTAAAAGGAAATTTAGATAGTTTTCCAAGAGGACAAGAAGAACGAAAAGAGTTACAAGCCTTATTACAATCAATAAAATTTTGACTACTTAAGGATCTAAGGATGACATCTCCGGGATGTCTTAGGCGCCTATGCCAAAGATCAGATCAGATGAAAGTGTAGTGAAATTTGACTGATTGACGGAGGAGCTGGCTTGAGTAGGTGGAAATAGAGGATATAAGTCATCGGTACTGTCACATGTCATTAGTTTGGCTCCCGTTTGTAAATCATGCACAGAAAAGCCATAAGGATCAAAGGAAATGGAAACCATGTTATCGGTGGTAAATTTACGAACAAATATTAGGTTCTTTATTAATTTTGGAGCATGTAAAACGTTGTTTTTAGGTAAATGGAGGGTATGGGGAAGGCAAATTAGTGTTACCATGACTAATAATTGGAATTAAGTCACCACTACCAACAACAATGTGACGATTTTTAATGCTCGAATCAATATAAGATGAAATAATACCTTGGTTCGCCGTCATATGAGCCGTTGCACCAGTGTCCATATAATAGTTGCTATCTGTTTTACCCAAATTTGCAAGCATATGCTTGTCTGCCTCAATGTCGGTTTGGGATGGATTTATGGCGCTGTAGGCCTGAGGGTGCTGGCCCAATATTCCCGACCCACTTGGCTAAGAGCTGGCAGAAGAGGATGCAGAAGGTCTTGGAGCCCACGAGGCTGCCAAGTACGGACAATGAGGGTTAGGCCACTGAGCCAACCACATGTTCTATGAAGGCCAAGGGGATGGGCCTTGCTAATAAGGCTGCTGCTGTTGGGCTAAGCCATTTGAATTATGCGGCTTCCCAGAATTCTTTGAATTATGTTTCTTCTATTTTCCAGTCTTGAAATTAGACCTTTGGGCAGAGGATTGCACCAAAGACTCAGAGTTCTGCTGCCCGCCGGTGGTGGAGACTAAGGCCGTCAGAGGTTTGGAGGACCCACCCTCCTTTGCCAAGCGGTTTTTGATAGTCCGCTCGGCAAACTTCAAACGAGATCGACAACTCTCAAAAGTAGGAAGGGGCTCTTGATTTTGAATATCCACGGTTCCGGTGTATGCCTCGAGGAGTCCGGCTGTCATTTTCAGAATGAGGCGGTGTCGGGAATTGGATCATCAACATCTGCAAGACAATCGGCAAGGGATTTGATGTGATTACAATACCCGTCAATTGAAGAGAAGTTCTCAAAGTCAAGTTCGGCAAGTTCTTGTTCGAGATGTGAAGCATGAGAAGCTTTATTGTCTTGGAACATAGACTGGAGACGAGCCCAGAAACCTTAAGCCGTGTCATCTTTGAGAAGAATAGTCGTGAGAAGAGCAGGGGAGATTGAGTTGTATATCCAATTAAGCACTGCAGCATCCAAACGCTTCCAAAAAGCGAGGTCTGCTGCTTTAGAAGATTCATATTCTGCTCGTTCTTTTGCCTCCGTAGGAGGTATGATGTGGTGGGAGAGGTCATGAACCCTAACAAGGACCTTGAAAAGGGCAGCCCAAGAGTGATATATCCCATGGTCGGCATCTAAAGTTATTGGAATAAGAGACTTGACGTTGGTAATAGTCAAGGCAGGGTGATATTTTGATTCGGCCATGGTTATTATGCAGCGGAAGAAGATCGGAAAAGAAGAAGAAGAAAAAGAAGAAGAAGAAGAAGAAGAAGAAGAAGAAGAAGAAGAAGAAGAAGAAGAAGAAGAAGAAAGGGACCTGGGCGAGTTGTTAAGGAGAATATGAGCTAAGATTGAAACCCTAATCTGATACCATAAAAGAGATTGACCGTTGATCATTTTCATTAGCTGTGCAAATATTATATACACATTACAATAGCAATCTAAGGCTATGATTACACTAATAAACTAGGAAAGGATATAATCTAATTATACACTTAACTAACATAGAGATATATACAAGAATATATTATAACAGAGACAAATACGACATTGAATTTGTTCAAAAGGACTAGCTTCAATTTTGATCACAGTCGTAGGTACAATGGGAGATAGCGTCGACATTCCAAGGCAGCGCCAAGGTTGGGGGTAGGGTGGTTGTTAATTCCTTTAAAGGAGTAGGGCTGGCAAGGATGGGGAAGGGCGATTAGGCTTGGCGTGGGGAGGGGAGCTCCGGCAGGGTGGCTGGGTCTAGCAAGAAGAGGGGGAGCTCCAACAGGGAGGTACTTGGGGAAGAGGGAAGACGATAAGTTATTCATTTTCTAATTAATCTTTATTTTATTATTTTTTTTAAAAAAACCAATAAGAAGGTGACACGTGGCAAGTTACCTTCTAAAATAGGTTACCAATTTTACAAACCGGTAAAAGGCTTGTTTTGAGCAGATGGGGGTTAAAGGTGGGATTGTTTTGGGATTTCGAAAAGGTGGGATTGTTTGGAGCAAAAACCCAAAGGTGGGATTATTAGTTTCCATTTTTCCTTTTTTTTTGGTTCGATTTTCCTCTCTTCTAATGTTCTTGAATTCAAAATTTTTTTCCTGATTTTTTCTATAAATATTTTTTCTAATGAACTAAACTTTGTTTATTCATCTAGTTAATGAATAATTCTCCTCTCGTTGTTTTGGGTAAAATTATTTGCAGTCTAAATTGTTTCTCTTTAAATGTTCTTCATGTTATTGAAATCATTTTTCCCCCAAATTATTTCTATAATTTATTAATTTTATATAATGGTTTACAAATCAAACTTTGTATATCTATCTAATTATTGAATAATTCTCCTCTTATTTTATTAGAAAAATGGAAATTAATAATCTAACCTTTGCAATATCTTCTATTAATAATCCCACTTTCGATTATTCCAAATAATCCCACCTTTTACCCTAATCTTCTTTTAACAATCCCTAAGCGGTTGGGTTGTTTTGGTAATCGGTTTTTCTAGGTTAGTTTCCACATGTCACCATTTAGTAGGTTTATTTTATTTTTGTAAGATAAAAAATAAAGAAAAAACACAACCCATCCCCGCCCTACCTAAGGCCTAAACGAACCAATCAGCCACCCCGCCCCCACCCCTTGCGTCGCCTAGGATGAACAGCGACCCCAATCGTCACCTCTGCTTTCTTTTAACTCCTATCTAAAATCTGAGTTCATTTTAACAAGAAAAATAATTTTATATTCTAATTGACCAGCAATAAGTACACTATCACAATCACTACCATTAAGAATCAAAATTCTATTGCAAGATTGAAGAATTCGTATAAACTTATGGCTTACATACCCTTCATTAATCAACTAAAACCAATATATATACAAAGCTAACCTAGAATTACCTTAACTTAAGCAACTAGGGATTAGGAAACAATAGAAAAGATAACTACCCAAAATATCACAAAATATATCCCAATACCCCCCTTAAGTTGGAGCACGTGTGTCATAAATGCCCAACATAGAGAGAAGATAGTCAAACTGTGCTTTCCCAAAAGCCTTTGTGAATATATCGTCCAATAGAGAAGTAGTAGGAACATAGGAAGGAGAAATCAAGCCTTCAACAATCGCATCCCGAACAAAATGATAATTAACTTCAATGTGTTTGGTTTCTTCATGAAAAACAGAATTCTTTGCTATATGCAAAGCAGATTGACTATCACAAAATAATTTGATTGCCTTTGGATGCTGCACACCCAAACTTAACAACAAACCCTTAAGACACTTAAGCTCACAAGTAACTGCCGACATGGATATATATCCGACCTCTTAAGAGGACGTTGCCACAGTGGGTTGCTTTTTAGTCTTCCAAGAGATAGGCGAATGCCCTAAAACACCAACCAGCCTGTAATAGAACGACGAGTAAGAGGATAAGCCTCCCAATCCGAATCACACCACCCTTGTAAGGTGATATCACTATCTGCACTCAACAAGATACCTTGACCCGGGGTACCTTTTAAATAACGAACGACACGAAGAGCTGCTTCTCAATGTTCACTGCGCGACTCTTGCATAAATTGAAACAAGATATGAATAGTATGCTAAATCAGGTCTAGTGACTGCAAGGTAGATTAAACGGCCAACAAGCCTACGATACACCTCCAGATCCGCCAAAAACTCGCCTGTGGCTCGACCGAGCTTGTGGTTTTGCTTCATGGGGAACCCACTCGGCTTTGCCCCCAATAAAACTGACTCAGAAATAATATCCAAAGTATACTTTCGTTAACACAAAAAAATAATTGAGGCACTACGAGCAACTTCTATGCCCAAGAAATACTTTAAAGGACCAAGATCCTTCATTTTGAAACAATCACTAAGATAGGCCTTGAAACCAACAAGTGCAGCGGAATGATTAACAGAGATAATAAGATCATCAACATATACTAAGACATTAATTTGAACATTGCCTTTAGTATAAGTGAATAGAGAATAATCAGAGTAAGATTGTAAGAAGCTATACCCTTTCAAGGCCGATACTAGCTTTGCAAACCAACATCTCGGTTCTTGTTTCAACTTGTAGACACCCATTTGTGTCTCCCCAAAGCCAAACCCAGTGATGCGTACCTTTCACGTCGAATCATAATCGAATGAAGTGAAAGTGTGGAAGGTTTAGTGTTGCGGATAGTTTTAATTTATTTTCTCTTCTCTCTGTTTTTGAAAACTTATTTTAAGAAAACAGCCAATCCAGTTTGGTTGGTCCATGATATGGGTCCAATAATAGTGTAGTTGGATGGGGCTTGACAAGAGTTTTCCAACGATATATTATAAGCCCAATTCCGATGAATATTGAGGAAGTTATGGCCAATTTACTAAACTGGGCCCGGTTTGAGCCTTATATACGGCCCAATGATCTAGGGGAGGGCCTAATATGATTTATCTTTCCTAATGAAATTAGGAATGGTTTTAGTCTTCTAGATTCTTCTAGAAGGTTCTTTTCATTCCTAATTCAGTTAGCATTGATAAATTGACTTTTGTTGATTTTTCAGAGTTTTAATTAAAATCAAATAGCATTTTTGAGGAAAATATACGATTTTATCCTACAATACGGCAAACTTATCTGATTTTTGAAAACGCGTTAAAAACAGGCTTGGCACCTGACTCCAGGCATTGGCGCCTGGAACCAGGCCTGGTGCCTGGCGCTAGCCAATGGCGCCAGGCGCTAGTGTTGGTGCCTGTCGCTAGTTAGCCTGGGTTTGCGCCAACTCTGTTTTTTGTGCGTCAGACTCTGTTTTGTTTAATTTCTCTTTTCGGTTGATTTTCTCTATAAATAACATATTAAAAAACTCTGTTTTCATTCACGAATTCTCACCAATTATCATCAACAATCAGTTTTAATTAGCATTCGCCTACAATCAGTTTTCATTCATTAATTCTCTTAATTCCCTTAATCATTCAACTCTCTCTCTCTCTTTTTCTAAACTAATCTTTTGCATACAAAATTCCGCATTCACAAGATCTAGAAAAACCTAGCCATATTCGAAGTTGCCTTCGCCCTAGACGTGAAAGGTTTAATTTCTGAGGGTTTGGTCCCAAATCTCTATTTCCATTATTTAATTTAATTGTTTGTTTATTATTTTCCTTGAAGTTACTAACGTGTGTATTTTGTTATTAGAAAGAGGTACGAAGCATCAAAGTAAGTACTTTAATGATTTTTATTGATATTATGATGTAGAAATCATGTTTATATTGTTATTATGATATCCCTAGTATCATGTCTAGGGTAGCTTTAATACTAAATATGTTTGTCACGATGCTTCCTATGTTCTTCCTTATATTTGTGATTGTTAGTATCATGTTAGGGTTAAAGATTTGATTTTTATTGCTTAGTGACATGCTAGGGTTTGTTATTTATCTTGTTAGTATCATGCCTATGATCTTGCTGTTATTATTATGCTTTAATATTAACATGAACATGATTATGATTATGATTATAATTGTTATAATTCATGATGATTATGAATATTATTATTATTATTATTATTATTATTATTATTATTATTATTATTATTATTATTATTATTATTATTATTATTATTGTTTTGATGATGATTATTTATTTTGATTATTTATTATGTTGCTTGATTTTTATTGTTATTGTTTGATCACACCTTTTATGCATGAAGGGAATTGGTACTTGTAATCACGCTTAATAAGATAATTAATAATCTTGTTAGGGTTAATTGTGATTATAATTCGAGTGATCGCCAATAATAGTTTTATTTGTGCATTAATATTCAACCAACATAGATAAACAGATTTGGGTTAATCCTATTAATTGCATGTTAGTCAGGAAGCGCACATGAATACGATCAGAATAAAGTAGATGCCTATTAATAGGGCAGGTTCAATCTCTTTTAGGTTGGATTTGTACCTTCATCCCCGAACCCTTATTTGGTTCTTGACCTTATGGAGTTAACGATCTCTTGGATCGTTAAGGGGTGTAACCTTCACCTCGTGAACAGTTTACAAGTTCCTAAAAAAACTTGTTGGCGACTCTTTTGCTCTATCTTCTTTCCCTTTGGACGCCACCGTACTTTAGTGTATGATCACAGTGGGGTTCAAGCATGGGGTTAACGCTTGAAATTTATTCCCTACACAACCCATATAAGGACTTTCTCAAATTAAACGACACACTAATGACGGATTCGAACTCGTAAATTCGGGAGGTAACTTCATGTACACCTCCCCATCAAGATCACCATGCAAAAAGGCGTTGTGGACATCCATTTAATGAAGTTCCCAGTTTTTAGAAGCAGAAATTACAAGAAAATCCCAAACAATGATCATCTTTGCAATTGGAGCAAACGTCTTAACGTAATCCATGCATTCCTGCGAATGATTACCATAAACAACCAAACGAGACTTTAGACGCTCAATATCTCCATCAGACAAATATTTTGTCTTGTAAACCCATTGACTCTAAAGCACGTTTACCGGGTGGAAGTTGCTCTAAGGTCCAAGTCCAATTATCCTCCAAGGCTCTAATTTCTTCCTACATTGATTGTCTCCAACCTTCATATTTCATAGCGTCTTTGAAAGATTTCGGATCATGACCACTAACAATTGTTGCCAAAAACTTACAATAATTCATAGAAAATATGTCACAATTTATAAAATGTGCTAAAGGATAAGGCGTACCTGAAGGAGCATTGGAAGACGGAGTGGAGGGAGACGGATTTTTAGCAAAAACAGAGTGAGTCACATTATCACAAAGAAGAACCAAGGGAATTTTATCCCGAAAACCGTGCCCCAAGGGCTGGATGGACTGCTGATCTGCTGCCCCTACACTAATGTTGTCTGCGTGAGATTGGGGTTGCTGCATAGTGGCAGCGTCGGTCTGTTTCTGTTGTGCAGTAGCTCCCTCATCTGTGGCTGCACACTGTCCAGCAGAAGAACCAGGCTGCTGCCCTGCTGTTCCCGCACCCGCAGACACATCCCGCGGGTGAGCAGTAGCCTGACTGTGCTCGGCTGTTGTACCTACGCCCGTAGGGTCTTGATCACCCGTAACACCTGTGCCCTCAATATTACCATGATGCTCAGCACGCACCTCATCACCACAATACTCCTCAAACTCAACAAAATCGTCATGAACATCATAAATTGACTCAAAACCATGAGACTCAATGTTAACATCTTCCGGATTAGAAAACGGGATTACATCTTCAATGAATTTAACATCCCGAGACACCAAAAAAACTCTGGAATCAAGGTCATACAATCTCCACCCTTTCTTCCCAAAAGGATAGCTTACAAAAACACACTTCTGACTCCTACTAGCAAACTTATCTCCATTAGTTTTCTGATTATGGGAAAAACATAAACACCCAAAAGTACGAATGGAATCATATATAGGAGGTTTATCAAAAAGAACTTCAAATGGAGTTTTATTTTGTAGCAAAGGAGTAGGAGTTTGATTAATCAAATGAGTCACGGTAAGAATACAACACTCACCCCAAAAATAAATTGGTAATTTGGCTTTAAACCTCAAAGCTCTCCCAACAGATAAAATGTGTTTATGTTTTCTCTCAACCCTCTCGTCTTGTTGCGGAGTACCCACACAAGAGGTTTGAAAGATAATACCAGTAGTAGAAAAAAAAATCAAGTAAACAATTAAACTCCGTACCATTATCACTCTGCACAATTTTAATGGTTTGAGAGAATTGACATTCTACTATAGCAATGACAGGAAAAATTGGATCACCTTATAAAAAGTAATTCTTAAAACCACTAACTAATAATAGATAGGGAAGTAGGGTCGAATCCACAGGAAAACTGGTCTTTCTATTTCTAATTAATTCAAGCAATCTAAATTATAAAGTAACCAATATTTTATAATCAAAGGAAACTAAACTACGAAGATTAAGAATAAGGAGAAAACAATGAATAAAAGGTCTAGGGCATAGTTTCACCAATAATAATATTCCAGGATAAAAAAAAAATAATCAATAATCAATGCGTACATTAATCAGATCATAAAGGGCTTTCGCTACGTATTACAATCACACAATTAATTTACCGGTATTAAATCTCATCTCTCGAATCTCGACTTAATCATTTATAAATTAACCTGCCTATTGAAACTAGACCTAAACATCAATTCTCATCTCTTGAATCTCGAACAATATTGTCAAACTCATGCATAAAAGATCTGCACAAATCTCGTCACAGAGCATTAAATCAATCAATAGGAAATTAATCTAGCATTGACAATTAACAATAATAAATTACCCCTTCATATTATTTATGGATCCCCACAAACCATAGAAATAGAACTACTCACACATAATTAAATCTAAACAAATCGAAGTAATAAAACAAGACATGATCAAAGGAATAAAAAAAAAAAAACTAAGATTAAGAAATCGTTACCAAAGAATCTGGAATTAAGAATAGAGTTAAGAACAAAGTATATGAGATAGAGAAACTAATCTAAAAGCTAAGTAGAGAGAGAGAATCTAAGAAAGAATTAAGAAAGAGTAAAAAGAAGATCCTAAACTCGCTTAACGGAAAAGTTCTTATACTAAGCAAGAATCCTAAACTAAAACAAACTTAAACGACGCTAATCGTCTCCTTACAATCACACGTGCCCGATCGGGCGAGGCACCGCCCGATCGAGCGCGCCTTTTTCCATCAGGTATAAATCTCGCACCTGGACGGGGGCGAGTTCGGGCGCCGACCTTGCTTCCCCCGCCCGGCTGGGCGCGCCTTTGGGCGGCAGCTCCTTTGGCCGGGCGGCACTCTTGGGCCACTATTTGGACTTCGATTGGGCTTCAATTCTTTGGGCCAATCCGAATTTCCTCTTCGGGTCTTGAATACTCGTTCCAAATGCCCCGATATCACATATACCGAGCCCTTAATCACCGGTTCGATTGCTCTAACCGGCCCTAGGTTATAAATACTGGTCGTGCTTCTCCAGTGCTCGTAGTTGCTCCATAATATCACAGGAAAATGCTCCAAAAGTGCAAGTCCCTACAAAAGTCAACCAAATCTACGAAAACACTAGAAAACACCAATTATTAATAAAAGTGGCTCAAAAGAGCCAAAAACACTACTAATTATGTCCAAGGGACAGGGGTAAAATACTATATAAAATAGACATATCAAACTCCCCCAAGCCAAACCTTTGCTTGTCCCTAAGCAAAGATCTCATCAATGAATAAACAAATATGCTTCTCCCCAAGAAGTAAAAACTAAGCACAAACAATTCAAGGTAAATCCAATAAACATGCTTCAAAGTCAACCAATTAAATCCGTCCAATTACCCTTCTTCCCTAACAATAGTCAAATAAAGCAAACCACAAGAGCATATAGAATTCAAGACTAGTGCAGACACACTCAACTCTCATTTATGTGGCGAGTAAAAGATGTACTCGATCGCTCTCCAACCAACCCCTTTATTGTGAACAATGCCCTCCCAACTCACATTCTCGTGTGTATAAAAAGATGTACGCTCAACCTACTAGTCGACTCGAAATATGTCAAATCATAACTTGCATTGATAAGCAACACTTTCACATTCATACAACTCTTATGCACAAAGGTCGGAAGGTCTTTAAAGCTTGTAATGTAAGGCTAGGGTAAAGGGTAGGAATCATTTGGGAATAAGTGAGAGAAAAGCTATGCTTAAGGGAACAAATCCTAGTAAAACCCATGATCAAAATAAATAATGATCAACATCTCCTACATAACTACACCCCAATCATAATCCACCAAATGCAACTCCAAACAATATAAACAATCCCTACTCTTACAATTTCACTCATAAGATATAATAATGAAGAGTTGGAGTGAATAAACAAACTTTATTTTCCAAACTTGAATTTTTTTCATTGAAGCTCAATTTTTTTCTTTCTTTTGAACAACCTCCAACTAGAACATTTGAACATTGAACAATTTTTTTCTTTTGAAGTTCACTTATTTTTTTCCTTTTTTTTTTTTTTTTTTGTTTCTTGAACTTCTTTTTTTTTTCATAACATCATACTTTATTTTTTCTCAAGAATATATAAACATTCAAACTCATCAAGAATAAACTATGATAAAAAAATAACTTCTCAAAACCCACCCAAATTGTGCAACTAATGAGCACACTACAAACTCCCTCACCTCACTCACTAATAGCTCCCCCAAGCCAAGCTTGGGACTAGTAACCAATGTGGCAAATCGGCTTGTAATATGGCTAAATAAACAACAAAAAGTCAAGGCAACAACATGGGTAGCAAGAAGGGAACAAATGTATCTAAAATCATCTGGAGGCTACCTAAAAGAACAAATGCCTTCGTCCTCCTCAATGTGCATAATAATGAGTCATATAAACATTACTTATAGTTGCAAACCAATACTCAAATTCATTGACATACCAAGAACTATCACACATTCCTAACAAAATCCACTAGTCAAGCACTATATTCACAAGCAGTTTGGCAAAATTAACTCATGTTAAGGTTTCAAGGCAATTAAACATCAAATCATGATCAACTAATCCACAATATTTATCATCAATAACCAAGAATCAAAATAATTTCGAAAAATTTTCATCAAGGGGCACAGGGAAGCATGATTTATAATTCATTGGAATGTATTTTTGGATTTTTTTTAATTTTTCAATTTTTTTTTTTTTTTTTTTTTTTTTTGTATTTTTAACATATAAGAAAGCAATAAAAATAACCTAGAAAGCAAAAAAAAATCTAAACTAAGAAAACACACCAAAACAAAAGAAAAGAGAAAAAGAACTATACCAAATCAAAAATCTCCCCCAAGCCAGAATCAGACAATGTCCTCATTGGCTCGGGAACTAGCCCAGCATAGCTAGTCCTCATCATCCTCATCCATGGAGCCGAAATCTCCACCTCCACTGCCACCTGCACCACCTGCACCAGAAGAGCTACCACCAAAATAATTAGCTTGAACTCCCCCCCGCTGGTCCCCCGAAAGGAATGTCCTAGCCGTACCCATGGAAGGAAGAATAGTCAGTATAAATACCATGGGAAGTGGGATCCCTATCGTATCCCTGGGGTGGAGGCTGAAACCAGTCAGGGTAAATAGCATCGTCTGGAATTTTACCCCGACGAGCATAATCATCATACATAGGGTAGAGAGCTCTACCCTGGTTCCTCTCAAGGCACCCTAACCTATGGTCAATGGAGCCTACCATCCTCCTAAGGTCAGTGTGAGAATGCTCGATACGGCCTAAAGCCTGACCTATACTCTAAAGGTCCCAAACTGGGTCAGAGTCAACATGGGGGACGGAGTGAGACATGCGAGGTGGAGAAAACGCTACATCGGGCTTAGGCTGGGGTGGTGGATTTGGTGGTGCTTGCCTCCTAGAGTTGGCAACTAAAAGGTCGTACGTGTAGGACGATTGCCTGGGGGGAAAGGCGGTCAAATCAGGACTAGGTAGGGAAAAGATGGGCAATGGCTGCTCGGTCCTAGTCCTAATACACTAGTGGTGGGTCTGCTTACTATCTAGTCGTACCCAACCCAACTCCTCAAAATACCTAGCAGTCATATAGGTATTCGGGCCACAATTGGTCATATGGTGGGGTCCACTCTAAAAAAAACCGGCCTTTTTAACCGCTATTCTGGTGATAAGGCCTCTTATACGAATAGGGGTACGAGACTAGGTACTAGATGTGGCATGTCTGCTCAGGTGGTGGATGATGTATCTACCTATGTTCAGTTTACCAAACCCGTACACATAGTGTCCTATAACAGCTAGTTCGTTGGTTTGGGCGTTTTAAGGCTTGTTCCTACCAAGAAAACACAAACCCGCAAATTTTTGCCAGATTTTTGGGATAGGGTGATGGATAGGTTTTGTACTAGCATGTTGGGGGTCAGGGGTAGGTAAACCAGTCAGAGCATAATAAATATCACCCATTTTGTAATCAACATTCCATTGGAATGGTAATTCAGAATTCAATTCAAATAACTTACAAAAGTCAACATATGTCAAACTAATATTCCTATTGTTCAACCTCAAAAATAAATTCGGTCCATTTCTACTATTTACAACTTTCAAAGAAGACAAGAATTCACATGTTAATTCACGGTATGTAGGATGGTGCATATCAACGAATTTTCTCATTCCTATATCATTCAAAAATCGTTTAACAAAATCATACAAACCATAAATTTCTAGAGTAGGGTGGTGTTACTACCGTGAAGGAATTACCTCGCGCCCGACAAGGTGTTCCAACCGTTCCTTTTGCTCCTGGCTAGCAATACGGATCGTTGGCAAGTAGGAGAGTTGCAAATCTGGATCGTACTCCTCCCTCGAGCTAGAACTCCTACTGAAAATTGATCGAGCCCTCTTTGAAGCCATAGTATAGAAATGGGTATGAAAAATATTTGAATGAAATTTGAAATTTTTTATATAGGATTGTAGAGGATGAAGAGAAGATTAAGAATATGTAAAAATTATTAGATTTGGTTGAGAAATAAAGAGAAAATCATAGAGAGAAGGTAGAGGTTTAAGGTTTTAGAGAGAAAAAGTTATGGAGGAAAGAGAATAAGAATGAGAAAAGAGAGAAGAAAGAAGAAGAAGTAAGACGCGGGGCTGTCGCGCCCGTTCGGGCAGGTGATCGCCCGATCGGGGGATCGAAGATGTCCGTATACGTCAAGTTTCGCGCCCGGTCGGGCGGCATTCGCATGATCGGGCGAAAACACCCGATTTTCTAACCTCGCTCTCGCGCCCGGTCGGGCGAGCTTCGCCCGATCGGGCCCGAGGCTTATTGGGAGATTATTGTTTTTTCTTACTTTCTTCAATTTTTGGCTAACTCTTTTCCTTCAAACCTATATAAAAACTCATAAAACTCATTAAATTCCCTCTTCTCTCCTCTAATAAGAAAAAGAAAGAAAAACTAGCCTAAAAAGCATTAAAATACGGGTTGCCTCCCGCAAAGCGCTGGTTTATCTAGGTCCCGCACAACCTTCTTACCAAGTATAAGAATTAGGACCCTTGGCCTAACGCTTGGTCGGGTGGTTTCTCACCCGGTCGAGCGTTGTTTAGGCTATGATGCGGCTTCCTGACATACCCTGTGGGACGCCAATTAACTTTATCTGGTGGATCCTCCTTGACTTGAATTGGGGGCTCTTCAATGCTACGCACTAAAGATCCCTCTTCGATCGAGGGTTGCTTCAGATTATCATTACATTTAGCACTTGCAACTCGATCTGGCGGAACAATTATTGTAGGCTCAATTTCCAAACCTTGCTTGTTTGATTCCACATTCTCATCCTCAAAGCCAAGACCGACAGTGTAGAGGGCTCTTCCTATTGCATAAACTTCCTCATGCCATTTGTCTATCTCATCTGAAAAGGATGTAACACAAGATACCGCCTCTAAGGGATCTTTTACAAGAGCTTGGGGCTTGTTAGAATAACTTTGAACCACATTAACACTAAAGCACTTCTCCTTTGTCATGGGGATTTTAGGGGTATTATTAAGATTAAAAATAATTTTATCGTCCCCTACTGATAGTGTTAATTTGCCACTTCTCACATCTATAATTGCTCCTGTAGTGTTAAGGAATGTCTACCCAAAATAATTGGAGTTTGCATATCCTCAGCCATATCAAGAACAACAAAATCAACAGGTATGTAAAATTTACCTACTCTAATAGGAACATCCTCTAAAACACCTAAGGGGTATTTAAAAGAACGGTCGGCCATTTTTAGAGTAATATTGGTAGCTTTTAATTCACCCATATTTAACTTGGAACACACAGATAATGGCATAACACTAACGCTAGCACCCAAATCACACAATGCATTATCAATCATTCGATTGCCAATATGACAAGGGATAGAAAAAATACCTGGATCTTTTAATTTAGGTGGAAATTTATTTTGAAGTACGACAATACACTCTGCAATGATAGCTACTTTCTCTACCTCACTAATAGACCTTTTTCTTGTTAATATTTCCTTCATGAATTTTTCATATGCAGGAATTTGTGTAATTAATTTAGTGAAGGGAACTGTTACCTGCAAATCTTTGACCATCTCCAGAAACTTACCAAACTGCTTATCCAAATTTGTTTTCAAGTGACGATTGGGGAATGAAAGTTTGATAAATGCCTTTGGAGCATTAATGCTCTTATCTGGAGTGGCCACCTTCCCTGGGGTCGTACCCTACAATGTAAAATCAGATATATTAGTACTACTCTTTAGCCCTGCAGGGCTATTAGCTACATTGTCATGTTTAACGGAATCAAGATTAGCGTTATTTATTAAAACAGGTTCATCATCTCTGGGCATAGGGGGGCCTTCATAGTTTGAACCACTCCTAAGAGTAATTGCATAAGCTTGACTCGTAGGCCTGGTCGGCTGTGCTGGTAGGGCTCCCTGTTGACGGGCTTGTAGAGTAGCGGAAAATTGCGCAATTTGATTATCTACAATTTTATTGTGTGCTAAGATCGAATCAATTTGGGCATCTCTACTCTCCATGTGCTTCTGCATATTAACCAGCATTGCTCTAATTTCTACCAAAGTAGGGTCGGAAGATGAGGAGGGTTGTTGTGGTTGGTTCTTCTGGCCAACATTGGGGTGGTAATATTTCTGCTGTTGTTGTTGTGGCGCCTGTGATTCTTGTGGTGATGGTAGATTTTGAACATTGGTACTCCGGTAGGAAAGGTACGGATGATTCCGGTACCCAGGATTATAGGTGTTGGAGTATGGGTCATTCTGCCTATAAGCTTGAAAGGAATTTACTTGCTCCACGGAACTCCTGCAATCTTGTTCCCAATGACCTAAAATTCCACAATTTTCACAGAAAGCCTCATTAGCATTATTATTAATTGCAGAAACATTAGCTACATTTGCAGTACTAAGATTATCTAATTTCTGGCAGATAGAGGTTAATTGAGCTTGCAAAAAGGATACAGAGTCAACGCTATGCTTCCCTTTGTTAGAAAAGCCTCTAGGATTGCCATATTAAGAATTATGTATCGCTATATCTTCGATAACTTGACCTGCATCATCAACATTGAGATTCTTAAACCTCCCACTAGCTGTAGAATCCAAGATTATTCTAGATGAATTTCCAATCCCATTGTAAAAGGCTTGGATCAACTGCCATTGTGCCAAATTATAGTGGGGACATTCTCTTAGTAGGTCTTTGAACCTCTCCCAAGCCTCATATAAAGTTTCATCGGCCTCTTGGGCAAAGTTCTGAATTGCACTTCGTAGTACAGCTGTTCTCTCTGCAGGATAATATTTGTTATAAAAATTCAAAACAAGAGTTTCCCAGTCAGTTATACCAAGTGCAGTTCTATTTAATCCATTTAACCATAATTTGGCTTTTCTGGTTAAAGAAAAAGGGAAGAGGATCTCCCTGATTTGGTCTTGTGTGACCCCAGCTTGCCTGATGGTATTATATTACTAACAGTAGTCTGCAATATGAAGATTTGAGTCTTCACCCTTAGCTCCACTAAATTGCTTCCTTTCTATCATCGTTATAAATTGGGGTTTAATCTCAAATTGTACCCCATCAAGAGATGGAGTGGGAGTAAGGTGTGGAAAATCTGTAAGCTTGGGTTGTGAATAATCACTAAGCTTCTTTGGAGCCGTCATCTCTGATTTTGGATATGAAGATACCTCTGAATCGCTAGAATCAGTTGGAGGATCTCAGTGATTATTATTATCACTAGAATTTGCCAGAATTTGCTTGTAAAAATTCTTATGTCTATGGAAGGATCGTTCGATCTAAGGATCGAATGGGATGTAACCTGATTTGGAACACTTGGGCATAAACAAAAAAAAACTAAAAGCAAATATGAGACTTGCCTCAAAGAACTAACGTTCTCTGAAACAAAAAGAGATAACCAAGACTACAAAAATAATCAGAAATAAAAATAAAACCGTTTCCCCGGCAACGGCGCCAAGTTTTGACAGGCTAAAGTCGTATCACCTTATCAAAAGTAATTTCTAAAACCACTAACTAATAATAGATAGGGAAGTAGGGTCGAATCCACAGGGAAACTGGTCTTTCTATTCCTAATTAATTCAAGCAATCTAACTTATCAAGTAACTAATATTTTATAATCAAAGGAAACTAAATCACCAAGATTAAGAATAAGGAGAAAATAATGAATAAAAGGTCTAGGGCATAGGTTCACCAATAAATAATATTCCAGGGTAAAACATAATAATCAATCATCAATGCATACATTAATCAGATCATAAAGGGCTTTCGCTACGTATTACAATTACACAATTAATTTACTAGCATTATACCTCATCTCTCGAATCTCGACTTAACCATTTATAAATTAACCTGCCTATTGAAACTAGACCTAAACATCAATTCTCATCTCTCGAATCTCGAATCAATATTGTCAAACTCATGCATAAAAGATCTGCGCAAATCTAGTCACAGAGCATTAAATCAATCAATAGGAAATTAATCTAGCATTGACAATTAACAATAATAAATTACCCCTTCATATTATTTATGGATCCCCACAAACCATAGAAATAGAACTACTCACACATAATTAAATCTAAACAAATCAAAGTAATAAAACAAGACATGATCAAAGGAATAAAACAAATAACTAAAATTAAGAGAAGAGAAATCGTTACCAAAGAATCTGGAATTAAGAATAGAGTTAAGAACAAAGTATATGAGAGAGAGAAACTAATTTAAAAGCTAAGTAGAGAGAGAGAATCTAAGAAAGAATTAAGAAAGAGTAAAAAGAAGATTCTAAACTCGCTTAACGGAAAAGTATTTATACTAAGCAAGAATCCTAAACTAAAACAAACTTAAACGACGCTAATCGTCTCCTAACAATAACACGCGCCCGATCGGGCGCGCCTTTTTCCATCAGGTAAAAATCGGGCGCGAGTTCAGGCGCCGACCTTGCTTCCCCCGCCCGGTCAGGCGCGCCTTCGGGCGGCAGCTCCTTTAGCCGGGCGACACTCTTGGGCCACTATTTGGACTTCGATTGGGCTTCAATTCTTCGGGCCAATCCGAATTTCCTCTTCGGGTATTGAGTACTCGGTCTAAATGCCCCGGTATCACATATATCGAGCCCTTAATCACCGGTTCGATGGCTCGAACCGGCCATGGGCTATAAATACTGGTCGTGCTTCTCCAGTGCTCGTAGTTGCTCCATAATATCACGGGAAAATGCTCCAAAAATGCAAATCCCTGCAAAAGTCAACCAAATCTACGAAAACACTAGAAAACACCAATTAGTAATAAAAGTGGCTCAAAAGAGCCAAAAACACTACTAATTATGACCAAGAGGCGGGGGTAAAATACTATATAAAATAGACATATCAAGCAACAAACATCAAAAACATACAAAAAAACCTTTGTTTTATCATTTAACAAATAAACCCAAACTGCTCTAGAATAGTCATCAACAATAGTAAAAAAAATAACGAGCTCCGCATGACAAAACATGTTTATACGGGCCCCACAAATCACAATGTATTTTCTCAAAAATTCTAGATGCTTTATTATCACTTACAGGAAAACTATCTCTAGGATGCTTAGCTCGCATACATACTTCACATCCTTTATCTAAACTAGCTTTGCTACTAATGGTGGGAAGCAACTTAACTACTTTCTTGGAAGGATGTCCCATACGACAATGCCACAGCTCCAAGTCAGACTTCGCCGCAAGAGCACTCACATGATGCACCAAATCAGTTTTGCTAAAATAATACAATCCGTCCATTCTAGCCCCCGTTTCAATCAGCTCCTTCGTTTGGTTCTGTATAACACAAATATAAGCATTAAATTGGACAATACAACTAAGGTCTCACTAAGTTGCGAAACTGAAAGTAAGTTACAACTCAAATTGGGAAAATAAAGCACCCCGGTGAGGGTGATTTTATCCGACAAACGAATAGAGCCAACAAGCTAGAGAAGCCAACACTCTTTCACCATTAGGTAACCCAACTGGACACTCAAAGCTTTTAATGTCAAAAGCCAAGTTTTTTCCCCGGTAACGTGATGAGTAGCTCCTGTGTCAATATATAATCCAAGAGGTATCATCGAACTTGCCATTCAATCGATTATCGAAAATTGTAGCATTACCCAAAAATCCCATAATCGCCTTCCACTATTCACTTGAAAATAACCGACCCGAAGCAAAAGTACCCGAGTCATCCAAGCTTGACCCACCACCAGTCACTGCATTGGCCTTCACTGGACCGCCGCGGCCACAACCAGCTAAAGATGGCCCCCCTGGCTGCCAGTACGTAGTACCATCCGGCCAACCATACTTGTCATAACACCGCTTTCTTCAAGTCATCGCTTTTTACAAAAATTGCAGAGTTTGTCAGACCAACACTTCACGGTTTCATGACCCACCTTCTTACACTTCTCACACACCGGCACCTGCCGTCAGCAGCACCACCACATGCCCTCCCTGCACCAGTCCGTACAGCAAAACCAAGGGCATGGGAGCCTTTGAGGCGTGAAATGCCCCTGACCTTCTAGCTCTTCTTGAGACACCTGCTGAAACGCCCTATTAAAAGAAGGCAGGGGATCTTGGGAAAGCAGAGCAGGCAGAATAGAAGCACACTATTCACAATATAGTCCGAGTAAAAAATTGCTAGAGACTATCCCCATCACGCCGATCAGCGTGTTGACGTCCCACACTACATGTGCACTTTCCATATTTACAAGTAATTAATGGTTCTAATTTGTCAAGTTCATCCCATAATACTGATAATTTGCTATAGTTAACGACAAAAATCATAGTTTTCGTCTTCTCACAATGATTAATATCGAACTTAATTTGTTGGATTCGAGGGTCATTAACCAAATAGCAGAAACGTTCATGTAAATCGTCCCACAATTTCTTGGCATCATCATATTCAGAAAGCATAGATCTTACCTCCGGTTCAATAGTGTTCATTAGCCAAGAAACTAGCATACATTGAATCGTAATCCAGTCATCCTTCGTACACGATGGTGCGAAGGTAGTGATACTACCATCAAGAAATCCAAACTTCCTCCGAGAAGACAACGCAATACGCGCAATATGAGACCATTTGTGGAAATTATCTAATTTGAGACCTTAATTTGTTGCAAAGCTTTTACTTTATTTGTATATTGTTTTTAATATTAAAGGCTTCTAATAATACCATTTAGTGAAAGATCAAAGATACAATACAAAACTATATAAGGTAGAAATTGTCCAACTATTTAACATTGTAAAAAATATATAGATATGGCCTGGATGTCTTTAAAAAGAGCATTAAAAAAAGAATTTCATTTGTGTTTTTATAATAAAATTTTGATTTATAATTTAAGAAATATTACCAAATAATATGTTATTAATTTTTTTAGAAAAACCTCTCTCTTCTTTGATGACTTTGACTATGACATTATTATTTTTAGTAACAAATTCTGTTTATTAGTATCATAATATAATTGTTTAGTAACACAATAGTGGGATTAGAGAGTGAGGGATAGCTCAATTAGTTAGAGTCCTCTCTCGGTTCCAGGAGAATCTAGCACCCCACCCTCTGTGGCTCTATAAAGACAAAAAAAAAAAAAAAAAAAAGAAAAAAAGAAAAAAAAGGAGAATAGTGGGATTAGGATGCATTTAATGCAATTTGACACCTAATTAAGTTTTTTCTCCTGCTCAACCTTGCATTTAGGAGCCTAAACCCATATAATTTCCTCCCAATTGTTCCTCTTTTTTTTTGGCTACTAGTGACGTGGCATTTTCTCATTGGAAAATTGTGTCTTTGATTTATGTGTAGCATCTCTTTTGACTAGAGGGTTTTTAGGAGAATGACAAATGAGAAACCTTATTTTTGATGAACTAAAATTAATTTGCAGAACTGAAATTATTTTTACTGAACTTAAATTATCTCTACTGAATTGAAATTAATTTTGTTGACTTGAAATTATTTTTGCTGAACTCAAATTAATTTTACTAATTTTCAATTATATTTCTTCTTTAAAGTTACTGAATTTTACTAAACAAAAATTATTTTTACCGAACTGAACTTTTTTTTATTGAATTGAACTTATTTTTACTAAATGTCTAAATAGGAATACTAAATATTATTTTTTGAAGGTGAAGGGAACAGGACCTAAGTGCAATTTTTATTTATTTATAATTTAAAGTTTTCTTTTTTCAATATTCTGTCTTTTACTTTGTTGGAAATCTAGAGATGGTCAATTGGAGGGATTTAATAAGCTTAGTGGTTAATTTTATCATGGGGAATGGGAAGATATTGTGAGGAAGAAGACATTCCTTATTTTGTAAGAATGTAAGATATTTTGTAAGACTTTCCATTATTACATTTTTTCATCAACCAAATAAATTATTACCCTATTTAAATGTTTCTGTAAATATCAACTACCCGCATTTTACATTTTGTCATCAACTAAACAATCACCCTACTTAAAAATTTCGATGAATATCATCTACCCACATTTTAAAGGTTAATCACACAACCACTTAATAAAAAAGTACTACCATTGTTAAATATTATTTTAACTTTTTGCATATAAAAAAACATATGATTTCAACTTTAGATACTATTTGCAAGGAATAAAAAACTTAAAAGTCGTACATAATTAATACTCCCTCCGTTTTTAAATTCTTGTTTCGCTTTTCTTTTTCGGCTGTTTTTAAATACTTGCTCTATTTTCTTATTTAAAAAACTTTCATAATATCTAATTAATTTCTCTCACTTAGTGGACTCACCATTAATCATATTTTATTAATTTCATATTCTCCCTCTTTCAATTTTTTCCACTACTTTTGTTTTTTATAATTTTTTATTATTTGTGTCAAAAATTAATTATTTTATTCTTCAACAACCCCACTACCTCTACATTTTATTACTTTCTTCAATTTCTCCTAAAACTTCGCACATGGAGAAATGGAGCAAGTATTTAAAAACGGATGGAGGTTGTTACATAAATAGTATTCCCTCCGTTTTTAAATACTTGCTCCACTTTCCTTTTCTAGCCGTTTTTAATTACTTGCTCAATTTCTTTTTTTAAATAGCTTTGGACAATATTTAATTCATTTCTCACACTTAGTGGACCCAACATAATACTCTCTCTGCTCCCATTCTTCCACTATTTTTGTTTTTTTTACCATTTTTTATTTTCTCAACTACCCCACTATTTCTATATATATTTATTGCTTTTTCTAATTTCTCCTAAAATTTCGCGCATAGAAAAATGGAGCAAGTATTTAAAAATGGAGGGAGTATATTTTCCACCGATTTCAATCAAGCACAAGATTAGGCCCATGTGAGCAAGATTGTAAAAGTACTTGATTCTCCACTGTGGTTATAAAAAGACAGCTCTCGTGTCTTTTATAAAAAGTAGCAAAATTGCAATGCAAGTCATAATCTTTATCTTGTCTTATGTTCATTAAAGTTACGTTGTTATCTGAGCTCTCGTGTTCCTCGAGTTTTGATGAAGAGAAGGACATGTAACCAAGTACAAGTGTATAATAAGTCATGTCTATTTGCATAATTTGTGTACCACAAAATTAACTAAAGATCAGATGATGATCATTTTCGAGAGCCAAAGTTTGATTGCTAATGCACTTTGTGTTTTGTTGAGCATTGTGATATTGAGGTGGCTATTGAAAGTAATAAACTTTGTTTGGTTTACTCCCAAAAGTTTAGAGAAATCGCTTCGACAACAAGGTCTTGTTGGAAACTCGTACCGGTTTTTGATCGGAGACATGAAGGAAGCCTCCCAATTGCGTACCGAAGCTATGGTGAAACCCATTCCTTTTACTCATGATTATTACCATCGTATTCAACCCTTACTCCATCGACTTCTTACCAAACCCGGTATTTCTTTTACGTATTTTTACAGCGGTCATATAAAAAATGTCTACTATATTATTTTAATTAATGATATACAATATGATTGGTTCATTATTCACTTTATAAAGTGGCCACAATTATTCTTATAATATCTACAATGCAAATATAATTTTTGAAGTTTTTAATCCAAAATAAAATAAATATTTTTCGAGAAACTATAAAAAAAGAATAAAGATTTTATAATGAAACTACAAATTTGATAAATTAAATTATTGTTAATAATACCATTTTATATGAAAAATAAAGTAATATAATAAATTAATAGGAAAAAAAAATGTCAATTGAATCACTTGTCTTATATATTATGATCCAAATATGTATAGTTGAATGAAATTGGAACATGCACAAGAGACCTTAATCGATCAACAATGCATACATGCAGGTTCAAATTGTTTCAGCTGGATGGGACCCGTGCCAACAATACTTGTTACACAGTCCGAACAAATAAAAGATGGATTCAATAGAATGAACGAATTCCGAAAATCAAAATTAAATCCACTTATTCAAACATTTTCGACTGGACTTGTAAATTATGAAGGCCATCAATGGGCTAAACACAGAAAAATTCTCACCCCTGCATTTCATCTCGATAAGCTAAAGGTATTACTCCCTTTGTCCCAATAATAATCAAGTGCTTATTTTTGTGTTTTTTTTAAAATTTTTTTTTATGTTCAATTATTCGAGTGATCAAAGATGCAAGAGGAACTTTACTTTTTTTGAACTAGATTTGTATTATGTATTAATGCTTTAGACTATGACTTTTGGTAATACATGTATTAATGCTTTATGTTGAGCCCACGAGAAAACCCACGTATGAGTGGTGTGTTGTCCCACATTGACTGAGTTTATAAGTGAGAGTTTGTATTGGGATGTGTATCCCACATTGAAGAAATAATAAAGTTGTGTCCACTTTACAAGAAATAAGAAATATTATCAAAGTCATAGTTTAACACTTTAGACTATGACTTTGGTAATATTTGTAGGGATGAAAATCCACATGAGTAATTTTGGTCTATCCTATGGGAAGCCAAACAAACTTTGCACATTCTCTAATTAATGCCCTCTTTCTTTTCAAATTAAAAAAAATTAAAAAAAAAATATTCGAGTGAAAATATGTAAGAGGGGAAGTTTTATTGTTTTTGAGGCGTCTATCTAAGATATTAAAAGGGATCGAGTTTAAATAAGTAATCACCAATATGAAAATAAAAGATGTTTTTTTTACCACTTTAGATTAAGTTAGTTCATCAAAATTTAGGTTAGTTTTGCCAAATCTAGTCATGTTCGTAACATGTATAAATTGCATACTTCGTATAATATATATGTAGGGTGATTATAAGTCTAAACTATAAACGATATATCGAAATTACTGTACATATATAACATTTGAGCTTGGTTTTAATCCGATTTACTACACTCAAATCGTGCAGCTTATGCTCCCAGCATTTTACACCAGTATCATTGAAACACTAAACAATTGGGAGAAGACAGTTTCTAAAACCGGTTCTTCGGAAATAGATGTGTGGCCGCATTTTACGAAATTAACTGCAGACGCCATTTGTCGAGCTGCATTTGGCAGTAGCTTTGAGGACGGAAGAAGAATATTTGAGCTTCTCACGGAGCAGAAGGAAGCTACATTATTATTCGTCTAATAAAATATTCTTATATCCCAGGATGGAAGTAAGCTACATTTATTCTCAATTGTTATTTACCTTTCAAGGGTTATAACTTGTAACATTTTGACAAAATTAACCAACTTTTTATCAACGACATTAGAGACTATAAAATATGGTTAGATATTAATATTTGATCATATATATGCGTTCACTAGATATTTGCCAACAAAAGGTAAGAAGAGGATGGATGAGATGAATGCCGAAATAAAAACTCTATTGAAGAAGGTAATCAACACAAGAAAGAAAACAATGGAAGCCGGAGAACCGGCCAAAGATGACTTGTTGGGGATACTCTTGGATTCAAATTCTAGAGAGGCTAAACAATTGAGTGATGGTGAGAGTGAAATAAGTAGTAAGAAGCGACTTGATCTTGCAATGAGCTTCGAAGAGGTGATCGACGAGTGCAAGTTATTCTTCTTAGCTGGCCAAGAGACTACCTCAGTGTTGCTAGCATGGACTATTGCTTTGTTAGGAAAGCACCAAGAATGGCAAACTCGAGCTCGTGAAGAGGTTCTTGCTACGTTTGGCATGAACCACCCTGACTTTGATGGCTTAAATAGTCGTTTAAAGATAGTAGGATCTTTACTCAGTTCCTCAAGCCTATTATATACTTTGACACTTTTAATTGTTCAAGTCTTAAATCTTATGCATTTTTCTTTATTTTTACCAACAATAAATTTTCTATCCATCCTCGCAAAATTGATTAAAAAAGTATTGGTGAATACTAGTACATAAATAGATTACTTAATTTGTGTGTGATTGCTCTTGTTAGGTGACAATGATATTGTATGAGGTGCTAAGGTTGTATCCGTCTATAGTTTCTACTTCAAGAAAGGTGTACGATTGTGAAACAATCTTAGGAGATTTGGTTATACCACCTGGGGTGGCAGTTTCTTTTTCAATGTTGCATGCTCATTTGGATCCCGAAGTTTGGGGTGAAGATGTCAAAGAATTCAAAGGCAACTAAGGGAATTAATTCGTACTTTCCCTTTGGTTGGGGACCTCGGATTTGTATTGGTCAAAGTTTTACACTCACTGAGGCTAAAATGGCATTGTCTATGATTTTGCAACGCTTCTCTTTTGAAATCTCACCATCATACACCCATGCTCCTACAACTTTTATAGCCCTTCAACCCCAACATGGTGTCCCTGTTATCTTTCATAAACTTTAAGCTCGTATGTAGTGTTTATTCCATTTAATTATGGAAATTTCTTCCATGTAATTTGGTATTAAAATGTTGTTTTTTTTTTTTCCAATTAATTATTGAAATTTTTTCCCTGTAATTTGGTTTTAAAATTATATCAAATTGGATGTCTTTTAAATAGAACATCATGGATGCAAACTTAATAGGTTTCAACTCGTGATGGTTATACACCCCCTCTTGTTAGGCATAATTCGAATAGTATTAGCTTAGAGAAGAAGAAATTCAAAGAAAGGTGTTGATTTTAAGTGTATGTTAGCTATTGTACGTTGAAAATATCTCCCTATTTCAACCAAGGTTTATTTACTGTATTAATAATATTTTATAGCCTCAAGCCCTCAATCACAGATCACAATCAATTAATTGAATTAGTACATACAAGTAATAATCAACATGTTTGGCTAAGAAATGCTATATCAAAAAATCGGGTCGCACACATTTTGAACTAAATTGAACTAGGCTTGGCAATCAATACATATATGGTGATAGTAATAAAACTGAATCCACTTCCAACTCGGAAAAAACTTCAACCCGATACTATTCGTCAACATTGGAAGATATAAAGATTTGACTGCCAAATAAAAATAATGCTAAGAGCATGTTTGGTAAGATTTTTTTATTTTTATTTTATCCCTAGGTTAAAAACGGATTCAATTTAACTATAGTTATGTGAGATCTTAATATCTAGTGATTGCTAAAATTTAGACTATGCCGAATAACATTTAAATATAAGGGATCTTGTTAGATTCATTGATCTTGAAATATACTTTCTTAGTATCCTTCCTAAATAACACATGTAAGTGTCCTACATTGATTATAATTATAAAGAACATTATGCATTTTTTGAGAAACATCCCCTCATTTTATATCCAGGTTTTCTCTATTTAAAATTATTTTCATTCAAATATAATTCAGAATTTCATTTTTAAATTTAAGAACATATTATTCAAGTAAAAAGAACTTAAATTGTATTATTGACACACAAAGAATATTTTAATCTATATACCTTAAAGAACATTGTTTGTAAAGATCATCAAACTCAAAGAACATATTTATCATACTCAATAAACATATTTCATTCCAATTAAAAATAAATATGGATCTCAAAAATGATAAAAAGAATACTAATCTGAAAATGAAAAACATCTTATTCAAACTCTGACTATAACAAAAAAAAAGGATAAAAAATAGAAAAATACCTTTTCTCTAAACAAAGAATTCATTAATTACATCTTTCAATTAAAAAATTCACCGGGACGATAAAATCAACTTCATAATAACATTGAATCACTTTGAAATTCAAAATTTACCATGTTTTGTCTCTCTATATAAACTCAATTATTTCTCTATTGAAAAAAAAAAAGAATTACCAAAAGTAATGAGCTCTTTCCCTAAATAATGTTACAAAGATACCTATTACAAAAGTACGTCCAACTATTTTTTTTTTAAAAAGAATTTCCCAATCTACCGTCCACCTCAGCGGTTCAGTTAGGTAATTTCCCCATCTCCGGTTTTTTTACAACACCGCTATTTGAACTAGTGGTTTCCCACCTTACATATTTAAGTAGCGGTTTCCCACCGTACATATTTTTCTCTTGTTAATGTCGCTTAAACATACTCACCAAAAATTACCTTCTCTCACTCACTCACTCACTCACTTACTCTTCCAAATCCATTCTCAATTTCCCTTCATCCTCAAACTTTTAGATGGATTTTAGATTAGGCATGGATAAATTAGGTTTGAGATTTGTTTTTTTTTTTAGTCAATTGATTTAAGGTTGTGATGCACGGAAACGACAAATTTACCTCACATACCGTCTCCGAAACGTTTCGGAAACGTATGATGTTTCGAAACTGTTCTGTGAGTTTCCTAAATATTGGATACGTCTCTTATAATTGGGAAGTTTGGAAACCCTTGGGAAACTTGATTCTCACTATAAATAGGCATTTCCCCAGCAATTAAACCCTTGATTTTACATATTTGATAATCAAGCACCTAATAATGTTCCTTTACCACCAGGAGGCTCAGATTTTGTTGTTCCTACTACATCAAGGAAAAGAAAGGAAAACCCAATCTCCAAATTATATGATGTTACTGCAAGAAATACTTTAGATTCTCTGATTGCTAGAATGTTCTTTACTGCTGGTTTGCCTTTTAATTTAGCAAGAAATCCGTATTACATGAGTGCCTTTACCTATGCTGCTAATCATAATTTGACTGGTTATATCCCACTAGGCTACAATAAGTTGAGAATTGTACAAATTCAACAAGAGAAGGAGAATATAGAGACACTAATGCAACCCATCAAAAATACATGGAGGGAGAAAGGAGTCACTATTGTTTCTGATGGTTGGAGTGACCCACAAAGAAGACCCTTAATTAATTTTATGGCTACTTCTGGATGTGGTCCAATACTTATTAAATCTGTTAATTGTTTTGGTGAGGTTAAAGACAAACATTTTATTGCTGATCTTAAGAAACAAGTAATTGATGAGGTTGGAGCTATGAATGTTGTTCAAATAATTACTGATAATGCTCCAAATTGCAAAGGTGCGGGAGAAATCATTGAGAGCAGATTTCCTTGGATCTATTGGACACCTTGTGTTGTCCATACTTTAAACCTTGCTTTGAAAAACATTTGTGCTCCAAAAAATTTAGATTCTAATCAAGAAACATATGATGAGTGTCATTGGATTACTGAAGTTCATATGAGGACGCTATTCAGGTGAAAAACTTCATTATGACTCATAGTATAAGATTGGCCATATTTAACAAATACTGTTCTTTGAAGTTACTTGTTGTGGCTGATACTCGTTTTGCTTCAATGGTTGTTATGCTTAGGAGATTTAAGCTTATTCGTCGTGCTCTTGAAACAATGGTAGTAAGAGAGGAATGGACGAGTTATAGAGAAGATGATCAAGGCAAGGCTAGGTTTGTGAAAGAAAAGGTAACAAGTGATGCATTATGGGAGAAAGTAGAGTACATTGTTGCCTTCACTGGACCTATATATGACATGATTAGGATTTGTGATACTGACAAACCAACTTTGCATTTAGTGTATGAGATGTGGGATACTATGATTGAAAAGGTGAAGCTTGAAATTATACTCATGAAGGCTTGCAACATGATCAACAATCTAACTTCTATGAAGTAGTTCTTAAAATTTTGGTATCACGTTGGGCAAAAAGCAACACCCCTCTTCATTGTTTAGCTCACTCATTAAATCCTAGGTATTTTAACTCCATTAATTACTTTAATTATTTTTTTTATCTTTGAATATTTTGTATTGTTCATAACACTATGAAATTGATTTTATTTTCAAGGTTTTATAGTGATATGTGGCTTCATGAGGATCCTGATAGAGTATCATCTCATAGTGATGCAGAAATATATGAAGGGAGGATTAAGTGTTTCAGAAAGCTTTTTCCAGATCCTCAAGATTTTAAACAGGCTATGGAAGAATTTGGGATGTTTTCTTTCAAGTCAGGACCATATACAGGTGGAGAGAACTTACATTGTAGAAGCACCATGGATCCTATACTCTGGTGGGCAAGTTTTGGTTCATCTACTCCTATTATACATGTATTGGCTTTAAGAGTTCTTGGACAACCTACTTCTTCATCATGTTGTAAACGCAATTGGAGCACATACAATTTATTCATTTACTAAGAAGAAATAAGTTAACTCCACAACGAATTGAGGATTTGGTTTATATTCATTACAATCTTCGACTTCTATCAAGAAACACAAATGAATACAAAGATGAGAAAACACGGATGTGGGATATCGGTGGTGATCAATTTGATAACATGGAAGAAGGGGGATTTCTTGAGTTTGCTGAGCTTTCTCTTGATGAACCAGAATTGGAATCTGAGTTTTGTTCGAACGACACTAATTATTAGACCAATTAGATTTTAGTACTTTTATCTTTATCATAAGCTTTTTTCAGACTTAAAAGACTAAGTATTAGTTTGTTTTTATTTCTTGCAATTAGTTATTTTATTCTAATTAAATGTCTTTTTAATTATTATTTTTTGTGTCCCCGTTTCCCATAATTTTAAAATTTCTGTTTCCCCAATTCCCCGTTTCCCGTTTTCGTGCAACATAGATTTAAGGTATTATATTGCAAAATTTCTCTCTCAATCTTTATTTTTTAATCACTATTGAGTTTGCCTCCGCCCTCACAAGTGCTGCCTCCGCCATCATCGTGCACCGCTTTCACAGACCAAGAGAAAGCTCACCGATCTGTGGAAACTTTCAAAAACAATTGTCGTTTTATGATGTTTTCCTCTTCTCACACTGCTCAAATGTAATTTATGTCCAAATGGCAAATGTTGATTTTTTGAAAAACTACGTAATCTAGGTCTGATGAAATTAAGGTTTTTATTATCAATCTGGTAAAGGGCTCAAGAGTTCATGATTGAAGCGTTTTTTTTTTTTCTTTAAGAATGATTGAAGAGTTGAATAGTAGCTAGTTTAGTATATATATATATATATATATATATATATATATATATATATATATATATATATATATATATATATATATATATATATATAAGTAATTCCTAAACTTTAGAATAAGAACATGCTTTATTTGGTAGTGGTCTTTTGTTAGTTAGGAATCCTATAATCCATTTTCTAAGTATAAGCATAGCAGTATGTTTCGTGGACCATGATCTCATTAGTGTTTCCTTTAATTTAGCATGAGTTGATTTGTTTGTTGCCTATCTAAAGGCTTCTTTCATATTTAATTAATGCAATATAATTAAATATCTTTTCCCTTAATAATTCTATATATATATATATATATATATATATATATATATATATATATATATATATATATATATATTTTAAAAACTACTACTAGAAAACGCCACTTCATGTAGCTATAGTAGCTAGTTCAATTAGCAACAAAATTAAGAGTTTAAAGTTTAAGGAATTGGTAATAGAGAAGATAGGTGGGGTGCGGTGGAGTTTCTGTTGGTGGCTGAGGAACGGTCGAAAATATTGTATTCCGAATCTCGCAAGGTGAAAACGCCTAAATTTCTCCGGCGGTTTGCTGGGAACGCATATATTTTTGTAACCTGCAGGTGGGAACAAAAAATCCAGGTGTTTCCACCTACGGGTTACCAGATTTTTGGACGTTTCTTTTTTTTTTATATAAAAAAAAAAAAAAAAAATCAGAATGGTGGTGGTGGGCCCAGTGAATGTAGGTGTTAGTGGTGGTGGCCGGCAAGGAGATAGTGGTGGTGGCGGTGTTGTTAATGGTGGAGTCCATATGGAGAAAGCTCGTAAGCCCACCTTTAATGGAGAACGCTTCAATGGAGGAGAATACTCGTAAGCAAGCTCATAAGAGTCATAAGCCCATTTTAATGGAGAAATGCTTCAATGGAGGAGAACACTCGTAATCCACCAGAAAGAACAATCAAATTTTTTGAGAGTAAAATTGTTAAGTTTCGTAAAAAAAATTTGTTTTTAACACCTGAAAAATTGATTGTTCTTAATACCACAAAATTTGATTGTTTTTAACAAATTTTAGAAAATAACCCCTGAAAAAAGACAAAAATTTGTTTTTAACACCACAAAATCTCAAAGTTTTATTATAACACCATTTAAAAAAAAAATTTAAATTTTGATTTCACCACCAGATAACAGATTCTGTAACGGAAATTATATGTGGGTCCCACAAGTTAGTTTACCCTCCAAATTTCCTCATGTTCTATACGATTCTCTCTCCTGCCATTGAATGCTCAACTACTCCTCCTTCATTGAATTCGAATCCTTAATTCGTCAACAAACAAAATTCTGGAGACAATGCAAACCCTAAGTTGGAATGTGTGGTTGAGAAATTGAATTGCGAAGGGAGGTGTCAGTATAGGGGCGAAACAACTCAGCGTGAAGTCGTCAGCCATTTTCAACCAAAAAAAGCTTGGATCTTTCGTGGATTCTGACAGCAACAACAACAAGATTTCAAAATAGGTACTTTTCGAACCCTATAAAGTAGTTTTCAACAAGTTTTGAAGTTAATTATGCCATTTTCATGAGGAATGTAGGGTATTTTGGGAAAAAAATAGGAACCCTAAAAAATGAAAAATTGGGTATGAATTACTTTGTGTACTGTGCGAACATATAATTAAAGTTGTGTGTGAGTATTTTATGGTTCAACTAGTGTAATTGGTTAGCTTTTTCGTTTAATTATTAAGTTGATTATTGTGACCTGTTGACTGGTTTGTACATATGTTGTGTTAAATATGCTGTCTTTTCTTGATTAAAGCATTTGTTTGACTGTGTAATTGTGTTAAGAAATGTTGCCTTGTGTTAACTTGCATTGTACCTGTTTATTGGATAGATAAATGGCCAACAACCAAGAAGGATTAATTGATATAGTATTCAGAGTGGGGGGGTGCTTTTGTTCCCAAAAGAGTGTCCAAAACAAAACATTTGCTTTGCTGGTGTGGTGGGTTATGTTATTGGAGGAGGGATGTGGTAGTGTACAAGATAGATGTGCCTTATTTGAGGGAAGGTGATGTGCATGGGTTTGTTAATTATAATGTCCATGTCCCATCAATTTACAGATTGTGGTATAAACAAAGTGGGAGGACCTTTAACACATGTAGGAGGGAGTTAGTTAATGAAGAGGAGGTTAAGGGGCTATTAGAAACAGTGGGTGTGGAAGGGTATGTTGAGGTGTTTGTGACTGCTGATGAAACTTTAAGGCCCATTTATGAGGCCCAGTCCACTCCAAAAAAGGTTGAGAGAGAGGGGAAGAGTACAGGAAATCCTGTACAAGTTAGGAAGAGCCCAAGACTTAACAAAATTGATCCTAAGCTCAGTGAAAGGAATGAATCTCCTCCTAAACCTAAATCTAGGCAGGATAAGGGTAAGGGGATAGAAAACAGTGAAGGGGTAGCTGCTAGTGGTAAGTTGTTAGATAAGGGGAAGGGGACAGTAAAGAGTGAAAGGGTAGGTGGTAGTAGGAAGGTGTTGGATAAGGGGAAGGGGAAAAAGAAATTTGTAGCCAAGGGTTTGGATTTTGAGGATGTTAGTGAGGGCAGTGAATCTGGGAGTGAGGAGGGGTATTCTTCAACTGACAGGAGTGACATTGATATAACTTGGGAGCCTGGTGAGGAGGAGCATGATAGTGGGGATGAGAGGTGGTTTATACAGAATTCTGAAGAGATTTTGGAGAAGGTAAGTAGGAGTCTTGGGAAGCAACTGGATGTACATGACCAGGGGATTACAAAGGATCCTAGGTCAAGGCTGAATGAGAACTTGGATGTGAGTGAGGTTTAGCTGCAGGCAGAACTTGAGGGAGAGTCAGTTCAGCTTAGGAGCCTGGATGGTTCATCAGATGAAGAGGACATCAGTCCTTGGTTTAATGAGAAAACTGACTTCACAAGGCCTGTAGATCTTGTTAATAGACTTAAGTTTAGCAGTGCTTCAGTGTTGAGGATGGAAAGCCCTTAGAGTGCATGCAATTGAGAATAGGTATGAATACTACTTCTTACACAATGATAGTAGTAGGATTACTGTTCAATGTAAGAACAGATGTGGATGTAAGTATCAGACAAAGACAAGTAGGATGCCTATGTGTATTTGCAAGGGTGGAGTGAGGTGCAACTTCAAGATACATGCTAGAAAGTTAGTTAGGAAGGAGACTTGGCAAATTAAGAGCATGAGGTTAAAGCACAAATGTTTGAGATGCAGGGAGAACAAAAAGGTGACTGCAGAATTCATTGCAGAGAGGTACCTTGATGAGTTCAGAAGTAACCCTACATGGAAGATTAAGCAGATTAGAGATAGGGTTCTTCAAGATTTGGGAGTTCAAGTGACCTACTTCAGGTGTTGGATGGCTAGATGTAGGGATAAGTTGATTATTTTTGGTTCTGCAAGGGAGCAATATGCAAGGGTCTGGGATTATGGGAAGGGTTTAATGAAATACAACGCAGGGTCAGGTTGTAATGTAGTTATAGATGGAAATGACCAGCCTGAGCCACCCTTGTTTTTTAGAATGTTTGTGTGTTTGAGGGCTTTGAAGGATGGATTCTTGAATGGTTGTAGGCTCATTATTGGGGTGGATGGCTGTCACTTGAAAGGAGCTTACCCAGGGCAGATTTCAGTAGCAGTCTCTAAAGATGGGAACAACAGCATTTACCCTATAGCTTGGACAACTTGTGAGGCAGAAAACAAGGAGACATGGGTGTGGTTCTTGGATTCATTGATGAATACTCTTGGAAGTTCAGTTGGTGTAGGTTTCACCTTCATGTCAGACAGGTAGAAGGTAAAAATGTTTTTATCTCTCTTGTGATTAGTGTGTTCTGCATTTAATTAAATTTGAATAATGATTGGTGTATTTAGATGCTGTAAAACAGGGGTTGGTTGAAGCTTTTGCTCATGTAGTGCCTAATGCAGAAACTAGGTTCTGTGTTACGCATATTTGGGCAAATTTCAAGCTGAAGTTCACTGGATTAGTGTTCAAGGAACTTTTTTAGAGTGCTGCAAGGGCAACAACACAGGTAATTGATCACACTCTTGCTTTTTTCATTTATCTATTCATATTCTACAATAGTTGAATACACTCTTACTGTTATGTCCATAGCTTGAATATGAAACAGCAATGAATGAAATTAAGGAGCTTGATGGGGATGATTATGATTACTTGTCCAAGATCCCCACTAAACACTAGTGCAGACATGCATTCAGTGGCAACTTCAGGTACAACATGTTACTAAAGAACATGTGTGAGACCTTTAATACAGTTATTAAAGATGCAAGAGACAACACTATTAGAAAACAGCCAAATTACGACGGAAATTTTCCGTCGGAAACACCTCATTTTCCGTCAGAAACACCCGTTTCCGACGGAATTTCCGTCGGAACTAGTTGTCGCAATATACTTTGTTGGAAAAAATCACTTTTCCGACGAAAATTCTATCGGAACCGCTTTTCCGACGAAAACCAGCCCGTCTGAATAGGTTTTCGGGCCTGAGAAAGTCCGTCGGAATTTTCCGATAAACTGTATTCCGCCGGAAAATTCCGACGGAAATTCCGTCGAAAAATTCTCTAAAAAAACAAAAAAAAAAAAACCCTACCCCCACCATCAGTCACCACCGCACAACACCAACCCCACACCAACCCACCTACTCGTACCACCTCACAGCACCAGCCCCACAACAACCCACCGAAAGCTCCACCAGAACCCTAAAAGATCCGACTCCTCACCTAACCTAAGCCCACCCATACCAAACCCAGATCTACAACCCTAACCCTTACAAATTCGGCCAAACCCCCCAACCTAAGCAAACCACACTACTACAAAATTGGCCAAAGAGACCCGTCCAAATTAGCCAAAGAGACTGCCTTAGAGGCGATCTCTAGCGCAGCGGTCTCTTTGGCAAAGAGACTGCTTTTTCCGAAAACCACCCCACCACCCACCTAAAAACCACCACTGTTTTTTCCGAAAACCACCGTCACCACCAAAAATTAACAAAAACAATTAAAGAAAAAAATTAATATCCTTAACCATTACCCACAAAACCCAAACTCCAACAACAACCAACTTCCACCACCAGAAATTGTAAAAAAAATCCAATAAAACAACAAAAAAAAATCAAAATTGAAAAAAAAGATACATACCTTAATTCGACCACACATAACCTTCAAATTGGGTTTAAGAGGCCAAATTCGACCATAAAAACTCTAGATCTAGAGTTTTCATGGTCGAATTTGAACCGAAAACCTTTGTTTTAAGCATGAAGAGAGAGAATAAGGGCGAAAAAGATGAATATTGTTGTTGATGTTGATGTCGGCGATGGTGTTGTTGATGTCAGTGTTGCTGGTGTTGTTCGTTGTTGATGTCGGTGGTTAGTGTTGGCTATGGTGGGAGATTTGAGGGGAAAGTAGAGTAGAGGAGAGATAGAGAAGGAGAACGAGATCGAAAGAAGAAGGAAAAAGAGCAGGAGATTTAGATAGGGGAGTGAGATTCAGAGAGAGGAGTGAGAACGAAAGAGAAGAGGAGGAGAGAGAATAGGAAAGATAAGGAGACAGGGAGAAAAGGCGGAAATTGAACACGAGTGTTAGGGTTTCTAAGGATTTTTTCTTTAAAAAAAAATATATATTCCGACGGAAAATTCCGTCGGAAAGACTAAAAATCCGTCGGAAAACACATATATTTCGATGGATTTTGTTCCGTCGGAAATTTCCGACGGATTTGTAGAAATCCTCGGAAATATCCCACGGAATTAAAATCCGTCGGAAAATTCGATAGTCCCGACGGAATAATTGGTCCGTCGAAAGTAGTCCGTCGCTATTTCCCTGTTTTCTAGTAGTGCAAACTAATCCTCACCCAAATGGAATGGATGAGGAGGTACGTGATGAGGAGAAACAATGAGAAATGGGAGGACTGTAAGGAAATCAGAAGCAAATGTACCCTCTATGTTCATAAGTTGTTTCAAAGGATGAGCTATGTGGATAGGAATTGCATTATTCAAGCTACGAGGGATGACACTTGTGAAGTGCAGCTCAAGGATGACCAAGTTCTTGTTGACTTAAGAAACTTCACCTGTTCTTGCAATCACTGGCAGTTGACAGGCCTGCCATGTGTTCATGCCTTTGCCTAAATAATGGATCAAAGAAGTGATGTTGAGCAATATGTGAGCCCCTATTACATTATGGAAACCTACATAGCAGCATATGAGCCTGTGATTCAACCAATGCCAGGCCCAAAGCATTGGGACAGGGTTAACATGAGAGAGCCTTTACCACCAGCCTTTAAGGTGCAACCTATAAGGCCCAAATCCAAGAAAAGGAAGCTGGAGCCTGGAGGGGGAAGTTCTGCAGCAGGAGGGCAAAAAGAAGGAAAGAAAAGGAAGAATAAATGCAAAAATTGTGGTGGTTTAGGCCACTATGCCAGGACTAGCAAGTAGCCTAGTGTTCCTGAACCAAGTGAGCAAAAATCTGCAGGGAGACCCCCTTTAAATTCACCATGGGTAGTTGAGCAGAGGAAAAAGAGTAAGATCAGGGCTGCCTAAAAGGTAGCCTTTGAAAATTGTTCAATTTGGATTTTGTTTTTTTTTTTAAATAGTTGTATCATCTTCACCTTTTCTTTTTTCTGTTATGCTCAACACGGAGTGCAATAGGGGCTGGTCTAGGGAGCATTGCAAACAAAACTTTCCCCCTAGAACAACCAGGCTGTGAACCAATGAGCAAGAGGAAATGTTCTAGTAGTTAACCAACCAAGCAAAGGTCCAGCCAACATACCACCTGTAGGGAATAATTTTAAGCGTTAACCCCTAGCTTGAACCCCACTGTGATCATACACTTAAGTACGGTGGCGTCCAAAAAGGAAAAAGATAGAGCAAAAGAGTCGCCAAAAAGTTTTAGGAACTTGTAAATCGTTCACAGGGTGAAGGTTACACCCCTTAACGATCCAAGAGATCGTCAACTCCATAAGGTCTTGAACCAAATAAGGGTTTGGGGATGAAGGTGCAAATCCAACCTAAAAGAGATTGAACCTGCCCTAATAATAGGCCTCTACTTTATTCTGATCGTATTCATGTGCGCTTTTCGATTAACATGCAATCAATAGATTTAACCCTAAACCTGTTTATCTATGTTGGTTGAATATTAATGCACAAATAAATCTATTATTGGCGATCACTTGGAATATAATCAAATTAACCATAAACAAGATTATTAATTATCTTATATAAGCGTGATTACAAGTACCAATTCTCATTAAACATGCATAAAAGGCGTGATCAAGCAATAAAAATAATATAATCAAGCAACATAATAATAATCATCAATGATAAAAATCATAACCATAATAATAGTTATAACAATCATAATAATAATTATTATAGCAATAATAAAATTATAATCATAATCAAAACAATTATAAAAATAATCATAAATCATGTTAAAACATAATAAAAATAGCAAGATCCTAGGCATGATACTAACAAGATTAATAACAAACCCCAGCATGTCACTAAGCAATAAAAATCAAAGCTTTAAACCTAACATGATATTAACAATCATAAATATTAGGAAGAACATAAAAGGCATCGTACTTTTAATCATACTTGATATTAAAATTACCATAGACATGATACTAGGAATATCATAATAACAATCTAAACATGATTCTACATCATAACATCAATAAATCAATTAAAGTACTTACTTTGATGCCTTGTACCTCTTTCTAATAACAAAATACACACGTTAGTAACTTCAAGGAAAATAATAAAACAAAACAATTAAATTAAATAATTGAAAGAGAGATTTGGGACCAAACCCTCATAAATTAAAACCTTTCACATCTAGGGCGAAGGCAACTTCGAATCTGGCTAGGTGTTTCTAAGTCTTGCGAATGCGGAATTTTGTATGTAAAAGCTAGTTTTTAAAAAGAGAAAGAAAGAGAGATGGTGAATGATTAGAGAATGAGAGAGAATTGAAAACTGGTTGTAGGTGAATGAAAACGGAGTTTTTAATACGTTATTTATAGAGAAAATCAGCCAAAAAGATAAAATTAACAAAACAGAGCATTGGCGCACCTAAAACAGAGCTGGCGCCAACGCCAGCTTATTGGTGCCAGGCGCCAACATTAGCGCCAGGTGCCAATGCCTGGCGTTAGGCGCTAATCTTGTTTTTGACGCGTTTTCTAAAATCAGATAAATTTTTCCGTACAGGAGGATAAAATCGTATCTTTCCCTCAAAAATGTTCTTTGATTTTAATTAAAACTCTGAAAAGTCAACAAAAGTCAATTTATCAATGGTAATTAAATTAGGAATGAAAAGAACCTTCTAGAAGAATCTAGAAGACTAAAACCATTCCTAATTGCATTAGGAATGATTAATCATATTAGGCCCTCCTCTAGATCATTGGACTGTATATAAGGCTCAAACCGGGCCTAGTTCAGTAATTTGGCCATAACTTCCTCAATATTCATCGAAATTGGGCTTATAATATATCGTCGGGAAGGTCTTGTCAAGCCCCATCCAACCACACTACTATTGGACCCATATCATGGACCAACCAAACTGGATTGGCTGTTTTCTTTAAATAAGTTTTCAAAAACAGAGAGAAGAGAAAAGAATTAAAACTTTCCGCAACACTAAACTTTCCACACTTTCGCTTCATTCGATTATGATTCTACGTGAAAGGTACTCATCACTGGGTTTGGTTTTGGGGAGACACCAATGGGTGTCTACAGAAGCCCACACTTTGACTGATTTTGGAGAAACGCAACTTTCGAAAACAAAAGTCAAAGTATCGATAGGGACGGAGAATGATTTAGAACATTCTGCGATCCTAAATCACTCTTGTAACGACGATACCTGCAAAACTAGCGTTAGTTAAACAGATAAAAGAGTTAAGAAACGTGTATCTTTCACCGTCAAGCACACGTCTCTGAAAGTAACTGATTGTTTTGATGACCTTCTGCAAGCTAGAGAATGCCGTTACGCTTGTAACTCCTTCCAATATAGAAGATTTATTTGCCTAAAACGATCCTCCTCTGCTTTGATAATATTCCACGTCCAAGGGAATACTATCGAAGATTGCTTCTCTTAAAATAATCCTCAGTTGTTTGTGACAACTCTTCACAATCTAGGGAACGCCACCTTGCTGTTTCGATGTTCACTGGTCTCTGAACAAAGAGCTTCCTTTTTTGGATATGTTCACGCGTCTTAAAGTTAAAGAGCTTGTAGGAAATGTCCACGCGTCTCTGAACAAAAGAGCTTTGATGATATGTCCACGCGTCTCTGAACAAAAGAGCTTGAATGATATGCCCACGCGTCTCTGGAGCCAAAGAGCTTTGATGGAAATGTTCACGCGTCTCTGAACAATAGAGCTTCGGTACTTGAACGTTTGTTGCGATAATATTCTGAAGAAAAATTTCCGAAGGCCAACGTTTGTCGATCTCTAAAGCTCGCCTGAACTTTGCTTCCGCTAAATCCAGTATGTCGGTGTCTCCGTGATTAGGCGCTTTAAGCTAAGTGAGACGATCTTTCATCAGGTCGATCACTTATTGTGATTGTAATCAAACTGATTACTTAATCATGTCAAATTGCTTATAGGGGCTAACTGGCGTGCTAAGGAACCCGAAATTGCCGTATGAGGTCAAAATCACCTTTCTAAGAGGCTTTGAGCTCTGTCGCTGTTGAGATATCTTTGGCGCCAGGAATTGGAGTAGGGTCTCCCCTATTTTGCTGCACCTGTATTTATTTTTGACTATAGAACTTTGCCAATCTCTTTAATCATCTTAGGGTTGACCTAAGGTTTAGCGTCGCTTGACTTATTGACTTGACACGACTCAAAGTATAAACTTGACTCGATATGATTGACTGAATCGAGGTTGACTTGACTCGAAGTGAAATGACACGTGTGACTCATGACCCATGTGTGCATAGTGTTGACTCAATGTGACCCAAAAATGCAAAAAACAAAAAATTTTCGTCATTTTTGTGGAGGGTACCGACTTTCTCCCGAAAAAGAAAGACGCGAAAAAAGAATCAAAAGTTTGAAGATGCATGTTGAATGAGCTTAGTCAAATGTTGTTTGATACTATCTCTCAAGGTGCAAGGATTAATACATCCTAGGCTATCTCAATGGTTGACTCCATGATGAAAGTATTTGGGTAACTTAGGCACGGAGGCTAAGCACTTCATACTTCGTGATGCAATGACAATTATGATTGATGGGTGATTTTGATATGACAAGGCATACTTCAACGTTATGATTTCATTACAAAGGGTTCCTAAGGGAAGTATATTTGGTCATGTATCTGTGCGGTGTGTGATAGTGATTCTAAAGTTAGGCCGCAAGGGCTAAGTGTGTGGAAAGATATTATTTGTTAAAAGAGTCAAATGGTGGTGACTCTTAGGCTAGGTAAGCTAATGATATAAGGATCAAGCCCCCAAGTCTAGCTCTACATGGATAGGGATGAGCATAGGAGATCCCTTGATATGATCGTGGTGTGTGAATGTGAATGTGAATATGAATGCATGTTTATTACGGCCGCACTTCGATGTGAGGTTGCCTACGTATCCGTTAGGAATCAGGCCGAACGTAGCTCTAGCCGAACCTCGCACAAGTGTGTGTATACCTCAAAAAGGTCTTTTTAAGGGTTGTAACGTGGTTAGGCTAAAGGTTTGAAGAAGAAAAATATAAAGGCTCAAGACCCTAGATAAGCCCCAAGGTGTGCAACCTTGCTTTTGAATCTTTTTATTTTTATGCTTGAGTTTTTATTCTTTTTTAGCTCTTTTTGCTTTAGCATTTATTTTATTTTTACAAGTGTGGGCAATCCCGATCATGCGGTTTATCACTCACTTGGCATTCATGTTTCTCAGGCACGGTACCGAGCACTCGATAAGAGACGCAATCTGAGACGTGTTCATATCAAAGATATTTTCATATCAAAGACATTGGAACACTTGCCCTTTTGTACACTTTTATTATTTTTTTTGTTTGCTATTTTAATCTTTTTAATTACTCAAGCCTTTTTGAAATTACATAAGTTGCACACCATCCCATCCCAAGGTTAGGTAGATGTAGGTTGAAAAAAGAAGGGTCTATCGTTAGACGAGGCTCAAAGTGGTTTATGAAGAAAGGGTTGTATATTTGAAGGGTGAAAGAAAATATGATGTGGCTACAAGGGGTGCCTTAAATCATTGGTATACCTTGTGCTTAATTCGACATGAATTTTTTTTTTTTAATGCAATATAATGAAATGATCATATATAAGGAAATAAATGCTCATTTTATTAAAAGAAAATATATAATGATCCTACAAAATAAATCTAAGGAGAATAAAAAGGTGTCTATGCTAGACTTATTGGGGAAAGGGTAAATAAAAAAAGAAATAGAACAAAGAGGTCACGAAATCTTGTCGTTGAAGCTCGCCTCTTGTCTTGTGTTGTTTCCTTTATCATCACTCGCTCTTCTTATTAACTGGAGGCATGGGAAGCTTGTTATTATCAATCAAATGTTGGATATCCTCCTTTAGCTTCCAATAGCTCTTAGTAGCATGACCCCTACCTTGGTGGTACTTTCAGTGTTCGTTTGGATTCCATCTCGAAGACCAATTTTCTGGTGTTGGATCCTCGGTAGGGCCAATAGGTTTGATTAATCCTCGATCATAGAGACGATCAAAAGCAGCATCATAGGTCATTCCAATGGGTGTGAACTCTCGTCTGGGTTTCCTTTTAGATCCTTGATTGTCCATGGCTAAGACACCATTATGGTCAAAGGTACTAACATTATTACTAGAGTGGACGTTTTCGGAAGAAGAAGGATTGTCGTTCTTCTTTCCTTACCAGCCACCGTGGTTACTATTGTTAGTAGCTTTTTGCTTTGCGAGGTCGTCTTCGATTTCAATTCCGATGTCATAAACGGCCTTGAAATTATTCAGATTGTGTTGATATTTTAAATGCTTCGAATACTTTTCTTGGAGATTCTTGATAAACATCCTCACAGACTCCTTTTCGGTGGGGACCTCAATCATCATAGCGGAAGTTTCCCTCCATTTATTAAAGAAAGAAGTAAAGCTTTCATTCTCTTTTTGTCTTAGCATCTCAAGTTGTCTATGATCGGTTTCAACTTGAATATTGCACTTGTATCTATCAACGAAAGCGGTTTACTATCGATTCCCAGGTAGAGGTTTTCTCTTTTTCGAGGGAAAAGAACCATTGTTGACAAACGGTTTCGAGAGATAGTGGGAACAGAGAAGGGAAAACCTTCTTATCGATACCCTTAATAATCATTATAGTTTCGAAAGCTCTTAGATGGAATTAAGAGTTATCTGTTGCCTTGAATTTAGGGATGTCAGTGGCGTTGAACTTATGCGGAAGAAGTTCCTTGTCCAGTGAGACCCCTTGTGAACTCATGTCCTGAAATTTATAGTCACTAGATAGCTTCCTCAAACTTTCTTGCATGAGGTTCATTTGTTGTTGCTTCACGGGATCATTGATCTTGAGTGTGAGTAGCTTCAGTGTCTCAGTCACGGTAACCAATTGGTTCCTAAGCTCATTGACTTCTTCTTGACTTGCCATTATCTTTTTAGCCTTCCTCTTTTGACAAATCGGTTTATCAAAAAGTGAGACCTGAATAAAGAGGTTGTCCTTGATTAATCGCCCTTCTCTCCTCGACCAAGTACTGTGGAAAAGGAATCTGGGGATATTCATTGTTAATTATTTGACTCAAAATTTATTCAACATGCAATAGATGGAGGAAGTGAAGAAAGATTGGAATAAAATGTGAAGGAAAATGATGTAGATAGAGGGATATGAAAAATTAGGAATGGAATGTACCCCCCAACTCAAATGACGGAAAAGACCGACTCATGCATGAATCTAAGACATGGTCATTGTGATATATACTCAAAGTGTGTGCTAAGACTAGTGAGTGTAAGCGACATGTTAAGACTCGTGTCATGACCATGTGGCTAGACTATGTGACTAGACTCAATTAATGACTCGACAAAGGTGTTATTGACAGCGAAAATTAACCGAATTAATTAGAAAACTGGTTAATTAGACTCTAGGTGATGACTCGACCAATAATCCGAACTGTCGGCCAAACAACAGTATTGGCGTCACACTGTGTAGCTTGGCGCCAGACGACAGAGCTGTCGCCAGGCGCCACACTCCACAGGGTGGCGCTACAGCTCAGATTTTGGCGCCAATGGGGGAGCTTCAATCTGAGACTGTTTTTGGTGTTATTAGTCAACTGGGGTATGCCTAAAGTCGTACTAGGTCAATTCTGATTAAAATATTAGACTTTATTGACTCAAATTAAATAATTAATTAATTAATTAGGCAAAGTTCTTTAAGTCATTACTTTATTTAATCTCAACACAAGTCAAACAAGGCACAACATGATGCAATGATTTTGCAACCTAACCATGGCTCTAGTTCTCTAAAGTACGGGATATGGTTTAGTCAATAGAGGGTCCATGGTTAATTGTTCGGATGCACCGCGCGGAAGCCTAACCGTGAAGGGTTGGCGCGAGTGGATGGGACACCGCGAGCTTAGAAAAAAACTCGCTTCCGTGGTTTGGTGAATTCAACATTCTCGGATGTACCCTTTGTTGCACAGAGCGTTCAATCAGGTAGATGGAGCATGAATTCCCAGAGGGTTATGTCCATATGTGTAACACATATGAGTTTCTAGAAAAGTAAGAAAAAATTCAATCAGCAAGTAAGATCGAGCAAACAATACGAAAAACCGGTCGAAATTAGAACGCATATTTCTGGCTCGGTATTGGGGGAAGTTGGCGCCAGCAAACAGAGACTGGCGCAAGTTTTTAGCTGTAGCGCCTGGCGCCAATGTTGGCGTCTGGCGCTACGGCTAAAAGTCTGGCGCCAATGCTCTGGCCCCTGGCGCTACTTCCCACATGCCTCAGCAGCTTTCTGTGCTCGATAAAATTTTCCTGTTTCGCGCGGTGTTATTTCGGTCCTAGTTGTGAAAGATATTTCTCAAATTTCCTACGTGTAAAATCCTATTTTTTTTAACTCATTACGGATGGTCTTTCCAATGAGATCTTTTTTATGCATATGAAAATAATGTTAATCAAAATTACGCACATGAAATATTTAGAACGTTTCGAGTCTCACCCACTCATTCTAAATCATCGCCGAAACAAATTCAGGAATTAAAATAGAAATCCTCCCCAGTGAAGTCGCCAAAAACTGTAGGGAATAATTTCAAGCGTTAACCCCTAGCTTGAACCCCACTGTGATCATACACTTAAGTACGGTGGCGTCCAAAAGGGAAGAAGATAGAGCAAAAGAGTCGCCAACAAGTTTTAGGAACTTATAAACCGTTCACAGGGTGAAGGTTACACCCCTTAAAGATCCAAGAGATCGTCAACTCCATAAGGTCTTGAACCAAATAAGGGTTCGGGTATGAAGGTACAAATCCAACCTAAAAGAGATTGAACTTGCCCTAATAATAGGCCTCTACTTTATTCTGATCGTATTCATGTGCGCTTTTCGATTAACATGCAATCAATAGGTTTAACACTAAACCTGTTTATCTATGTTGGTTGAATATTAATGCACAAATAAATCTATTATTGGAGATCACTTGGATTATAATCAAATTAACACTAAACAAGATTATTAGTTATCTTATATAAGCGTGATTACAAGTACTAAACATGCATAAAAGGCGTGATCAAGCAATAAAAATAATATAATCAAGCAACATAATAATAATCATCAATAATAAAAATCATAATCATAATAATAGTTATAATAATAATAATTATAGCAATAATAAAATTATAATCATAATCAAAATAATTATAAAAATAATCATAAATCATGTTAAAGCATAATAAAAATAGCAAGATTCTAGGCATGATACTAACAAGATTAATAACAAACCCCAGCATGTCACTAAGCAATAAAAATCAAAGCTTTAAACCTAACATGATACTAACAATCATAAATATTAGGAAGAACATAAAAGGCATCGTACTTTTAATCATACTTGATATTAAAATTACCATAGACATGATACTAGGAATATCATAATAACAATCTAAACATGATTCTACATCATAACATCAATAAATCAATTAAAGTACTTACTTTGATGCCTTGTACCTCTTTCTAATAACAAAATACACATGTTAGTAACTTCAAGGAAAATAATAAAACAAAACAATTATATTAAATAATTGAAAGAGAGATTTGGGACCAAACCCTCAGAAATTAAAACCTTTCACGTCTGGGGCGAAGGCAACTTCGAATATGGCTAGGTGTTTCTAATTCTTGCGAATGCGGAATTTTGTATGTAAAAGCTAGTTTTGAAAAAGAGAAAGAAAGAGAGATGGTGAATGATTAGAGAATGAGAGAGAATTGAAAACTGGTTGTAGGTGAATGAAAACGGAGTTTTTAATACATTATTTATAGAGTAAATCAGCCAAAAAGATAAAATTAACAAAACAGAGCATTGGCGCACCTAAAACAGAGCTGGCGCCAACGCCAGCTTATTGGCGCCAAGCGCCAATGCTAGCGCCAGGTTAGCGCTAGGCGCCAATGCCTGGCGTTAGGCGCTAATCCTGTTTTTGACGCGTTTTCTAAAATCAGATAAATTTTGCCGTACAGGAGGATAAAATCGTATCTTTCCCTAAAAAATGTTCTTTGATTTTAATTAAAACTATGAAAAGTGAACAAAAGTCAATTTATCAATGCTAATTGAATTAGGAATGAAAAGAACCTTCTAGAAGAATCTAGAAGACTAAAACCATTCCTAATTGCATTAGGAATGATAAATCATATTAGGCCCTCCTATAGATCATTGGGCCGCATATAAGGCTCAAAGCGGGCCCAGTTCAGTAATTTGGCCATAACTTCCTCAATATTCATCGGAATTGGGCTTATAATATATCGTCGGGAAGGTCTTGTCAAGCCCCATCCAACTACACTACTATTGGACCCATATCATGGACCAACCAAACTTTATTGGCTGTTTTCTTAAAATAAGTTTTCAAAAAACAGAGAGAAGAGAAAAGAATTAAAACTTTCTGCAACACTAAATTTTCCACACTTTCGCTTCATTCGATTATGATTCGACGTTTAAGGTACTCATCACTGGGTTTGGTTTTGGGGAGACACAAATGGGTGTCTACACCACCGCTTCTTCAAGTCAACCAGAACCCAGAGGAAAAGAAACAGTGAGGCAAAATGGGGTTCAGACAAGAAGATCCAAGCTGCAGACTTTCAAGGATGTAAATTTGACTCAATGAACTTAGTGTTGTAACCAGTTTCCCACCTAGACTCTTTTGTTGTTGTTTTGAACATTATGATGCAGTAGACAATATTAAACAATTTCAGGTTCTATTTTGAACTGCTACTGTTGTTGTAAGCTTTGTAAACTTATTTTGATCAATTTCAACTTTGGTTTTAGGTTTGAAAAAGCTCATTTTGTTAAGAAATGCAAGTAATTTGCTCATTTTCTTTCAATACTTGACAAATTATGGAAAATAGTTGCATACATAATCACTCCCTCCAAAAGTAATTGAGTACATTAGATTGCAAATGTGGTTCAATGCCACTACTAAACCATTACAAATAGAGTGCTAAAACTATTCATGCCTTAGGATAAATTACATTTTAATCATTATTAACCCACCAATAATTAGCATCACCATCATGACAAAACTAATCCCAACAACAACACAAAGAACAAAGTGCTCTGATCTTCCATTCATCTCTCTGTTCATCTTCTTCCTATCTGAGTTAATGCCTTACATTTCATCTTAAGGTTGTCCACTTCATTGAGAAGACACCTCATCTGTCCACCAAGGTCATCAACTTCCCTCTTGTAGTCAGTAATTACTCCCTTCAACAGCTTCTTGTCCAACAATAAGTTGTTGATGACCTCTGTTTGCCAGGATGTCCCATCGGTTTCATCAACCCATTCAAAAGCTTTGCAGCCCCTGCTCTCAGTTACAGGATCATAAAACTTGCATGTTCTAAACTTCCTTCCTAGGTTCTCCCTTGTCCAACTCGTGAGCCTCGCAAAGGGTACTCCACACTTGCACTTCTTCTCTCTTGAAGGAGAGGAACTTATGACAGACATTTGCATCAATGTGCAATCCACAATAACAAAAAACCATTCAAAGAATGAAGAAACAAACAACTGCACCAAGGAAATCAAACAATCAATAATCCTAAAAACCAAAACCCCTAATTCGATTTTTCGATGAACCCTAAATTCATTTTTCCCCAAATATGAAAACAATTAACACACTTTTCTGATGAAATAAGTATGAATTACATGATTACTTACACAACATAACTGAATTATGCAATTAATTTAACAACATGGACTGATTTTCATACCAACTAACAATTCTTCAGCAAATTAGGGTTTTCAGCAGTCATATTGACGCAATTACCTTAGGTCAATTCTTGCTTCCGTGAAGAATGATGCTTATAGCAGACAAAATTACCAATTTCATTGTTGATTCGCAAAATTTGAGCCCTAATTTTGTGTACACATATCATCAATTAAATGCGTTTGTAGGATATCGCAACTATATAGAAAAATTTGAAAAAATTACCGTTACAGTGGGGCCCACTAACAGTCTCTCTAACGTCTTAACCATTTAAGTGGTGAAACCAAAATTTAATTTTTTTAAAGTGGTGTTATAATAAAACTTTGAGATTCTGTGGTGTTAAAAACAAATTTTTGTCTTTTTTCAGGTGTTTTTTTCTAAAATTTCCTAATTTTTAAATTACCACAAAAAATGTAACCATTTTCGAACTAACTATCCGTTTAATTTTTTATTTTAAATTACCACCCCTTAAATTAAATAAATGCTCAAATTACCACTCATTTTAAAAAACCGATGGATTTTCTGTCTGTAGGTCTCACCTAACACTTATTTTTAATCTTTTCACTGATTTTTACCCCGATTTTCTCTTTAAAAACGTTCTCTATACTTTAAGTCACATTTTCTTCACCAAATTATACCAAATTTTAAATAGAAAAATGTGAATTGAAGTTAGAAGAGCGTTTTTAAAGAGAAAAATCAGGGGAAAATCAGTCAAATTGAGCGTTAGGTGGGGCCCACAGACGGAAAATCCACCGGATTTTTGAAATACGTGGTAATATGTTCATTTATTTAATTTAAGGGGTGGTAATTTAAATAAAAAATTATATGGGTGGTTATTTCGAAAATGGTTACATTTTTGGGTGGTAATTAAAAATTTTCCTAAAATTAATTATTTTTACAATAAGGATAAGTATGTAATTGTTATTTTTCGGGCGTTAACTGGAGATTTGAGGGCGACGTCTAGCGTTCAACTTAAAAAAAATTAATTCTATAAATCAAGGAGTATAAACAACCAAAGAATCTCTTAAATCTAGAAGGGTATCATTTTGAATTTTTTTGTTCGTGTAATTTATAATTGTACACAATAATTTTTTTTCCGCATTTCCATAATCCGTGTATTTTGAGTGGGTGTACCATGCACATTTCCAATATGATTTTGGGATAAACTTACTTGGACTTATGAAGTGGATTCTATTTCATTCTTAGTTGCAGTTGTGGCTTAGACCCGTATATGACACAATTTGCTAGGTAAGAGCAACAACTAACAAAAGATGAATTGAATTTAATTAAAACTAATTAAAAAATTAACAAAAAAAAAAAATCAATCAAACCACAATTAAAATACATTCAAAAGGAACATGCATGAAGCTGTCATTTTAATATCAAGTAATGTTTATTGTCTAAGTATTCCAGTTTTGTTGTTTTTGCTTCATTTCTTACTGCTTCACAATTTCTCTTTAGAAATTTACTTCTCAAATTTTCTAATTCAATTGATTGAATCGAAAATTCTTTAAAATTCACACAAAACATATGGCTATGCTATTTCTTTAAACCGTAAATTAACCTAGATTCAAAATTAAACCATAAATGCTCATTAATTCGAATGGAGACAACTTTCAATTTGTAGGAGAAAATAAATCATGCAAAAAATAAAAGAAAGAACATTAGAGGAATATAGAACGAAAGGAAATAGAGATTACACATCCAAGACATTTAAATTAAGCACAAATCATGCACTTAAACAACAAGATCTAAGAGAAACCTTAGAAATAAATTAAAAAATTAAGAAGAAAGAAATTTAAAATACGAGAAGGATTTGAATCTTTGAGTGAAAAAATTTCAATCACTCACGAAATGAGATAGATTAATATCTTGCTGAGAATAGAAGATGAACCGTTTTCGCCAATTTAGGGGTTTGAGGTTGAAAGATACAGCAGCGAGTAAATAAAGGCGGGGTGATATTTTTAATTCCCAAAAAACTGCTCGCGTGACGGATACTATAGATATCACGTACAGTTTTTTATTTTTTGACACAGAAAATTGACGAAATATTATTTTTGACAATAAAAAGCGTCGTCAAAACGGGACAGTTCTAATTTGATCTGACGGCTCTCCCTAAGCGTCGAAAGGAAAGCGTTGCGAATATGTGTTTTTAGTACTTTTGAATATTATGGACTTCCATTTGATGAACTTCATTCTCAATTCTTCAATGTTGCCACTGCTAAGAAAGTTTCAACTGTCACCTTTTTTTCCACCAAAGAAAATGTTTCATTGTAGTCTAGACCTTCAATCTAATGATGGTCGAATATGACTAGTCTAGCCTTCAATCAATGAAGATTTCCATGCTAATCATACTTTTCTTTGTATACCCATTTGCTCCGTATTTCCTTTTTACTAGGTGGTCAATATTCTAGCACCCATGCGCCTTGTTCTTCAAGCACCTTATTTCTTCGGCCATCGCCTTTCTCCATCCCTCATTCTTCATTGCTTCTTTAGATTTTTCGGTTTGTTGCTACTTGTAATTGCTGCAATATATTTTCTATATTTCATGAAAAATCAATGAGAATCAACAAAACGTGTTATTGGGTAAACTGTACCTGAGAAAGACAACATGGATGAACGATGAGAAAGAGATGGACATTTATTATTCCGGATGGTGTGCGTCACATAGTCACGAAATTTAACAGAGGGAAATTTTTGCCACTTGCCTTTACCCATAGAGTCGCTGATCGGAGCTTCTTCTAGCACCTCAAGATCACTCGAAGTGGGCTAACCCTGCCATGCTATCTGCTGTTCGAGGCTCCCTTGCCCTGCTATCTGCTGCTTGGGGCTGGTGTTAGGCGACCAGCGCTCTGTGGAAATCCTGCTTGGCGTCTCACATGCCTCCGCACCAGTTCCCACGGGGTGTCGCTGGAAAACCCAACAAACCCGGTTGTGGCTTGGCTGCCGTGGACCGCTCTGCCTGCCGCGGGGCTGCTTCTTCACTACCATCACCCCAATATTGCAATTCAATACCCCATTCATCATCATGAAAAACTTCCGAAGGATGCTCATGTGTAGACCTCTGAATTTCTCCAACCTTATGAGTGTTATATGGAAATTGATCTTCATAAAATTGCACATCACGCGAAATTAAAATTTCTTTAGTCTCCAAGTCAAAGACTTTCCAACCTTTTTTCCAAAAGGATAACCCAAAAATACACACTTTCGACTTCTACTAGAAAACTTGTCACCCTTAGATCGTTGATTATGAGCGTAGCACAAACATCCAAAGACTCTAATATACTCATACGACGATTGCTTGCCAATTAAAATTTCAAAAGGAGTCTTGAACTCTAACAATCTAGAGGGAGTTTAACTAATCAAGTGACAAGCCGCTTGGACACATTCCCCCAAAAATTATGGGGTAAGTTTGCTTGAAACCTCAAAGCATCAGCCACATTAAGTATATGTTGATGATTTTTCTCAACACGACCATTATTTTGCTGAGGGGTTCTCACAAATGAAATCTCAAATATGATCCCATAATAAAATAAAATAAAAAAAAATTCAAAGAATTAAATTCCGTTCCATTCATCACTACGACCCACTTTAATCTAACTCATGACCAAATTGACGTTTCACCAAAGCAATAATAAAATTAAGAAACATGAATTCAACTTCAGTTTTATTTCATATTAAATACGTCCACACTACTATTGAGAAATCATCAACTATGGTTAAGAAATAGTGAAAACAACAAGTCCGCGGTGTCTTGTAAGGTCCCCCTCGCACAAGTCTACATGAATAAGTTCAAACAAACTACTTACTTTATTTTTGCAAATGGGAAAACTACTCATATGTTGTTTAGCCAATAAGTCGTAGGGCATACATCACAAGATTTATTTTTAAGAGTTCTACTAGAACTACTCACAACTAGAAGATGTTGCAATACTTTATACATAGGGTGTCCCATTCGTTGATGCCACAACTCCGTCGATTGAACACCATCTATCTTCAAAGCCTTTACCTCAGGAACACCACTGAAATAATAAAGTCCATCTACTCGTTCACCCACTCTTTAATTGGGCTAACCCTGCCATGCTATCTGTTGTTCGAGGCTAACCTTGCTTGCATTCACCCAAGGACAACTTCAATTGACACATTCGAGTGCCACTAACCACACAGAAGCGATTTTTCAGGTTGTCCACAAGAAATGAGCGTCTTCATACTCTTCAATCGTGGCTCTTACCGAAGGGTCCAATGTATTGGTGTTCCTCGAGTCTGGATGAAGGATATGTAACCAAGTACAAGTATATAATAAGTCATGTCTATTTTCATAGTTTGAGTACACCAAATAAAAAACTAAAGATCAAATGATGATCATTTTCGAGAGCCAAAGTTTGATTGTGAATGCACTTTGTGTTTTGTTGTGCATTGTGGTATTGAGATGGCTGTTAAATTTAATAAACTTTGTTTGGTTTACGCCCAAAGGTTTAGAGAAATCGCTTCGACAACAAGGTCTTGTTGGAAACTCGTATCGATTTTTGATTGGAGACATGAAGGAAGCCTCCCAATTGCGTAGTGAAGCTATGGTGAAACCCATTCGTTTTACTCATGATTATTACCATCGTATTCAACCCTTACTCCATCGACTTCTTACCAAATCTGGTATTATTTTATGTACTTTTACAGCGGTCATTTGAAATATGTCTACTATATTATTTTAATTAATGATATACAATATGATTGGTTCATTATTCACTTTATAAAATGGCAACAATTATCCTTATAATTAATATCTACAGTGCAAATATAATTTTGTAAGTTTTTAATCCAACATATAATAAATATTTTTCGAGAAACTATAAAATAAGAATAAAAATAATATAAATGAAACTAAAAATTTGATAATAAAATTATTGTTGATAGTACCATTTTTTTACCAATAATAAAGTAATATAATTAATTACTAGGAAAAAAATATGTCAATTATAAACTATATAATCATCAAAATATTATATTTGTCATATTTCAAATGACTAATATAAAATTTTCATTATGTATGTCGTATTTGAGCTGTTTGTATTTGAAAAATTATATTGAATGTCTTGTATTATATATTACGATCCAAATATGTATAGTTGAATGAAATTGGAACATGCACAAGAGACCTAATTGATCAACAATGCATAAATGCAGGTTCAAATTGTTTCAGTTGGATGGGGCCTGTGCCAACAATACTTGTTACACAGCCTGAGCAAATAAAGGATGGATTCAATAGGATGAACGAATTTCGAAAACCAAAATTAAATCCACTTATTCAAACATTTTCGCCTGGACTTGTACATTATGAAGGCCATCAATGGGCTAAACACAGGAAAATTCTCACCCCTGCATTTCATCTCGATAAGCTAAAGGTATTACTCCCTTAGTCTCAATATCAAGTGCTTATTTTTTTGTTATTTTTTTTTGTTTTTTTGTTTTTTTTTGTTAATGTTCAATTATTCGAGTAAAAGATGCAAGAGGAACTTTAAATTTTTTGAATCAGATTTGTATTATACATGTTCCTCCTAGTATATGTATTAATGCTTTAGACTATGACTTTAGTAATATTTCTAGGGATGAAAATCCAGGGATGTAATATTGGGCTATCCTATGGGAAGCCAAACAAACTTTGCACATTCTCTGATTATTAATTAATGCCCTCTTTCTTTTTACAAAAACAAAAATTTATTCGAGTGAAAATTTGTAAGAGAGGAGGTTTTATTGTTTTTGAGGCGTCTATCTAAGATACTGAAATAGGTTTTTAGAGGAAAAAGGAATCGAGTTAAAATAAGTAATCACCAATATGAAAATAAAAGATGTTTGTTTTACCACTTCAATTAAAGTTAGTTCATCAAAATTGAGGTTAGTTTTGCTAAATCTAGTCATGTTCTGACATGTATTTATTACGAAGTACATACTTTGTATATTACATATGTAGGGTGATTATAAGTCTAAACTATACGCGATATATTGAAACTATTGTACATATATAACATTTGAGCTAGGTTTTATTCCAATTTACTTCACTCTACTCGTGCAGCCTATGCTCCCAGCATTTGAAACTAGTATCATTGAAACAATAAACAACTGGGAGAAGATAGTTTTTAAAACAGGTTCTTCAGAAATAGATGTTTGGCCGCACTTTACGAAATTAACTGCAAACGCCATATCCCGAGCTGCGTTTGGTAGAAGCTTTGAGGACGGCAAAAGGATATTTGAACTTCTCACAAAGCAAAAGGAACTTATTATTCGTCTTATCAAATATGCTTATATCCCAGGATGGAAGTAAGTTACATTATTTATTCTCAATTTCTATTTACCTTTCAAGGGTTGAAACTTGTAATATTATGATAAAATTAAACCTTATATTAAACAAAATTAGAGACTATAAATTATACTTAGATATTAATAATTGATCATGTATGTATATGCGTTCACTAGATATTTGCCAACAAAAGGCAATAAGAGGATGGATGAAATGAATGCCGAAATAAAAATTCTATTGAAGACGGTAATCAACACAAGAAAGAAAACAATGGAAGCCGGAGAACCGGCCAAAGATGACTTGTTGGGGATACTCTTGGATTCAAATTCTAAAGAGGCTAAACAATTGAGTGAGAGTGAGAGTGAAAGTAGTAGTAAGAAACGCCTTGATCTTGCAATGAGCTTCGAAGAGGTGATCGACGAGTGCAAGTTATTCTTCTTAGCTGGCCAAGAGACTACCTCAGTGTTGCTAGCATGGACTATTGCTTTGTTAGGAAAGCACCAAGAATGGCAAACACGAGCTCGTGAAGAGGTTCTTGCTACGTTTGGCATGAACCACCCTGACTATGATGGCTTAAATAGTCGTTTAAAGATAGTAAGCCTATTATATATTTTCACACTTTAATTGTTCAAGTCTTAAATCTTACAAGTATGTATTTACATAGATTACGTACTTGTTACTCAATTTGTTTGTAATTGTTCTTATTAGGTGACAATGATATTGTATGAGGTGCTAAGGTTGTATCCGTCTATAGTTGCTACTTCAAGAAAGGTGTACGGTTGTGAGACAAGATTAGGTGATTTGGTTATACCACCCGGGGTGGCAGTTTCTTTTTCAATACTCCATGCTCATTTGGATCCCGAAGTTTGGGGTAAAGATGTCAAAGAATTCAAACCAGAAAGATTTTCAGAAGGGATTTCAAAGGCAACTAAGGGAATCAATTCGTACTTCCCTTTTGGTTGGGGACCTCGGATTTGTATTGGTCAAAGTTTTGCACTGATTGAGGCTAAAATGGCATTGTCTATGATTTTGCAATGCTTCTCTTTTGAAATCTCACCATCATACACCCATGCTCCTACAACTTTTATAGCCCTTCAACCCCAACATGGTGTCCCCATTATCTTACATAAACTTTAAGCTAGTATGTTGTGTTTATTCCAATAAATTATTGAAAGTTTTTCCCTGTAATTTCTTTTTAAAATTAGATCAAATCGGATGTCTTCAAAATAGAACTATCATGGATGCAAACATATTAGATTTCAATTTTAACTTGTGATGGTTATACACTCCCCCTTTTTTTAAAAAAAAAAAAAGAAAAGGGGTAATTAATTAAACAGTACTAGTGTTTGGTGGCATCTCCCAGGAATGCCCAAAAGTTACATCATGATTGTTAGTAGCCATAGTTAAATTAGCAGAGTCAAAAGCTAATAAGGCATTACAGAAACCTGGTGCATATTGCAACCAGCACACTTGATTCAAAACACTAAGAGTCTTCCTTGCTTCTTTGGCCATGATGTCTACAACTCGATTCTTCCCCCTTTCTCCATAGAATAGCTGCACTTCAGTTAGTTGCTGGAGCTGCTTCCTGCAAACAATTTGTTTGGGAGTTAGATAATTTGTATTAGTTCCATTCATGTCTTGGACCATAGTTTTACAATCAGTTTTAATCTGGCAGTAGTTCCAATCTTGATTCTGGATCCAGGTTAAAGCAATAGATAGGGCTTTAATCTCTGCCTCTTTTGGGGATGTAGAAAAACCTCTCCACTGGAAGCCTTCAATCCAATTTCCACAATCATATCTGCAAACACCTGCACAGCCTGTCTCCTTTGTATGGTGAATAAAAGAGGAATCTATATTGATTTTTTTGAAGGAGCGAGGAGGAGGAACCCATGCTGGAGGAATGATCTCTGTTCTGCTAGAGTGGTTTTGGGAGAAAAACCACTCTGCAGCAGACCAAAGGCAATGGGTTGATGATTTTTGTGAGGGGATATTTTGTTTTGAGAATAGCCAAGCATTTCTTCTTTTCCAAATATGCCAAAGGAAGAAGCTGAAGATGGTGTTCTAAGGAAGGTTGTGATGGGATTTTTGTTTTTTGACTTTAGGTTTCTAAGAACCCATTGAGAGGTTGATTCAAGGTTTGTTTTCTGAAATTTTGGTGGCACATCCATTTTGATCCCAGAATTCAGTAGCTCTAGAGCAAAGAAGGAAGAGATATTCTGAGTTTTCAGTTTTCAAAGGGCAGAAAATACAGTTTTTTGAAGGTTTTACTTTTCTTGAAAACAGATTTTCAGAAGTTGGGAGTCTGTCACACACTAATTGCCAAAGAAAAATTCTTATTTTTGGAAAAGTAGGACAGGTCCATATGCTATTCCAATTCCAGTTGTTTTTACTAGTAACTACAGAAAGATTCTGTTGCTGCAGTAAACATTCTCTAGCCTTGCTGCTGTCAAATTTGCCTCTTTTTGTCAAGGTAGCTAGTGAAGTTGTAATCATCATTATCATTTAGTGTGATGCAATCAATCCTATCAAAGATATTTTCAAGGATTTGGAATCCTATGATATTCTCTGTATCTGGTTTTGAATGAATTGGCAGGGAATTTATAGAAAGGGATACAGCGGAGTGTGGAATTGGCCCCACCAATTTGCTTCTTATAGATTCTGCCTGAATCCATCTGTCATGCTAGAAATCTATCATATTCCCTGTCCCTGCTTCCTATTGTAAACTATGTTAGAAGAGCTCCCATTCCTTACCTACAGCCATCCAAATGTGGGAGCCTTTATTAAAAGGAGTAGGTCTTTCTTTATTCATAATATACTTCTCATAAAGCAGTTTACCAGCCCAATTTGATCTATTTTCCACCATCCATCATAGTCTGGCTAAGCCAATAAGGTTTGCTTCAAAGTTTTGTAGAAAACCCAGTCCACCCTTGCTCTTTTCAGTACACAAGTTTCTCCTAGAAATCCATGGTATTTTTCTTGTCTCATAGGATCCCCCAAAGAAGAAGTTAAGGCAAATGGAGTCAAGTTTGTTCAAGATGAAAATGGGCAACTTGATACAAGACATGAAGTATCTAGGGATATACAGCATGGTTGATTGGAGCAAAGTCATTCTCCAAGCTTTAGAAAGGGTTTTTGTTTTCCAACTGGAAAGCTTTTTCCCCATCTTATCAATTAGGGAGGACAAGTGTCTTCTATTTGGCTTTTTTTCAGTCAATGGAAACCCAAATATATTCCCAGGTCATTTGATTTGCTGACACTAAGTGTTTGTTCAAAATCATCAATGATTTGGAGGGGGGGTGTTTTTTGAAAAAAACAATTGATTCTTTTCCTCATTTATTTTTTGGCCAGAGAAAGAACAGAATTGCTCAAGGGTTTTTGATAGGGAGTTTAGAGTCTTTTTTTCAGCTACTCGAAAGAGTAGCACATCATCAGCAAAAAGGAGATGTGAGATGTCAGTTTCCCCCCCCCCCCTAAATCTAAATGGTTTCCATCTTTTGTGAATGCATTCCTCATGGATCATTCTGGAAAGGTATTCAAGACAAATGATTAAAAATATAAGGTGATAGGGGGTCCCCTTGCCTTATTCCTCTAGAGGGTGTGAAAGGTTGAGAAAGCTTGCCATTTATGAGAATTTGGGAAGTGACAGAAGAAATGCAAGACATAATAAGAGAAGTAGTGTCCTTTGAGAATTTGAAGAAATTTAGGCAATGCTCTATGAAAGGCCACTCTAATCTATCATAAGCTTTCTCAAGATCAAGCTTTAGAGCAAACAAACCCCTAGATCCTCTTTTCTTTTTCATTGAGTGAAGAATTTTTAAGGCTATGATGTAATTTACCTCAGTTCCCCTCCCTCTCAAGAAACTATTCTGGTTAGGAGATATGATGGATTAGAGATGGGGTCTTATCCTATTGACTAGGATTTTGGCGATAATCTTATAGGAAGTGTTAACCAAGATAATAGGTCTGAAGCTGGTTATGAGAGAGGGGGATAGTACCTTAGGAACTAGACAAATCACAGTTGTATTGCTCTCTACAGGGACCTTCTTTGAGGTAAAGATCTGTTGGACAAAAGATTGGCAATCCTGGTGAATGAGATGCCAGGAAGATTGGAAAAATATGGCATGAAAACCATCTATACCTGGAGCTTTGAGATGGCCAATGGAGAAGAGAGCTTCCTTTATCTCAGAGGGAGAAGGGGTGGAAGAGCAATCAAATTGTTCTGAAGAGTAACAGGGAGGGAGATCAGATGTACCTTTAGAGGTGAAGAGAAGGGAGAAGTGTTGGAGAATGTGGGCTTGGATTTGGCTTGGATCTTCAATCCACTCACCCACACTATTTTTCAGAATAAGGATCTTATTTCTTTTGCCTCTCAGGATTGTAGAAGAGTGGAAAAACCTAGTGTTTCTATCACCATGTAGCAGCCACTCAGTTCTTGCTCTGGTAGCCCAGAAAAGCTCTTCCTGGTCAAGGATAAGATTCAGCTGGTGTTGCAAATGGATTTCAAGTTCAAAAAGGAAAGTGTTTGAGGGATTTCTTTGAAAGGCTAGTTGTACCCCATTTATTCTGGCTAAGATCCTTTTTTTTGTTAATTTTCTGGTTTGAGAAATAGGCTGCTGCCCATGATTTGAGATCAGAGGCAAGTAAGGTCATTTTCTAAGGCAAGCTAGAATGATAGGAATTCTATTTACTTTGGACATAAGGCATGAAATCCAGGTCAGAGGTCCACATAGGCTCAAACTTAAAAGGTGTGTCACTAGGGAATGAAATTTGTTTCTCAAGTTGTAAGAGGAGGGGGTTATGATCTGAGGACATTTTTGGCAGGTTTCTGACTATATTATTGGGGAATAAATGAATCCAGTCAGTAGTTGCTAAGAATCTGTCTAATCTTTCAAGAATTGGGTTTTTCTTTTGTTTATTGAACCAAGTATATTTATGACCCACATATCCTAAGTCCACTAAGTGACAGGCATTAATTGTATCATTGAAAGATCTCATTTGATGGATAGGATTAGCATTCCCCCCCCTCCCCACTTTTCATGAGCAAAACATATTTCATTGAAGTCACCACAAACAAGCCAAGGCAAAGTAGAGCGCTCAAATTTTTTAAAGCATCCCACATTTCAATTCTACCATTGTAAGAAATAGATGCATAAAGGGCAGTAAGGAAAAAAGAATGAGTGGGATTTACCTGTACTACAGTGTGTATAGCGCGAGGTTCTTTCGAGACAATTGAGATGTTGTGGCCGCCCGAGTTCTAGAGAAGTAGAATTCCCCCCGAGTAGCCGACAGGATCCACCACTTCATATGAGTTAAAACGCAAAATGCAGAGGAGCTCCTCGCAGCTTATTTTAGAGACTTTGGTCTTGGTTAGGGTTATGATATCAGGTTTGTTATTGAGGATTAGTTGCCGGATGTTCCTCTTGAAACCATCCCGAGCTATCCCTCTAGCATTCCAAAGGAGAATATTCATTCCCGGTGACATGATCGGCAGGTTGTATAGCTCCTTTCTTGTTGCATAAGCTACTTTGTTGTCGATTTTGACATATTTCCCTTGATAAATGCTATACATCGAGGTTGTGTTCTTCTTTATCTTGATTCCCGACATTTCCGTGTCTCCTCCTTTCACCTTTCCCCATCCGACTGATAGATGGAGTTGTTGAGCCTCTTGAACTAGATGCATCAGGTTCACGTTGTTTGTTCCTGATACCGACTGTAGCACTAGCCATTCTTCTGTAATCGACATTGCTTTTCTTACGCTCGGAAGTACGGGCACTTGTTCTAGCAAGAATTGTAACTCCCACGGAATAATCAAGAGAGAGTACTCCTTGTCCATTTTCTTCATCCACCACTTCAGAACAATTTCTAGTGGCTTACAGACCAGACCGATGTCCTATAGCGACGGCACGTGCGCCGGAGCTAGCCGGAAAGGATTTTCCGGGGAGGCTATTTTCAGATTCGAGAACAGGGGAGACACGTTCTCCGGCTCGAGAAGTATTCCCCTCACAGAGCGAGGGGAGATTGCATGCCATTCCCCTAACAGCCCCTGGGCATAGTAAGATGTTAAGTCGATCATCGACTCCGGGTAAGTCATCACCGGTTTGGTGCTTGTGATCAAGTTCCTTGCCGAGCATAGCTGGAGGGTGATTGTGGAAGGTGGAGTGATCGGAGGTCGAAGAAAACCCCCCTGGTCCTGCAATTCGTCTACGTCGAAGTTGATGATTTTGTTTAGGTAGTCGTTCAAAGATAAGTTCGTCATTTCTGTGGCGTAAATTTTTGAGTTCCCGGGGAAGATGAAGAAAGGTTTTTGGAATTTGAATGGTTAGGGAGATTGTGGTTTGGTTTATATTGATATTTGTGTACATGGTTGTATTTTTTATTGGGAAGGAGAAGAGGCTAGTGATGAGACAAGAGGGAGATAGGCGGCGGAGGGTAGGGGGAGGAGTGTTGCAGTGGTAGTGAAGTGATGGATTGAGTATAGGAGAGAAGGAAGGTGGGGGGTTAGCAGAAGAACAATCAGTAAGCGGGAGACACGTAATTGTATCAATAATCGTGTCTTTGGAAAGTATTTCAAAAGGATTTACTCCTTTTGCTAGATTTTGTAGAGTATTTTCATTGCTAGCTGTATTGGCTCGGTCCCACATAGATTTTTCAATTGTTTCTCGGGTAACGTTTTCTTCGGTTAATACCCCTTTCTTCTTTACTACCTTCCAGGCTGAGGTACTCTATGCTGTGGTGTTGGTCAATTGAGCTTTGGGCGCGGCTCCTCCTCCCGGAGTAACCTCTCCCGGTGTAGCGACGACAGGGATGGGTTTGTAGACCACTTGTTGCCGCAAGCCTCCCAGCCAAATTGACGATTTCTTTGGTTTTGTTTCGTTAATGAGAATCATGATTTTTGCAAATCTTAGATTCCCCTATTCCATTGATTTCCCTATCGTATTCACAAAGGTACCAAGCGAATTCCCTATTTTCCTGATAATCTCATCTGACATGAATTCAATCGGAAGTTCCGGTAATTCCACCCATATAGGTGAAACAGAGCATCTTTCTTCCGATGGTTTGAAACCAGCCTTCCATTGTTGGGTTGCAATAAAACAGCCATTAAGGAACCAAGGTCCCCCATTTAAGACCTTTTCAAAATCTTGGACCACATCAAATTTTGTAACGAAGAAACCTTTCCCAATGGGGAAAGTATTTGACTTCCCTGATGGTTTCCAAATCCTTTGGATGCTTTGTGAGAAATACTTTGTAGAGAATGACTTCCTTGAAGCCTTAGAAATTATATCAGTAGTCCAAGGGGAGCAAAGTGAGGAGTATTCGTCCTCTGATATGGCGATGAAACTCTCAGTTGTCTCATCAAACTGGGGTGGTGGAGAATTTGCTGGAAAGAGCTGAAGTGGTGGGTATTTGTGTGAGTTTTTTGGTATGTTCTGTAAGATATCTTTGAATGAAAAAGTGTTTGAAGAGGGGGAGGGTGGAATTGTTGTTTTTTGGGTGGAAGAAGGTTTTTGTTGTGGTGGCGTAGAGGTTTGAAGGGAGGTAAGTTGTTTTTTGGGTGGAAGAAGGTTTTTATACACTCCCTCTTGCTAGGCATATTTCGAATAGTGCTAGCTTGGAGAAGAAGTGGTTTCAAAGAAATGTGTTAATTTTAAGTGTAAGTTAGCTATTGCAGGTTGAAAATATCTCCTTATTTCAACCAAGGTTTATTTACTGTATTAATATTATTTTATAGCCTCAATCACAGATTCACAATCAGTTAATTGAATTAGTACATACAAGTATTCAACATATTTGGCTAAGAATGCTATTTTAGCTAATAAAAATATATAATTGGGGATTTGGGGTGGCAACTTAGTATCAAAAAATCGGGTCGTACACATTTTGAAATGAGTTGAATCTAAATAGAACTAGGCTTGGCAGTCAATACATATATGGTGATAGTAATAAAACTGAATCCACTTCCAACCCGAAAAAAACTTCAACCCGATACTATTCGTCAACATCGGAAGCTACAAAGATTTGGATGCCAAATAAAAATAACGATAAAAGCATGTTTGGTAAGATTTTTTTTTCCCTTGGTTGAAACGAATATAATTTAGGAAAAATACACTTTAATAATCCCAACTATTGACGATTTGCCTAGAATAATCCCTACTAAGGATTATTTTCTAACAGTACCAACTTTGTCTCTTATTTTCTTCTAGTATGCCCAACCGGTCAACTACGGGTCAATAACCTGTTGTAACCAGTCATATGCCACGTGTCAACACACGATTAGTCCAAAATAAAAAAATTAGAACATTAAAAAAATAAAATAATTATAAAAAAAAATTATAAAATTAAAAAAAAATCTTAAATTAAAAAAAAAATCAAAAAATAATAAAAAAAATCAGAAACTTAGAAAAAATTCAAAAAAATAATAAAGAAAATAAGAAATAAAAAAAAAAACCCCCAAAACCCACCGGCCACTCTCCCACCACCCCGTAACCCTAGCCAGCCACCTTCCCTGCCCTTTCCCCGCCGGCGGCCAACCCCCTTAACATCCCAAAATGGTCGGCCGACACCCACCCAGCTCGGAAACTATCCGGTCGGCCCAAAATCACCCCCAAAACCACCCCCCACTATTCCTCGACCCCCATAACCACCATCTCCTCTTCCCCGACCCCTCGATACAACCTCACCTCTTTTCCCCCACCGTCAAAATTGGCCATTTCGGCAGTAGGGGAAAGGAGGAGGGGTTGTTTTGATGGCCGGGGAAGTGGAAGGGGGTGGTTTCGGGGGTCGGGGAATAGCGAGGGGTAGTTTCGGAGGGTGGCTTTGGGCCGGCCGAGTGTTTTCCGAGATGGGTGGGTGTCAGCCGGCCATTTGGGTATGTTTTGGGGGTTGGCCGCCGGCGGGGAAAGGGGAGGGAGGGTTGTTGGCTAGGGTAACCAGGTGGTGGGAGGGTGGCTCGGAGGGTTTTGGGATTTTTCTTTATTTTGTTTATTTTTTTTCTTCTAATTTTCTTATTTTTTTAACTTTCTGTTTTTTTATTATCATTTTCTGATTATTTTAATTTTCTAATTTTTAAAAAAAAATTTCTAATTGTATTTTTGTTTTCTGATTTTTTTTTGTTTTTAAAATTTTTTTTCCCTAAATTTCTATTTTTTTTTTCCATTTCCTGATTTTTTTTAATATTTGATTTTTTTTTTATTAATTTTATTTTTTCAATTTTCTGATATTTTTTAAACTTTCTGATTTTTTTGAACTTTCTGATTTTTTTGAATTTATTTTCTTATTTTTTAAATTCTAAACTAATCACGTGTTGACACGTGGCATTTTAAAAAAAATTAACAAAAATTACCTTTTCAATAGGTTACCGGTCATTGGGACTGCGGGGAGAAAATAAGAGGTAAAGTTGGTACTTTTAGAAAATAATCCTTAGTTGGGATTATTCTAGGTAAATCGCCAATAATTGGGATTATTAAAGTGTATTTTTCCTATAATTTAACTATATTCATGTGATATCTTAATATCCAGTGTAGGGGTGAAAGTTGGGTTTTTGGTTTGGTTTATTGCCCAAATCGAAACCGAACCACCTTATTTTGGTTTTTGGAATTTTCAAATTGCACCGCGCCACTTTAGCTTTGAACCGAACCAACCTAAACTACCTAAATATCGGTTTTCTTAAAAAATAAAAACCGCACCGAATTTTCCTATCAAGCATCATAAACATCAAAATTTGCAAAAAAAACTAACCAAACCACACCAATGAAAACCGAACCGAATCGAACCAAACCAATCCAGACATAAATAATTAAACAAGTTTTAACCTTATCTCATCACCACCCCTAACCCAGATGCGCACCCACCACGACCCACAACAACCCACAACCCATCTTATTTCACCACTCTTCATCCCTTCCACCCAAACCCTAACCCTAGATCGACCCAAAACTATGCACCACCACCGCAATTCAGTCACATACCACCATAAAAGTAAAGTATAAAAAAAACACACAAAAAAATCAATAGAAAGAAAAAGATGACATATCTCTCATTCCACCGAAAAACTTCAAATTTGGGTTTTAAAGGTCAAATTCAACCATGAAAACTCTAGATATAGTGTTTTCATGGTCGAATATGACATGAAAACCTTTAGTTGATGCTTGATAGTTGATAGGATGTAGTAGAGAAGAGGAAAGGAGAGAGAGTGAGAAGATATCAAAGAGAAGAAGAGACAAGGAGTGAGGACGACAGAGTAGAGAAGAGGAAAGGAAAGCGAGTGAGAAGTTTTTTTTTGGTGAAGAAAGAGAGTGAGAAGTTGAGAACTAAGAAGAGGAGGCAGGAGAGAGAAAAGGGCGGAAAAGAGGAAAGGAGAGGTGAGAGGAAATTAGGGTTTTTGTTTTTTTTTGCTTTATATACTTAGTGTAAAATTAGTGTTGGGCTAGGGTATATTTGGGCTTAAATTTCGATTTGGTTTCGGATTTTTTTTTCGGGTTTTCACTTTCTTAAACCGTAATCGAATTTTTTTTTCAAAACAGAAACCGAACCACTATAAAAAAAAAAAACAAACCATATTTGTTATTTGGTTCAGTTTTCGGTTCGGTTCGGTTCTAAACCGAGTTTGTTTCACCCCTAATCTAGTGATTGTGAAAATTCATACTATTCCGAATAACATTTAAATATATGGGATGTTGTTAGATTCATCTTAGCTGAAATATTATTTCTTAGTATCCTTCTTAAATAACACATGTAAGTGTCCTACATTTATAAAATTGAGAGAAGTAAAACACTTTATAAGGAAAAAAAAAAACTCTCTATTGCCATATGATTTCAATTAGTGGTTCGTACACTCGAGTGTACCATGTGCCGGTGTACTTGTGCATGTTACACCCTAGCTAACTAATCTTATAATTATAAAGAACATTATATATTTTATGAGAAACAATCCTCACATACATTTTACTTCCAAGATTTCTCTATCTAAAATTATTTTCATTCAAATGCAATTCAGTATTTCATTTTTAAATTTAAGAACATATTATTCAAGTAAAAGAACATAAATTGTATTAGATACACAAAGAATATTTTAATCTATATACCTTTAAAAACAATGTTTGTAATGTAAAGATCATTAGACTCAAAGAACATATTTATCATACTCAACAAACATATTTCATTCCAATTATAAATAAATATGGATCTCAAAAATGATAAAAAGAATATTCATCAGAATATGAAAAACATCATATTCAACCTCAGAATATAACACAAAAACAAAAAAATTAGATAACAAAAATTGAAAAATACATTTTCTCTCAACAACGAATTCATTAATTATATCTTTTAATTAAAAGACATATTGAGATTATAAGAATCAACTTTGTAATAACATTGAATCACTTTGAAATTCAAATTTTACCATGGTTTGTCTCTCTATATAAACTTATTTATTTCTCTCTCTTGAAAAAAAAAAAATAGGAAATGTGAAAAAAGGTAGGCTATGTTAAACGCGACCCTCATTTTACATACTTATGCCCACATTCTAAATAAAAAGGACCATTTTTCCCCTTTGCCTTCTTACTCTCATCCATAGAAACCACCTCTGTCTTCTCCAATCTCCATTAAAGTTGTCTTATGAGCATTCATCCATATAACACACAATCATTCTAATCAATCCCTTTTGCATGCCCCCGGTTTACAATAATTTTATTGCACATCGAACATTTTGCGAAAAGTGACCCTTTTTCGTATAAAAGTGACCCTTTTTCTTCTACAAAAGTAACCATTTTTTTCACAAAAGTGACCCTTTTGTTTCACAAAAGTCACCCCTTTTATTCACAAAAGTGACCCTTTTTTTCACAAAAGTGACCTTTTTTTTCACAAAAGTGACCTATTTTTTCACAAAAGTGACCTATTTTTTCACAAAAGTGACCCCTTTTATTCACAAAAGTGACCCTTTTTTCACAAAAGTGACTTTTTTTTCACAAATGTGACCCCTTTTATTCACAAAAGTAACCCCTTTTATTCACAAAAGTGACCCTTTTTTATTCACAAAAGTGACCTTTTTTTTACAAAAGTGACATTTTTTTCAACAAAAGTAACCCTTTTTTTTTCACAAAAGTGACCCTTTTTTTTTCACAAAAGTGACATTTTTTTCAATAAAAGTAACCCTTTTGAACACATAAAGCGTATATGATCCACTAAAGTTACCCTTTATTCTAATAAAAGTTACCCTTTTATGCATAAAAGTTACCCTTTTAAAATAAAAAAAAGTTACCCATTATATCTTCACTCATAAAACATTACTCTTATATTTGCAGAAGTTACCCATAATCTAGAAAAAGTTACCCATAATCTACCAAAAGTTGACAAAAAAAAATGAAAAATCAACAAAATAAACAAAAAAAAGATAAAAAAAAATAACAAAAAAGAGAAAAAAAAAAGTTACATCACAACTTCAGAAATTATATTGGTACTTCGTATAACATCGATTCCTTTGTTTGAAAAGTACAAGGAGCAATTATCTTTTTCTTTTTTGTTAAAAAAACACTTACCATTATAATTAGAAGCTGAGAAAAAAAAACCATAAAGTAATTAAGACAATAAACTTGAAAATCGAAGGGATATAATAAATGGAAGGCAGAAAAAACTTGAATCACCCAAAAAGAATGGAAGAGAAAGTCTGAGTAGATGAAGAGGAGAGAGAAAAAAAAGGAGGAGAGAGAAGTTCTATGGGATATGAGAATGAAGGAGCGAGAAATATGTTTAACTTGGGTGGGTGAGTAAAACCTTCCTTTTCTTTCCGCTGCCATTCAGTAAAATACTGTACACCGGGTTTTATTAAATATTTGTGAATTCTAATACAGTATACACATATAAATGATGTAACAATCAAAAATGAAAAAATTATGAGAATCCATTGAACATATAATCATTTCCACATTATATATATGATTGATATTTGCAAAAAAATTAAAATAAAATAAAATAAAATTCCTTAACAGATACAATACATAGATTTGGACCTATGGACTGGAAATCCTTAAATAGCAACAAAATTAAGAGTTTAAAGTTGAAGTAATTGGTAGTAGAGAAGATAGGTAGGGTGCGGTGGAGCTTCTGTTAGTGGTTGAGAAACGGTCGAAAATATTGTAACCTGCAATCTGGCAAGGTGAGAACGCCTAAGTTTCTCGTAGCTACATACAAGTTCCGGAATTTTCAGGCGGTTTGTTGGAATCGCCTAGATATTTTCGTAACTTGCAGGTGGGAACGAAAAATCTAGGTGTTTCCACTAATGGGTTACGAGATTTTTGGGCGTTTTTTTTTAAAAAAAAAAAACAAAAAAAAATCAGAATGGTGGTGGTGGGCCTGGTAAATGTAGGTGTTAGTGGTGGTGGTAGCTGGCGAGGAGACAGTGGTGGCGGCGATGGGGTTACTGGTGGTGCTTCAATGGTGGAGTCCATATGAAGAAATCTCATAATGTCAAACTGCATCAATGAAAGAAAAACCTCATAAGCCCACGACCTTTAATGGAGAATGTTTAAATGGAGGAGAATACTTGTAAGCAAGCTCATAAGCCCACTTAAATGGATAAATGCTTCAAGAAAGGAGAACGCTTATAAGCCACCAGAAATAACAATCAAATTTTTTGGGAGAGGAAAATTGTTAGGAAATTATGACATTTGCTACCACTAAAAACATCATGTTTCACATTTGCTACCGGTTTAATTTTTTTTTTTTTTTTTTCTCTTTATTACCACATAAATCAGAATTTGTTAAAAATAACTACCACTTGTCTTATACCGTTCCTATTTCCGTTAGTGAGCCCAACCACTGTCCAGCCACCTTCTAGCCACCCTAATGCCACACTCAACCATCTGTGACCACCAACAACCTTAACCATGCCCATTTACCATAACCATGCATGCCCAGCAACCATACCCACGCCAGCAACCATACCCGTCGCCATCACCATCACCACCAGACTTACCACCCAACTTTCAACACCACCACCAATAATTGATTTGCAGCAAGCTTTGGAGCTGCAAAGCCGAAGACTGATGTGTTGCAGCTCCTCGATGTTGAGCGAAACCATCACCATCGTTCGCTCCCCACCGGTGCTCCTCCAATCCATTTTCTGACTCGGTCTCCTAACAACATATTCAATCAATCTCTCCTCAGCTCCGACCGCAGTAGTCCGAATGCTTCAGATGGTATACACGAGCTCCCTTCGGTGATCTTACTTCTTCGTTGGCCTTTAATTTCTGCAATTTTCGGCGGCAATCGGCAATTCTTTAGGTTTGATTTTTCTGATTTTTGTAGAACGATAATTTAGTAATCAACCCCAAATTCAACCCTAAGAACAATACAAAGGAAATTACAACAATTTGAAGGAGGAATTGTAGAAATTGGGGAGATTTTTAGTCGAAATTTATCATTTAGGGAGGAGAAATAAAGGGCTGGCCTAGGTTTCTGGGCTGGGGAGAGTTAGGGGTGTCAGGGAAGTGGTCGAAAATTGGAAAACAAAAGCGGAGAGGAAGGGGAGGTTTTGGGCCGGTTTTGGGTAAGGGAAGGGGAGGGAGTAGGGTCACCGATGCCGACCAAAGCTTTAGGCATCGGCCGCCGGCTCGGAGAGGGGAGGGGTGGATGACGGGAGGGGCTAGCTATTGTGGGTGGCTAGGTTTTTTAATTTTATTTTTAATAAACTTAACAGAACCCTAACGGATTCCGTTAAGTGGTAGTAATTTTTAGCAAACTTTGATTTGTGTGGTAGTAAAGTAAAAAAAAAAAAAAATTAAACCGGTAGCAAATGTCAAACATGGTGTTTTTAGTGGTAGCAAATGTCAAAATTTCCAAATTGTTAAGTTTGGTAAAATTAATTATTTTTACAATAACGATAAATACGTAATTTTAGGTTATTTTTCGGGCGTTAACTGAAGATTTGAGGGCAATGTTTAGCGTCCACTTTAAAAAATTAATTCTGTAAATCAAGGAGTATAAAACAACAAAAGAATCTCTTAATAAATCTAGGAAGATATCATTTTGAATTTTTTTTTGTTCGTGTATTTTATATTTAAACACAATGTTTTTTTTTTTCGAAATTCCATAATTCGTGTATTTTGACTGGGTCTATACCATGCACAATTCATAAAATGATTTTGGGATAAACTTACTTGGACTGATGAAGTGGAATATCTTTCATTCTTAGTTGCGGTTATGGCTTAGACAAGTATACGACACAATTTTTTATTTGTATAATTTATACTATAATACAACTTAGGACATTTGTCAAAAACAACCTAATATAACCTAGACTTTGTGAGAAACTACCTAATAAAAAAATATTGTAATAAACTTAATAATAAATTAAAGGGAAAATGTTGTAAAAAACTGCCTGAGAAAAGGTAAAATGTTGTAATATATTACCTATCTATACCGAATTGTTACCGTTCATCGACCTCAAAACACTCTTGAAACCACCGCGCGTTAATTTCATTCCCAAAAGTAAAACTACTTGATTGAAATCGCCTCCACCATACCTAAACCACCTTTCAACCCAAACCACCACCTCTAACCCCAAAACCCACCATCACAAAGCTCTAATTTATCCTCACCAACTCGGAATATCCTCCAACTAATTCAAAAATAACATTATCACCTTGAAAACCAACCCTCATGTACGGTGGTTTCAGGCCGGGTGTTTTAAGGTGGATTAACTTCGTAAAATTAAGTCAACGGTGGAAATCCGGTCAAAGGTAGTATCTTACAGCATTTTACCTTTTATAAGGTAGTTTCTCACAACATTTTTTTATTAGGTAGTTTCCCACAAAAATTAAGATTTTATTAGGTAGTTTCTCACAAAAAGTTTTACAATTTAAGATATTTAAGTTATAGAATGTGCATTGACAAGCGTGGAATTTCCAACGACAACTTATATTATTTATGTAATAGAATCTGAAGTGACAAGCGTGGAATCCCTAACATTGTGATAAAAAAAAAGGAGGAAATATATAATTGAATAATAAATGAGCAAATTTATGAGCATAAATGAACGAGCTTGTTCATATGTAAACATAAATAAACAAGTAATTCGTGAACTTATTTAAACATATATATCTATATACGTGTTCAAGCTCAAGAGCCCCATCAGTTTATTAGACACCTAACTTATTCAGGTTCTGATCACTTAACTTCATCGTATTTTTGCTGAATTAAAATTATTTTTATTGAATTCAAATTATTTTCCTATTATTTATTAAACTGAAATTATTTTTACGAAATTGGAATTATTTTTGCTGAACTGAAATTATTTTTACTGATTTTTTATAATTTTTTTTCTTTAAAATCATTGATTTTTACATTGATTTCAAACCCCATTCCCTTACACTCTCAAAATAAAGTTATGTGGCGACAAACTTTACCGCTTACCTTCACCATCGAAGTTAATTCTCAAGTCTCTTTCAAACCCCATTCCCTTGGCTTGCATGATTGATGTGAGCTAGTTCGTTAATAAATGGAATTGATCCTCCAATCAATGACTAAAAAAATAAATACAATAAGAATCTAGATGCCATTCGTCAGCATTGCATTTTTTTTTTCTTTTGAATATAATGTCGTCAGCATTGGATTTTGAAGAGTAAAAACATGTTACATTAATTCATATTTATTTTTCACTCAGTGCTGTGTATGTAGCGTCGACAGCCATGCATGGCTCATCTGGATGCCATGACAATAAACATGCAGTGTATTATCATAATCTCTCATGCGGTTTGGGCCTGGACCATAAACAGTGTTAAAGAACCAATTCAATCAAAATATAATTTGAGGTTAAAAGGACTACCTAAGCTTAAAATCAAACCTTACGGTAGGTTGAAGCCCAGTAAATTAATTTTATTCTCTATGATAGAGATTCCGTACATATTCAAATATAGAAATGTATCATTTTTGTAGACGAAAGCTATTTTTAACCTTAAAACAAATCAAATAAGACTTATTATGATAAATGCTATGTTTTATATATTTGGAGTAATTTATAAGGTTATATCAAATTATGAATAGTTTAAGATATCAAATGGGAAGATCGAATAAAGGTCCCGTTTACTTCACCTTATTTTTGCTGAACTGAAATTATTTTCACTAAACTTAAATTATTTTTACTGAACTTAAATAAATTTTACTAAACTGAAATTATTTTTGCTGAACTAAAATTATTTTTACTAATTTTCTATTATAGTTCTTCTTTAAGATAACTGAATTTTAGGGAACATAACTTATTTTTACTAAAATGAAATTATTTTTACTGAAAACTGAAATTAATTTTTCTGAACAGAATTTATTTTACTGAATTGAAATTAATTTTTCTGAATGGAACTTATTTTTGCTGAATTGAAATTAATTTTTCTGAATGGAACTTATTTTTATTGAATTGAAATTATTTTAACTTAATATATTTTTTTTAAGGTGAAGTGAACAGTGCCTATGAAAAAAAATCAAGGGAGTATATAGTACCAACAAGAATTTACTAGAGAGTGATAGAGGAATTGAAAGCCTAGTTTTTTTATTATTTTTTTTTTTTTGGGTGTTTAGGAATTGCAAGCCTAGAATCGAGAGAGAACATTTAACCATTGGAGCCAGTGGCGGATCCAGGATTTCCGACATAGTGTGTCACCATCAATTATTGATCATTTGTGAAAGTACAATTTTTTTTTCCATGTCTTGTTCATAATTAATTTCAATCCAAAAATTACATATATATATATATATATATATATATATATATATATATATATATTTCACCAAATTGATTTCAATCCAAAAATAGGACACAAAAATTCATACCACAACCAAATACAGTACTTAAGAATTCAATTTTACAAGTCTTTTGTAGCAATAGCAGCATTAAAGAGATCGCCTATCTCAATAAGAGGTCTCTTTGATATTGTTTGTTGTTACCAATAGCAGCATCAAAGAGACCACCTATCTATAATAAGCGGTCTCTTTGATATTTTATTTTTAAAAAAAATACTGTGTCACCGGACCCACTAAGACTAAAGGTGGGTCCGCCCCTGATTGGAGCTATCCCTATCTCACTCTAATTTAATTTGTTGCTTTGATTGCAAGAAAATGTGCTTATTGTATTATTTGTACATGAATTCTACTTGCTTTTGTTGCAAGAAAATGTGACTTAGCTTCAAAACGTTCCCTCTTCCAGTCTAACTCGATCCGTATTATTTTCCCATATGTTGGTAACGTAAATAAGTCTGTAAAACAACCTCAAAAGATTATCTTTCATAATTTAATACAATAACTTTCTTTCAAAAAAAAAAAAAAATACAATAACTGTCTTAAAAAAAAATAATAATAAAATAAAATAATAATAATAATAATAATAATAATAATAATAATAATAATAATAATAATAAAAATAAAAATAAAAATACAATAACATTGTTGTTCGGGATACCCTATTTGATGTTTGCTATTGTTCTGGGATTTCAGCAAGGAAAGAGGTTGATATTGGGTTGTCTGGAGGGAACGATGAGGCCCTTAAACCTGCTGATGTGTTACTTTATTCTTGGGATCGTGGTCGTGATGTATGTGTTGATTTGACAGGATCTTCTCATTTGACACAGTCAAGACTATCTGAGTTTATTCCTGGACGGGTTGTGGCTGATGCAGCTCAGCGGAAGCGGGATAAGTATGAGGCTCATTGTCAGGCGATTGGATATGGGTTCATTCTCTTCTCCTTTTCTTCGTTTGGTGAATTAGAGAAGGAGGTTGTTGCGTTGCTTAAGCGAATTCAGAGGTTCTCGACGACGCAAGACATTGGAGCACGTGCTGCAACTCATATTTTTTACTAGGGTAGGCTTTGCTATATCTAGAGGAGTGGGGGCCCAGATTGTATCTCGGCTTCCCACTAATTTATTGTAGGTTGTATGACTTTTTGTTTTTGAGATATAATAATAATAATAATAATAATAATAATAATCATAATAATAATAATAATAATAACTTAAATACAATAACAGTGTTGCGACAAGAAATCAGCATCATATCAGATAAAAAAAATAAATAATATAATAAAATAAAATAAAATAAAATAAAATAAACGGTACGATATAGTTCAAACTTACCACAATTGGAGTAATAATGTGATCGATCGACTCGATCGACTCAATGGACTTTCTGGTAGAAGTAATTGCAGCTCAGTGCATAACATTAAACAAATCAATCAAACTGTATTATTGCATCTCTCGTGCAACTCGAGGGGTTAGCTTCATCATGAAGATTATATAAGGTACGTACCATTTCTATAGTCGAGGCATCGAAATTAATAATCGAATAACTAAGATGATGATTATTATTCCTGAGAGTAGTCCAAGTGTAGTTGCGAATGCACTTGGTGTTTTGATGTTCTTTTTTATTTTGAATTGGTTATGGAAAATACTAAATATTGTCTGGCTTACACCCAAAAGCTTAGAGAAATCGTTTCGAAAGCAAGGTCTTTTTGGAAACTCGTACCGATTTTTGATTGGAGACATGAAGGAGATGTCACAATTGCGTGGTGAAGCAATGGAAAAACCCATGCCTTTTGTTCATGATTACTTCCATCGTCTTCAACCCATACTCCATCGGCTTCTAAGCAATTCGGGTAATTTTAATTTGTTTAACTTTTAGTAGGAAAATAAATTATAGGTACACGTATTAAGTAATGTTGGTAGTACTCGATTAATTAGTGTAAACCAAGTCTATTTAAGAATTAGTAAGTATTTTTTACTTATATGTACATGCAAATAACAGCAGGATCAAATTGTTACACATGGATGGGTCCAGTGCCAACGATACTTATTACAAAGTCTGAGCAAATAAAAGAAGGGTTCAATAGGATGAACGAATTCCGTAAACCAAAATTGAACCCACTTACTCAAAAGTTTTCAACTGGTCTAGTAAACTATGAAGGCCACAAATGGGCGAAACATAGAAAGATAATTAATCCTGCCTTTCATCTCGACAAGCTCAAGGTACGTACTACCATATGCTCTAAACATAATCTTCTTGATTAAATTTTGTTCCGTAGTTACAAAAACGCAATCGAGTTATTCAAATTGGGTCAATTTTGTAGCTTATGATCCAATCATTTGAAATTAGTGTAACTGAAACACTAAGTAAGTGGGAGAAGATAATTTCAAAAGCAGGTTCTTCAGAAATAGATGTGTGGCCACATTTTATGAAATTAAGTGCAGACGCTATTTCTCGAGCAGCGTTTGGTAGTAGATTTGAAGAAGGAAGAAAGATATTTGAACTTCTCACGGAGGAGAAAGAACTTATTATTCGTCTTATCAAATATTCTTATATTCCAGGATGGAAGTAAGTTACAAACATTCTTGATTTCTAAGCAATTTAATTATAACATTTGCTTTTTGTTAGCATTTAAACTAGTAATAATACTTTAAAATTAAAAAATAATGATCTTTTTCTATAACACTTTGATTCAAATAATGAATTAACCTACTTAATGGAAACAACGGGAAAATACAAGATTTTCTCGGATAAACAAAAACTATTTATCACATGCATTTTGATAAATAAACCAGGGTTATTAGATAAACTTGTTGGTTTATTTATCTAAATGCCATGAGATAAACAATTTGATATTATATAGCAATAGTTGGTTCCTACAGGCGCCTGTACGGTGCAACGTACAGTCGTTTTGTAGGAAAGAACATGATATATAAAAGTAATGAACATATAGTTATAATGAAAAGAACATACTATTAAAATGTAATGAACATATACCTAAAATAAAAATAACATACTATTAAAGTGTAATGAACATATACCTAGAGTGAAAAGAACATACTTGCACCAAAAAAAATAAATAAAAAGAACATATGTTTATGTTCATTGATCAGTCAGTGTAATGTACTTTATTTGCAACATAATGATCATTGCTTAATGTGAAATGTTTATTAAATTTTGTCTTCAAATTAGGGTGGTTATATGTAGATAAAATTTATTACATAATATTATCATGTTTTTTATTAATACTGCAGATGCTCTTTAGATATGAAAAAAATATATATAATTGGATGTTCGTTACAAAACAACTATATGTTCTTTACAAAATAACTGTATGTTCTTTACAAAATAGTTACATGTTCTTTTTGCATTTTTTGGCTGTACCAAGCAAGGTATAGCTGCCTGCACCTTAAAATTTTCAATTATATAGCTTGGGCAAGCTCAAAACAATTTGAAAGTAAGAAACTTAGAAATAATATCTAATTATACTAATAATTATTATACTTAGATATTATATACTATACATATTGGGTTGATAATAATATCTAATTATATGTACTTATTAGGTATTTTCCATCAAAGGGCAAGAAAAGGATGGACGAAACGGATGTTAAAATAAAAACCCTATTGAAGAAAATAATCAATAATAGAAAGAAGACAATGGAGGTCGGAGAGCCAGCCAAGGATGATTTGTTGGGGATACTCTTGGATTCAAACTCTAAAGAGGCTAACGCTCAATCAACTTGTGAGAATAAGAAGCGTGTTGATCTGACAATGAGTTTCTTAGAGGTGGTCGACGAGTGCAAATTGTTCTATATAGCTGGCCAAGAAACCACCTCAGTGTTGCTAACATGGACAATGGCTTTGTTGGGTAAGCACCAAGAATGGCAAACACGAGCTCGTGAAGAAGTTCTTGCAACCTTTGGCATGAACATCCCTGACTTTGATGGCTTAAACAACCGTTTGAAGACGGTAAGATTTATGATTAGTCAAATTGTTGCAACTTTATTTAATTCGTGGAGGAAATATGATTTAAGTATCAAACCAATAAATATGAATTAATTACATTTAAAGTTATCCATGCCTTAAATATGTCTTAAATATTACATAGTATTTACTTTTTGGGTAATAATATATATGGCCCTTAGGGATATATATATATATATATATATATATATATATATATATATATATATATATATATATATATATATATATATATATATATATATATATGAACATTAAATATATTTCTTAAAATGTAATTAAGTTGTGAATTCATGACAGAGTTATGCGTGTATCGATGTAATTATTGTTAATTTATCCTTAATATATTTTCTTTTTTAGCTTTTTAGGGTTATGTTTATTATTTTTCTTTATTTTTTCATTCATACTAATAACAATAAATCTTCTACTCTTCCCAACTAACTGATTAAACAACTTCTTGTAATAGTTGTATGTAATACAGAGATTATTTACTTAATTTATTTTGAAATGCTTTTATTAGGTGACAATGATACTATATGAGGTGCTTAGGTTGTATCCGCCAGTCGTGGCAACCTCGCGAAGGGTATACGACGGTGAAACAAAACTAGGAGATTTGGTGATTCCTCCTGGGGTGGCGGTTTCTTTTTCAATACTCCATGCTCATTTGGACTCCGAAGTTTGGGGTATTGATGCCAAGGAATTCAAACCAGAGAGATTTGTAGAAGGGATTGCGAAGGCAACTAAAGGGAGCAATTCATACTTCCCCTTTGGTTGGGGACCTCGGATTTGCATTGGTCAAAATTTTGCGTTAACTGAGGCTAAAATGGCTTTGTCTATGATCTTGCAGCGCTTCAGTTTTGAGATCGCACCATCTTACACCCATGCTCCGTCTTCTTTTATAGCCCTTCAACCCCAACATGGTGTCCCTGTTATCTTACATAAACTTTAATTAAGCATGTTTGACTATATGTTGTGCTTTTGCAGTTAAGCCGTTTAAATCTATGTATTTCCCCTTAAAATTTGGTTATATTTGTGGTTTTAGCCTTTATTTATGATGAAATTTCACCAGTAAAACTATGTCTTTTACTATAGATGTTACTTTTGATAATAAAAGGAGGTTTGCTATTAGCAATTTAGCATGAGTGCTTGTTGGTTACCTGTTTTAGCAGTTGTATAATACCTTTTAGGCCCTATTCTGTTAGCTTACAAAAAATTATTTCAATTCAATAAAAACGATCGTTTTAAATCAAATTGATGTCTACTTTAAAATTAGATGATCGTTTGCAGGTTTGAATAGGAATTGAGAGTGCCTTATTTTTTGCTCATGATGTCTAGTAAGGCAATATTATCAAACCACTGGAGTATCTAGTATACGTCTTGTGGGTTTAGCTAACCCATACCGGGTTTGGAAAATACCCGTCAAGTTTTATTTTTTCATTACATAAAGTAAACAACTAGAGTGAATTAGCAATATTTCCCCGTTACATATTATATGCAACTCTCGAATTTTTTATAATTCACAAATAATATCCTAAAGTTGCACATAATATATAACAAAGTTAGTATAATGCATTCAACTACACAACTTTAAGAATAGTTCTTATCCCAAAATGTATATATTGCTTTCAAAATATGAAGCTGTATGTAGAGTGGACAATTTTCAAATGGCTACAATACAATAAAATTGTGGCCATTGTAACTGAGTGAATCACAACCCTCTGATTAATAAAATTCATCATATCCATCTATTTAGTTGACTTTAAAATACGATTATCAACCAAAAAAAATCAACTTTTTTAATACCAGAAATTTTGGTCGAAAGAAGGATGAAATTTCTAATTTATCTTACTTGATGTTTTCAATTTTTCCATCTTTGATATCATGTGATTGGTTTCTTGAAAATTGTAGACAAATTTCACAATTTTTTTTTAATCATCTTCTTTTTTCCTCACTTTTTCTGGTTTTCTTTAATGGATTGGAGGATGATTCATTTTTTTGATAAATTTGATGCAAAAATTGTGGGCCTTGTAAAGCTGTAATATATAATGCGGTAATTAGGTTTATATTATTGATAAACTATAATCAAATGTTGATTTTTAATTGAGATGGGAGAATCATTTTAACTAAGAAATTTCAAGAATATGCATCAATGGAAAATTTCATAATTTTCGCCTTAGAATATGTAAAACAGTTTTTTTTTACTTGTCATCAAGAAACTTAAAAAAAAAAAAAAAAAAAAAAAAAAAAAAAAAAAAAAAAAAAAAAAAAAAAAAATTAAAGTCAATTGAATGAATGGACAAGATTGAACATTAAAAATAAAGGGCCAAGATTAAAACTAATTACAATAGCTATAATTATATATATATATATATATATATATATATATATATATATATATATATATATATATATATATATATATAGGGGAGGGATCCGGTGAGAATAGGTCCATATGTGAGAATTCATACTTATATGAGAACTGATTTAAAATTTAGAACATGTGAGTAAAAATTTAGAACATGTGAATTAAAATTTAGAACATGCGAGTTAAAATTTAGAACATGTGACTCAAATTAAAAATTTGAACATAAGAGTAATAATTTAGAACATTTGTGTGAGTAATATGTTTAGAACATCTGATTTAAGAATTAGAACAAGTGATTAAAAATTTATAAAATTTGCTTTATGAAATTTTAAACATATGAGCGAGTAAAATTTAGACATATGATTTAAGATTATGAACATATGAATAAAAATTTAGAACAAATTGATATATAATATAGAAAGTGTGAGTAAATAATTTAGAACATACGAGTAAAAAAATAGAACATACAATTTAAAATCTGGAACATATAATTAAAAATCTTAAAACACACGTTTTAAAATTTAGAACATACAAGTTAAAATTTTGGAACAAGCTATTTAAAATTTATGACATCGAACTTAACTAATTTATGGTTTAGAACATGTGAGTACTAAATTAGAACATTTGATTTAATTTAGAATACCTAAGGAAAAGTTTAGAACATCAGATTTAAAATTTAGAACATGCGAGTAAAAATTTAGAACATAAAGAGTGTTCTCACATAAGAAAAATTCTCACATAAGAAAATTTCTCACAAGAACCTTCCCCTATATATATATATAGTAATTTTGTTCTTAATGTACATTCAAATTATTAGCGGTAATTTGTATTTTGAATTATGAATTTTGATTTTATTATGTGTTTAATGACTCCAAAAATTGTATGGAGTAATTTTTTCAACTTCTGCATACACAGTAGTTGTAATATGTTAGAATTATGCTATATATTAGACTACAAGCCCATTAAATTAGAAATAATATCAAACCATTTTTCAATTCACATTTTTAATTATTTGAGCTATTTCCCCAAATGCCTCACTATTCAAATCTCCAATATGATTTAAAACCCTAATTCATTTCAAAACCCAAAGTTACGTTTCTGAAAATATAAAACAACATTACATACCCTTTTTCTCAATTCCATTTAAGTATTGAAGTTAAGAGAATAATTTTTGAAACCCTAATTTTTGTTTTTTGTTTTATTTTTAATTTTATGTTTTTACCCAAATTTGAGATAGAGTAATGAATAAAAAAATGGATCATCATGAGAAGAAGGAAAAAGAATTGTGAAAATTAAGGGGTGAGGCCCAAAGTGACGTCATGCAAGAGGATTTGGGCAAAGCTGTGGTAAATTTTGATGTTTAAGAAATTGTTATTGGTGGTAAAATAAAAAAATAAATAATTGTTGGTAGTAATAATTACTAAAAGTGAACTATAGTAGCCTAGTAGGTGTTAATTAATATATATCCCAGTAGGTGTTGGTTAATATATATTTCCTCCATTTTTAAATACTTGGTCCACTTTTTATTTCCGGCCGTTTTTAAATATTTACCCCGTTTCCTCATTTAGAAAATTTTTATAATATTTAACTCATTTCTCTCATCTAGTGGACCCACCATAAATCATATTTTATTAATTTCATACTCTCTCTCCTCCAATTGTCTCAATTTTTTTTGCTTTTTACAGTTTTTTATTCTTCCACTTACTCCACTACCTCCATATCTTATTACTTTATCCAATTTTTTCTAAAACTCCGCACAAGGAGAAATAGAGCAAGTATTTCAAAACAGAGGGAGTAAGGAAATACAAGTTTATAACCTTGATAAAAGGGTGTATACGTAAATTACATCTACCTTTGGTTAATTGTTATTTTCTCTCTCCTCCTTCAACCTTTTGGTATTTTATGATTTGTTTTCTCTCCTCCAACCTTTTGTTGTTTTTTTCTCTCCTTCTTCAACCTTCAATTTCAATGGTGGAAAGTACACCTTTTCACTATGACTCAACAAGTGACATCTATGGAGGAAGAAAAGCTAAACCTTGCTCATTATTTTCACTTTGTTATTTGGGTTTAATTTTCGTTTAATTTCTGCGGCGAACCCGCTGAAATGGTGATACAAAGTCGAATTTAATGGAGGAAGGAAAATTCAGCTACCCTTTAAGGTTAACCATGCTATTAATTTCTTCTTTTTTATTAAGGTTTTTTGTTTAATTTTGTCGACAAAACCGGCGGAAATGGTGTCAAACAGAATTGAAAAAAGAGTTGAATGTTGGCAAATATTGGAGGAAGAAGATTAAGGTGGGTGGGAAGAAAACATATGAACAAGAGAAAGAAGATGAATATGAAGATGAATTGAAGAAGAAGAAGAAGATGATGATGATGATGAATAGCAGCAAACGGTGAGTTAACGGTGTTAACTCCAAAATCTGTCCAACTTGTTATAGTGGCCCACAAACAGTAAAAAATAGCCTCTGTCAATAGAAAATAGCCTCAACAAATTTACAATAGTGCTCGATATAAATTGAGAAATGGAAACCAAGATCAATATTTTTTTTCTTAAGGGTAGTTAATTGTTGAGAATCCCACCATTGTAAATAGTAAATTCCTTTCCATTTCTATTTCACTATGCATTCATATTTAAAGTGTCGCTTATGTACGATTAAAATGTGTTTTCCACATTTAATTGAATTAACATGTTTGGTTTACCAAATGGTCATAGTGGATCATTAATAAGTAGAGTTCAAATTGGGGCTACAAGTTCTAATTGAGAAGCCTATTTCTTCTAATTCATGTATATTGCAAAACAATAATTAAGGAATAAAAATAAGGGGGTGTTTGGTATGGGTTTTTGATAGAGTTGGAAACGGAATCTGTTACCGTTTCCTTTACATTGTGTTTGTTTAATGGGTAAAGAAACAAAAACCGTTTCTTGGCTCTAACCCTTTCCATCATTTTGTTTCCAGAGGAAAGCAAAGGGAAACAAATACCTTTCCTTACTGTAACAAAAGAAAACAAAGTTTTCTCTCTCCTCTCTCCTCTCATCCAACCCTTCTCCTGAGAATTCCCAACCTCCTTCGACATTTTTTCTGAAAATTTTCCTATGAAAATTGCAATTCTCCTGATTTCGCTGCAAAATTTTCAATTTACTACCTAAAATCTACAGAAATCTACAATCTCAAGTACGGCAAATTCTTTAATTTCGCTTATTCAATTACTAGGGTTTATATGATATCAATTTCGCTTTCTGATTTGAATTCCTTATTTGCTTGTTCGATTGAAGTTTTCTCTTCTCTTTCGTTGATATTTTGCTGAATTTGATTGTATATATTACTATTATTGCATGTAATTGTTGGCTATTTTGTGGTTTCCCCAATTTGATGGTATATATTGCTATTATTGCTTGTAATTGTTGGTTATTATTGCCTGTAATTGCTTTGACATGAGTAGAATACAATCGCCATGACACGTGAAATCGAATAAATGCAAGTTTTGAACTTATGATACTTGGAACTTTGGAAGGGGTTTTGAAGCAGAACTTTCCTTGTCATCATAAACTGATTGCTGAGGAACTTAGGTAGTGGCCAATCTTGAATGGCTTTTATCGTCTTAGGTTGAAGGCAGTTAGTCTCTGAATACTACATGAAGGGTAATTTGTATTCATATTTTTATTTTCTCCATTATATTATTGATTTGCTGCCAAAATAATAATAATGATTTGGTTATTATAAATTTTGAGACATTGTAATTTGTTTAGATGATTCCAACAATCTTGAGCAATTGGGTTGATGTATATTGTATAATGTTCATGTGGATGTATTGGATGTGTTGTATTAGCTCTAATCCTTTGGTAGCTTATTCCCATCAAGTAGTTTGTCTCTAGACTGCCTTGAATCTGCTGCTCTTTTTTTTTTTTTTTTTTTTTTTTTTTTCTGAAGACTGTAATGCAAAACTGAATGCTATTGAAGGCCAATCTATAGTTTTGCTGCTAGACAGTTCATATGAGCAGAGAGCTTAGTCAGAATCTGATTTCCAACTCTGAATAAGGAGTTTATTATTTTGATGTTATTTGTGATACTAGTGTATATTGATACTATTGTATATTTTTTGGACTAGTTTTTCAAGATTTCTACAATGCCCCGACTTATGCGTTCCACAAGGAAGAAAAAGCTAAAACAAATACAACTAGTTATTTCAATGATTATTATTATTTTGATGATGTATTGGATGTGGCATATGATGTGTGTTGTTACAATAAAGGGTGTTCAATTGAAAGAAAGAAAAAGAAACAAAAAGTTGCTACGAATGTTAGTTTTGAGAGGGCTTTATAAAGAGAGTGATGTGAAATGCAAGAGTGAGCTTCGCGTTAATAGAAGAACTTTCAATATTATTTGTGAGATGCTTAGAGACATTGGGGGTTTGAGTGGAACAAAAAATATGTCACTTCAAGAGATCGTAGCCATGTTTTTATACACGTTGGCTCACCATAAGAAGAATAGGTCTATTGGACAATATTTCTTTAGAAGTGGAGAAACCGTGAGCCGACAATTTTACCTTTGTCTAAGGGCTCTTCTCAAATTACATGAAGTATTACTTTACAATCCCACACCAATATTGGATGATTGTGAAGATGAAAGGTGGAAATTTTTCAAGGTATTGGTCTTTTTTAAGCCCCTAAATTTTGCTAGGATTTTCTTATTTTTGATTGTATGTAAGTAATATTTTTTCTTATTTTTGTAGAATTGTTTAGGGGCATTAGATGGGACTTACATTAATGTAAATGTGCCTTCACAAGAACGACCAAAGTATAGAACAAGAAAAGGAACAATTGCTATGAATGTATTGGGTGTTTGTGCACCCAATTTGCAATTTATTTATGTTCTTCCTGGTTGGGAAGGTTCGGCCCATGATATGCGTGTACTTCGCAATGCTCTCTCTAGACCAAACGGTTTTAGGGTAACTCGAGGTAAGTGAAGCTCATTCTTTTGTGAATGTATAAGTTTTGTTAGTTTTGGTAGGTAGTAATCCTTTCCTTTAATAACTTTGAAGGTAATTATTATTTGGTTGATGCGGGATATACGAATTGTGAGGGTTTTCTTGCTCCATATAGAGGTCAAAGATACCATTTAAAAGAATGGACGGATCGACAACCCAAAAGTGCCGAGGAGTTCTATAACATGAAACATGCTAGGGCGCGAAATGTGATTGAGAGATGTTTTGGCCTACTTAAAGGAAGATGGAGTATTCTTAGAAGTCCTTCATTTTTCCCTATAAGAACTCATGGACCGAGAAGTCCTTCACTTAGAAAATTCATGCCTACCGATGATATAAACGAAGATGAATTGAATGAATCCGATGATGATTCCGAAAGTGATTCCGATGATGAAAGGGAATTTATTACAAGTGTTGCTACTTCAGATCATTGGACCAATTTTAGAAACAAATTAGCCCAAGATATGTTTAATGATTGGAGGGCGAGAGGTAGACATGGTCAATAGCAAAAAATGTATGATTTTTTTTACCTTCGATTATATTATATATATAGATGCATTTTTTTTTGTTTTTGTGCATTTTGAAGCCACTGCCAATTTGAATCTGCCTTTTTGTTCTGTTCATTTCTAATCTGCCTTATGTTCTGTTTATTTCTAATTTGTCTTCTATTATTTCTAATCTGCGTTATGTTATTTCTAATTTGCTTAGGATGGAGGCTAGCAATCGAGGAAGAGGTAAAAATAAAAGGTATTGGACGTATGAAGAAGATGCGGTTCTAATAAGATATTTGCATGAGTTGAGTTGCGATCCGAAGTGGAAGTGTGAGAATGGGTTTAAGAATGGTTACATGAATAAGTTGGAAGAGATGATCAATGGTGTACTTCCTAATTGTGGCTTGAGAGCGGTTCCCCACATTGAGTCGAGGATCAAGCATTGGTCGGAGAAATATAGTGCATTTGCAGAAATGTTATCCACCTCAGGATTTGGATGGGATGCTGAAAAGAAATTGTTGCAAGTAGACAAGGTCGTGTACGATGAATGGGTGAAGGTATGAACTGCTATTTCATTCTTCTTTGTTCATTTTTTTCAATTACACTTTAGAACTGCTACTGGACAGTTCATATGACCTGAGAGAATTGCTGCTCATAGTGAATATGAGAGAAGTAGGGAGAGAAGCAGTGTGTGTAAGGGAAGGGGGCAGGGAGGGGAATAGGTGATAGGGGAGGGGATAACTGATAGTTTAGGTTCTCGAAGTCCATCTTCACTGATTTGAGTTTTTGAGTTACCTTGAACATAGCAGTCCCTTGTCTAGTTTGCACCCATGAATCCTCCACAACTTTACTGAAACTAGCATATTCAGCCCAAACATTGAAGAAGTTGATTTATTAATTTACTGTTTTAAGTTGATTTTATGATTTTGCAATTCTGAGTTGTTTGAAACAGATTGGTTCACAATGTGATTAACAACTTTGTCAAAGTTTGGTTGGGATTTATTCATTGTAGATGGAGTAATTGTATCTTGTTGATGATCACTTGACGGTGTGATTCTATTACTTTTTTTTATAAGCTGTATTTATTTTAAAATTATTAAGCTGTCTTTGTTTTTGAATTTTTAGTTTTTGCAGCGATATGGGAATATGTAGGATAAACAGAAAGTTTATATCTCAGAATCTAGTATGTACTGCTGCTGAAGCACTCTGCTACAGTATGTGTGGTTATAGTTGCTTGGTTCAATTCTGATTTTCATGTTTTGACTTGTTGCATTCTCTTATATGGCAGACTCATAAGAAAGCTAAAGGGTTGTTTGGAGTTCCATTCATTCACTATGAAACTCTTGCGGAGATATACGCAAAAGACAAAGCTACCGGAGATGCAAGTGAGTCGTTTGTTGATGCTATAGAAGAAATGGATCAAGAGATTGATAAGCAACCATTCAATGTCCAGAGTGATGAAGAAGATGATGTGAATTCTACTCATTCGGACACTTATTCTTCTACAAGTCAATCCGGAAAACGCCCCATGAAGATAGAGGATGATCATATAACTCCTTCAAAAATGGCAAAAGTGAAGGCTTCTACAATTCATTCTTCCGCAAGTGATTCTACTACTCAATCCGGAAAACCCTCTATAAAGGCAAAGGAGACTAAGGTGAAAGGAAAGAACAAGGTAAATTTGAAGAGTTTGTGTAGGAATGATGATGATGATTTGGTGGCCTCCCTCCGTGATTGTTCCAACAATTTTGGGAAGATATTTGAAAATATCAATGTTAATCTCGGGACTATGGCTAGTGCATGGTCTAAAGCGGAAGAAAGGGAGCAAAGGATGGATGAAAAGGTGAACAAGGTATTGGACGAGGTGATGAAGTTAGATGGCATTTCTCCATCCGAAGCTTTAGAGGTTGCTACTATTCTCATGGCGGAAGAACATAAGCTTCGCATCTTCTATCAAGCACCATTAAATATGAAAAAACAATATGCAATTGATCTTCTTAAGAAGTAACAACTTGAGCAATGTCTTTGTTTTTTTGTTAAACATATGCAACTTGAGCAATATAGGTTATGTCTTAGGATTATTCATATGATGATTGACATATTATTAGTCAATGTTTGGATAATTAATGAGTGCCAACTTTGCTTTATATATTTATATGCAATACAAGTTATTTATTTATTTTTATCTTTTTTTTTACCGTAAAATATGTAGCATAGACAATATTGTATTATTCTTTCTTATTTTTCATTTCCGTTTGTTATACCAAACAAGAGGAAATGGAATGGTGATAACTGTTTCCGTTTCCTTTGATGTACCAAACAACTAGTAAGGGTAACACTATTTGTTACCCTTTCCCCTCCTAATTTATTTCCATTCCGTTTCCTATACTAACTCCATACCAAACACCCCCTAAGTTGTATCCCTTATATGTATATCTACTGTGGAGTACAAGCTAAAATTTAATTGCATGGTTGATATGGCATTTGATGGACACGTTCTATACCATATTTTACCCTCATTTTATAGCTATTTTCGTATGGTTTTTGAGCTCTACGGAGCTACTTCTCGCTAATATTCTCTTCTCTAGTGTGGCTTGGTCTATTTAATTGATTTTGTAGGCGCATGAAGATTTTCGGATGATTTGGACTTATTTTGGATAGCCATGAGAGCTTATTAAGATGGAGGAGAATTTTACCCGTCTCCGCCCTGGCCAGGGCGAAGAAGGAAAGAAGAGAATCCACGAGAGAGAAAGTATGAATAGTTTGACTTTCGTCCGCCCGGACTGGGCAGCCTTGCCCGGGCAGCCCGGGCATACGAGGTACTACATGAGGAAGCTAGATGAAGAAACGCAAGCCGACTTTGTTTCTCGCGCCCGACTGGGCGACATTGCCTGGTCTGACCGGGCAAGGCTTCGCGGAGCGCGTTTTCATCACTTTCGGGATTTCTTAATTAAGGGATATAAATACCCTTTGTAAAAGCTGACAAAAGAGACTTAGTTATTATTTTTTCCAGCTTTTAAACCTTCATTAGAACCCTAATATTCCCTCTAGATCTAGATTAATTTGCACTTTCAAGTTTTGATCTTTGTTCATCAACAATTGGTACTTTTCTTCATTCAAGCAATTGGTATTCATCTTTATTTCTTCTTTTACTTTTAATTGCTTAATAATTATGTTTTCTTCATTGGATATTGTTTTTGTTTTCATTAATATGTGTGAGTAATTTTCTTATTCCAAGATCTAGCGGAACCCGAATATAATTGATACATGATTAATTCTTTAAATTCTCTAATAATAATTGTAATTGATGTGCTTAATTGATTATGCTTATGCCAATATTAGATTATTAGGGATAATTTGTATTATTATTAATCCTTTATTTTAATCGCAACGGGAGTTGGGTTTTGATGGATTTGAATAAATCAATTAAGGGTTTGAAGTTCATCACGGGAGTAGTTGAATGGATGATTAGGAAGTCAGAGTAATGTGCTTAAGGTCTTTAACTTACATGATTCCACAGAAGTAGGCTTAATTGTGTTTAGAGAAGCCATTGATAACTCGGGAGAGACCATTGGTATTATTCATGGATTACTTTTCCTCTTTAATCAATTGAATTATGTGTTAGGGGTAGAACGACTATTGCATTAATTGTATTCGTGGTGATGCTTGATCTTGGATGTTTTTAGCATTGATTTTCCATATTGTTTTGATTTAATTGTTTTAATAAGTTCTTTAGTTATTGATTCTCATTCATTTGATTTGCTTACTTGCTTAGTAATTGCTTGAGTCTATTTAATTAGTTGAACCATAGTTTCTTGGGATCCAACCCTTGCTTGCCCGTCTACATAGTAGTGGTCTAGTTAGGTTTATTTTTGTTAGGTATGCGACACGCCTATCAGTATATATGGTGGAAGATTATTGTATAGTATTCAAGAGAATTGGTAAAATGTATAAATTAATGTATGTATACCTTTTCAAACTTTAGGGTGTTTAAGATGTAAATGGTAACATTTATTGAGGCTATAGAAATTTTTCACTACATCACAACTTAAATTGATATATATATGTTAAAAAGTATCAAACAGTTTGCATATTTTTAAAACATTAATTATGTACCTGAAAATCAAAGTCCCAATTTGAATATTTCTACCTTTCCTAAATTTTTAGGAAGGAAAAAACTGGAGCACTGGTGAAAGTGAGATTGAATTTTGGGCTCCAAATTCTGTTAAGGTTAGTTGAAACTTGAAACTGAACCACTTTTACTCTTTAGTTTTGTCAATCGTTATTTCCTTACATCAATGTTTGAAGCACCAATATAAAGCAAAGGAGCGAGAACTCTAGAGTCTAGATAGAGTCTTAAAGTTTATTAAGAAAAAAAAAATCATTGGAAATCATGTTGTGTTGCATCTTTTTAAGCAATTTCTACAACTCCATAATTAAAAAATATTATTTTTTATTAATGTTTATTTTAAATAAACAAAAATTACAATGCAATAAATAGTCGTGTATGGCACGAGTTTAAGACTAGCTAGATGAATTTAATAAAGAATCTTTCATGGCATCATGCTACTATGTGTAGTCGCGCGGACAAGTGTACGATTACAGAAACTAAGTAGACCGAATTACACAATTTTCCGAAAGGTGGGTAATACGTTAATTTATTGTAAGATGGGTTAAAGTTGTGTTAAAAGTATTTAAAGTTGTTGTTTATACTACAAAAGTTATTATTTTTCAAAGAATAAATTGGATTTTTTTTACTTTTACCACAAAAAAATGTTTTTTACCACTAAAACTTTTATTTTACCATCAAAAAAATTTCTAAAAATTGTTTATTATCACCTACCGTAAACAAAACCGTTAATTCTAACGGTTTTAAAAAAAACATTTGCGATTTTTGTGCGCAAAACATGTTCTTCATAGGTTTAGGGGGCATTTTGGTTCAAAGGGTCCAATTAGAGGTCATAATTGACAAACAATGATCAGAAATGCCCGTTCAGCGTGTTTTCCGCAAATCGAGGTATTTTAAAGTAGGAAAAACGAGCCCTCAATTCTGACCTCAAATTGGACCAAAACCCCTAAAGACCATTTGTTTTTTTTTTTTTTTTTGAACACGTAAAGACCATTTGTTGGCACAAAATCAAAGACTTTAAAAAATTTGTTAGATTTACCAGTTATTTCGATGATAGATGGTAAAAAACAATTTATTTTATTTTTTTTTCGGTAAAAGTAAAAAAAAACCTAATAAATTTTAATTTATAAAAATCCTATAATGTATTAAGATAATCATATTAGCCTTTATACTTTGTAATCATGAAACTATAAAAAAAATTACACGATAAAATAAAATTCAAAACAACGACAAATTAAAAGTTACCCTTTGAGAGATTAAAGGTTGTCATAAAAATAGTAAAAGCCGATCATTTTGCAATAAAATTAACGTACACCCACCTTTTACAAAACTTATTGATAGAACTACTAGCAATTTCCAAGAAGCTCTCAATTTATAGTGCGTGTAGCAACTAGCAACTAATTTACAACAGCGAACAAGATTGATGGGGTTATATTCCGCTTATCATATCATATAAATGGCGTAGAATTTGTTTTATATGAGCCGTATAAAATTTCAGAAATTGTGTCATCTTGCAAGTTACTACTACATGATTTATTTCCAAAGATGAATGGAAGTTTCTTAATATACGAAGATAATATACGTAGTATATTTATATTTGCAATTATATATTTATTTATTGATATTGACAACAATAATGAAGTTTCAAAGAAGTTTCAATGAGGGCAATATTATGATCATGATTTTGTATGTTGCTTTTATCGAGTTAATCCAATCCAATAAGAGAGGGCAAAGATATCACTAACTCTTATATATGAATATATGATTAGCCACATAGTTGATGGTGTGACAACTTCATATATAAGACATTTAATTAAGTGATTAGTGAGTGGTCCGGGCAATGTCCCATATTGTCTAATTTGTTCTTTGTAATTCTTAATTTGATAATTATGTTGAACTGTTTGTATAGCTAGTGTGTGATCCGGGCGTTACCTCAGATGTTAAGTTTTTTTTTACCTTTTTTTTTTTTACCTCATATCTATTTAGTTCTAATCTTGTAAAAAATAAATTAATTAAAAAACCTCTAATTTGAAAGGATTATATAATGTTAATTATGTGAAATTTAAAACACTGGCTAATAAAAGTTGGTAGAGATGGTAACTGTGTAACCTTTAATAATCTAAAACGAATTTTGATTTCTTATGCACAAATAGGGTTATCCTTGTGTTTAAATGAGGTTACTGAAATATTAAATGAATAAAAGTTATGTTGCGGAATTAGGTTTTGATGATTGTAAACTAATGATGATTATCTATCTAACGTGTTTGTTAAGTTGTGCATAGAAAGAACAAGTTATACTTGGAACAGGATACAAGGAACCTGAGCAATGACAAGTATATAAGGAACTTAAGCAATATATGATAAGCAATAGAAGAACAAGAACAATGATGAGTGTTATGGTTGATAAGCATGATGATGGCTAAGGAATCATGAAGGTAACTATGTAAATAGGTGTTTGCATATGTTAGCTTCATAAGGTAAGTACACTATGCATACATGAGTTGTATATGTGTAGGAGCAGTATTTACATAAGCTTTAAGTTTAATTAGTTCTCTCACTTGAAGTTTGTTTATGACAAACAAAATTCAATCTAATGTTTCTCTTAAGTGTTTATGTGAAGACAGGAACTGACTTAGGTGAAGTCAATGGGTTGGAACATAAAAGAATTCAAGAGGAACAAGAGAGAATGAATGAACCTAAAGTAGGTTCTCCCACAAGAACCAAACCACGAAGGAACCAGAAGATATTCTCTAACGAGATGGAGAAGGAACCTTTGGCAGGCTTTCCCACGAGAGCCGGAGCATGTTCCCTTACAGGTACATGAAGAGTTCCCTAAGAGGAACTTAGTTCTCTAACAAGAACTATCTAAGTTCCCTAACAGGAACTTAACGTTGCCCCGAGATCTAGAATACATCAATACTACAAGATTCCAGAACAAGAGTTTCAAAGAAACAATATGAAGACAGAGAAATCGAAGAATATCGCTCTAGCTAGGATTCATGTAAGTATGTTGGACATAAAAGTCAGTCTGGAACAAGTCTAAAGAACCAAAGTGAACTCATGATAGTCAATGAAATTAGAGTTACTGACTTGTCAGGAACTCAGAGACTGTCAGAGTTCCGAAACCTAATCGGAACTTAGGTCTGCACGTCGTTAAAGGTCGCAGGTCGAATTTAATGATATAAATATTTACCTAATACGTGCATATCTTGTAGGGATTTGGTTTTACAGAATAAAAATATTTATTTTCTAATAAATCCCTTTTGGAAAAAGATAAGTTATTTTTGGAAAAATATTTTCTATAAAATAAGTTTGAAATAAAATCTAATTTTATGGCAAGTATATCTTTTGTTAAAAGATATGGTAAATATATCTTTTGTTAAAAGATATGGTAAGTATATCTTTTTTTAAAAGAAATATTAGTATATTTGGAAAATATAAGATTTAGATAAAATCTGATTTTATGGTAAATATATCTTATTATTATTGATAGAATATATTCTTAACAAAAGATATATTTTTGGAAAACTTATTTTTGGAAAATATCTTTTATTTCTATCTTTTAATAAAACTTATCTTTTACGAAAAGAATAATTTGGGTGTACTATAAATATGCTCATATGTATTCATTCAAAGTTGAGGCTGATGAAACTTAGTGGCCGTGCTTAATGGTTTCATCCTTCACTACGAAGCTAAGTCAAACCTCCAGGTCGAAGTTCCAGTCAGGTTCCAGTTACAGTTCGTCCAGTAAGTTCCAGACAGATCTCGAGTGTCTAGCATATTAGTTTTATCTCTTTATTCATTGGTATGCATTTAGAGTTATTCTTTGAGATCTTGTAGTTGGGAAAAAGGGTTTTGAATGTTATATGTATTGGGGTGTGAGAGTTCGTGAGGATTCTCGTTATAATTGTATAGTACGAGTAGTTTGTGTAAGCTTCTAGGTGAAACTGTGGTTTTGTACTTAGGTGGTACAAGTATTTAGTACTTTGGCAGTACGTGTAGTGCTTTGGTGGTACGAGTGAATCTAAGTGTGGTGCTTAGATTGGGTAGGATAGGGTCCTATCAAGTAGCAAGTCCAGTGAGGAACTTGTGAAATAAAGGTCCGTGTCTAATAGGTTGTAACTTGGTGTTTGCCCTATTATAGTGAAGTGGTTTGTGTTTGAAATCCCTAAGGTAGGGTCGAGGTTGATGTAGACATTCTACACCATATTTTACCCTCGATTTATAGCTATTTTTGTATGATTTCTAAGCTCTACGGAGCTATTTCTCGCTAATATCCTTCTTCTAGTGTGGCTTGGTCTATTTGATTGATTTTTGTAGGCATATGAAGACTTTCGGATGAAATGGAGCATTTGGAGTGATTATGAGCATGCCACGACATTTTGAGGTGGATTGGAGAGCTTTATAAAGAGATTTGCAAGTCATGAGAAGTGTATTAGAGTGTTAGATGATGATTGATGATAATGCTACATGGTCGTGTACCCTTAACTACACGGTCATGCGAAGGTTCCAAGTTCGAGTGTTTGCTACACGATCGTGTACCACGAGCTACACGGTCGTGTGATTCCATCTCCGTATGAAGTCCGCCTACACGCTCATGTACCTCTCAGCTACACGACCGTGTACGTATATGATGAAATTTGAAGATCAAGTATGGTCAGCTACACGGCCGTGTACCCATCAGCACACGGCCGTGTACATGTGCGCAGGAGATTTATTTTATTTATTATTTTATGTTTATTTTTAGGAAAGTATAAATAGGGGTTTTAACCCTATTTTAAAACATCTAATTTTTATTATAGCTTTTTCCATTCTACGTTGTTTTGTGAGAGAACACATAGAACTCCATTGAAGCATTCATCTTAATTCAATATCAAGTATTTCACTTTCAACCTTAATGTCTTTAATTTATTATTGTTATTATGTTTTCTTTAATTATTTGTCTTGTTATTTCTATTATCATGTGTGAGTAGTTTCATAATCTAGGGTTAGGTTGAACCCTAATATGGATTGATGTGTTATTTGATTCCCAATTCCCAATTTAATTAATTTGTAATTCCTCTTTGTTAGGGTTGGTTTTATTATCAATGATTAACTAGAAATAGTATTGTTGAATGTGATTAGGTTTACAACGAAAGTTGATTCTTAATTGATTTTAGAACCCTAATTAAAAGTAAGAGCTTTTATGCATGAAAATAGCTAATTGTTCTTGCTAGGACTTATAGGATGTCGTTCTCAATGTCTTTAATATGTATGATTCCATGAAAATAGGTATGATTGCATGTTAGGGAAGCTATTAGTTGATCGAAAGAAACTCTTAGTATTGTTTTAGGGAGCATCTGTCCTGTGGAATGTTTATTGATTTAATTGAGGGAAAAGGATTGTTCTATTACATTGATTCATGTTAGTGGGGATACTTAATCTTAGATGTTTTTAGTTTTTGATTAATTCCATAGTATTATTATTCATTGCTTTTTAGTTGATATTGTTCTTAGTTATTAATTCTCACTTATTTGATTTGGTTACTTGCTTAGTAGTTACTTGAGTCTAATTAATTAGTTGAACTATAGTCTCTTGGGATCCGACCCTTACTTGCCCGTCTACATAGTAGTGGTCTTGTTAGGTTATTTTGTTAGGTACGCGACACGCCTATCAAATTTTGGCGCCGTTGCCGGGGACTAACGGTTTCATTCTAGTTATTTGTGATTCGTTTTACTAAGCATATATTTTGTTGCTTCGGCTATTGTTTCTGGTGTCTTTGATCTCTCGTTTTAGTTTCTTTGTTGCATGAAAACTCGAAGTTCAGGTTCAGATGATTTAACACCTTTTGGTTCTGAGTTCGAAGCTACTGCAAGAAGACGAAGAGGTAGAAGAAGGAGAAATCGAAATAAAAGAAACATGGTCGACCCAGGAACAAAATCTCTTTTGGAGTATGGTATTCCGGATACAACAACCGGATTTCTCTCCAGTTTTGTTAGACCACCTGTCACCGCTCAGAGTTTTGAGTTGAGGCCTCAATTCATACAGTTCATCCCCAATGATTCTTTTGCGGGCTCATCAAACGATTGCCCTGTGACTCACATTGATAGTTTCTTGGAAGAGTGTGACACTATGAAGCTCAACGGTGTCACTGATGATGCTATTAGACTACGCCTTTTCCCTTTTTCATTAAGGGATAGGGCAAGGGAGTGGCTAGGAGATGAAGGTATTGGTTCCTTTGATACGTGGGACAAGCTTGCTAAGGCCTTCCTAGTAAAATTCTTGGGGCAAGAGAAAACCGCGAAATTAAGGAACGAGCTATCTACCTTCCATCAATATAATGACGAATCCTTATATGAGGCATGGAGAAGGTTTAAGCGATTGCAGAGACAATGCCCTCACCATGGTATTCCAGAATGGATGTTGATCCAAACATTCTATAATGGTTTAACCCATGAGTTTCGCATATACATTGATGCTGCGTCTGGAACTTCTATCATGACGAAGAATCCAACCGATGCGAAGGATTTGATTGAGAAGATGGCGGCTAATGATAATTACCATCCAAGGGGACGAAATGCTATCAACACAGGTAATAAACATGATGTTGATGCGCTAACCATGTTTACTAGTTCTGTGCAGGCACTAACTCATAAAGTCAATCAACTCCAAGCTGAGTCCCCTCGACCCTCGATGGAAACTTGTCAAATGTGTGGATTGCAAGGCCATACTGCGCGGGAGTGTCAGCCCAATTATGATGGAATGACGATTGATCAAGCTAATGCTTTCTATACCACGACCTCCACAAGGCCATTTGATGAAGGGTGGAGAAATCATCAAGGGTTCTCATACAAGAACACTCAAGCTATAGCAAATCCTCCACCACCACCAGCTTTTCAGGCAATAGCACCTTTAAATCATCATCCCATGCACCAACCACCACCTCAATATTCAAATCTTGAATCCATTATGGAGACGTTTGCTACCTCCCAACGTCAACAACAAGAGCTTATATCAAAGCTATTTGATTTACAAGCAAAGCAAAATGAATATTTTGAAAACTCGATTCAATTGCTTGTTGCTCAAAATAAGAGGATAGAAACTCATCTTTCTCAACTATCACAACAAGTTAGTCATCTATAAACTCTTCAAGATCAAGCAAAAGTCCAGACGAAACAATGCAATGCAATTTTCGTGAAGAGTGATGAATTGTTTACGGGTGGATTAGAAGAGAAAGTGTGCAATGTGGAGTCAAGAACTGAGAAGCATGAGAGAGAAGGTCTTAAATATGTTGCTCCACAAGCATATGAGGAGTCGATGCCTTTCCCGAAAAGGTTATCAAAAGCTGTGCTCGATAAGCATTTTGGGAAGTATTCCGAGACTCTTAAGAAGGTATATGCTACCATTCCTTTTTCCGATCTTGTAGTTCAAATGCCTCAATTTGCAAATTTTGTGAAAGGAATTCTAGATCATGATCATAATGATAAGAAATTAGAAAGTTTGGTAGTAAAGGATAAATGTCCTGATCCTTTACATGATAGCTTACCACCTAAATTGCATGATCCTGGTAGTTTTACTATCCCTTGTATGATAAACGAAACATATTTTGATAGGGTCTTGTGTGATTTAGGTGCTAGTGTTAATTTAATGCCTTCTTCTTTGTATGAAAAATTAGGTTTGAAAAAACTTAAACCCTCTCCCATATCTCTTCAAATGGCTGATAGAACTGTTAGACTCCCTAAGGGTGTAGTTGAAGATGTATTAGTTGGGATTGGTGAACTTGTATTTCCAGTTGACTTTGTTGTAGTGGATATGAAAGAAGACCTTAAGATCTCATTAATCTTTGGTCGTCCTTTTCTTGCTACAAGTCAAGCTTTAATAGATGTTCCTAAAGAACAAGCTTAAGTGACCATTAGAGCTCAGGATAAACAAGTTGTGTTTAAGCTTTTCAATGGCCATAATTTTACTTTTTATGGTGATACCTATTTGAGAATTGATGCTACTAACCCTTTGGTTAATAAGTGTGTTTCCAATAGAAATCATGTGCGCAAAAAGGACAATATTCCACCACATGATGGGTTTAGCTACATCAAAATAAGCTCGAATACAAAGCACATCAACTCTAATTTGAAGGAGTCGTTTGGAGGTGGATATATTGATGAGAAATACCACAAAGTATCTTCTTCGTGTGGTGACCCAGGTTGAGCTACTAAAGAGGGGTCGAGCTAAAGACCTTAAACAAGCGCTAAATGGGAGGCAACCCATTCCGTTTTTTTTTTTATTTATTTTATTTTCCCATTATTTTTTCTATTTATTTATTAATTTTTTTTTAGTGTTTTGGGGTTACAATGCGACGTTATTTTGAGGGCGGTCCCAGCTCCGCCCTTAGGTATGATCCCTCCTCTGTCAGTAGGGCCTAGTTTTCTTTTTCCCTTGCTCGTTCTTATTCAATATATGTTCACATTGAGGACAATGTGAAGTTTAGCTTGGGGGAGGGATTACTTTTGGCTTTGGGTAGTTACTTTGTGAATCATGACGATGAATGGCTAGTAAACTACTTCTCTGTGCCCCTATCCTTGATGATTTAAAGGTTTTTGGCTTGATTTTGATTGAAAGACTTGCAATGCGGATTAAATGATCATGATCTGATATTGGATTGTCTTGGCCTAATGGAAATCAACTTTGTGCAACTGTGTATGAATCTGGAGCTTGACTGTGCTAACTGTGAGGCTTGAGCCTTTATTATTTATTCATGTGTGTTAGTTCCTGGTGTGACATTGATCTTAGTTTTGTCTTGAGACTTTTAGTAGTGTGTCATGGTACATTGCACATGCACGATGAGGAGGACGAAGGCCATGTTCATTAGGTAGCCTCCAGATGAATTTAGAAACGTTTGTCCCCTTCTTGCTTACCCATGTTGTATCCTTGTCCATGTTTTTCATCTAAGTCACAAAATTAACCTATCGGCCCCAATTAGTAACTTATCCCAAGTCTATCTTGGGGGAGCCATCTATCTTGGTATTCACTATGGTTTGTGATGATGTTTTGGAGAAGATTAATTTGAAGCTTGAAGGTTCTTGAATTTTTTGCTATATGATATATTTTTTAAGCTCTTATAGTTTGAAAAAAAATGAGAAAAAGAAAAGAAAAAAAAAATAAATTTCAGCTTCTTGAAGGATAAATATAAGAGCTTCAAAAATAAGAATAGTGTGATGAATTGATTATGTAGGGTGAATAAGGTGGCAGTTGCTCTTAATTCAAGTTGTGTTTGGAGTGTGTATTCTTGTGAATTAGTTCGATGGGATTTTGATTTGTATTGTTCATTTTTGATGGCTTCCCTGAGGGACTATAATTTGCCTACATTTTCCAAATTTTTCCTACCCATTTTCACCCGGCCTACATTACAAGCTTGAAAAAAAAAGACCTTCTGACCTTCGTGCATAGTATTGTGTTCATGTGAAACGAATCTTTTGTCAAAATGCTGGAGTATGTGTCACATTTCGAGTCGACTTTTGACTAGGTTGAGCGGCATTATTACCCTCTAAACACACGAGTGTTGTGAGAATGGGGGGTTGTTATTATTAGTGGGGATGGAGAGAGATCGGGCTCATTTTTAGCTCGCCACATAAAATTGTGCGGAGTGACCACTAAGTGAGATATTCTAGTCATCGATTCCTTATGTGTACATGGTTGACTCTGCTTGATGGCTATTCAGGTTGATTGATAAACTGAATGAGTTGATTGGTTGGCTAAGATGCTTGTGTGTCTAATCTCGACTTCGAGTATGATTTCTCAAATGTATTATGGGGTGAAGTATGTTTATTTGGTTGTTTCTAGTCATTGATTGTCTTGCTTGAGGGCAAGCAAGAAGCTAGCTTGGGGGAATTTGATGCAGACATTCTATACCATATTTTACCCTCGATTTATAGCTATTTTTGTATGATTTCTAAGCTCTACGGAGCTATTTCTCGCTAATATCCTTCTTCTAGTGTGGCTTGGTCTATTTGATTGATTTTTGTAGGCATATGAAGACTTTCGGATGAAATGGAGCATTTGGAGTGATTATGAGCATGCCACGAAATTTTGAGGTGGATTGGAGAGCTTTATAAAGAGATTTGCAAGTCATGAGAAGCGTATTGGAGTGTTAGATGATGATTGATGATAATGCTACATGGCCGTGTACCCTTAACTACACGGTCATGCGAAGGTTCCAAGTTCGAGTGTTTGCTACACGGTCGTGTACCACGAGCTACACGGTCGTGTGATTCCATCTCCGTATGAAGTCCGCCTACACGCTCATGTACCTCTCAGCTACACGACCGTGTACGTATATGATGAAATTTGAAGATCAAGTATGGTCAGCTACACGGCCGTGTACCCATCAGCACACGGCCGTGTACGTGTGCGCGGGAGATTTATTTTATTTATTATTTTATGTTTATTTTTAGGAAAGTATAAATAGGGGTTTTAACCCTATTTTAAAACATCTAATTTTTATTATAGCTTTTTCCATTCTACGTTGTTTTGTGAGAGAACACATAGAACTCCATTGAAGCATTCATCTTAATTCAATATCAAGTATTTCACTTTCAACATTAATCTCTTTAATTTATTATTGTTATTATGTTTTCTTTAATTATTTGTCTTGTTATTTCTATTATCATGTGTGAGTAGTTTCATAATCTGGGGTTAGGTTGAACCCTAATATGGATTGATGTGTTATTTGATTCCCAATTCCCAATTTAATTAATTTGTAATTCCTCTTTGTTAGGGTTGGTTTTATTATCAATGATTAACTAGAAATAGTATTGTTGAATGTGATTAGGTTTACAACGAAAGTTGATTCTTAATTGATTTTAGAACCCTAATTAAAAGTAAGAGCTTTTATGCATGAAAATAGCTAATTGTTCTTGCTAGGACTTATAGGATGTCGTTCTCAATGTCTTTAATATGTATGATTCCATGAAAATAGGTATGATTGCATGTTAGGGAAGCTATTAGTTGATCGAAAGAAACTCTTAGTATTGTTTTAGGGAGCATCTGTCCTGTGGAATGTTTATTGATTTAATTGAGGGAAAAGGATTGTTCTATTACATTGATTCATGTTAGTGGGGATACTTAATCTTAGATGTTTTTAGTTTTTGATTAATTCCATAGTATTATTATTCATTGCTTTTTAGTTGATATTGTTCTTAGTTATTAATTCTCACTTATTTGATTTGGTTACTTGCTTAGTAGTTACTTGAGTCTAATTAATTAGTTGAACTATAGTCTCTTGGGATCCGACCCTTACTTGCCCGTCTACATAGTAGTGGTCTTGTTAGGTTATTTTTGTTAGGTACGCGACACGCCTATCAGAGGTTTTACTTCCAGTTGGGCCCTGGATGGTTTCCTCGTAAAATCCGCTTTGCATTGTCTAAGTTCCTAACAGCAATCAGTTTTATATTCCGCGAAAAGTAGGCACTAGGAACATACTACAATTCACCCCCCTCTTATTGTAGTATATTATCCGAAATAACAAGTTAGGCCCTATTAAGTTCACCTTAAAATTAATAATAATAAAAATAATAAAATGAAGGTGGTTGGAATGATGATGAATTTAGATGAAAAAGGAATAATTGGTGGAAATGGTTAAGTTAATCAATGTTAGTGTTTAAGTTAATAAGATAAAATCAATAGTTTAATTAGGGTTTTTAGAAAAAAAGTAAGGGTAATTTTATAAAATCACATTAAAAAAAACTTATTACAAAAGGAAAGAAAAAATTGTTGCGAGTAATGTGAACCAGCCATATTTGGCAAATGTTGCGCATAATAAAAAAACGGAGATAATATTAACAATTTTGGCCAAACACATACATGACCTTCTTTACATAATCAAAGATAAATATGTAATTTTGAATTTCCCTTAGAAATTCCATGTTATACTAATGTGGAATGGAGTATGCATGTGGTCCGAAAAGGTGGGTGAACCAAGCCTTTGGTGTTAAAAGCTCTTCAGTTTATCTTGTCCTAATATTAGAGTTATCTATGTTAATTAATTATTAGAAGTTTAGAACTTATTATATTTTCCAAATATTATTTGATCCTTCATTAATTAGACTCGAAGTATCAAGTTAAAATAAGTGAAAATGAGATGACAAAAAATAAACTCTAAAAAAACAAATACACTTTAATTTCCTTAACAATACACAAATTATCCTTGCTTTATGAGGTTATTCTAACTTGCTAATTATTTCGCTAGGACACACTTTGTTTTGGCTGGTTAAATTATTCAAGATTTAGCCATTGCTCTAAGGTATGAAAAGAGAGAGAAAGAATAAGTTTGAAGAGAGAGCCTATGTTGATGTTTAAAGGTTTTGATGATGAGGAACTTAAGTTACAGCAAACTCATCTCATAAAGACTTTTCAAGTGTTTGTTTAGCTTAGGTGAAATTGATCTTGGAGATGGAAGAAGTAACTGATGCTGAGAAGACTTGAAGGAGTTCTTTATCAAGAAAGTTATTCAAAATAGAAGAAGAGTTCCCTAACAGGAATTGAGTTCCCTCACAGGAACGTTCCTTCATAGGAACTTGAAGATTGCTGACTAAGATCTTTGGAGGAACTTAGTAAGCGTGGAGCCCAAGTAAACCTACCAGAACAAGAGTGCAGCGCAGCAATGTTTTAGTTAAGATTTTATCTTCTAGATTCATTGTTAAATATGTTAAGTAGGATATGCATGAAATTTATTAGAAGCGTGACAATTAGCTTGGCAAATAAATTAAATCGGAAAAGATAAAAGATAGAAATCGAAAAAGATTTTCTTTAAATATTTATCTCTTAAAATCAGTTTGTTAAAAAGATATTATGCTTTTTAACTCAATCTTATTTTCTGAAAAGATTTTCTTCAAAGGATTTACTTAAAAACTGTGTTTTAAGATAAGTTAAGTTTTACTTATTTATCTTTATGAAAACCTACTTTCTATACAAGTAATACTTGTATAAATAGTAGAGAATAATAGGAGTTTAGGTTTTTTTTGTGAGTTTTATACGTGAAGAATTTACAGAGCTATAATTGTGTAAGTTTGCCAAGCTTATCATCTTGTCATATTAGTTTCGGGTTTCATGCATAGCTTGCCTATAATATACTAGGTGTTAATTCTTGTATTTGGTTTTGGGATTATTTGGGTGAGAGTATTTTTATCATTGCATACAGAGAGAGCTTCTGGTGAGAAGGGGAAAGATTTGTACTTAGGGAGTACGAGAGAGTTTGAGTGTGGGACTCAGACTGGGTAGAACAGTGATCTGTTCTGTAGCAAGTTCATTTAGGAACTTGTGAGTAGAGGCTTAATTATAATAGGTTGTAACTTGGTGTTTTCCCTATTATAGTGGAAGTATTTGTGTTTGAAATCCCTAAGGTAGGGTCGAGGTTTTACTTCTAGTTGGGCACTAGAAGGTTTCCTCGTAAAATTCTGTGTGCATTGCAAGTTCCTATTTTGTTCTGTTTTATATTTGCAAAATTAGTATTTAGGAACTCAACTACAATTCACCCCCCTCTTGTAGTGTTCATCTTAATTAACAATTGGTATCAGATCACGGTTCTCACGTGCAAGCAGATAACTTTGCTGAGTAAGTTCCTGGAGAGATGAATTACAAGGAGAAACTTGAAGAAGGATACTCTATCCAACGTCCACCTATGTTCAATGGTAAGTTTTATGCTTACTGGAAGAACAGGATGGAGATATTCATCAAGGCTAAAAATTACCAGGTTTGGCGTGTAATTGAAACTGGTGATTTTGAAATAACTCAAACCAATGACAAACATGAGGTAGTTTCTAAACCCACTTCTGATTATGATAAAGAAGATTATCAGAAACTTGAAATGAATGCGTTAGCTATAAAGTATCTGCACTGTGGACTTGGACCCCATGAACATAATCGTATCATGGGATGCAAGTCTGCCAAACAGATTTAGGATTTGCTACAGGTAACTCATGAAGGTACTAACGAGGTAAAACGTTCCAAAATAGATTTATTGATGTCTAGGTATGAAAGGTTTGAAATGCAATCTAAAGAAACCATAGAAGAGATGTTTACTAGATTCAATGATATTATTAATGAACTTAACTCCCTTGGCAGGCATATTCCTATTGATGAACAGGCAAGGAAGATCTTAAGAAGCCTTCCACAAGATGAACGCTGGAGATCCAAGGTTACTGATATGCAGGAAGCTAAGGACTTCACCAAGTTTAACATGGAACAACTAGCTGGATCATTGATGACTCATGAACTTCATCTGAGTTCCAATACTGAAAGTTCCAGAAATAAAAGTTTGGCTCTCAAGGCTCAAGACTCAGAAGAATCAGAAGTTGATGAGGAAGAGATGGCTATGCTAGTGAGGAAATTTAAAAATATGATGAAAAATAGGAAGTTCGACAGGAACAAGAAGTACACAAGTTCCAGAAATACAACGTGTTTCAAGTGTGGATTAAAGGATCATTTTATCAAAGATTGTCCTGTTCAGGATGGAGAGAAAGGAAAGACTAAAGGCAAGGAGCAATCCAAAGAGTCAAGAGTCTATAAGCCTTACTTCACCAAGGACAATGTTAAGAAGGCTATGTTGGCTGCTTGGGAAGATACAGATTCAGAAGAAGAAGAAGAGGACCAACCATCAGAGGAGACTGCTCATCTGTGCCTAATGGCAAAAACGGATGAAGCTGCCAAACTAAAGGAGCTTGAGGCTGAGGTATGGTTCTCTTACAATCAATTAAAACATTTGTCTAAAGAGAATCTAATAAATACTGTTTTGGAAATTCAAGAAGATTTAAAAGAATTGCATAGATCCAAACAGCTAAGTGATAAAGCTTTGGTAACTTACAAAGAGAACAGTGAATGGGTTGATAACATGAAGTTTGACATTCAATACAGGTTCTTCAGTCTGTTTGATGACAATAAAATTTTAAAAGAGACTCTAGAGAACTTAAAACAAGATAACATACTCTTGAATGTAGAATTGTCTTTGTTAAAACTAAGTGTTGATACTCCTAACTCTGAAGTTCCTCCACCTACTGATTATCCGAATTTTGAAAAATTAAAACATGATTTGGAAGAGTTAAAACGGATAAGGCACGTCTTGAGGGGGAACTTGAGAGAGCTAGGAAAGGTAAATAACCAATAGAGTATAGAGTTCCTGACTGGATCACTAAGGCTCAAACCAAGAAAACTGAAGGTTTAGGTTTTAAAAGGAAGTTCCAGAAAGAAAAGAAGTATGTCAACTTGCCTAGTAGCATTGTTTGTTATTTCTGTGGAAATACAGGACATAAGCAGGTTAAGTGTCCTAAGAAAGAACAAAGCACTCTGAAGAATGTCAAACATGTAGAACAAATCTGGGTTAAGAAAAATGAATCAACTCTTGTTACACAGGAACCCAAGGAAACCTTGGTTCCTGACTCTAACGTTTAATTCTTCTTGCAGGTTCCAGTGAGGGGGAACAACACTTGGTACCTCGACAGTGGTTGTTCTAAGCACATGACTGGAGATAAAACTAGATTTCTCTCACTGGATGCCTATTATGGTGGAACTGTGACCTTTGGTGACAATATGAAAGGTGATATAATTGCTATTGGAAAGATAGGAAGGTCACGTTCCCATGCCATTGATAATGTATTTTTAGTCGAGGGCCTCAAACACAATTTGTTAAGTATTTCACAGTTTTGTGACAAAGGTAACTCTGTCAGCTTTACTTCAAATAAGTGTAGAATCATCCACAATGACACTGGGAACATTATTTTAGAAGGAACTCGAAAAGGGAACACATATGTTGTGGATCTTAACGAGGTTCCTAACAGCAGTTTAACATGTCTTAGTGTTATTGAGGATGATCCTCTTTTATGGCACAAAAGATTTGGCCATGCAAGCTTTTCTTTACTTGATAAACTAAGATCTAAGAACTTAGTGGAAGGACTTCCTTGCATTAAGTTCCTGTATGACAAAGTGTGTGAAGCTTGTGCTAAAGGTAAACAGACCCGAATTTCTTTCAAGTCCAAAAAGATGGTAAGTACCAAAAGACCTTTGGAACTCATTCATATGGATCTCTGTGGTCCAATGAGAATCTAAAGTAGAAGTGGTAAGAAATATGTAATGGTTATTGTTGATGATTTTTCAAGGTTCACTTGGGTTTTCTTTCTTATAAGTAAGGATGAAACGTTTGATGAGTTTGTTGCTTTTGTTAAGAAAGAACAGAGAAGAACAGGTAATCAGTTGATACATCTTAGATCAGACCATGGAACAGAATTTGAGAATTCTAAATTTGATGAATTTTGTGCTGAGTATGGTATGGATCACAATTTCTCTGCCCCAAGAACTCCACAACAAAATGGGGTAGTGGAACGCAAGAATAGGAGTCTTGAAGACATGGCAAGGACAATGCTGATATCAAGCAGGCTGCCTAGGAACTTCTGGGCTGAGGCAGTGAACACAGCATGTTATATACTCAACAGAGTATCTGTTAGGGCCATCACTAACAAAACTCCTTATGAACTTATGAAAGGGAGAAAACCTAATATTTCTTACTTTAGATCTTTTGGTTGCAAATGTTTTGTTCACAATAATGGTAAAAGGGACTTGGGAAAGTTTGATGAACGTTGTGATGAGGCAGTATTCCTAGGATATGCCTCAAATAGCAAAGCTTACAGAGTGTATAATAAAAGAACAATGTGTGTTGAGGAGTCTGTACATATTATATTTGATGAGACTGAAAATTTGGTTGATGTACATGATTGTGATGATGATTTCGAGATTGGACTTGTGCGTAAGCAGAATCCAGATGAGGAACCAGTATCACTGCAGAAGCAGCAAGTTGAAATTGCAGAAGTAACAAGTCTTGAAGCAAATGCTGAACCAGAGTTGGAGAATGCACCAGGAACTCCACTTCAAGAACAGATTGAAAATCATAATGAAGGCCAAAATGTGGAAACTCCTGAAGAAGTTCAACCTGAGTTCCAAAATCAAGTTCCTACAGAAGAACCAGTCAACAATAATGAAGAGAGGTTGTATCCAATCAAAGATTTCACTCCAAGGCCTTGGAAACATCAGAAATCTCATCCAGTTGATGCAATCATGAGTGACATCACAAAAGGAACTCAAACTAGATCTCAGCTTAGGAACTTTTGTGCATTCAATGCATTCCTTTCTTCCATGGAACCTAAAAATTATGTTGAGGCTTTTACTGACGCTGGCTGGATTAATGCTATGCAAGCTGAACTAAATGAATTTGAAAGAAATAAAGTTTGGCATCTGGAACCTAGACCTAAAGACAAAAAGTCCATTGGACTAAAATGGGTATTCAGAAATAAACTAGATGAACATGGTATTATTGTCAGGAACAATGCAAGACTAGTTGTACAAGGTTTCAATCAGCAAGAAGGAATAGACTATGAAGAAACATTTGCACCTGTAGCCAGGTTAGAGGCTATTCGTTTACTTATTGCTTTTGCTGCTTATATGGGATTTAGGATGTACCAGATGGATGTCAAATGCGCATTCTTAAATGGATACTTAAATGAGGAAGTCTATGTGGAACAGCCTCTTGGATTTGAAAATCCAGAGTTCCCAGACCATGTCTATAAGCTTGACAAGGCTCTTTATGGGTTAAAGCAAGCTCCTAGAGCATGGTATGAAAGATTATCTAAGTTCCTCTTGGCTAATGGTTTTAATTGTGGTAAAATTGATAAAACATTGTTTTTAAAGTCAAATGGAACTGATATCTTAGTTGTACAAATTTATGTTGATGATATTTTATTTGGTGCAACTAACGAATCTTTATGCAAGTATTTTGCTGACCTTATGAGTGGAGAATTTGAAATGAGCATGACTGGAGAATTAAACTTCTTTCTTGGTTTGCAAATTAAGCAATCTGAAGAGGGAATTATGATTCATCAACAAAAATATATTAAGGAACTAATCAAGAAATACAAGTTGGAAAATGCCAAAACCAACAATACTCCTATGGGAATTGCTACTAGATTGGATGAAGATCCATCTGGAACTTGCATTGATCAATCTATGTATCGAGGTAATTTGGTAAATAGGAAAAGCACTTCAGGTATGGTACAATTTTAAGGACCTTGTTTAGTTTCTTGGGGTTCCAAGAAGCAAAACACAGTTTCTTTATCTACGGCAGAAGCTGAATATGTGGCTGCAGCAGCATGTTGCTCACAAGTTCTATGGATAAAACAACAGGTCAGAGATTTTGGTATTATTTTTAAATGTGTACCTATTTACTGTGATAATACAAGTGCTATATGTATTTCTAAAGATCCAGTTCAACACTCAAAGGTAAAACATATCCACATTAGGCATCACTTTCTAAAAGATAATGTGGAGCAAGGGAATATTAAGTTAGAATTTTGTCAAACTAAAAATCAAATTGCAGATATTCTAACCAAGCCCTTGAACAGAGAAAGATTTGAAAAATTGAGACTGGAACTTGGGATGATCAAGCTGAAGTACTAGCCTCTGAAGTTCCAAGATATGGCAAAGTCAAAAATATTGTAAATAGAGCAAAAAGAACTTCTACCACAAACTTGGTGTGATAAACATAGCTAAAGTGTCACCGTTGTTAAATACCAAAGGTAAGTTCATTAAATTGCTCAACGGAATAAGTTATTAAATTTGTACATTGCACATATGTAGAAAGCGTGTTCCAATTGTGTTTTATAGAAACTTCATTCAAGATTAATTGAATTTGGAAATTTAAAGTTTTTGAAGGATTCATCCAGTATTTTAAAATTTGAAAAATCAATTGAATTTGTTCAATAAATAACTGAACAGTGAAAATTTCCTAAATTCCCTCACACCGCTTCATTTATTATAAAAGCAATTTTTCACCCACTTCTTTCACCTCACTGTCACATCAATTTACTCCCTTTCAGTAAAACTTTTAAAAACCTCTTTAAAACCTTTCCTAAAGCTTCAATGGTGATCTTTGCTGAATTCATCTCCTCAGAATCATCTCAATACTCTGAAAACACAATTCAAGAAGAAACATCTCCCTTAGCCATGGTGAACTACAAATCGTCCTCTACCTCAAACAAACCTTCTGAAAACCCTAGAAAATCTCCTCCAAAACCAAAAGAAGTAGAAAGTAAAATCGATCAAGAGGAATCCTCTGTCTCAAACGTTCTTCAAAGACTGAAGGAATGGAAGGAAAGAAAACAAAGTGTAAAGTCTCTTGAAGAGCAAATTGAGGAAGTTGGTGAATTTGCTAAAGGGAAAAACCGAGAAGAGTCAACAGAGGAGAACAAAGAAGAAGAAGAGATGAGCGAGGAAGAAGAAGAAGATAAGGAAGAGGAAAATGACTCTGAAAGGGAAGAGTCTGAAAAGGAAGAGGAAGACGAGGAAGTGACTGATCAAGCGGAACTTGAGTCACAGGCTGGAAGGTATGTAGTTGGTCATCGAATTGATGTTGTTTGGTGTAGGAAAGCAAGATTTCTATAATTTCTTGATTTGATTAAGTTTCAGGGTTGGGAATTTCTGTTGTCAAGAGTCTCAGCAAACTATATGTAGCCTGTAGCTATGACTGAATTTTGCCAGAATTTTCAAGCAAAATTAGGTACAATTTCAAGTATGGTCAATGGGGTTAAAATTGAATTGAACATTGAAACCCTAGGTAAAATTTTGAAAACTCCTACTGAAGGGTATGACACCTATGTTAAGGGAAAGGGAAATGTCAATGTGGGTAGTTATTTGACTGGTGACATTGTTGAAGCCCTAGGTGGCCAGAGAGGGAAGAAGGTCATGAGCCACAATGATCTTAGTCCCTTAAACAAGCTATTGTTCAATTTGGTGAAGAAGACAATTCTGCCCAGAACTGCTAAAAAGGGGGAAGCATGTCTATAGGATATGGCAGTGATTTTCTGTATTTCTAAGAAAATTAAGGTTAATTTTCCTTCCTTAATGTACCAGCACTTAGCACATTGTGTTCCTAGTAGGACAAAAGTAGGGTATGGTGTCATTTTGTCCACTATATTTGAAAACGCTGGAGTAGTTCTGAAAGGTAAATATGGGGCTTTGAATGAAAAGCCAGAAAATGTGATTAATGAAGAAACCCTTGCTGGGTTAAGTCTGGAAGTGGTACAAGGAAAAATTAAAGAAAGGAGAGAAAAAGAAAGAGAAAGTGACAGGGAAGAGGAAGGAAAGGGCTGTGTCAGAGCAGCCTGTGAGGAAGAGTAGGAGGATTTCTGCCAGTGGTGTTCCTCAAACTAGTATGGAACAACCACTGGAGTTGGATGTTGAGGAGAATATCCTTGATGGGCAAGTTGCTGAACTGGCTGACAGAATGGAGAGGGTTGAGAGTCAAATGAAGGACTCTGCTGGAAAGCTTCATGTGCTGACTCTGGAAAAGTTGGTACAGGAGCAGGGGAAGGAGTTGAAGGAACTCAAGAGGTTGATGCTCAAACAGACCAAGGACCTTCAAGAACAGAAGGAGTTTCAAGAGAAAGAACTTCACAAGGCTCTACAGGAACAGAAGGAGGAGTTCCTGGTGAAACTCAAGGGTATTGAAGAAAAGTTGGAGACCTCTGCACATCAGAAAAAGGAGGACTTCAAGAAGATTCTGGAGTTCCTTGAAACCTAGCCTGCCCTATCTCAAATTCAACCAAGCCTATTCTCACTATCTTAGTTATGAACAAATTTAATTTCTGTTTTTAGTATTTGAACAATTAATTTTGATTGTAAATTTTTTAATTGTTCAACTGGATGTTAAATATTTTGGTTTTTGGAATGAAAATTTGGAACTTTGCTTATACTTATGTGTTTATGTATATTTTGAACACTTATGCTGAAAAGTAGATCTTACTTGAGGCTGTTTAGCAGCCGCTTCCTTTAGTTTCCCACACCCGATGAATTGCTTGTGGGGCTGTTGGTAGTTGTTTAATAAACTTGAAAAAGCAGGACTTTTTTATAATTCCAAAAGGGGGAAAAGAAGAAGCAAACATGGAGGCTGAAGTTGTTCTGGGTTCCAGTTGAGAAAGTATCATAATTTTCTCCTGATATGATGCTAATAGTTTAGTTTACTTATTTTTGTTTATTTGTTTTTGCTTTTGGTTTTTGTTTTATTCAGTTGTGTGTTTATTTTCTGTTAATAATTTAAAAATACAAAAATACGACCTTTTATTTTTTTTTAACTTTCTCAAGAGTTCTCTTAAGTTTGTCATCATCAAAAAGGGGGAAATTGTTGATGTTTAAAGGTTTTGATGATGAGGAACTTAAGTTACAGAAAACTCATCTCATAAAGACTTTTCAAGTGTTTGTTTAGCTTAGGTGAAATTGATCTTGGAGATGGAAGAAGTAACTGATGCTGAGAAGACTTGAAGGAGTTCTTTATCAAGAAAGTTATTCAAAATAGAAGAAGAGTTCCCTAACAGGAACTGAGTTCCCTAACAGGAACTGAGTTCCCTAACAGGAACTGAGTTCCCTCACAGGAACGTTCCTTCATAGGAACTTGAAGATTGCTGACTAAGATCTTTGGAGGAACTTAGTAAGCGTGGAGCCCAAGTAAACCTACCAGAACAAGAGTGCAGCGCAGCAATGTTTTAGTTAAGATTTTATCTTCTAGATTCATTGTTAAATATGTTAAGTAGGATATGCATGAAATTTATTAGAAGCGTGACAATTAGCTTGGCAAATAAATTAAATCGGAAAAGATAAAAGATAGAAATCGAAAAAGATTTTCTTTAAATATTTATCTCTTAAAATCAGTTTGTTAAAAAGATATTATGCTTTTTAACTCAATCTTATTTTCTGAAAAGATTTTCTTCAAAGGATTTACTTAAAAACCGTGTTTTAAGATAAGTTAAGTTTTACTTATTTATCTTTATGAAAACCTACTTTCTATACAAGTAATACTTTTATAAATAGTAGAGAATAATAGGAGTTTAGGTTTTTTTGTGAGTTTTATGCGTGAAGAATTTACAGAGCTATAATTGTGTAAGTTTGCCAAGCTTATCATCTTGTCATATTAGTTTCGGGTTTCATGCATAGCTTGCCTATAATATACTAGGTGTTAATTCTTGTATTTGGTTTTGGGATTATTTGGGTGAGAGTATTTTTATCATTGCATACAGAGAGAGCTTCTGGTGAGAAGGGGAAAGATTTGTACTTAGGGAGTACGAGAGAGTTTGAGTGTGGGACTCAGACTGGGTAGAACAGTGATCTGTTCTGTAGCAAGTTCATTTAGGAACTTGTGAGTAGAGGCTTAATTATAATAGGTTGTAACTTGGTGTTTGCCCTATTATAGTGGAAGTATTTGTGTTTGAAATCCCTAAGGTAAGGTCGAGGTTTTACTTCTAGTTGGGCACTAGAAGGTTTCCTCGTAAAATTCTGTGTGCATTGCAAGTTCCTATTTTGTTCTGTTTTATATTTGCAAAATTAGTATTTAGGAACTCAACTACAATTCACCCCCCCCCCCCTCTTGTAGTGTTCATCTCAATTAACAGCCTAGGAAAAGGTTTACTTATTAGAGATATTTTGGGAAAAATTATTGGATGGTAACTAAATAACAACACCCTTAAAAATGCATTTCGAAAATATATGATCCATTAAACAATAATGCTCTTTCTTGTAAAAAATAAATAAATAAATAAAGACAATAATGCTCTTAATTATCACAATGATATGAGTTATGCACCAATTACATGATGCATCAAATCAAAATAACATTAATAACACATAGGAGTACTGGTTTCAAAAAAAAAATAATAATAATGATAAATAACACATAGGAGTACTAGTGTTTTTTTTTTTTTTTTTTTTTTTTTTTTGAATAGGAAGTACTAGTTAATAGTAACTTATACTACTTTTTAGCTATACAGTAACTACTATTATTATTTTTTTGAAGAAATCTATACAATAATTGTTATGAAGAAATAATTAAGAGGCTTAAATAGATAAAAGAACGTATCCATAAGATCCATCTGGAGTAACCAAATCCAAACACCAATAACTGTAAGTGGAAAGAAGATCAAGTGAATATCTTACCAACCAATACAAAAATCTAAATCTTGTTACAACCATTATTATGTAGGAAGTATACAAATATAGATCGATTAGTAGTTGGTTAAAAGTTATGGCTTTTAAAAAGATTATGTAAAAGTGAACAATAATAACTAAAATATATACATATCTCAACAAAGCTCAAAACCACAACATTATATAAGCAATCCCAATTTGGTAGGTTTAGTAGGCTAGATAATGAAAGAAGTTTCCTTCCAAATTTCATATTTTGGCCTATCCTCTTATAATTGAAATGATGATGATTTTATGTTTGGACTGGAGTTCGGCTTCTGTATAGCAATGGCGGATCTTGGACTGAAAAGTTGAGGGCACAAAGGTTAAAGCCTTCAATATCTTACTATAAAATGTAAATTTATAATCATCATTAGTCTATTTTCTATATGCATAACTTCAACGAAGGTTTGTTTTCTCCTATTTCCTATTCATTGTGCAAAAAATTTCAATATCGATCACTTCGATCACCCTAGCCTTGAGTATCTTACTAGCTTGTGTCATGCATTATCTCAATATAGGAACTGAATCATTCAATTTTAAAAACAATTAGAGGGATAAGGATTTCTACTTCTCCCTTCATCCTTAATTAAAAGTCACTGCAATTGTCCCCTATTGAAAAGTTGAAAATTAATATATAGAGCTTTTTGGATTACAGCACATGCATATAAAAATTGAAAAAAAAAATATACAAGTATATATTGTCCCCTACGGATGTTTCTCGCAAAAAGAACATATTATTATACAAATGTAAAGAATATACAAGTATAGTGAAAAGAACATACTATTAAATTGTAAAAAAACATATAACTAAAGTAAAAGAACATATTTGCACCAAAAAATAGTGAAAAAGAACACATGTCCATGTTCTTTGATTGTTAGTGTAATGTACTTTTATTTGTGATATAATATTCGTTATTTATTGTGAGATGTTTTTAGAATATTGTATTTAAATTATGCTGGGTATATATAAATAGTGTTCATTACATAAATTATCATGTTATTTATTAAATATTACGTACAGATGTTCTTTAGATACAAAAAAATGTTCATTACAAAATAGCTACATGTTCTTTACAAAATAGCTTCATGTTCTTTCCATATTTTTTGTCTATACTAAGCATGGTACGGGTACCATCGCCCGTACTTTAAAATTTTCACCAATCAATGTAACGTATGTTTTTATCATGAATTTTTTTATTAAATCATGAACTTAGAAAATATTGAGTTTTGTATATATTTACCTTAAAAGTGTTATTTCTCCACTTTTTTTTTATTTTTTATTTTCATCTTACTCCGTACCTTAAAAACAAAAGTAGACTATAGTTTATTAGTTACATTTAATCAATCGAACCCTGCTCTGAAGTTTTCGTTTTAATTACCTTTGATCAAACCAAACCACACTTTTTTTCTTTCTTTCTTAGCTTTCTCTTTTTATTTATGTTGTATCAACCAAACTCTATGTTTTTCTTTTTATATCATAAACCATAAGAGACTTTTACTTAAGAACGAAAATTTATTTTAAAAAATCTTAGGAGGTGGGGTTTATTTCGATAAATCAAGCAAGTGTTGTATAGGTAAAACTTAGTTGATCTTTTTAACTTGATTCCAAAAGGAAATTCTGCCACTTTGTTGTGAAGGGAGATACATCGATAAATAGTATCATGTGACCATCTTTTGTATTGTTTTAGATGATAACGAGGTTCAAATCTAGCTCAATCTAGTATAATAGCTTGTTTTTAAAAAAAAAAAAAAAAAAAAAAAAAAAAAAAAAAAAAAAAAAAAAAAAAAAAAAAAAACCTAGTTTAAGGTAAAAGACAAAGGGACCCATGATTTTGTTGTTGATTAGGTGAAGTTTCGATGAAAGTTCGTGTGTATAAGATTGCTTTAGTATTGTTTACGATTCATGCATATCATCTATCGTTCTCTATCCTCTAGCTTTTATCATAAAATCTAGTTTGGGTCTACAAAAACAATCGCCTTGGTCGAGGTTGCCATGGGTTGATTGAGGAAGAAGTAAGTTAATCTTAGAGGTTTGTCCAGTGGCGGATCCAGAAAAAATATTTAACGAGATTAAAATTTATTTACTAAATTTTAATAGGGTCATTGAATACTAATACAAGTAATTTTAATATGAAAAAAATAATAATTTACAGAATTTTTTTTTTCATGCTCAAGGGGAGCCCCACTTAAACAGTGTGCATCCGCCACTTGTTTGTCCGAGAAAACTCCTCCGATGTCTAAATTAGCCTTTGGATATGGAATCACATGGCATTTGTTGCTAACTTAGGAGGGCAAGTACAAAAAATAATGTGAGTAAGTTATTATTCGAAAGAGGAGTTTGAACAACTATTAACATGTAGCCTTGGTGCCCTATTAGTAGGCTAATAAGCTAATTAGGTCGTCAGGATGTACATTGGGATGTGATAGTTTTATGAAGACCTTTATTGAATTGGTTTTACGTCCTTTGCTCGGGGATTATTCAAGCAAAGTCTGCACTAATAGAAACTGTTATGAACAATATAATAGTCAGCAAAAAGGTAATTGATGAGGTCAGAGGCGGACCTGGCCTTGTGCCTAGTGGGTCAAGTGACTCACCAGGGCCCAAAAAAAACTAAGTTTTTCCTTTTAAAAAAAATGTCATGATTGGGCGCTATTGCTTACTGCACATATGCTTGCCGAGGTCTTGGGCTTAAAAGACGACTAGCCTGGCTCTGTTCTGAAACTTGTGGCTTGGCCCATCTTTGAGTTGGATAAAGACAAGAAGGGATGGGTTAGCCTTGATTATACCAACCCAAGGAAAAGTATTCGGGTTTTTAAATTTATAATTAATGTATAATTGATAATTTTTTAATTTATTTGTATATATTGAGATTTTTGTTTTGTGTGTAATATTAATATTTTGGTGTTAGAATTTAGAATGTTAGGTTATTAGAGATTTTAGTTAGATATCTAATTTATTTTTTGTATTACTGATTTACTAAATAAAAAACTAGAATATTACTAAGACTAGTATTGTAATAAATTAATACTAAGACTACATTGATCCTTCTGATAGCGACTGTAAGTGGTGGAATGAATGTTTTCATTATTAATGACTTATGTAAAAAATAAAATAAAAAGTCTTATGTAAAGAAAAAAAAAAGGTTGCGGAATGGTATAAACGGTAAACTATTGAATGATAGTTTAAGTCACTTTTCTTGAGATTGACTTATTTGTTAGATTTAGTGATAATGATTTATTGAAACGCTTTCAAAGTATGAAAACTCGAAAAATGCTTTTGTAGTATTTTTTTTTAATTGCATTCTCTCTCCTCCTATCTCAAGCTCAAAAAGTCGCTGCTTTTTTTTGTTCATTCTCCATTGCACTGAAACTGGTTGATGATTTGCTTCTGAGAAAGAGGGTACACGAACAGAGGATATATGGTTTCTGGGTTTTTGGATGTATTTTTTAGTACTATTATTTGGTTGGTAAAACATTTTTTTTACATATTTGGTTATCGATTGTGACTCACCAGTCGGAAATTCCTGGGTCCGCCACTGGATGAGGTAGTAAATATGAATTTACATAGGTCAACGAGATCTTGTCCACAAGACCACAAGTATGCTAGGGTCTTCGATTTTTTATTTTTATTTATTTATTTTTTTAACAGGAGCTTAAATAAACAAACTGAACCATATTTAAGGAGGAAAAAAAAAAACTTATCATAACATTTATAAGCCATGTCGCGAGTATATGTGCCTTGTCTACTCGTTCCTTCTAAACCTTGTGAATGCTACACGCTACACCAAGCAATAAGGCCTTACTGATGTGGTAAATATAAAACCATCAAAATATGGGTGTTTTCGAGGGTGGGGGGAAGCATGGGTGGTTTGAGGGAGGGGGGTTTTTCGACGGTTTGGGGTTGGGGAGGGGGTTAGGTGGTGAGGGTGGTAGCCACCAGTGTAGGTGGATGGCTGGTGTTTTTTTTTTAAGTTTAATTTTAATTTTAATTCACTATTTTTTTTGGCTAATCACGTGTTGTCGTGTTGACACCTGCAAGAAAGTATATTTTTTTTAAAAAAAAATTACACATGGTACCCAGTACCCATCAGGGTAGATGGCTGGGCGGTGGTTTTCCGTTTTCGGGCTAAAAGGAGAAAATGCACCTTAAAATTAGGATTATTGCAGAATAATCAAAAGTTGAAATTATTTAAAACAAATTAGACAAAGTTAGAATCGATTATTAAAAGGCAAAATTGGTACAAACCACCTTTTTTGTCCAACTTTTTTGAAAAAACCACCTTTTATGTTTTTTTTTATTTACTAAACCACCTTTTAAGTATCTAAATTCTTTATTGCACCACCCATATTTCAAATTTTGACGAAAAATTTAACTGAGATGTTAAAGGGGCCCACAACTTGTGCCTTTCGCTCCTAAATCGTGTATTTTTTCACCCCCAAAAACATTTGACCCTTCCCTCTATATAAATGCATGACTAAATTGAGTAAAGCTCTAAAAAAACCAAACCTAATTTTGCTACAAAAATTAAATTGTAGTATTTGTTTATTCTCAAACCCTAAATTGAGGTAATAGAATTGATGGTTGAGATGGAAGGGAAGGTTTTGCTATGGTTAATGATTTGGAAATGGATGGTTGAGATGCAATCTGTTGAAATAGGGGTGGTGCAATAAAAAAATTTAGATACTTAAAAGGTGGTTTAGTAAATAAAAAAAGAATATTTTGTGAAAAACTACCTTTTAAAGTTTGAATTTTGCGAAAAACTACCCTAAAAACATAATGTTGTAATTAACTGTCTTATAAAGTATAAATGTTGTAATTAACTACCTTATAAAGTATAAAATGTTGTAATTGACTGCATACCTCCCACCGGAATAACACATTTGATTTTTATTTTCCGGTGTTGACCATGTCATGTGAGGGTCACATGCCCTTTAATGACTTAATTCCCCCCTTTCTCCCAAATTTTCCCGCTTTATACCAACTCTTTTCCTTAACAATACGATTATTCTTTTTTTTTTTTGACGGGGTTATTCATATTTTATATTGTTTATTTGCAACCCCTTTGATAATTATATGGGCTGAATTGGTGTAAAGCGGGAAAATTTGGGGAAAAGAGCGAGGAGAATTAAGTCATTAAAGGGCATGTGACATGGTCAACGTCGAGAAATAAAAGTTAAATGTGTCATTCCGATAGAAGGTAGTCAATTACAATGTTTTATATTTTATAGGAAAAATACACTTTAATAATCCCAACTATTGGCGATTTACCTAGAATAATCCCAACTAAGGATTATTTTCTAACAGTACCAACTTTGCCTCTAATTTTCTTCCAACTGTCCCAATGACCGGTAACCTATTGAAAGGTAAATTTTTTTTATAAATGCCACGTGTCAACACGTGATCAGTTTAGAATTAGAAAAATTAGAATCAAAATATTCTAAAAAAATCAGAAAATTAAAAAAAATCAGAAAATTAAAAAAAAAATTAATAAAAAATCAAATATTAAAAATAAATCAAAAAATGGAAAAAAATAGAAAATTAGGGAATTAAAAAATCAGAAAATTAAAAAAATCAGAAAAAGATAATAAAAAAATAGAAAGTTAAAAAATCAGAAAATTAGAAAAAAAAAAAAACAAAAATCCCAAAACCCTCCCAGCCACCCTCCCACCACCTCGTAACCCTAGCCAGCCACCCTCCCTCCCCTTTCCCCGCCGGCGGCCAACCCCCAAAACATTCCAAAATGGTCGGTCGACGCCCACCCATCTCGGAAAACACTCGGCCGGCCCAAAAGCACCTTCCGAAACTACCCCTCGCTATTCCCCGACCTCCAAAACCACCCCCTCCCACTTCCCCGACCATCAAAACAGCCCCTCCTCATTTAATTTCCCCTACCGCCGAAATGGCTGATTTTGACGGTGGGGGAAAGGAGGTGGGGTTGTTTTGAGAGTCGGGGAAGAGGAGATGGTGGTTATGGGGGTCGGGGAATAGTGAGGGGGTTGGTTTCGGGGGTGATTTTGGGCGGCCAGATAGTTTCCGAGCTAGGTGGGTGTCGGCCGACCATTTTGGGATGTTTAGGGGGTTGGCCGCCGGCGGGGAAAGGGGAGGGAGGGTGACTAGCTAGGGTTACGGGGTGATGGGAGGGTGGTTGGTGGGGTTTTTTTTTGTTTGTTTCTTTAAATTTTTTGATATTTTTAATTAATTTTTTGATTTTTTATTAATTTTTTGAAATTTTTCTAAGTGTCTGTTTTTTTTTAATTTAAAATTTTTAATTTCTGTTTTTTTTTAAATTATTTTATGTTTTTTTAATGTTCTAATTTTTTTTGTTTTTTTTTTATTTTGGACCAATCATGTGTTGACACGTGGCATATGACTTGTTACAATAGGTTACTGACTCGTAGTTGACCGGTTGGGTCTACTAGAAGAAAATAAGAGGCAAAGATGGTACTGTTAGAAAATAGTCCTTAGTGGGATTATTCTAAGTAAATGGCCAATAGTTGAGATTATTAAAATATATTTTTCCTATTTTATAAGGTAGTTAATTACAAAATTTTGTTTTTAGGGTAGTTTTTTGCAAAATCTGGAATTTAAAAGATAGTTTTTCACAAAAAATCCATAAAAAATCATAAAAGGTGATTTTTTTTCAAAAAAGTTGGACAAAAAAGGTGGTTTATACCAATTTTGCCTTATTAAAATGAATTTTTCCAATATTGAAAAACGAAGTGAGTAGCAGCTAACTTGTTGCTGAGGTGTGCTACGAGCCTACGAGTAACTAACTTTCGTATTTGAACTTAACGAAGAGAGGAAGTATATTTCAAGGGTTGTGAGACAAAATAAAATGTCTCACAACATAAAATAATATAGCGAATGTACTAGCAAGAGGGAGAAAGGAAGAGAGAGATAGAGAGAGTGAAAAAAAAGGTGAGGTAGAACCCACTTTTGGAGTCAAAAATGGTTTCGCGTGCAAAACGACAAAAAATATTGGGACCACAACTACTGAGAGTATATTTTAGACCTGAGGATTTTTATAAGTACCATTAAAACCACATTGAGTACCAATGGGAGTGTATTTTGTACCACTGAGATGTAATGGTATTATTTGACAACCTAATTAGGCATTTGAACTTTTTTTAAATACCACTAAAATTATATTTTGTATCACTGAGAGTGTATTTTATACCACTAAATCTAAAATGATAAAATTTAAATCCCGCATAAAATGACCAACCTACCCCTGCGAGACACTTCTAAATCTCTCTCTCTTAACCCTCTGTTTATATAACCTCTAAAGAAGATGGTTTATAAGCTTTGTCCTTGTGTTGTTGACACCTGGGAGAGCTGGGACTATGCCTATTACAACCAAAAAAAAAAAGGGCAATATATATATATATACCAACAAAACAGAGAAATTTCGGGGAAAAAGCTTATTTATCGTTGAGTACCAGTATATATCAATGTACATAACAGTTCTTAATACTCGACCAACATTAATTACATCATCCAATTTCAATCTTTTGTTGTTGTTGTTGTTTTGGTTCCTAGAAACGACCGAGTAAATTCCTCATTTACTGTTATTCTTACTCTCGTATTCGACTACGTAAGACAACGAAGAGAAAAACATGGACTCCTCATCACGTACACAAGATGCAGTGTGGGCAGGTTTGGAGAATGGAGGATCCAAGGGGACTACGGCGACTAAGGAAGTCGTCCGCCCAGGGCGAACGGCACATACCATGTCCTCGTCCTCTCTCAGGAGAAAATCTGAACTTCAACTCATTAATAAGGTTCAATGTGGGTTGCTGAAAAATATACTAACTAATTTACAGGAAGTGTTTTTGGGTACTAAGCTTGCTGTTCTTTTTCCTGCTATTCCCTTGGCTATTGCTGCTCATCAATATAACTTTGGAAGGGTAAGAACCAATCAACAACATGTTTTCCATTTTCTTTTTACAATTTATTTTCATACTCCCTCCATTTCATAATGTTAGTCCTATATACTATTTTGGGTGTTTCAAAAAGATCTACCCATATTGAATATATTTCATTTATAACTTTATTTTTGTATAAATTGATTGGTTGTGGATTGATGACATAACTCTAGGTAAGGAAATCTTTACCTTAAATTATGCAATTATAACTTGTGCTTTCCTAATAAAAAATCAAAAAAGTTAAATAAGGTAAACTAATCATGAATTATGTTGTACTTTAATGTTAGATTCCAAATATATTTATTTTCTTATTTTATGTGATTGATTCCATATGAGACTAACATTATGAAACGGAGGGAATAAAATATAAAGGGAAAAAAATGCATGTTAATTGCTATTTCTCAATAAGCATGCACATTTAATTCAAGGGTTGGGAGTGTTGAATTTATTATACTAATTGTTTGCCCTATAGGCTATAGCCTATTTTACTTTATTATGTTTTGATTCGTTGACTTGAATTGATAAGAGAAAATAAAAATGGGACTAAATATATTTTCACAAGTATTGATGAACTTCGTTTCACTGTGAGTCAATCCACCAACCTATAATGCATAAAATTTCAAAACAAACTATGATAAAATGTCCAAAATTTATTTTTTAATTTAATTGTTAATATATTGTAAAATGTAAATGAAATATCTAAGAACTTATCTGTCTTACCATGATTCAGACTCATACAGTATTTTTACTGTTTCTATAGATAAAATGTACATGGACGAAATCACAAGCCGAAACTAAGGAGTATAAGAAAACGAAAGGAAAAAAAAATGATACTTTGTATATACCTTCTCAACAATATCAAATATACAATAACAATTGTTGAAAGAGTATCATATCAATGCAAATAATACAACTACACTAGAAGTTTTATGGGGGAGATTATATTGTGGTTGATTTTACTTTGTTTTATGCAATAGCCCATCACGAGATAATGTAAGTCAGAGGATTTTAGTTGTAACGGACCACTTCCTTATTCAATTACATTATCTGAGAAGCAATGGCCAAGTGTAACAATAATAACCTACTAAGGTGCATATAAAGATAGTGACCAAGAAGTGGTGTCACCAATAATATATGCTAATTAGGAAATAAACCTAACTATGATGTATAACTAGTTCATTCGATAAAATATTATTTCATGAATATCTGTCTATAAAAAAATATTTGAAATTTGGCTAAAAAGCTTTTACGATAGTTTTATGATATTAAATTGCTAACAGTTACATTAATTACTCATAATATGCACAATATTATACACGATTATATAATTGATTGTTTAAAAAATCATTTGAATTTAAACCTGCCTAGTTTCATACTTTCATATGGATTAATTTGTCTTACTTGTAACATTTGTGGGCAGGAATGGGTGTTTGCTTTGAGTTTACTTGCACTTACACCACTTGCGGAGCGTGTGAGCTTTATAACTGAGTAAGCTCTTCTTATTCTTCTTCTTATTATGTGCAATTTTGGAATATTTTATATCTCAAAAATAATACTCCAATAACATTTAACAGACGTAGTATTAAAAGGTTTTTCTAACTTTGTGTATGTGTCATGTATATCCTTTATCACACAACTACTACGCCACATCATCATTCAATAATCAAAATTAAATATTCATACAAAGAGATTTGAATCCAAAACTTCATTGAATAAAAACAACTAACATCAAGACTTTTAAAGCTTCTAATATAAAATTGAAATCATTCAAAATATCACCCGGAGCGAAGCTCACATCACACACTAGTTTATTGATAAAAAAAAAAAAAAAAAAAAGTTGCATTATTTTATTGATCAATTTACTTATTTATACATCGCATTTAAAATTAGTTAATTATATCCTAGTCTACAAAGAAAGACATTTTTATATATTGATTGAGCTTAAACATATTTCTAGCCTTTATAATTTCATATTTTATTAATTACTTTTTGTTGTCAAAAATAGTTAATTATCTTCTTTTAATTAATGATTCAATAATTTGTTTAACATAACATTGATTCCTTATTCTTACTATATGTCTATTTGGCTATAAATTTGCAGACAAATTGCTTGTTACACTGGTCCAACAGGTATTACAATTATATTTTACTCATCACATTATTATAATAAATTCAATTCTTTTAAAATTTAATAGTTAGCATACATTACACATTAGATTTTTTTTTTTTTTTTTTAATTACAAAGAATCACAAAAAAATGTATTTGAATTTTGCAGTTGGAGGGCTTTTGAATGCAACATGTGGAAATGCTACAGAGTTAATAATAGCAATTCTTGCCCTAAGTCAGAATAAAGTAGCCTTGGTGAAGTACTCACTTCTTGGTTCCATTCTTTCCAACCTTCTCTTGGTTCTTGGTACTTCCCTCTTTTGTGGTGGCCTTGCCAATCTCAACAAGGAGCAAAAGTATGATAGGGTAAATATTAATTAACCCGTTTGTATATATGATGTCTTATTGTGTCTCTTCTGAGAAATCTGATAAAATTGAAATGATACAGTGTTATATGACTATTAAAGATAACATTATATTATTGTTGATATGAGTCAAGTAAAAACTAATTCTGTCAATGTTATTTTGATTTGGTGTGCAAAGGAGTCCTATTGATGAAAGTACTTAAACCAAGTAAATAAATTTATACTATACGAAAAGTCGTGAACAATATATATATATATATATATATATATATATATATATATATATATATATATATTAAGCTAGAAGGATTGAAGGAAAATCGATTATTGATAGATGAAGTACTAATTAAAAAACCACACCTTAGGTTTTTAAACATTTTTTTGTATATAAATTTGTTTAACAACCAACAAGAGTTGACTCAAATTGTAAGCAGTTTGACCTTCCTTAAGGGAGGTCTCGAGTTTGAGCCTCGCAGAAAACTCTTAACTCAAAAAAAAAAAATTTGTTTTAACATATTTTGTTTTAATCATTCAACAGAAACAAGCAGATGTAAACTGCTTCCTCTTATTGCTGGGATTATTATGCCACATTTTGCCATTGCTCTTCAATTATAGTGCTAAATCTGTTCAAGATGTATCCAACTCAACACTAATCCTATCAAGAGTAAGCAGTATAGTAATGCTGGTGGCCTACTTTGCTTACCTTGTCTTCCAATTATGGACTCACAGACAATTCTTTGAGGCTCAAGAGGTGAATACTCAATCATTATTCGTGCTCGAATCGCCAATATTTAATTTGATTATTTTAGTTAAGGACTTAATTGGTATGATTCTGATTACTAACTAATTGAGCATATTTTGAAACTATTATTAGGATTCTGATGATGATGCAGAAACTTCTGAAGAAGTTCCTGTAATTGGATTTTGGAGTGGATTTGCTTGGTTGGTTGGAATGACTGCTGTTATTGCATTGCTGTCTGAGTACGTTGTTGCCACTATTGAGGTAATTCATCAATGTATTACATATTTTAGTATAATACTCCCTCTGTTCTTAAATAATGGTTGTTTTTTTTGGGAGTGGGTTTGGTTGCGATGGTCGGTGGACCCAGGGTTTACGATTTATTGCCATCGACATTCCTAAGATAGGATCCTAGCCAGAGGTCCATCAGTCACCGTGTACCTTCCAACAACATTATTATAACTTACTTCGTATAATTTAGTATTGGTCATAACAAAATCATTTTTCATTGTTTAATTCAAAATTACAAACATATCGTATATATATTCTTAATAGTAGTCATATTTTAAAAAAAAAATGATAAAAATTACGTGTTAACGAGTGTAAATAGTATAAGTAGTACTTTGAATTATACACAGTTTATTGTGATGAAATGGAAGTAGTATATCCATTTCTATTTTAATTCATTCCAAATTAATTAATTAAATAAATCCATTAAGATAAAATTTGAAAATAATAGCAGGACAAATTTTAAATGTTGTAATGTTATGGTATGTATGTGACATTTTGGATGCATGCTGGCAGACTGCTTCAGTGTCATGGGGCGTATCAGTGAGCTTCATCAGCATAATTTTGCTACCAATTGTAGGCAATGCAGCTGAACATGCTGGAGCTGTCATTTTTGCTTTTAAGAACAAGTTGGTATGTTTAATTTTTCTATTATTATATATATGATTACATATTAATATAATCATCGTTTAATACATATTATATTTCCAACTTTTTTCTTGTATTTTCCCAGAAATACATGACAAAATCACGCTTGCTTGATGTATAATTTTAAATCCACTAAATGTATTGTTTATTCAAATTGAACAGGATATTTCCTTGGGTGTTGCTCTAGGATCAGCTACTCAAATTTCCATGTTTTTGGTAAGTACATACACTTCTTAAATAATGTACCATTAATTTTGATGTATAGAGCTATAAAATTTTACAACCGTGTTATTACCCTGCTAATTCCTCCGTCCCTAAATAATGTATTGTACACTTTAGGTTATACCATATAACTATGAATTGTCGTATTACCCCTAATGAACATCAATTATTATGTTTTCGCAGGTTCCATTGTGTGTTGTAGTTGCTTGGATAATGGGTATCGAGATGGATCTTAATTTCAACACAATCGAAACGGGTTGTCTAGCTCTTTCCATAATTGTCACTGCCTTCACTTTACAGGTAAAATAATTCATTCCACTGAATTAAATTAGCATGAATCAAGTTCCAATTAGCTAAGTAATTTAACAATAACAATTTATAATGTGCAAATTCTATGATTTGCGTAGGATGGAACTTCTCACTACATGAAAGGATTAGTTCTGCTGCTTTGCTACGTTGTTATGGGGGCTTGTTTTATTGTTCTTCGAACTCCTTCAAGTAAGAGCCTATACCTTTATCGATAACCATATTAAACTCGTAATTTGAATACTGCCTCCATTTCATATTATTACTTTCTCTGATCTTTTTTCTAAATTGGACTTTAAATACACCATTCAAGTAAATAATTGTTTAGTGTGTAATGTGTAAACATTTTTGGTTACAGGCTAACCAAATATCATGAACGTGGCAAATGCATCTACCAACAACCAAATTTTCTAGAGGTAAAACTAGTTACGTATTATTTCTCTTTGGAAAAATGTGTTATGTTATTGAGGAATATATTGTATATTTTTGTATAATTTATCCACACACCCATAAAAGCAACAATTGATATAGAAATTCATCATATTTGACATAAGATACACAAATTTTTTTTTTTTTAAACAAAGATACACATTATTATAACACTATGTATGTCATTTTTTATTTTATTTTTACATAAGCTTATATCACATACCAATTACATCCATTGCATATAAATGAAAAGTTGACGTAAAATTTTAACAATTTAATATTAATACGATTAAAGGTTAAGAGTTCAAACATTGGCCTCGATTTAAGAAAATATTATCTATATATTTATCACTGTAGATTTGTAGAGAGATTGATGAGATTACGTTATACAGGGGTTTTTTTTTTCCAAGCGGGCACCATGGAAAAAAGGTATCAATGTTGATGAACCAAGCTAAGGATCGGAAAAGGAATTTGTTGATTGTTTCATCTAAACGTACGGATCGATTATGGAGTTCATCAAAATTCACCTACATTATTTTGTGCCAAATAAAAAGGATGAGAATTTTTTTTAAAAAAAAAAAAAGCAAAAAAAAAAAAAAAAAAAAAAAAAAAATGTACTCTCTGATCAGCAAACATAAAAAATTATTGGAAAGTTGCTACAGATGCAGCCAAAGGAAGGCTGATGGAGATACGCATATAATCGTATATATATGCATTTCAAGAATTTATTTTATAGTCTCCATATTACACAAAAAATTCCATTTTTTTGGGTAAGGAGAGTTTTTTTAATGGAAGAAAGCTTGTAATTTTTTTTTTCTAGAGTTTGGTTTTATTGGAAAGTAATAAACGACACTGTAATTCAATTCAATTTAATTTGATTCTACTTTTTGTGCCCTTTTTTTTTGGTTGTAATAATGGAAAAATTAATAGCCACTTGCTAGCTTGCTACTACTTACCAAGTTACCAGTATATACTATATACTCAATTACTCATATAGATCTGATAAACGGGTCGTTCGGGTCGTGTCAATTAATATTCAAGTCAATTCGTGTTTCGGGTTAATGCTAATTCCGGTCAAGTCGGATATCGGGTCAACACTTTGGGTCGGCTTAGTCTTCGGGTTCAATTGTCGGGTCAAGTTCGGGTCGGGTCAATCTTCATCTATATCGATGTAGAAATTTGACCAATAATATATTATAATTACCAATAAATATAAAATATAACAGTTGAATATTAATAATATATTCATTAGACAATTCCAACAGTATTTCATACACATGCAAGACTGTATTGTTTCATATGTACGATCATTATAACAAATGTTCCTTATCAAGTGGAACTCTTTATGAATTACTAGTGCTAAATTAAACGCACATTCGTTCCAACAATACTATACACACAAGACTATAATGTTTATGTTATTTTCGATAAGTATTTATTCGGGTAAAGTAATTACCCTAAATCTGTGAGGTCATTTTCAGTATTTGTTAATTTTGGGTCAAGTCATTCGGGTAGAGTTCGGGTCGTTTCGGGTTTTGGGTCACTTCAGGTCAATCAATTCGGATCAAGATCGATCGGGTCGGATCACTTCGGGTTTCAGGGTCACTTCGAGCATCAGGTCAATTTTGGGTCGGGTCGATTCGGGTATCGGGTCGGGTCAATTCGGATATCCGGTCAATTCGGGTATTGGGTCAACTCCACTTCGGATCGGGTCAGGTCAGTGTCATGTTCTTCGGGTCAATTTCGGGTTTACATTTTTGGGTCACGGGTCGGATTAGGATTGTCAAGTCTATACTCATACAATCAATTACATACTACTAAAAGCGAATCTTAAGACACACTTGTCAACGTATTATCAAAAAATTTCCCGCCAAAAGTACCTTCTAAATAAATTGTTGTTACTTAAGGAAAAAATAAATCAATCATTACATACTACTAAAAGCGAATCTTAAGACACACTTGTCAACGTATTATCAAAAAATTATGCTTTTATTTGTAATATACTCTATATTTTTTAATACTCAAGTCATTATATTAAAAAATTTATAATAAAATAGTCAAAGATATTTAACAACCGTGCATTACACGGGATTTAACCTAGTTAAAGATATTCATGAAAAAACTTATTAAAAGTGTAAATATTGTGGGTATGATGGTGAAAGGGAGTAATGGTAAGTGAAAATGGTACTCTGTGTAACGTAAAGTGAGCAAAAGAATAAAAATATATATATATACTTCTTCCGTTTTAAAATATTTGCAACTGATTGCAACACACCTTGCACTTCTAGAAAGAGATTAGACAATATTAAAGAATAAATTCAATCATCAAAATATTTATAGTTTTATACACATTGTACCTAACTCTTCTTTTTTCGGTATTTAAATTATTTTGATAAAGTCATTTGTTTACCGATTTTAATCTTTCTTAATGGCAATAATTTTACTAATTAGTTAGAGTCACAATGTTCATGCTTTTTTTTTTCTTTTTTTAACAATGTTCATGCTAGCTTGCACTATTTCTTACAAAAAAAATGTTAGCTTGCACTATGAACAAAAAAATGTTGGTATCATTAATTAAACAAAAACATTTGCATGCCGCCGATTTACAATAATTTTATTGTACATCGAACATTTTACAAAAAGTGACCCTTTTTTTTTACAAAAGTGAACCCTTTTTTTTTTTTTTTTTACAAAAGTGACCCTTTTTTCACATCCCCTTATTCACAAAAAATAACTTTTTTTTTCACAAAAATGACCTTTTTTCACAAAACAAAGTATCAAAATCTCACTAGTTTTTTTTGTTTTTTTTTTCAAAAGTACCCCATATTTACTTTGATTCGAAATTTTCTGCTACTACTTTGATATGTTACTATTGCTACTATTGTTACTTGATCTGTTATGAAAGATGAACGATCTATTTCTATTCAATTTTTCTGTAAATTTAATTAAATCTCTCATATTTGGATCTAATTTTGAAATTTTCAATCGATTTTCAGGACAGAGAAACCGACAGATAGATCTAGAGGATTTGGCTTGGTTACATTTGGAAGCAAAGAAGAGCTTGATACAGCGATCGAAGGAATGAACGGCCGAACACTCAACGACCGTCAGATCACTGTTAACGAGGCTCACGTTTCTCATTTTCGTACAAAAGCATTGTTCGAGTTTAAAAAAAAAAAGGGGTTAAGAGGGTTTGAACCCCAAACTTCCTTGTAAGGGAATATAAAGACATCACCAAAAACAACCATTGGGCTGCACACTAACATGGCATGATATTTTGCATAAATATTTTATTTAACGCTTTTTAAATTCTTTTATCTTATTCCCCTATTCAAAACGAAAAGGGGTTGGAGAGGGTTCGAACCCCAGACTTCCTTGTAAGGGAGTATAAGGACGCGGACCAAAAAATATCACCGGGCTGCACGCTTACACAATGCTCTATGATGCGAAATTATTATATTTAACCCATTTTTATTTTTATTTTTTTTTAAAAAAAAAAACTTCTAATTTTTTTAAAAAAATTCAATGGATTCAATGAACCCACTTGAACCCAACCTGTATCCGCCACTGGGGACCGCTAATAGAAAAAAAATCTATACTCTTTGGACCACAAACCTCAAAACCTAATTAAATCCTATCGCTTACATTATTTCTCCCCTCAATACCCCACTTCCTCCACTTTTTTATTTTTTACAATTTTAAAATGAAAACAATCCTTTATATAATAAACAAATATTTTAAATGGGTCCACTAGTGATTTTTTTAAACTTCGTGTCCACCCCAACGTCTCGGATATTATGAGACGGAGGAAATATCAAACAATGATATAATGTAGGGGCCCTCCACTGGTGTTCTTGTCGGTGTGGTAAGCCCCAAAAACTTTTAAATTGCTTTCAATAAACAGATCTCATCCTTAAGATCATATTTTTCTCTTAGGTTTATTTTCTTTTTATGTTTCTATGGTAAGAGTTGAAGATCTAGGGTTTCATATTCTCTACAAGAATCCGGAGGACCTCATGAATATTCTCACTCAAACAACTACGCATCCGTGGATTTCAAGCCGAATCAGTGCGAACTCACAGATTGTATTGCTTCAGATGAAGTTTTTTATAAAGGCGATTGTTAATTCTAAGATATATTTAGTTTTAAGGCGTGTACTTGTGTTGGAATTCTTGATTTCTTAAGAATTATATGTAAGTATCGTTTGGTTTTATGTTATTAATGAAATCCCTTTTTCTTCTTGTCAAAAAAAAAAAAAAAACACACACACACACAATGATATAATACTCCATTTCTTTACAATTAATGAAAGATATATAAGAATATCAAAAGAGATTTTAATATAAATTGTGATCATTGTAAAATAAAAAACAATTTTAAGGATCAAAAATTTCTTTTTAGCAACAAAATTGTCAGGCAAATGAAATATTTGAAGTGGCATTATTATTATTATTTTTACAAGAAGAAAAGGGATTTCATTAATAAAATATAGCCAAACAACACTTACATATTATTCCTAAAAAATCAAGAATTCCAATATAAGTACACACCTTAAAACTAAATAAATCGTAGATTTGATTAATAATCGTCTTAATATATAAAAAACTTCATCTGAAGCAATATAGTCTGTGAGTTCGCACTGATTCGGCTGAAAATCCACTGATGCGTAGTCATTTGAGTTAAAATACTCATGTGGTCCTCCGGATTCTTATAGAGATTATGAAACCGAGATCTTCAATTTTCACCAAAAAAACACAAAAAGAAAATAACCCCAAGAGAAAAACAATCATCACAAGGATGATCTGAGATCTATTTATTGAAAGTAATTAAAAGGTTTTTAGGGCATACCACCGATAAAAATACCAACGGAAGCCCCTACAAAGATTCACAACTAAGACCAAGCGGAAAAGAGATGGAGAGAAAAGGGAGAAGAGAGAAGGAAACCAATCAAAGAAATTGGAAAAACCTAGCAATGGAGGCTGGGAAAACCCTCCCAATTAGAAAACCTAGAGGGAACGAAAATTACTCCCTCTGAAGTGGGGCATTAATATCTCAAGGGAAGACCCTAAAAAAAAACTCCTCTATTAATTTGGAAGGTGTGAAAGGTGTCACATTCGAAGATGGTGAAACATTTGATGACTTTATTAGTGAGTAACCCTAGCATTGTCCAGGTTGCTACTTTTGTATTTGTGCAGTTGCTAATATTTAATAACAATATAAGACATTTAATTCAATAGATTGTAATTCATATGTGTTTTCAAAACTTTTGTAGTATAGTATTAATTTGTGTGGAAAATTAGAGCATAAGTGATAATTAGCATATAGATGGTTTAACAAATGTTTTTTTTTTCTTAAGAGGTTGAATGTTTATTGAATAATAATTAGTCTAGATGCATGGTTAAATAATGATTTTTCATCTAAGAGACTGAGTGTTCAATCATTCTTATCCATGGAATAATATTGTTGAAACAATATGAAGTATTGTTGCTTGCGTGGATGATGTGACATATTGAATATTTACTTTTTAATAGAAACTTAACTTGAAACCTCAAAGTGGTTTGGACCTTTTTTATCGCCAGTTTTTAAAATAATGATAATTCAAATAAATTTTTTCCTCTCCAAGGTTCTTCTAAATAAACATTTCATAGGTGGAAATTTGGCTATTTCTGACACTTACTTTTAGTTTCTTTATGTTTATGTTACTTAATTCAATAAAACTACACTATTAAATGTTTAAAACTATACTATTTGAACTTTTGAAGGTAGTAAGTACCCCTATAGAGGGTTTGAGCTTAGTAAGTGTCCCTGTGGTGGGCTCTGTTTCTGTTTTTTTTTTTTTTGTTTTTTTTTTTGAGTTTAGTGTGGTACAAGTTGTTTCATGGGTAAAGATTTGTACGGAATAAAAAGGAGGTTAATCTTTCGATTACAACAAGATGATAGACCCTCTCGTCGAAGAAGGTGGTAAATCACAACGACAACAACGATCGTAGCTTTGTTGAAAGGATGCTTTCATTTGTTTCATCAATTGTCATATACGGAGTATTTATTATATTTAAATCTCTTTGTAGATGTCATATGAATTTTTATTTACGAATCAATCTTTATTAAAAAATAAATAAATTTAATTACTCCTTTCGTGTTTTTTTTAAAGTGTTTTAATTTGACCAGCACATAGTTTAATTAGCTTGAATAACTTAAGAGGTAAGTAAAATAGCTGGGTTTAATAGTTTATTGAATGTGAGGGGACGAAATAATAATGAAAAAGTAGTATGGAGTATTGAGTTTGAGTAAGGACCATGAGAAGAGTGAGATACTATTAAAATTTACTTGTAGCTTTTTACCAAAAAAAAAGTGTGTCACACTTAAAAAAAGACGACCGTATTTGACAGGTTTAACACTTAAAAAAACACGAAGGAGTAATTATTATTATTATTTTATTTTTTATTTTTTTTATGAATATATCATATGAACTTTCAAAACCAAAAAACTTAAAACCACAACTTGTAGGCTTGTAGCTCAACCCATACCCCGTGTTTAGAGGTGTCAAAATTTGACCCGATCGATTCAACCCGATATTCAATTCAGATTTCAATTAGCATGGGCACAATGATTTAACATGATTCAAGTTTGAAATAAGACTCGACCCGATTTCACCAAACCCGATTTAAACACCTAAATTACACACTTCCACCCGTGGGTTCGAACGGGCACAAGCCGATGACTCAATAGGCAATCGTGCCCGGCTCAGCCCATAGCCCCATACCCATTCTTCTCACCCCCCCTCCCCTTCTCCCCTTCTCTAATAAAAGAATTGTAAAACCCCCCAAAATCTGACATCTTTCCCTCTCTTTCTCCCCTCTTCCCTCCCTTCTAACAAACAACTCTCTTCTTACCTTATCTTCACTCTCACCCTTCTCCTTTCTCCCCAAAATCCCAGGAATTTCAACAACACCCAGAAATGAAATCAAATCAAAATCAAGCCATTGTTACCTACCGAGCAATTCCAGGCCTTGAAACTTGCAATGTCACTTCTTCTCCAATCGAAATGGCTGATTTTAAACACCCCCATTTCAAACCCAAATGTTTCAACAATGGTTTTGCTTGTCTTTCAATGGCGGCCAAGAAAGAGGAGAGAGAATTTGAACCCACTACTACCCAGTTGCTCGAACACCCTCTTGCTTTGCTTGCGCTTGTTCCTAGAGATGCTGCGCTTTTCGCCGCTGGCGCTATTGCTGGTGGTGCTGCCAAGACTTTCACTGCTCCGCTCGATCGAATTAAGCTTCTTATGCAGGTTATTTCTTGTTTTTGTTTTTTGAAATTTGGAAATTTTGGCAAGAAATTGTACCCAACTTTAGAATTTTGGTTCAATTATGTGAAATTTTGTTCTGTAATTGGAATTTTAATCACTTATATTCTATTTCTTTGTTTGTTTGAATAATTTACAATTTAATTTATCAAAGGTTTACTACATGAAATTCATCACATTCAAATTGGAATTAAATTGTGATAATATTTGGTTCTGTAATAAACTAATAATATTGTTATTTGTCTGAACATAATCTTGTTTTTCTTTTTAATTATTTTTTTTTCGGGATTGTAGCTGTAGCTTTAGAAAATGCAATGAGAAATTTGGTTTGTTTTTGTCGGTGCCTTCAAAAAAATGGAAAAAAATAAAAATGAAAAATTGTTTATGGTTGGATTATACTACGTATATGGTAGCATAAATACTCAAGATAATTGTTAATTAGAATGTTATTCAGTGCATTCGATTCATGTCTATAAGATGTGACTATATTTTACACTGGCTGCCACAGAAAGTTATTCAGTACATTAATTAATTAATATATACTAGTATTTAATTTAATTTAACTGTAAATTAATCTTTGCCCTTTTCACTTGTTGACTTATGGAAATATATACAATTGTACGTTCATCAAAGCGAACTGCTTGAAATTGTCGTTACATGTATTATACACCCGGGTGTATCTGTTGGATGTTTCTAGTAACCCATCGGAATGAGCATAAAAATAGTTTGGGGTCAATGGTGAATGGAATCTCTCAAATTTGGAGCATAAAAATTTTGTCAAGTTTGCAAGTATTTGGCTGTTTTTCTTATATTGTGGCATGCCTCTAACCTGCCACCTTTATGATACAGTATGAATATATTATCTAATGGTAGGTGTGTCTTGTGGCCGTTCTTTGGGGCCCATTCTATTCATTTGTTTATTTAATCACGTGGGGATAATGGACTAATGGTAGGTGTTAGGTGTTACGTGAGGGCATGACAATATCTTATTGCTCAGATTAAATATTTGAAATTGATTGTAAACTAATCTTGTCATATTCGTAATGAACAGCCTGTTCGGAATAGAAATATATAATATGTATGTTTTAATCATCCTTTTTGTGCAATTTTGATGTTTAACATGTATTATTGTTGCTTCCAATTAAGTAGTTTCGTGAGCCCCGTTCTGCTTCCTATGTATAGTTGTATACGTTAAGTACAATCTGAATCAACATGTCTCTAATCTTTAACAAAGCAACAACGCCTCAGTCCACGATCATATTAAATGTTTTAATTAGTGATCTGTACCTATTGTGAAATGTGAATGAACTTTTGTCGAATGCATTAGATGGCAATGGAAAGTGTTATTGGAAAGAAAATATAACCTTATTATTAATAAATTGTAAGTAACGGTGATCAGAAAAATATTATGTTGTAAAAGACCAGAATATTGGTGAGGAATTTATAAAATGAGCACAATAGACGAGGAAAACAATGGTAATTCATTGCCTTTTGATTATCTTGAATCATTTTGTTTCTGAAGCTAACCGGGCATCCCATAGATTCAGTAGTGGGTGAAAGGTTTTACTTTCCTTCTGACAAAACCAATTAATTTACTAATTAGTTGCACCTTAGACAACTGATACTTGTATCCTGTCCTACATCTTAATCGTGTCAATTTAATGCAAATTGATTACAAAATAGCTAATTACTATGACAGATATCTTCCTGATGAATCCACCGTGTGTAACACTTGTTCCTCCTTTTTACCTGTATGTCCTGTGGAGTATGTTATGTGACTTATGTCCATCTGCCACTATTGCACCACTTTCATTTTTCTGCTTTTTAACTGTTTATTGATCTTGGGCTAAGAATTTATGATGAAATTGTATGTGAAAAGGTCATTTAAAGTGACAATTTTGTGCTGTTGCATGTACTATGAGTTTATGTTTTAGCAATGAATTACATCTTAATCAATTCACATTCATGTATAGTTGAAACTTGAATGTCTTATTACTGAAATGCTAGTTCGCTTACAATTGATGTTTACCTGCTTATATGCCTTGCAGACTCATGGAGTGCGAGTAGGCCAAGAAAGTGCAAAAAAAGCTATGGGATTTCTTGAGGTTTGTCAGCTTTTGTTATATTTTGGTGGCCCTATTCTTGCTCAGTTTTACTCAGTGTAGTGTTTATACAATAGCTTTCCTTTTGGTTAAGTCATCATCGTTAGTATGGAATTATGGATTTCAGAAGCATTCTGCTAGAGAAGAGCATAGCATTTTTACATAATTATGAGAGGCTTATTTTGAAAATATTACATGGCATGTGGCTTATTGAATCTCAAACTACTGCATTGTACAAAAGTACATGCTGTTCAGTCTGTATATGATGATTTGTAAATTGTGGAGTATTATATTGCTGCAATTCCCAAGTAATTGACATTCGTAAATTCGTTGGCTGGGTCCTTGAGGTTGAAAAGAGGTGGCATTTTAGCATTTATGGCTTCTGTTACAGAGAGAGCTATAGAGGTTGTTCTGCTGTAAGATTGTGTTGTTTTCTTAAGTCAGGGACAAGCTGCTCATTAAACTATGGTCCTCTTCCTTTTCCTTTTCCTTTTCTAGACACAGTGTCCATTATCCAGCACATCATTACCTGTCCATCCACTTTAATTTTATGATACTATAATTATAATTTGACAGCATTTTTACTCTTGTTTTACTGCTATTGGTGAATCTTTTAATCTGCAGAAGAGTCATGCATTAAGAATTGCTGTTGTGGCTTATGTATACAATTCAAGGAAATATGCTGTCAACTTTCTTAGATCATTTGTGAACACCTCCACGGCTTTGTTTAGGTTGACCATTTGGCTGAGATCATTTTGGAAAAAGGCCAAGTTTAGGAAATTGGATGTTATATTCTTCAACATTTTTTCTTATTTTCTAAATTTGGACTGTCTTGTTCCTCTTGATTTTCTTCTGCACTACATCTTGTTTTGGTTGAGAGTTGGGATGAGAGTTTCATCCCTTAAAATTCTCATACACGGTTGTTTTGATGCAAAATTGTCCCATATACAAACTGCTTTAAGATCCTCATGTATAAGAACTAGTCAGTTGATTTGAAAACAGATGTTCTTAGGACTCTAAACAATTGATCTCATAGTACTCTGTAGTCATTGTGGGTGTATTTGGATTATCAAGTGTCTATCTGATTATCTTGATTGCTTGTGCTGCTTGTGGAAGACAGAGGATAATCTTTACCTGAAAATTGTGGTTCTATCCCTCTCAAACCACCTCAAAGTTATTTTCTGTTTGATGCTTCAGCCTTTAATATGTTATCTAACATTTACTTCCCAGCCATACATATTGACAAAGATACTGCTGTACGGAGAGACAACTTCCGTATAGATTTAGTAACTTCATTTGTTTTAGAGAATTTTTGACTTAGAATACTAACTCATCTTGACATTGTTGGTCATTATGACTTGTCAGAATATGGGCCATATATTCTTCCTCTCTTGCTTCTATACACATGTTTGAACCTCGGCTGTAAGATCCTATGGACACTAATAGAATTGCTAAGCTCTTGTAATAAGAAGACTTGTAAATTATCGCCAAACCTTTTGCACTGATGCAAAGTTTGCTTAATAGATGGATTCTCTGGCAGATGGTTCTTGGTATTTTTTCTGATCCTTGTAAATTGGATATAGTGACTCGTTATGAGGTATGACATGCTGAAAAGAAACTGCGATAAATATATGGGATCTTAAATAATATGAATAAGATGGAGATGGGGACGCTAGGTTTGACATGCACATCAATGTTATCCTAATGCCTTAAAAGTTGCTTATGCTTTAGATGGGTTAAGAGAGGTTGAATGTATAATTGCTTACAACCTTGAGCCCTTTCAGCCTTACCTGAGTTACCCCGGCAATAAAGGAGAGGTTTCCATTTTATCCTTAATTCAGTGTGCAACTCACTTTTTTACTCCAGTAAAGGAACCCATACTGAATGAGTTATTATGTCTAGAGCTTTAGTCCACTATAATTGAAAGTCAAAGAAGCCTTGACAAGTTTCATAGCTAAAAATGTGAGATTTTTTTATTACTGTTTGCGCTAATATGGTGTATCCTGGTACAAAATCTATTTGGAATTTTGGATTATGGTTTTTACCAGGCCAATATTGGAAACAGGGATGTTTTAAGATGAGTTTAATTTGAATGATTCAAGTTATTCCTCTTCTCTTGGGAACTGGAGAGTGGAGACCTTGTTTCACCTGCTAATTCATTAATTCTCTGAATTGTATTCTTCAGGCAATAACTGTGATTGGAAAGGAGGAAGGCGTTAGAGGATACTGGAAAGGAAACCTTCCTCAGGTTTTAACTTTGAAATTAGATGTTGCTTTATTACCCTATCACTAGAGTTGCCTTCTACTGATGCAGTTAGTTAAATATGTGTTTTTTTTCAGGTTATACGGATCATACCCTATAGTGCTGTACAACTATTTGCTTATGAGAGCTATAAGGTGATACTTGAATCTTTCATGGTTGATGTAGTCAATGGTCTTTTCAATTGCTTGATATACCTTATACTTGGGTCCTTCAGAAACTTTTTCGGGGAAAGGATGAGGAATTATCAGTTTTGGGAAGGCTAGCAGCTGGTGCTTGTGCAGGCATGACTTCAACCCTTGTGAGTTAATTCAAGTTTTTGGATCTCTAAATTTTATGTACTAGCTGTTGAATGTATCCTTACTCTCTTCACTTAATGATGTTTCCCTTGTCATATCAATCACCCTTTGAACTATGTATTCCTCTATAAATATATATAATCTACAATGAACTTTTGAAGAGATTATGCATCAAGAACTCAAATGAATGACTACTAGTTTGTTTCCTTTTGGAGTTCCTGTGAAAAGATTGTCTATGCAAACTAAGACATGATTTTGTATATCTCTTTTTAGGTGACATATCCCCTAGATGTCCTGAGGCTAAGATTAGCAGTTGAGCCAGGATACAGAACCATGTCTCAGGTAAGCCGGCTGAGCTGTTAGTGTTCATATGGGTAGGTTAAATTTCAAATATCTAAATCCTTCATGGAATTTTCAGATAGCCTTAAGCATGCTAAGGGAGGAAGGCATTGCTTCTTTCTACAATGGTCTTGGACCTTCTCTTATTGGAATAGCACCTTACATTGCTGTGAATTTCTGCGTTTTTGACTTGTGAGCTTACTCTTTTGCTGGTACTCTCTTTTTGCTATCGTTATGGAGACTAAAATCACAGTTTGCAGTTAACATGTGATGTCACTCCTTTTGAACTATCAGGGTGAAGAAGTCCTTGCCAGAGAAGTACCAGAACAGGCCTGAAACATCCTTGGTTACAGCTCTGGTGTCAGCTACACTTGCAACACTTACATGCTATCCTCTGGATACGATTAGAAGACAAATGCAAATGAGGGGTACACCATACAATACAGTTCTTGATGCCTTTTCAGGTGAATTTTTTAATATCTTTACATTTTAAAATCTGTCCATTGTGATGGACAGTTATTGACATTTTACAGTGTCATATTTGTGGGGCATACGCTTGCAGTTTCTCAATTTGGTATGTGGATTGATACATGATATGGGGAGAACATAACTTTATTTGTCCACTACTAAAATCAGACATGATCATGAGAGTGTTTTTTAAACAAGAAATGCTGGCTAGATCCGAGTTCCAGACAGTAATGGATAATGTTAATATAATATGTTTTTGGTTTAGTCTGTGTCTGCTGTGAATTTGTTACATATTTTCATATTGGTTATAAACTCGGTGAGCTTAACTTTTATTATGTACTTGTGATATATTATGTTCTTGAATGTTTGATTTGTGAATCAGTGTAGATGATGCCAGTTGTGTGGCTCCAAGGTTTCTAATTTTCTGTTGTTTGTAATGGAAAAGTGATCTATGGTCACTGGTTGATGCAATACTATTTGACCATGATTTGCGTTACTAGTCTACTTGGGAACTTACAGAGTTGCAGGTGATCATAGTTTGATTTCCCATAAACAAATTGAGTTTACTATCTTGCTGAATCATTTAAAATGTATTCTGTAATGTCCATCTTGTCACTAAGCTAAGTAATATTTATTGGCTATTTTTCCTCATTTATGTTAATATTACTGCCCCAATTAATGCTCTTCGATTTCTTTGCATTGTGAAGGAATTTTGGAGCGTGACGGCTGGGTTGGACTCTATAGAGGTTTTCTCCCCAATGCTTTGAAAAATTTACCCAACAGCAGGTATGTCTTAACCTATGCCCATCTTCTTCTTCCTTTTGTGTTGCACTCAACATCTCCTTGAAATGCTCTACCTCGTAGCAATTTATACCCATGCGGCCTGTTTTGTAGCAGTATTGGTAATGAATTTAAATGCATTTTTTGTTAAAGGAAGTCCTTTGCCAATCTTCATGGCAATAGAACTTCATCCCCAAATATGTGCTTATATTGCCCTCGTAAATTCTAATTACCACTCACCACTTCCTCTCTAGTTGGTTTATATAAAGAAAGATAGATATTTATTGGAGGAATTGATAAGCATCACCATGGACATTGTTATGGGACTTTCCCTACAAAATTGCATACGAATCCTCGACCATTTTCACCATCTGTTAACCCTCCAAGGGCAACAATGTGGGTATTTTATTTTATTAGCTGGAATCTTCCAGCTTTGCACTGCTAACTCATATGTGGGATTTGATTAAATTTGAGATCAGTTACTCTGGCTCCCCTACAAAATGTTGATAATATCCCAATGTTTTCTGGTTGCAGTATTCGGCTGACAGCCTTTGATACTGTCAAGAGTCTAGTTGCTGCAAGTGAGAAAGAGTTTCAGAGTATTGTTGAGGGAAACCGTAAGGAGGCAAAAGCAAGTTCAGCTCATTGAAAGTTTGCTGGCATAGTCTCAGTACCAATTTTGTAGCTAATTTTTTTGTGGATAATTTTTTCGCCAGTATTACACGTAGTGCAGTACTAGAACAGGTTGTGAGCCCATTTTGCTTTGTTGTTAATGTAGATTGTGCAAAAGGTTTCTTCCTTTTTGATCTAAAGTAGGACTAGGAAAAATCATGGAAAATTCCTCAGTAGAATCCAGCAGGCTTGTCATAGTAATGAGTTAGGAGTCTTATGAAATTTTCTTGGAATTTTATTAGTGAAATGCAACTATGCACGCAACATTATTTTGTACTTAAAAGAAATGTTGTTTTTGTACCCCCTCCTTCCCGAGATTAAAGCTTAAATAGGTTGGTATTATTTCATACTATCAAACACTAAACATTTACATTCATCTGAATAAACTTTCCTGAATTCCAGAGAAAGGAAAAACGCCTTAGAGTTCGAGTTTTTATAGGCTAAAAATAAAGTCGAGTTAGATTATTTTTAATTGGCTATAAATGAAGTTCTACATATATTGTTAACCCTAAATAAAATTGTTTAAACTGTCAATAATTTTTCCAAAATATCTTTCATTAGAAATAGTGAAGGCTCTTCTATATGTTACAACTACATAAAAGGGGGTTCATATTGTCATATTGAGCTAGCTTTTGACAAATGCTTCGCGCAATGTTCATAAACTTCCTCATCAGTGCACCTTAGACGATGCCAACTTTGAACTTCTCTCCAAGTGAATAGGTGATACATCCTCCTCAATGGATGATTAAGTGCAACATGATATCAAAGAAAGAGGATGGAATATACATTTCAAAATGATCACCAAAAAATATACGAAGTACATTTCAAAATGAGATAAAGTTTCAACTAATTAAGCTATTCGGTGACCCCTTATTAAGTTCCTCCAAGTTAATTACCTTGCTATAGATAGCATTGAAAAATACACAAAGCTCACATAATTTGATTATATATTTGTAAATCATTGTATTGGTTACATTTTTTATGTGTATCTTTGAATGTACTACATTCAATTCGTATACACTTGTATGTTATACTCCCTCCGTTACGAATTACTCACAACAAGTCACAACAAACTAGCTGGAAGATTGCGGACTCATTGGCAAAATATTGAAGCACGATTAATGAAAAATAAGGGCATACAATTAAGTATTAATCCAACAAAAAAAAAAAAAAAAAGAATTTAAGGATCTTAACCCAGCAACTTGAATTCACGAACCACCATCACCACCTAGCACCACGAAACCACCCTACACCATCATCTAGCACCACGAAACCAGCCACCACCACCAACTAGCACCATGAAACCACCTAACACCACCACCTAGCAGCGCAAACCAACCACCCAACAGCACGAAACACCGAACCCACCACAACCCAACAACATGAACAACCACGCACAACCCAGCAGCACGAACAACTACAACCCTCCACCACCCACAAACCCAAAACCCACAACCCACGAACCTGGAACCACCAATATAATATTACATCCGACAGACCCTAAACCTAGAACCCACAACCCAAAACTCGAACCCAGAACTCAAACCCAAAACCCCAAAACTCGAACCCAGAACCCAAAAATTTGACGGATTGAATGAAAATGACAAACTAATGCCTTTTCTATCATCAATTAAAGCTTTAATTGGTCAAATTTAACCATCAAAACTCTAGTTCTAGAGTTTTCATAGTTAAATTTGACCATAAAACCTTCAAATATATTCTATGGACAATGACGAAACAACAACAAGAAGAGGAAGAGAGATAAAACGGAAGTGGCCACAAGCAAAAGGACATTGTCAGTGACTTGGCGGCGGCGGTGGTCTCCATAGAATATTGCGGTCGAATTGAGGGGATATGAACAAATAGAGAAATTTCTAGGTTAATTAAGAGAGACTAGAGATTGGTGGTGGTGGTTGCCAATGAAGATGGATATGAATTTAGATGGAAGGGGAATCATTTTGGTGGAAATAATTATGTTTATCAAATGTTAGGGTTTAAATTAATCAATGGCACATACATGTTTATGTTTGATCTCTGTGAATGATGCGAGGCTTACAGTTCATATGGAGATATTCAAGTCCATAAGACATTTCAATGACTATCTTATGTAGAGATAATCAATCTAATTATGTGCTTCCATCGGCTACTTTTACCATTAAGTCTTGCAAACTAAGCTATTATTTTTCATGTACTCGTACACAAGTAAATTATAGTTTCGTTGTGGAACATGAGCAAAGAGAGGTAGCAAAATGCGGTGCCTTATTCTTCCTACAGTTTGTATCTGCGACTTGAGTGCACGCAATATTACTCTATAAAGTTTCAGTATCTTCTTCACAGAGTTCCACAGCCGCCGTAGGCAATCCCTTTACCTTCTTTATTGCAACCATCTTGCCATTGCTTCTTGGCAACTCTGCTTTATATACTTCACCACATCCACCTCTCCTTATCAACTCTAAATTTGACAAACCATCTTCTTCTTCCAAAAAAAAAGCAAGTTCCTTTTCATTCTTATTAAGTCTAATAAAGATTTTCATTGGTTGCTCACCCGTTTTCGAAGGCCGCTCTTTTCTACCATCATATAACATATCTAGGTTAATTCTCACAAATAATACAAATATCGTCACGCCTACAACTCCCGCTATTCCTTTGACTAGAAATCGAAGTAGTCACATTGAGAGCTTCTGGTGTTTGTGGTGGCCATTATTATGAAATTAATATATTACTTTGAAGCATTAAACTAAACAAATAGACACACTAGGTATGCTTTAATTTGGTGTGGAAGGGAACTTTATTTTAAAGGCACACTTGTACTTGGGTAACTGATTTGATCCAACATGCAACAAATATCATGACTATTAGGCCTTTGTTCAAGGCATTATGGGTGCAATAGTATGCAATCTTTAGCACTTGAAGCATTTGCTCTTCATACCCATTACTCGTTAGTGAAGAATCAATTGCTCTTTTTGGATCTTCCGAAGACATAATATTCGTCATCCATATCTTCATGTCCACCATTCTTGTTTCTTAAAAGAAATTATCTTTCAATGGCTTTTCAATCACAAAACTTCCAAGAATCACCCCAAGGCTGTATACATCACATTTATCTGTGAAGTGAAAACTCTCAAAGTACTGTGGAGCCATGTGTACCGTAATGTACAGGTAGCAACTGAAAATGACATGTGAGTGTTATCAATTAACATTTCTTTTGCTAGTCCAAAATCTGCAATACGAGGCTCCATGTCATTGTCAAGAAGGATAATACGTGGCTTGAGATCTCTGTGAATGATACGGGGATTACAGTTCATATGGAGATTTTTAAGTCCATAAGCCATTCTAACGGCTATCTTAAGTCGAGATAACCAATCTAACTATGTGCTTTCATTGACTACTTTTACCATTAAGTCTTGTAAACTACCAAATTTAATGTACTCGTACACAAGTATATTACAATTTCGTCATGGAACATGAGCAAGGAGAGGTGGAGAATTGCGGTGCCTTATTCTTCCTACAGTCTATCTCTGACTTGAGTGCACGCAAATTGCTCTATAAGGTTTCCGTATCTTCTTCACAAAGCTCCGCAAACTCTTTAGGCAATTCCTTTATCTTCTTTATTGCAACCATCTTGCCATCTCTCCCTAGCAACTCTGCTTTGTATACTTTACCACATCCACGTTTCTTATCAACTCTAAATTTGACAAACCATCTTCTTCCAAAAAAGCAAGTTCCTTTTCATTCTTAATAAGTCTATTGAATATTGTCATTGGTTGCTCACCCTTTTTCGAAGGCCGCTCACTTCTACCACCACATAATATAGCTACGCTCATGATAGATTGTCGTACACCTGTCAAAACTAAATTCCTTAAAAAAACCAACTAGCAATGTAGTAGGGTAAGTAGGGTCAAATCCAAAGAGAGATGACTATTCAATCTAACTTCTACGGTATGGAGAAACTAAACTATGTCATGAAGTTGGGATAGAAAAGTAGTCTAAATTAAAATAGGAATAAAACAATTAATAACAAGACCTAGGGTTATGGTTCACCATGTTTATAGTTCGAAATCTATTAAGTATCAATAACAATTCAATCAATCAATTATCTAGAGCAATTGCTAAGCCTACGACCGGGTCTTAACACTCTCAATTCAACATATGCAGTACGATCGCTAACATAATCAGAATTGCTACTTGTAGGGAAGCCTCTAAAAGTAAGATCTTTCGATTCAAACTCTTATTAACAATAATTAATCAAACAATTGATCAGGTTGCAATATTAACAATAAAATACTATCAATTACAGAAATCAATAATCAAAATATTAAAAACATCAAACAAGATTCATAATATAAACATGGATTCCCAAACCCTAGAAATAAACTACTCTAGCATGAAATAAATAATAAAAACTAAATCTAATAAAGAAAACATAACCAAAGTAAGGAAATAAAATTACATACCTCTATAAATTAAAGTAACTAACTAGAAAAAAACCATGGAGGAATCCATGGAATTGTCCAAGAGAAACCAGGGCTAGAGAGAAAACTAAAAAGAACGTAAAATGATAAAAGATATAAAAGGCCTAAGGGAAAAATAATATCCCTTGAATATTTATATTATCCTATTACTATTCTAAAGATAAATAAAATAAAATAAAATAAGAAAAATAGTAATCACATAAGTCATATAACGATTGGTCGACTAAGGCGATAAATGGAATCGTATTCGATGAAGCTTGTGAAGGTGGGAAGACGAGGCCCATCACGAGCTGTTTCTGCAGATGGCCAAACTAGCGGCCGCTGGATATCCATCGGGCCAAGCAGAAGCTCGCTCGTGGCTGGGAGTGCCGAGATGCGCCCATAGCTCGTCCGCTAGTTCGCAAGGTCGTCTTTCAGGGGATATATCTCACGTTTTAGGAAGCGTATAGGGACGTGTGACCTAAAGTTGGAAAGATCTTCAAGTCTAGTTTCCAACGCAATTTGAATCGCTTCAATCCAATCTGTAGAACTCAAGTTATGATTAAAAGAGTGACAAAAGGTCTATTTTGACACTTTGCAAACCTTCGTTTTTCTTCGTTTCTATTGAGATAATATCGTATCTTATTATGATTTGATAATATTTTCCATATATTTATTTCTTCTATTTTAGTTAATTTCCTAAGATCCTACGATATCTTTTGATACGAGGACTAGGATTTTGAAGCGATTATATATTTCCCAATTGTGATTAATGAAAAGTGAAGCAATTATCTCTCTAATTCTTCATGGTATCAAGAGCAGGTTGATTTTTTTTCTTTTTCTCCATAATCATGGCTGGTGACGATTTACCACCACCACCCAAAATTGATGAATCAAACTCCCCTTATTTTCTAAGTCCTCAAGATAGGCCTGGTGATTACATTACTCCGACTCGCCGCAAGGGTGATAATTACGATGAATGGGCAGCTGATATTCGCACTTCCCTTGAAGCCCGACACAAGTTTGAATCTCTGGATGGCACAATTACAGTGCCCAAACCACCCTGTACCAAATCGAATTGGATTGCAATAAACAAAATGTTGATTTCTTGGCTCTCGAACACCATTGATCCCGAGTTCAAATCCTCTTTTTCGAAATTCAGAGAAGCCAAGCCATTTTGGGATCATCTCCAACAACGCTTCGCTCAGACTAATGGTCCATGGATTCAACAACTTATATCATCCCTGACAAAGTGTGAGCATACCAAGGACATGGCAGTCTCGATATATTTTGGGAAATTGCACGCCCTTTGGATCGAATTAGATCATCACAAGCCTATTATTTCCTATTCGTGCTGTTCTGCTTGTACGACATGACGTCTTCACGAGCAACACAGAGATCAGTCCCGATTGCACGATTTTCTCATGGGATTGTATCCGGATTATTACTCTTCTCTTAGATCACAGATTCTCTTACAAGACCCCTTACCCAGTCTTGATAGGGCGTATCAACTGGCTGTTCAAGAGGAACGGGTTTGTCATACTCGGAAAGCAGTTGAAGCCTAGCCATCCGAGGCTATTGGTTTTGCTCTAAGAGCGAATATGGGTGGGGGTTGTGGCTCTATTTTCTCCCATTGTAAGAAGCAGGGTCACGATTTCTCGAATTGTTGGTTCAAGGCTCCCTGTCCGCATTGCAAGAAGAAGGGGCATGACCAACTCGATGCTTTGAGATAGTTGGGTATCCTGTGGGTTGGACAGCAGGGCCGAAAGCAGGTTCGGTTGGTCAAACCAAGGGGGGCCTCGGGCCAATGTGGCAGCATCAGACTCTCAAATTGTTGCACCTTCAAGTTCTTCCTCATCTCAAGCTTTCACCGCCGAGCAATGGAAGGCACTTTCGGGCTTTATTGGTAATGCTAATATTCCTGAAAATCGCCTACATGGTAAGTTCGATGATTCTTGTTGGATTATTGATACCGGAGCGACTCACCATGTTACCGCTAATCAATCTTGGTTATTTGACACTCGTTATATTGAATGCCCCGTTGGATTGCCAAACGGTGAAAGTGTGCTTGCTACTTTGGAAGGATCGGTCAAATTATCCAATCAAATTGCTATCATCGGAGTTCTTTTTGTGCCACATCTTAATTGCAATTTACTTTCCGTTACTAAACTCAGTGATCAATTGAATGTTATTGTCCAATTTAACTCATATATGTGTGCTATACAGGACCGACTGAAGTAGCTGATTGGAACGTGAATTAGGAGAGACGGACTATATTATTTCTTTGGCAAATTGGATGTGGTGCAACGTGTGTCCGTGGTTGAAGCAACATCAGATTTGGAGCTTTGGCATAGAAGAATGGGACATCCTTCGAAGAAAGTAGTTAAGTTACTTCCGCATATTAGTAATAATAAAAGTAGTTTAGATAAAGGTTGTGAAGTGTGTTTCCGTGCTAAACAACCTAGAGACAAATTTCCCTTGAGTGAGAAAAATTCTATTAGAATTTTTGAGAAAATACATTGTGATTTGTGGGGTCCATATCGACACGTTTCGTCATGTGGAGCTCGTTATTTTTTAACCATTGTTGATGATTATTCAAGGGCTATTTGGATTTATTTATTGATTGATAAAACCGAGGTGTTTCAAATGTTTATGGCTTTTAGTGCTATGGTTGAGAGGCAATTTAATCAAACAATTAAAATTGTTCAAAGTGATAACGGAACCGAATTTAATTGCTTGATTGATTTTTTTATTGCAACCGACATTATTTTCCAAACTTCATGTGTGGGAACCCCTCAACAAAATGAGAGAGTAGAACGGAAACATAAACATATTCTTAATGTTGGGAGAGCTTTAAGATTTCAAGCTAAACTACCTATTTATTTTTGGGGTGAATGTGTTTTGGCCGCCGCTCATTTAATAAACCGAACTCCAACACCTATCTTGCAAAACAAAACTCCTTTTGAACTCCTTTTCAATAAACCTCCTTCGTTTGATGATATTCATACTTTTAGGTGCTTGTGTTTTGCTCATAATCAAAAGACTAAGGGGGATAAATTTGCTAGTAGGAGTCGTAAGTGTGTGTTTTTGGGGTATCCGTTTGGAAAGAAAGGTTGGAGGCTATATGATCTTGAGAGTAAGGATTTTTTTGTTTCTCGTGATGTGAAATTTGTGGAAGATGTCTTTCCGTTTGGGTCTCCAGATGACATTAATATTGATGTGGGAATACATGATGTATCGGATGATGTTCAAAGTGATTTTGCGGATACTTTTGTTGCTATCGAAGACTATGAAGGAGTTGAGGCAGTCCACCCCGCAACCCCCTTGCGGCACGATGATGCTGGCCACAGGGGGGCTGCGATGTCCCCTGCCCAGCCCGCATCACAGCAGCAAGCTGCCACTGTCGAGCATGCTGAGCAGCAGCAGCAGCTTGTTGTGCCTCCTCCGCAGCCCACTACTACTCATGAGCAGTGGCTCACCGTCGCCACAGCGCCATGCCACAACAACACAGCAGCACACCACCACCTCCACGGACCCACAGCTGTAGGATATGGGCTGTGGATTCAGGGAGAAATTCCCGTCCGTTTTGCTCTGTGACTATGTCACTCACTCGGTATTTGCTAATAGTCCCTCTTCGCTCTCCAATCAGTCTTCAGGTACTCCATATCCCTTAGCACATTATATACATTGTGATAATTTTTCTATGAGTTATCGGAAGTTTATTTCAGATGTTGTTCACTCTAAAGACCCGACGAATTTTAAAGAAGCTATGCAATCTGAAGGATGGCGTAAGTCCATGAATGAATAAATTCGGGCCTTGGAGAACAACGGTACTTGGACTTAGAGCCTTTTTCCCCGAGTAAAAAGGCTCTAGGATGTCAATGGATCTATAAGACCAAATTTCTTTCAAATGGAGAGGTTGAGCGCCTCAAGTCTCATTTGGTTGTATATGGGAATCATCAGAAAGCAGGTGTGGATTATGATGAGACATTTTCTCCTGTTGCTAAGATGGCTGTTTAGGGTAATTTTACCCTGCCACGTGGCCCAATCAGAAGGTGACACGTGTCAGCCCCAGATTGGTCCAAAATGGACCAATCCCTGCTCGACACGTGTCATTCCAGAAATCAAGGCAAAAAGCCGGCCTTCAGGCCCAAATCCCGAGAGTGCCGCAAAACGGCGCAGCCCACCAATGATTAGGGTTCAGTGACCTAATCAGGGGCACAATTCCCAAAGACCCTATAAATAGGGAGATGTCCCTCATTTGAGGGCACGTTTTACCATTTAATACACCTGCATCCTCTTACATCAGAGAAACACCTGAGCTTGGAATCCGAGCAGATACCCACCTAAATTTCCGTACTCTTTATTCCTTTTCAAGTTACTAACTTGACCGTCGGAGACGGAGCTCCAACCACCCGGAGTCTCCGTTATTTTGCAGGTGCAGCTCAACCCGAATCAGTCTTCGTGACGTAACTCTCCCGAGGGACAAAAACACCCAAAACATTTGGCGCCGTCTGTGGGGGAGAGTACCTAGAAGATGGTTCAAGAGTCTGTACCCCCTAACCGTCTGGGCGAAGACCTAGAAGTCTTTATAGACCATGAGGAGGACGAGGACCCTCAGGTCGAAACCTCCACAGCCGAGGACGGCTCACTCAGAGTCAAGCGCACCCGGCCCAGAGAGACTCTGGAGCGGGGCGCCTCCCAGGCGGGTCCTAGCAGACCCACTGGGCAGCCGGAAGGGGCAACCCAAACGGCAGCTGGATCAGCCCCTGTCACCCGAGACGAACTCATGAGGTTCATGACGAGTTTCAAGGGTGAAATTACAGAGCTGATCACCAAAAGCCGGGCTGGCCCAAGTAAAGGTCAGTCGGCGAAGAAGACTCCTCCAGAGAAGGGGAAGTCAGTCAGAAACCGGCAGCCCACTCCTCATCCAAAGGAGAAGGCAGCCGGGACCATTGATTGGTCGAAAATTCTCCTTCCTGGGAGGAACACAAATAACACTCGCCGGACCCAACAATCGGTGAGAAGTAAAAAATCAACTCTTGATGCCCGGGAGATTATTAACCGGAAGAGAAACCAATCGCTGTCTGAGTCGGCTTCAACGTCGAATTTTCCAGACAGCTTCAACAACATTTTTGCAGGGAGTGCACCCTCCTTGCATGAGAGTCAGACAGGCGGTAATACCGTCCATTCTGGCCCTCATATGATTGGAGCTATCCCGTATGTGCCTACTCAGGCTTACGGGCAGTATCCTCCTCACTTCATGCAACCGGCCTTCTTTGGGGGTCAGGCGGCATACCCAAATGTCCAGCCACTGGACTGGCAGCTTCGTCTGCTGCGCCTGGGTGAACAACCTTCTGCGTTCACTCGGGAGATAACCGAGGCGGCTCAGCCGGCCAAGGTTAAGAACGTGTTGGTTGGTACCTATGATGGTACCACCAATCCGGAAGATCACCTCATGGCTTACACCAACCTCATGTACTTGCAGGGGTTGGATGATGCCACTTGGTGTCGGTGTTTCCCGGCTACATTGAAGGGCATTGCCCAACAATGGTTTGGCAATTTGCCAGCCGGGTCCATCGATAGCTTCAGGAAGCTCGCCTTCCTGTTTGCTTCTAACTTCTCAATGAACATCCCTGCTAAGAAAACGAGCCTTGATTTGAGCACTGTTAAGCAGGGAGAGAGAGAAGGGCTGCGCTCATATGTCAGGCGGTTCAATCTGATCAGAATTCAGATTCAAGGACTGTCTGACGAGGTAGCTTTTACAGACTTTTTCAAGGGTCTGAGAGACGGGTCGACTTTTAAGTTCAACCTCGTCAGAAAAGGGGCTTTCACCTTACAGGCGGCCCTGAGGGAGGCGGAAAGCTACATTCAAGCTACCGACCTCTGCTCGCCTGGTAGCCAGTCGGACTCTAAGAAGTCCGACAAACAGAAAGACAGCCGGTCAGCTCAGCCGGCAAAAAACAAAGAAGAGAGCAAGAAAAGAAAAGAAGTTTGGGCGGTTACTGACTCTGACCAGCCGTCCCAGAAGATAAAGAAAGAATTTAAACCGAACGTTCCCAAGTACGAGTTTAATAAAGACTGCAACTTCATCCTCCTGGAGGTAAAGGACCGGCTGTCCATTGAGAAACCGAATCCTATGAAGAGTTCCGTCCAGTCACGGAACAAAAATAAATTCTGTCAGTTCCATGAGGAGGTTGGCCATGACACCAACGACTGCTTCAGTCTTCAGCGGACGTTGGACCGTTTGGCTGACAAAGGGCTGCTGAAGTCCTACATTTCTAAGTCCCCAGCCGGGGCAAAAAAGAAAAACAAGGGTCAGTCCTCCAAGACTACCCCCCAGCCTGCTAGTAGCTCGGATACCGACAAGGAGCCGGTCTACACTATAGCAGGCGGGTTCTCTTGTGGTGGCCCTACCATCAGGGGCACCAAGAGCCATCTTCGAAAGATGGACAAAGATGATGATGAGCAGGCGGAAGCCAGCTCCTCCTTCCCAGACGTCTTGATCACTGAGAAGGACAAGGGCAGCGTCCGCCGCCCGCATGATGACCCGGTGGTCATTGAATGTAAGGTTGCCAACCAGCTGGTTGGACGAATCCTTATTGACACCGGCAGCTCATCAGACATCATCAGCCTCCGGTGCCTACAAAAGCTGAAATACAACGTCAGCAGCATGCATCCGATTACCCACCCCTTGGTTGGTTTTGGGGGTGGGATGGTCTACCCAGCCGGGAGAATTGACTTACCCATCCGGCTGGGAGAAAAAGGCCAGGGACGACATATTGTCGTCAGATTCTTGGTCGTTGAGGAGTTGACCGCCTACAACATCATTCTTGGCAGGCCAACCCTCAACGTAGCCAAGGCAGTAATCATCCCGTCCCTCATGCTCATCAAGTATAAGAGGGATGACGGCTTTGTTGGTTCCTTGAATGGGGATCAGAAGACGCCCCGAGAGTGCTATCTCTCAGCCGTCCGAGATACTGTGGCCCCAGGCGGCCAGGAACCAATAGACCTTGACAATGTCAAGGATGCCGACCCAGCTCCTGCCCTACCTGCAGCCGGAAAGAAAAGAAAGGCACCTCTGCTGGTGGAGGTGAAGAAAGAGAAAAAATAGCAATCACTGACCGGTGAACGGTCAGATGAGCTCCGTCCCCAACCGGTTGGCGAAAGCATTGATCTCGTTCTGGATGACAGCCGTCCAGAACGTGCTTTTAAGGTTGGGACGGTTGCTCATGCTACCTTGGGTGCAAGCTTGCACCTTTTGTTGAAGGAATTCAAAGACATTTTTGCCTTTGAAGTGGAAGAGATGCCAGGCGTCAGCCCGGATCTTGCTGTCCACAAACTCGCCGTGGATCCCAAAAAGAAGCCCATCCGGCAAAAGACAAAAAACCACGGCGAGGAAAGAAGTCAGGCGGCAGCTGCCGAAGTCAAAAAGCTGCTAGACGCCAGGTTCATTCGGCCTTGTAATTTCCCCGACTGGGTGGCCAATGTGGTCCTTGTTAAGAAACCGAATGGGACCTGGCGCATGTGTGTTGATTACACAGACCTCAACAAGGCGTGTCCAAAGGACAGTTACCTGCTTCCAAAGATCGACAGTCTGGTCGATTCTACAGCCGGTCACGCCTTGATGAGCTTTATGGATGCCTACTCCGGCTTCCATCAGATACCCCTGTGGAAGAAAGATCAAGAGAAGACGGCCTTCGTCACTGATCAGGGGTTATTCTGTTATACTGTGATGCCGTTTGGCTTGAAAAATGCGCCTGCCACTTTCCAACGGATGATTAATACGGTCTTCATTAATCAGATTGGGAGGAATGTGAAGGCGTACATTGATGACATGATAGTCAAATCCAAGCAGCAGACGGATCACCTTGCTGATATCCGAGAAACATTCACCACCCTCAGGCGGCATAAGGTTATGTTAAATCCTAAGAAATGCGTCTTTGGTGTTGAGTCTGGGAAGTTTCTCGGATTCCTGATTGATCAAAGGGGGATAGAGGCTAACCCCGAAAAGATACAGGCGGTGATTGACATGAAGTCACCCCGTTCTGTCAAGGAAGTTCAGAGACTCACCGGTTACCTGGCCGCCCTGGGGAGGTTCCTCAGCCGGTCAGGTGACAAATGCCTCTACTTCTTCCAAGCAATCAGGAAGAAGACCAGATTTGAATGGGGGGATGATGCTGAGGTGGCGTTCCAGAGGTTGAAAGAGCATTTACATTCTCTGCTTACGTTGGTCAGTCCTTTTCCTAGGGAGACGTTGTACATGTATTTAGCCGTCTCAGACCATGCCCTCAGTGCCGTTCTCCTTGCTGAGCGAGACGGCGTGCAGCTCCCGGTTTACTTCATTAGCCATGTTCTTAAAAATGCTGAACTCCGGTACCCCATGGTTCAAAATTTTGGCCTTGCTTTGTATATGGCATTCAAAAAATTGAAGCCTTACTTTTTGGCACATCCGGTGGTGATCTACACGGACCAGCCACTCAAGCGGCCAATGTCTACCTTGGACTCATCCGGGAGAATGTTGAAATGGGTTATTGAAATGCAGAGCCTTGAAATCACTTACGAACCAAGAAAGGCAGTGAAAGGTCAGGCGTTCGCCGACTTCATTGTTGAAATGACTCGTCCGGTGGCTCCGGATAATCTTGATCAGGTTTGGAAAGTGTACGTAGACGGGAGCTCTACAAAGAACGGCTGTGGTGCAGGCGTAATCTATGTGTCTCCTGAAGGAGACAGATTTGAATATGCACTACGCTTCAAGTTTCAGGCCTCTAACAATGAGGCGGAATATGAAGCCCTGCTAGCCGGCATACGCATGTGTAAGGTGGTAGGGGCCATGAAAATTGACGCCTACTCTGATTCTCAATTGGTCGTTAGTCAGTATGAGGGAAGTTATGAGGCTACCCATCCGGCTATGATCAAATATCTTCAGGAAGTCAAAGAAGAGGCTGGGGCACTTAAGGAATTCCGACTGAATCAGGTGCCTAGGTCTGAAAACAATCAGGCGGATGCATTGTCAAAACTGGCATCTTCCGCCTGCCATGACACGCCTCGGTCTGTATTTTGGGAAGTCTTGGAAAAGAGAAGAATCTATGAAGATCCCATTGGAGTCTTGGACTGAAGCTCTACCTGGATGGATGACATCCGGGCTTATCTTTCAGACGGCACCCTTCCTGATTCGCCACAGGAGGCAACCGCCCTGAAGAAGCGAGCTGCGAGCTTCGAGTTGAGAAATGGAGAACTCTTCAAGGCGGGGTTTCTTAAACCCTTGTTGAAGTGTGTCACCCCAGAAAAGGGAAGGGAAGTTCTCGAAGACTTGCACTCGGGATTCTGCGCCTCTCACATAGGCGGCAGGTCCCTAGCCGTCAGAGCCAGGCGACATTACTTTTGGCCCACTCTTGAGGCAGACGCCAAGGAATTGGTGAAAAAATGTGACAAGTGCCAAAAGTTTGGAAAACTTATTCATCGTCCGGCTATTGATCTGACGGCCATCCACAGCCCAATCCCGTTTGCAAAATGGGGCATGGACATTCTAGGTCCTTTCACGCCTGCTCCAGGCGGAAAGCGCTATATCTTAGTGGTTGTGGATTATTTCACCAAGTGGGTTGAGGCTGAGGCGGTTAAAAACATCAAGACCTCAGACGTAATTTCCTTCATCTGGAAGAATGTTATCACCCGGTACGGGGTACCCATGTCTATGGTGTTTGATAATGGTCCTCAGTTTGAGACGCCTCAGCTAAAAACTTGGTTGGGAGATCAGGGGATCTCAAGCTATTTTGCATCTGTTGGCCGGCCCCAAGCAAACGGCCAAGTTGAAGCTTTCAACAAACTCATCTCAGACGACATTAAAAAGAAAATAGAGAGAGCCGGTGGCTTATGGGCAGAAGAATTAATCCATGTCCTATGGGCCATCCGGACAACACCGAAAGGGGCAACCGGTGAAACCCCATCTCTCATGGTTTACGGTGCTGAAGCCGTCTTGCCCATCGAACATTACGAGCCGACTCTCAGAGTCATGCTGTATGATGAAGAGGCAAACTGGGAAGCAATGCGCCTGGCATTGGATTCACTCCCAGAACGCAGGGGCAATGCCGCTTTGAAAGCTGACGACTTAGTGCTACGAAAAATGGAGGCAATCGGTAGGGCCAATGAGTTGGGAAAGCTAACACCAAATTGAGAATGCCCCTACCGGATCTATGAAGAAGTAAGGGACGGCACCTACCGCCTGGAAACCCCAGACGGCAGGCGCCTGCCTAGAACTTGGAATGTAGACAATCTGAAAAAGTACTACTTCTAAGAATGTAAAATTTTGTAAACAAATGAATTAATCAATGAAATCACTTTGTTTGCAAATTGTGTTATTTTTTTATTCTCCATCCGGGTAATACCCAGGCGGGTTCTCCTTTACCCAACTAGGTTTGACACTTAGTAAAGGTTACATTTGTTGGACCACCTGGGTAATACTCGGATCCCTTTGTTTATTTAGGTTTGATACTTTGTTTATTCAACCGCCTGATTATTAGCCTGGGTAATACCCAGACTGACCCGTCTGACTAAAAAACTAAGTTCGATACTTGGTGTAAATTCAACATTGATTAAGAAACTAAGCATAAAAACATTTAGTGGCTACACAACCGGTCTCAAACAAGACCAGAGGCTAAAATGGCCGGATGGTTGCTCATTTCATAAAATCGCCTGTCCCAACATGGACAAAGGCGTCCGGCGACACCCCTCCGGGTGCAATCGTTGCAGAGAACAGACTATTTGTCGGTTCTACGTATCCATGCAGACGGCAAAAATTGAACGACCAAATTGGTCAACTCATAGCCGTCTGACCAAAATAACCTACGAAGAACGAATAAGTTCCTAAGATACCGGATGCCCATAGGCATCAGTCGATAACCGGCTGAAGTTCTCACTTAGGTTATTTATTCCAAAAATTGCACCTCTCACCCCAATTGGGACAAGAGTTCAATGGCTATGAAATCTCTACCAAGACGGACATACGGCGTCTGTGTAGTGACCGAAACGCCTGTTGGTGTACGGCTGTGCACTTGGTTTGGGGCAATCACTACTGTGATTGATTGACTTACAAACATATCATGCTCTTTGCAGCATCAGAAGTTTTCAAGTCAATCAACCAGATCCACTTGAAACCAATCATACAGCCGTCCAGGGGCAAGGACAGCCGGAATATTGACTAGTTAGGCAAGAAATCGCCGCATGCTTTTGATAAGTTAGGCAAAAATTAAAATTTGCAAAAAACAAAAATTCAAATGCAAAATGATCAAAACCGACTTAGTTGGCGCAATTCATAAAAGTCCATCCAACCAAACGGTTGTAATGGATCAAATGTTAACCGGACCCCGTCCGGGAGAAAGAAATTGTTAATTAACCCGGCTCCATAGCCGGTAAAAACACAAATACTCGGCTCGCAGGCCGGAAAAAGCAAGTTTTGGCATATAGCCGCTGAATAAAAAGAAAATTAAAAAAGCAAAGACTGGCATACTACCGCTGAGGGGTCATTTCTGGCCTGCAGACGGAGCCTCCTGGTTCTCCCCCTTCTCCTCATCATTTGAGGGAATTTGGTGCGCTTCACCTGGACCAGGAAGCTCAGGCGCGGTCGGCTCATTATTGCTGAGCTAGGCTTCAAAGGAGGCAGGCTCTAGCTCGCCTTGCTCTCTCAAATACACCACGTACTCGGCATAGCTGTGCGCCATTGCCCATATGCTATAATCAGCGTCTGGGTACAAGGCAGCCCAAGCAATCTTCGTACGGGCGTCGTTGTCAGCATCACTCTCAGCAACAAGGCGGTTTTGCTCCGCCTCCAGGGTTGCTGCAAAGTTTTTCTGAGCTTGAGCAGCATCCTTTTCCAGCCTCTCAACCTTGGTCTTTAGTTTACCAAGGTCCGCCTGGGCCTTCTTGAGCGCCTCATCAGCCTTGTTTGGCGCTCTCGTCTGCCTTCTTCTAGGCCTCCTCCGCCCCCTTCTTAGCCGTCTCAGCATCCGTTGCCCGCTGGTCGGCCGCCTTCAGATCTAGCTCCAGCTGCTGGATTTTAGACGCCCGTGTCATAATTATTGCTTTAGTTTCAAGTTCATTTACGATAGTCGAGTGGAAAGCAATATTATCAGCGTCTATGGCGGACTTCTTGGCCCTTTTCACCTCTTCCCGTTTGCGGGAATAAGGACGTTTGAGCCCGTCCACCCGCAGCATGGCCTGCAAAAAAGCAGGCGGTATAAGAATTGCAGGCGGGATAAAACACCTGGAAAAAATAGAATAGAATTGACAAGTTTCTTACCTCAGCCAGAAGGGATAGAATGCGTTCAAGGTTGAACGTCTCTATCCCAGGGATATTGTCCTTATCCCTCTTCCGGACGGCCTCCAGCATGGCCTTGGCATGCTTCTGGACGTCTGGCCAGCGGGGAGATTGATCTGCACCACAATTAATACGTGATGAGTGCGAAACTAAGGCAGCACCTATTTGTTGCCGACCGTCTGAGGATGACGTCTGTTGGGAGTGGGATTTCACCCGTAAAGGCCACCCCAGCTCAAGCGAGGATTCAAAAGGGTTCTTATCTTCAGAGCCGGCCAAGCGGGAAACGCTTGCAGGCGTGGTGAACCCTGCGACTGCTGATAAGGGGTTGACAAGATCAAGGCACATGCTGCCGCCTACCTTCTCGAGTCGCCCCGATACCCGTATCGTCTTAGCCCCGGCTGAGGCGTCAGGAGTTGACGCAGAGGCGGACTTTTTTATCTTGTTGAGAACGGATGGGGCCTCCTCTCTAGCCCGTTTGAGATTCTTCTCAAACGATTTCCCAACTTCTCCCCCCTGCGAAAATAAACAAGTCAGGGTTAGTATTCGGGCAAGATAGTTTTTAAAATAAACTTAAGAAAGGGTCAGGCGCTCAATACCTTGGCCCTGAGCTCGGCCGCAGCTTTCTCCGCAAGCTCTTTGCGGATGGCCGCAGAAAATCGCTTGGGAGTTTTCTCCGTCTGCAACATGTTTAGTGCTTCTTCTGCAAAAAGAAAGAAATTGGTCAAAATCATAAATCAATTCCGATAGAAAAATACTACAGACGGTGTGAACTCAGGCGCATACGTTTATTAAACATGTGCCCTAGCCCGCAGGCGGCTAGGAAACATTCATCCCTAAACCAGGCGCTCTTGGGAATCCAATTCTTAGGGACTTTTATTGTTTCCCCGGTTGACAGAGTTGCGTCTATGAGGCCGAAAAATTCTGCCTCGATTATTTTGTCAAAGTCTTCCTCTGGGATCCGGGGAAGAGCGCACTTCCTGCCCAACAAGTCGGGCTTCTTATTATACAGACGGAATTCATAATTTTCCCGTCTGGTTGGGGCTGACATCAGGTAGAACCTGTGCTTCCAGCCATCGAACTTTGAGACCTTGTCCAAGGTCATCATGTATTGCGGCTGTGTGGTTAGAGTATACCACGCCCTCCAGCCGCCTAGGCTTCTGCTTAGGTAATGCATGCTTGCAAAAGCCTCCCAGCCGGGGTTAAGCCCTTGGAACTCGCAGGCGGCAACATACCCCAGAATGTTGGTCCAAGAGTTGGGGGTAAGTTGCCAGACCCCAAGGCCGTAGCCTCTCAAAATTGCCTTCACCGCCTGGTGAAGGGGGCAGCGAAGGCCGGCTTTGAACGCCGCCTCATAACAGCCAAAATAGCTGTTGGCTTTCTCTTGATCATCCCCCCAGGCGATGGTGCCCAGCTCAGGCGGCACCCGGATCCTATACCCGTCTCCTAGCGGGTGCATTTTCTTAAAATTCTCTAAGTTCTCCCCCATCTGGATCCGGTCCTTGGAGGAGACGTGGATGCTGAAGGGATCGTCGTTCTCACTCCACTTTTTCCTTTCTTCCTCCTCGCTATCCAGAAGAGGGGGCAAGTCATCGCTGCTCTCGGAGGTAGAGGCAGAGCTGTCACTCTCCGTCTCCCCCTCACTTTGGTTCATGGGGGCAGAGGCGGCCTCGTCGCCGCCTTGGTCACACTCTTCCAAAAAAGAGTCTGCAGGGGTTGAAGGGGCGCGCGGAGGGGATCTCTCCAAAGCTGTCTGGTCACACTCTTCGCTCTTGTAATTCGGGTCCGTGGCCGTCTGCATTGTCCGAGCCATGGTGTCCTGCACAGACACATAACTGGTCGAAATCCATGGCAAAGGGTGGTCCCAACACCCCGAGCTGGCACTCCTAGTCCTAGACTCAGCCGACCCTGGTGACCAGCTGGACTCTAACCTAGGCTGTGTCGTGTGTGTTGGTGATGCATCCATTTATTGCAAGAAATATGTAAAGCGGTGAAAAAAGAAAAGAGCTGAGAGAGACAGAGACGGTACCTTTTGATTTGGTATCTGAACGTAGGCGGGACCGGCTGTGTTGCTGAAGAACAAACTCTCTTGCTCACGTCTGACTCAAGCGAATGACTTCTACTCTCAAAGTTTTTCTCTCTAGGAAATTTTTGTAAACGTACAAAATTATGAGGGTAAAACGGCTATATATAGAGGGTAAATTTGGGGGCATTTCCGTAATTTACCCGGAAGGTGAACGGTTACTCTGTAATGGTAAAATTACCGCCAACCGGAGCGTGACATGTGTCACAGATGCCACGTGGCGTGCCACGTCACATCTGTGAGGGGCAAATGTTTAGGGTAATTTTACCCTGCCACGTGGCCCAATCAGAAGGTGATACGTGTCAGCCCCAGATTGGTCCAAAATGGACCAATCCCTGCTCGACACGTGTCATTCCAGAAATCAAGGGAAAAGGCGGCCTTCAGGCCCAAATCCCGAGAGTGCCGCAAAACGGCGCAGCCCACCAATGATTAGGGTTCAGTGACCTAATCAGGGGCACAATTCCCAAAGACCCTATAAATAGGGAGATGTCCCTCATTTTGAGGGCACGTTTTACCATTTAATACACCTGCATTCTCTTACATCAGAGAAACACCTGAGCTTGGAATCCGAGCAGATACCCACCTAAATTTCCGTACTCTTTATTCCTTTTCAAGTTACTAACTTGACCGTTGGAGGCGGAGCTCCAACCACCCGGAGTCTTCGTTATTTTGCAGGTGCAGCTCAAGCCGGATCAGTCTTCGTGACGTAACTCTCCCGAGGGACAAAAACACCCAAAACAATGGCGACGGTTCGAACTGTTCTTGCTATTGTGGCTACTAAGAATTGGGAAATTCACCAAATGGATGTTCATAATGCATTTCTTCATGGTGACTTAGATGAAGAAGTCTACATGCAGCTCCCACCGGGATTTCAAAGTTCGGATCCTTCATTAGTTTGCAAATTGAGAAAGTCACTCTATGGTTTGAAGCAAGCACCTCGATGTTGGTTTGCTAAACTGACCACCGCCTTAAAATAGTATGGTTTCAAACAATTTTATTCTGATTATTCATTATTCACTTATACTACTCGTGATAGTCAGATTACAGTTTTGGTGTAGGTTGATGATCTGATTATTTCTGGGAATGATTCCGCTGCATTGACTATTTTTAAGGCATATTTGTGTGACTATTTTAAGATGAAGGATCTAGAACCTTTGAAATATTTTTTGGGGATATAAGTGGCTCGTACCTCTGCAGGTTTATTCTTACGCCAGCGCAAATATACTCTGGATATTATTTCTGAGACAGGTTTATTAGGCGCGAAGCCTAGTGGTTTTCCCATGGAGCAAAACCACAAATTGGGTTTGGCCACAGGCGACTTTCTCTCTGATCCGGAGTCTTACAGACGACTTGTTGGTCGACTGATTTATCTGACTGTCACGCGTCCTGACTTGGCATATTCGGTCCATATTTTGTCTCAGTTTATGCAGCAACCTCGTAGTGAACCTTAGGATGCAGTAAGGGTGGTTCGATACTTGAAAGGGACTCCCGGACAAGGTATTTTATTGAGCTCTGATTGTGACTTAAATCTGCAAGGTTGGTGTGATTTAGATTGGGCGGCTTGTCCCTTGACTCGCCGATCTTTATCTGATTGGCTAGTTTTTCTTGGTAAATCACCTATTTCGTGGAAAGCCAAGAAGCAACCCACGGTCTCTTTCTCTTCTTCGGAGGCCGAATATAGGTCCATGTCTTCTTGCTCTAAGGAGCTGAAATGGGTGAAGGGCTTGTTCTTAAGCCTTGGCGTTCAACATCCTAAGGCAATTAAGTTGTTTTGTGATAATGAAGTGACTTTACATATTGCAAAGAATCTGGTCTTCCATGAACGAACAAAACACATTGAGATTGATTGCCACTTTGTTCGTGATGCAATTACTGAAGGGTGGATATCTACATCTCATGTCCCGACATCTTCACAGCTTGCAGATATCTTTACAAAGGCACTTGGGAAAGCACAATTTGACTATCTTCTTTCCAAGTTGGGCATTTTTGATCCCCATGCTCCAACTTGAGAGGGGGGGGGGGCTGGGGGTATTGAGATAATATCGTATCTTATTATGATTTGATAATATTTTCCATATATTTATCTCTTCTATTTTAGTTAATTTTCTAAGATCCTACGATATCTTTTGATACGAGGACTAGGATTTTGTAACGATTACATATTTCCCAATTGTGATTAATGAAAAGCAAAGCAATTATCTCTCTAATTCTTCAGTTTCTAACTCAAATTCATTTTCGAAAAGTGCATGACGATCATTGTGGATGCTATTTTCATTTTCCATGCATAAAATCCTCAGAGTCAACATCCACGTACATGAGATCTTCGATTAATAAACTCAATTCATCGACTTCCATCCAAATATCATCCGAATCAACTCCAAATTCTACGCAAGCATCCAAATGACTATGAAACCATCAGCAACATTAAGAAAAACACAAACGGAGCGTAATTGAGCACAAAATGGACAAATTATGCATTTGCGACCTAAAAAGCGACTAAAAGACCTAAAAAGCAATTATAAACTTAGCATAAACATTCCTATAAATCCTATATAAATGTGATTCAATAGCTCATTCTCTCAAATAATATATTAGTATATATCATCACGCTTATAGCTCTCACTAGTCCTCCCATAAGAAATTCAAATAGTCACGTTCATATGCGGAGCCATGTTTAAAATAATGGGATTAATTAATCCACTTATTAAATTAGAAAAAATACTCCCAACTTTCATCAATTTTGGTAGAATAATCCCAACTTTTATTTATTTTGGAATAATCCGAACTTTGGAAGTTCTTTTTCTTCAATCCCAAATACCAATTATATTGCAAGTTTGGACACAAACACGGAGTAAGATTTTATTGGTAACCAGATTATTAGACGTCGGCAATCGGTAACACAGCCAAATCAAAAGACGATAGACAGAGCAAAATGTGTAGTACCCTGTATTCCCCAACCTCAATTCTGAGTTCTATCCTATATTCTCACCCTAATTTGTTAAAGAAATCCTCCAATTTTCATTGTTCCTGCTTATCTTCTTCCCCCAATCCTCTTAACTCACAAGATGATGAATCTTCCATTAATAGGTAACTCTCGTCTTTCACTTTTATTTTTGCTCATTTCATATTTACTGTAATACCCAATTCATCAATTCTCTGTATAATTGATTTCTCTGTTTTGTTTTACAGTGACCCTTTGATTTTAGTGGAGAGATATAGCAATGGTGCTGCCAAAAGGTTTGGTTTTGTTGGGGAATTAGTAAAATTTCATATATTTTAATACTAATTATATTGAATATTTGTATAATTATATTGAATATTTATATTGCAAAATCAATTGACATAATTTTGTGTTATGAAATTCTAAACTACTGTACTCCCCTCAGTCTGGAATCAGTGGTTGCGTTGATAGTGTAATTTGAACTTGTCCGGTTGCCAGAGTGATTGTATATTGATGAAAAATTTAAGTATAGTTCTATAATTATGTGAAATATAAATATAAATTTTAATTAGAATTAATTAGATATAGTTAACAATTGATAATCTTTGTGGAGTGCAAACTATCATTTAAAATTTGTTTTTTCTCAGTAAAAATGACCCATAAGAGCAACTCCAACGGCCAAATTAGCTTGCCATGCCACCTAGGATTGCAAAGCTATTTTCCTTCGGGCTAATTTATGCCACAACGGTTAAGCTAATTAGCATTTAGATTTTTCAGCTTTATTTTTTAAATAATTAGTATTTTATTAGAGACAATTAATTTCTAAGCTAATTAGCCTAGCTAAGCTAATTTACTTGGCATTAGCTTGGCCAAGCTAATTATTAAACTATCCTCCAATGGTTTGGCTATTAGCTTGAAAATTATTAAAATTGCAAGCTAGTCCCTAAAAGCAACCATTGGAGTTGCTCTAACTTGATTAACCACAATTTAATAAATTGAATTTAAATTAGTTTACTTGATCGAGGAAAAAAGGATTATTAATAAATCAAAATTATTGTGGAAAAAAAAAAGCTAATGGTAAAGTTGCATAATTTTTATTTTTTTATTTTTTTTTTTAAATTTATTAAATAATATTTGTTTAAGAAAATGTAAAATTATTTTATCTTCCTTACATTAACTTTCATGTGGAAGCAGGTATGTTTTGAATGGAGAATCAAGTAAACAAACACTACTTGAGCAGCACAATGATAATCAGCTCAACCCTGATACTGCAGCTAACTTGAACTGGCTTCCTGTCAGCATTAAAGATTTCATTTTGCCTGCAGGTTTCCCAGGTAATTACAGTATTACTGCATCAATTTGCAAAAACTTTTCGTGACTTATTTTATTTTAATGTTTTATTTTTTTATTTGGGGTGAAATCATCTCCCTACTTATGGAATTAGCACATACTTTGTTGTCACATTATTTTTTATAGATTAATGAGCTATACTTTGTTGTCACATTATTAGCCTATTAGGTTTGTATAATGTAAGTTGGGTGTGTTTTGAATTTTGCTATATGTTTCTGCAGAATCAGTATCAGATGATTATTTGGAGTACATGTTATGGCAGTTCCCTACCAACGTCACTGGATGGATCTGTCACGCCTTGGTTACTTCAAGCTTGCTTAAGGCATGTTTATCAAAACCTGGTTACTCTCTCTCCATTTATCTAGTTGAATGAACTTGGGTTTGTATGTCTTTTTAGTTTTTACTAATCAATTTCAGAAGAGGTGGGATTTAAGATTGAAACTTATTCGTCAGCTTGGAATGCAATTATCAAGCATACTAAGTGGCAATTATCAAAGCTAATCCTTGGCCTGATAGTTTCCAATTATAACTCCAATGGTCAAAATTTAAGAATTGCAAGCAAGTTCCTAGCTCTAACCATTGGAGATGTTACAATTGCTTTTTGTCTTGAGGCATTAAACTCTATAAAGGTTTACCTTCGTTTTTCTATGCAATAACATGATAATTATGCAGGCAGTTGGTGTTGGTTTTATCTCAGGAAGCACTGCTGCAGCATCTGCGGCAGCATCAGCAGCTGCAATAAGGTTATTGCTTATCCTTGCAAATTTTGTATGTAACTCAGTTTGAAAACCTTTAGATGTTCTTCTCCCATAGGGGGGAAAGGGTTTGGTTGGGGAAGGGAGGAATCCAACACCTTGAACTCAAAATTTCATTTTTAGCTCTAGCTGTTGGATTTTCTTGCTTTCAATAATATTTTTGCAGACATTAGTTCCCATGATTGGACACTAGCAGTTTCTCTACTTGTACAGATGGGTGTCAAAGGATGGCATTGGAGCTGTTGGTCGACTAATCATTGGTCTGAGATTGTGAAGAAATGTTAGGGATACATGTGTTTATCAGATGGATATTACCATTAATACATTTCTTTTATTCAGGTGGACGATTTGGGAATTTGTTTGATGATGATCCAAAACAGTGGCGAATGTATGCAGACTTCATTGGCAGTGCAGGAAGGTGAGTTACCAACAAACTTTTTATTCATAGTATCTGCTATCTTCAAGTCATTGTTAAAATTAATGTTTTTTTTTTTTGGCAGCATTTTTGATCTAAGTACTCAGCTTTATCCAGCATATTTCTTGCTACTTGCATCCCTTGGAAATCTTGCTAAGGTTCTCAACCCTTATATCGATTCTTTGCTTCTGCCTCTCTTTTACTATATTTTACGTATGAGGGATGTATGTGTCATATCCTTTTGATGATTGGCTGATTTGATTTCTGGGGTATTTTGAACAGGCCATCGCCAGAGGCTTGAAAGACCCTTCGTTCCAGGTGATTCAAAACCACTTTGCAATGTCGGGAAACCTTGGAGATATATCAGCTAAGGTATATAATTATTTATTGGTTTCATGCAAGCAGTGATTGAGATCTTGAGAATAATTTATCTCTCATAATTTAGTAATAGATAACTTTATTACATGAGTTTTCAAGGCAAGTCCTCTTCCTTTTTCTTGCTTGTGCTGAGAAAAAAAATATATGCTGAAATCTTTGACTTGCCAAACATTTTTCATTTTTTTTTTTTGGTTTGTTTGTGTATGGTGGTGGTGATCTTATCTCCTTAACCTCATTGTTGGACAAGTTTAGTCATGTTGGAAAACAATATTTCAAGTGGTATATTGCAGTGAAAAATAGTTTAATATATGGGCATGTATTGCAGGAGGAAGTATGGGAAGTTACTGCTCAACTTTTTGGACTTGGTATAGGTATACTCATCCTAGTAAGTGACTTAATTTATAGGTCCATATTGAACACTGCATTATAAAGTGTTTCTGTTTCCTAGAAAATCTTATTTGACTCATTGACGCTTATTTTAGGATACACCAGGCTTGGTGTCATCATACACTGCTTTGTTATCTACTTGGACGAGCATGCGTCTGCTCCACCTTTGGTTACGTTTCCAATCCCTGTCAGTTCTGCAATTTGAAACGGTGAGAATATCTTCCTAGTACTGCTCATTTTTTCAGGGAAATTTAAGATCAGTAAATGAGCATTATTGCAAATGAGATTGTCTATGTCTAATGCAATTACTTGCTTTGGAGTACTACTGAACTGGATCTTTTTATTCATATAATCTCATATGTTTCTCCTTGTGCAACAGATTAATCTTAAGCGTGCTCGTATATTGGTGAAAGCAAATGTAATACATTCCAAAGCGCTTGGTATATCTTCTTCTATAACTTGTTAGTTTTGAATTTTTGTGGCTTCATTTTTATTTATTTACTGGGGTGGGGGATTGTGATAGTGGTTAACTTGGATTCCTCACTATTCTCTGAAGCGGTAAATGTTCCTCTAATAGATTTTTTTTTTTTTTTTTTTTTTTTTGAAACATAAAAAATTTGAATTTACATAATCCAATTTGCATATTTCATTCCAGGACGCATTGACTGCAACAGGGAAGAAAACATATTAACATGGGAGCGGTTCCTGAGTCCTCGAATCATCTTTGGTGTTCCTTTTAGTGAGGTGATTGCTGCTGAGAGGTCATCATCAATGGTATAGTTTTTGTACTCATGCTACAAATATTAAACATTTGAATTAGTGAGTAGTTAGATCTGAATCACATTCGTGATGGTTGTGATATTCCATATGTGTTAGAGAAGGTTGCAACCAACTACGAAATTCTTATGATTGGTGGTGTCATTGATATCTCAAAGCTGTTCTTCTAAATGAGCGTTACTTGAGGAGTTTAAGGGTGACTGACTATATTTATATTATACAAAGTACACTATATGGTCAAGGAAGTAGTTTTCTTCACTGCTTAGATTTTGTTTTTTCTCCCAAAAAGTATGTTGAACCTACATAAACAGCAGTTATTGTAATGCCTCTAATAAGGCTCTTTCTCCCAACAGGGTGAGGGTGATTGGATGTAGGAAGCCTTACAAATGTGATTAATTGATTATAAAAGAAAACACTTCTTTGGATGAACATGTTCCTCGATCAATTATTATATGTTCTAAGATGAAGTTGGCAACAGGCTTACAATCCTTTAGTTTCTGGCTTTTTCGAATACTTGATTCATAATGCTGAGTGAAAACTTTCTTTCAGTTGGTGTTGCAGTACATTTCTCACTCTATACTGTGATTTGCAACAGGTGAAGAAGATATTTAAACTTTACACTAACAAAAAATATGTCCTTACAATAGATCAATGGCAAAAGCGAGATTTTGAGGTTTTAGTATCTTTTAAGGTATGTCTTATTCAATTCTTTTATATCAAATTTTGTATTTCTGAAAATTGAAACTCAAATACCTGGTAATTGTATTCTTTGGAAGACCAGCAAGTTTTTCCACCTTGGGGACGAAGTCACTAAGTCATCTTTTCTAATTTTTGTAGTAATCCAATCTAACATATATAATGATCTTAAAGTTCTAAACAAAGTTATTGATTTATTTTGCTCAAGATCTTTGCATCTTTTATCTGCTAATTGTGTGAGAATTATGTTTTCGCTGTTCTACTTACCTTGCAACGTTGTTGTGGTTTTTTTTTTTGTCAGGTGGGTGCTACAAGCTTATCAGTCTTGCAAAGTGTATGGCAAGCTTATTGGCTCTATGAACATTGGGATGATTCTATTGATGTTAGTAGAGCATTGGAGGAAAGCTTGATTAATTTGGAGTGCAGATTTGACAACTTCATGGAACTGCTTAAGGAGGCAGGCTGGAACACACAGAAACTTAATCTAAATGTACCCAAGGAACCCTTCATTGAGTTTGATGACAGCCAGAACCGTTGATTAATGGGAAAGTTGAAGCAAATGCACTGAATATTCTCAGTTGTTCATTTATATACCAGACACCATTAAAAGGTGGCTATGCAACATCATAGAAGTGAATAAATCACAACAGCATCGGGCTAACACTTCCTTCGCAAAAAAACTTGGCCAGGAGATTTGTTGACACTTCTATGAGAGCGGAATTGATCACAAGTGTTGGCGACAAAGGGAGTTCTGAAGTCCATCAAATGAGACTATTAGATCCCTTGATTGAAATTTTCTGTTAGAACCTGACTGTAATTGTCACTTCTTCCTTAAAGAAAAGGGTTGATATAAAGCAATAATTACTCACTCCAGTCTCTTTTATGAACTAACTTATTTCTTTGGCTGCCCTATTTAGGTGACGCTTAGCCCAGCAAGGTGCCCCTATCTTGTATATTGGTTGTATTTTGTATATTGACGACTAGCACACCAATTTTATGAATATTAAATGCTCTTGGTGGGCCCCTATCTTGTATTGGTTGTATTTTGTACGTATGAACTTGTATGCCCCAAATGTAACATTGTTGGCACGCTTTCCAAGACCGTTACAACAAGTTGGTCCGTTATTCAGCAAATGGGGTTTGAACTACATTTTATACTAAAGCCACACTTGTACTTGGGTAACTGATTTGATCCAATATGCAACAAATATCAGGCCTTTGTTCCGAAGCATTATGGGTGCAATAGCATGTAAATTTTAGCAATTGAAGCATTTGCTCTTCATACCCATTACCTGTTAGTGAAGGATCAGATCAACTGCTCTTTTAGAATCTTCCGAAGACATAATATTCTTCATCCATATATTCATGTCCACCTCTCTTGTTTCTTACAAGAAATTATCTTTTAATGGCTTTTCAATCACCAAACTTTCAAAAATCAACTTTGTCTGTGAAGTGACAACTCTCAAAATACTCTAGAGCCATTTGAACGGTAATGTTCATGTAGCAACTGAAAATGACATGTGAGTGTTATCGATTAACATTTCTTTTAATAGTCCAAAAATCTGCAATACGAGGCTCCATGTCATTGTCAAGAAGGATGGTACTTGGCTTGAGATTTTGTGAATGATGTGGAATTACACTTCATATGAAGATATTCAAGTCCATAAGCCATTCCAACGGCTATCTTATGTCGAGATAACCAATCTAACTATGTGCTTTCATTGGCTACTTTTACCATTAAGTCTTGCAAACTACCATTTTTCATGTACTCATACACAAGTATATTAAAGTTTCGTCGTGGAACATGAGCAAGGAGAGGTGGCGAATTCCGGTGCCTTATTCTTCCTATTGTTTGTATCTCTGACTTGAATGCACGCAAATTGCTCTATAAAGTTTCAAGATCTTCTTCACACAGCTCTGCAACCTCTTTAGGCAATCCCTTTATCTTTTTTATTGCAACCATCTTTAGGCAATCCCTTTATGCCGTCGAGGTAGATCATCATGATGTTGATTTTGACGAACCTGATGATGATGAACCCCTAGTTGTACGTGAGGACGTCAATGTCGAGTGTCATGCACACACTCAAGGTCAGCAACAACCTACGGTTGTTACAGCGGATGAACCTCAACATGTTCAAACCAGAGGTCGAACAACAGATGCAACCAGAGGTCGAACCCGAGGAGCAGGTCCATGTCCAACCAGGGTACAACCAGTGGTTGAACCAGAGGTGCATGTCCATCTCCAAGAGGTGCAACACAATATCATCACCAGAAAGACCTTCATCTCAATGACCCTCTCGGTCACGCTGATAGTGACATTGATTAATTTTATGATGCACGCGACGGCTATAACAGAGGGTCAGAATATCTCACTGGGGATAAGCAAGAGTCTAACAATCATGTATTGGAGGCAACGCCAAAGAATATACCTCCAAAGGAAACATCTACAAAGGATACCCAGCCTCATGAGGAACCAAGGGAACCTTCTACATGTGCATGGTGACCCTCAGCAGGTTATCTCTCTCATTTCCCTTCACTAAGATGCAAAATACAATTGATGGGTGCATAGTTGTAAAAACAACTTGTCTCAATGGCTTACATAATTTTTTTTACAGTTGACCATTTTGAGATAATTTTTTGATAGCATAATTTTTTGATAGAATTTTTAGACACTTTTTGACATTTTGATAATTAGGTGACAATTATATTTATTCTTTTTATTTTGACAACTAGTAGGTACAAATAAAATTAAAACTAAGAGTTTGTTATGTAGTAGTTCAAATAATGATTTAGTTAATGTGTTATGAATAGAGATGGTAATGGGGCGGGTCGGATGCGGATGATGGTACCTCCATACCCATACCCGCCTGAAAATCTTATACCCATCCCCGTCCCACCACCCGTGGCGGGTACAATATCCACATCCATACCCGCCCCACCGGGTACAAGATATGATCTATCCCCGCCCCATCACCCACTTGGATATTCATACCCACCTTATACCCGCCCTAAAATCGTCCCAAACCCGTTGCCATGATGCTCTATTGTATCATATTTATGACGATTATATCAAATTAGGTTAAGAAAATTGGAACTTTCACTATTCAAGCTTATTGGGTCTTAGGGGTATCAAGTTTCATAAATTTTCAACTCTTCTAAAGGAAATATGGTGCAGGTATAAGGTGGGCACGGGGCGGGGCAGATATGGGGCGAGTCTACTATAAAATCCACATCCGCCCCATCACCCATGGCGGGTACACATTTTATACCCATCTCCGCCCCATCACCCGCCAAACCTCCCTCCATCCCCGCCCCACTTGAGCAGGGATGGGGCGGGTCTCCCACTTAACCTGACCCACTGCCATCCCTAGTTATGAATATGTTATAAAATGGACCACAATGAATCATACAATATGATAAAAAATGTGTTATGGGTTTGTTATGTACTTGATGTAAATTTTCTGAAAATATATGTGAGTTGTGTGACAATATGATGTGACTACACTCTGCAATTGATGTGACTAAATTGACAGTCCTCATATAGTAACTGTATCAATATAATGGAATTTATATAGGTATGCTTGCATTGTCATGACATGTTATTGTTGAAGATTTGGATATAAATGACAAGGGTGATGATCAACAAGTAAGTGTTGGAATATCGGCTGCAATAAAATACACACCCGGTGATCAAGAAGGCCCTAGTGGTTTGACGATGTATGTGGTTAACAATCCGGAGGGAGTGCCCTTGGAACGGAAATGTTCATTCACTTATGAGGACGTTGAAAAATTCCTCAAAAATGTTCGTCAGATGGTTCAAAGTCTGCCTTGGATGGTAAACATATTGTGTTGGAGCCTTTCGAGAATAACAAGCAGCCTGAAGGTGGAAGTAAATCAGTGATAATACTCTCTTAGTTGCTTTTTAATATTTAAACTTTTTGTAATGCCATTAGAACTTTGATTGTTTGTGTATGTTTTTTGAATTCATTCTTTGATGTAATAATATTCACCTCATTTTGTTTTCTGGCTATTTTTGTCAAACTACTGATATTGTTGTCTATTTCTTGCAGAGGCCATGCTGCAAAAGAAGGTGAAACGACCCTCAATGAAGTACGGGTGGCCTCCACCGGTGAGGTTGATATTCAGCAACCTAGAGAAATCGGCAACTACATAGGCTACTCTTCTGAAGATAAACTTGTCACGCCACTTCACAAGTTAACCAAATCTCAACACATGATACTCAGAAGGAAGACAGAGAGAAGCAAAAAGCGTAGGCAGTTGGCTCCAGCTTTGTTAAAAGCCTCTTACGTAAGAACTTGGAGGTCAAAGTGTATTAGGAGGTATTTTTAACCTCTTTATCACTTTGTGATGAACAACAAGATAGCTTCACCAAGGTTCACACAAGATGAGTGAGAGTTAATACAAGTTGCTTGATAACATACATTATTAGTTTATACACTTTTGGATAACATGGACTTTGCTTAGAGTTTGGGTACCTACCTGTTTGTGTTACAGCTCTAAACACACATTCATCAAATGCGGAGGAGACTATGTTAAGCTCTGTTATTGTGGAAAAATTATCCATCAGAATGACATGATTTATGTGTAGGGGAATATAGGTACTACGTAGCGGAAATAATCATGAATCATATTCATATAGCACCTAACCAAGGATCTCATGCATAACACATAAAGAGTAAGAATTATACCTTTGAAGCGTGATTCCACTAGTAATCGAGCAAGAACAAGGGAGACAAAGAACCTCAAATGTGATTCCTCTACTTGGTCCACAGACATAGATTAAGACCTCCACTAATGCTAGTTAGTCGCGATCGAACTCTTCAATCGACCTTCTACGGAGAGGTATGAGCAACGAACTAGTCACGAACTACCACGAACCACCGCGAACACCACCAGGGGTGGTCGGCCGCAAGTCCAGGGGGAGGGGGAAAGGGGTGCCGTGAGAGAGAGAGAGGGAGGTGAGGGTATTGGGATTTGGTTGCCTTGATTCACAATTCACTGTAAGTTGATTGTGACTCTTATCATGCAACCCTAGGCATGGATCTGATTTATAGATCATATCCATAAATAAGAGTCCATGACCAAGCCCAATTCCTAATCCCAATCAAACTACACTAGCCCAATCCTATTCATGATTAGTTAAATACTCATAAGGCCCGATAATGGGCCTTTTACTTGCTTAACCCAATACCTTTGTGTGTGACCTCATAGGATCCATTCTAGCGGGCTTTGGGCTATTTTACTAGCCCAAAGATCATCTCTCATAGTCTAGCAACAGATGATGACGCCCCAAGAGAACGAACTTATTATCTCCATAATAGTGATCCTTGATATATCTAGTAATTGCACTTATCGAAGACATAACTACTTCAATCTCCCACTTGTCTGAGACAAGTACGCAATATTCGAATTCCTTAAGTCAATGTGTGTCGATTTGATAATATGATTGCATCTCATGTCGTGATCATATTAGTCCACAAATATTTTCTTGAAAACTGAGTGAGAATTTCAAAACAAATGATTACTGTGTAATCCATTTGAGCACGGCCATGCATTTTTCTGAATTCTTCCTCTTCAAGGGGCCAAGACACATTCCTAATTAAATAGGTAGACTCAATCCAATCTTGTGGCAACCAAAGCTCCCACTCAATTTCAGAAATAACCGGGAAACACCCTTTATAATCTCCAGTTACAGGCAGACGTTTGAGTGTACCACAGCCATAACATCCATTGAATGAAATCAATGTTCCACTCATGTCAAAGGAATCCACTAATATATCCGGAAGCTCTATACTTGAACTTCAAAGTAGGTCTATAGTTCGATCATGCATCATTCATGCATATCCATGTGATTGACCGAGCCTCACTATGCTCCTATAGCCCATGAAACTGCGCTATCCAATCAATCTTATATGCTAGTCCATTATTAGAAATCATTTATGTCCAATTTAATGATTTTGAACTAGGAACTTAAATAATACATGGATTTTGTTCACCCGTGGGGTTTCATTCACCAGGTCATCAACCTGATGAGCCCATCAACCCATAATTATTTTGGACATTTTATTTAATATTGAAAACCATCATTAAATAAGAGAAATAATAAAATTTGTGATTAAACATAATTCTGCAAATGAGTGTATTACATATGTAACTTATTTTTCTCTAAAAATAAATACAACTTCTAATTACATCATTTGCTTCAATCCAGCTTCACTAGCATGTTTCTCATGCTTAGGTAGTGGAAGGGGTTTAGTAAGAGGATCAGCGATATTCTCATCCGTATGAACTTTGCACATCTTCACATCTCCTCTGTTAACGATTTCTCGAATGGGGTGATACTTCCTCTCAACATGTTTGGATTTGAAATGTGACCTAGGCTCCTTTGATTGGGCAATGGTGCCATTGTTGTCACAATACAATTCAATTCCTTTTTGAGCACTTGGTACGATATCCAGCTCAGTTAGGAACTTCTTTATCCAAACTGCTTCCTTGGCTGCCTCAATTGCAGCAAAATATTCTGATTCTGTTGTAGAGTCTGCGACATTGCTTTGCTTCGAACTCTTCCAGCTCACTGCTCCTCCATTCAGACAAAAAATGTACCCAGATTGTGATCTAAAGTCATCCCTATCCGTTTGGAAACTCGCATCCGTATAACCTTTGACAACCAACTCATCTTCGCCACCATAAACTAGAAACATTCCTTTCGTCCTTCTCTAAGTACTTAAGGATGTTCTTGGCAACTGTCCAGTGTGCATCACCTGGATTTGCCTGAAACCTGCTACACATGCTAAGAGCAAATGCAACATCCGGCCTCGTACAAATCATGGCATACATTATCGATCCTATTGCAGAAGCATAAGGAGTGATAGCCATACGTCTCATCTCATCCGGCATAACCGGACATTGAGATTTACTGAGCATAATGCCATGAGACATGGGGAGAAATCCTCTCTTGGAGTTTGTCATCTCAAACCTGTCAAGAACCTTATCAATATAAGTCTCTTGACTTAGTCCAATCATCCTTCGAGACCTGTCTCGATGGATCTTGATTCCCAAAATGTACTCAGCGTTACCCAAGTCCTTCATGGAAAAACAACTCTTCAACCATTCCTTGACTGACTCAAGCATTGGTATGTCATTTCCCATGAGCAGTATGTCATCTACATACAAGACTAGGAAAACTATGCTGCTCCCACTAGACTTCTTGTATACACAAGGTTCCTCTTCACTTTTGAGAAAATCAAACTGTTTGATTGCTTCATCAAAACGAAGATTCCAACTCCTGGATGCTTGCTTCAATCCATAAATGGATTTCTAAAGTTTGCATACCTTACTAGGATTTTCTGGATCCTCAAAACCCTCAGGTTGTGTCATATACACTTCCTCCGTCAAGAACCCATTCAAAAAGGCGGTTTTGACATCCATCTGCCAAATTTCGTAATCGAAAAATGCAGCAAACGCTAGAAGTATCCGAATGGACTTAAGCATGGCTACTGGGGAAAAGGTCTCATCATAGTCAATACCATGAATCTGTCTGTATCCTTTCGCAACCAGTCTTGCTTTATGGATGTAGGCATTTCCATCTTTGTCTGTTTTAATTTTGTAAACCCATTTGCAACCAATAGGTTTTACCCCATCAGGCAAGTTAACTAGGGTCCACACTTCATTTTCAGACATTGATTCCATTTCGGACTTCATGGCCTCAAGCCATTTATCTGAGTTGGGGCTCGCCAAATCTTGCTTGTAGGTAGTAGGTTCTTCATTCTCCAATAAGAAGATTTCAGAATCCTCAGTTATCAGAACCTCAACAAACTGTTTGTTTCTGATTCTGGTAGACCTACGTGGGGTAGGAGCAACAATAGAAATATTCTCTCCAACTCTTTGAAGATTTTCGCAAGAACTAGGTTCAAGTGGGACGATAGGAGTCTTGCTAGTCGAATTAGCTTGCTCCGACGCATGATTAATCGACTCATGCGCCCTCGCCTCTGATGTGGTGTTATCCACATCCATTTGTTGCTCGTCTCGAATTTCTTCGAGAACCACTTTACTCCCACTTGGCTTTCTAGATAGGAATTCCTTTTCTAGAAAGACACCATCCCAAGCAACAAACACTTTGTTATCTTCGCGATTGTAGAAGTAATACCCTTTTGTTTCTTTTGGATAGCCCACAAAGAAACACTTGTCTGATTTAGGTTGTAGTTTATCACCTTGTAAATGTTTTACATAGGCTTCACAACCCCAAATCTTGAGATAAGACAACTTTGGAACTTTTCCAGTCCATATCTCATATGGTGTCTTCTCAACTGCTTTGGACGAGCTTCTGTTTAGTACTCTGGCAGCTGTTTCTAATGCATATCCCCAAAATGATATGTGAAGATCAGTAAATCTCATCATGGACCTCACCATATCAAGTAAAGTCCTGTTCCTCCTTTCTGACACACCATTCAACTGTGGCGTTCTCGGAGGAGTTAATTGTGAAATTATTCCACAATTAATCAGATGTTCATCAAATTCTTGGGTTAAATATTCACCACCACGATCTGATCGTAATGCTTTAATCGTCTTCCCAAGTTGGTTTTGTACCTCATTCTGGAATTCCTTGAACTTTTCAAAGGATTCCGATTTGTTCTTCATTAAGTAGACATAACCATATCTACTTAAATCATCAGTAAAAGTATTGAAGTAGTTAAACCCACCCCTTGCTTTTGAACTCATTGGTCCACACACATTCGTATGTATAAGTCCCAAAATATCACTAGATCTTTCACCTATACCCGTGAAGGGTGACTTAGTCATTTTCCCAAGCAAGCATGACTCACAATTTTCAAATGATTCATAATCAAATGAAGAAAGAAGTCCATCCTTGTGTAATTTCTGGATGCGCTTTTGGTTGATGTGACCAAGCCTACAATGCCATAGGTAAGTTGGGTTTGAACCATCTGTTTTCTGCCTTTTATGATCAATATTGTAGACATGGGTTGTATATTCTAACACATACAAACCATTAATTAATTTGGCGTTAGCATATAACATATTTTCTTTCGAAATAAAACAACACTTGTCTCTTATTTCAAATGAAAATCCTTCAGAATCTAAAACATGAACTGAAATAATGTTTTTAGTTATTGTTGGTACATAATAACATTTATTAAGCACCAAAATAAGTCCAGAAGGAAGTCTTAAATGATAGCTTCCAATAGCAAGTGCAGCAACTTTTGCTCCATTTCCTACTCTAAGTGTTACTTCCCCTTTTGCTAACTTCTTACTTTCTTTCAAGCCCTGCACGTTATTAACGATATGAGCACCACATCTGGTATCAAATACCCAAGTGGAAGATGAAGTAAGATTAATTTCTACAACGAAAACATCAAGTAACTCTTTACCTTCAGTTTCACTGGTGTATAGTGGGGACACCCTGGTGTATGGCATGGCCAACTACCGCAAAAGAAGCATTCGCTTCCTCTCCTCTTCAGGAACTCCTCAGCATGGTTAAGCAACAGATTGATCAATGTCACTGAAGATCCCTCATCATTATGAGTGAGCTTGACAATGTCAAAACCATCATGGAGTGAGAACAAAATAATATCATGAGCAGAGTCATCATCGATCGGTTTCCCAAGGACATCCATTTGATTGAACATTTTAATTAATTCCCTTACATGGGCCCTTACTGACTGACCAGACATGAGTCTTTTAGCCATTTTTTAGAATGGACATTGTAAGCCTCATACCTTACGCTGTCAGTCCAGGAATAGTAAATATGAGGGATCGAGTTAACGACCTCTCTTACATTTTGATCATTTATGCCTCCACTTCCTAGTGCTCCTATGCCACCTCGACAAATAGCACGAAGACATTTGTACAATATGGTTAGCTCATAGTGCCTGAATCTTCTTTTCCAACAAGTTGGAATAGATTCTAAAATGAGCTCTCTGATTTTCTCTGCAGCTGAAACAATTTCAGCATGCCTTTTAGCTCCAAACTTTTCTGTGTATTTGCTCTCAACAGGAATGTATAAACGAGATTCAAGCCCATGGCTTGTGAGAACATTTCTCAACTCCTTTTCCCATTCCCTGAAGTTTCTGAGATTCAGCCTTAAGTTAAGTTTCATTGGTAAAATTGTGTTGTCGCATAAGTTATTCATCTACAAACAAAAACAAAACGAGGCAAAGTTCAATAATTATGTTTAATAAACTTTTAAAGTACCATAAGCGATTATAATACTGGTAACTTTAAAACATTTATTCAATTTAATTGATCCCTATTGAATAGAACGATTCCAAGATCCTTTATTTGTGCAATAATTGACCGGACTTTGGCCCTACCATCAACTATTACATTTTCAAGGTGAGTAAACTCTTTACTGATTACAACTCTTTGTAATTCTTGGTTGAATAATTAACCATCACATGTTTAATTATTACCCTTAGCTTCAAGGTTCTAAACTCTTTAGGTAACCTTGTTGAGTGTAACCAATCAAAAGTGTAAAATTTGTTTTACCCCCACTCCCCTAAGATATAATATGACACCCTGCTTTGGCTTGACCCATCATAAATATCAAAGGTTTCATCGGGTTTTTGATTGGAAAAGCTACCTCAATATTACTGGGACCTAGATTCATTATGTTGTGATTATTTAGTGAACTCTAGCGCATCACCAAACAACATAAATAAAATCTAACATGCATAATCTACTAATGCATAAATAAAACATGACATAGTATGGCCCCTTAATCCTAAGAAAACTAATAAAGCAAAAGCTCCCACTTGAACCTTCATGGATCTCATCCATCTTGCTCCTTTGGGCCTCCACTCCATGGATTCTTGGATTAACTGCAACCTGTAATTCTATTCTATTCTATCTACTACTTAAATAAAATAAAATAAATTACAAAAATACTTAACGGTACGCAGATCGTATTAAGATTACAAAAATACGAAACGATGCGCAGATCGTATTTAGAATCTATGGGCCATACTAGTCTACATAGCAATATATAACATCATATATTATAAAATGCCATATAATAAATCACTCATCATGCTTTCCTAAACTACAACATCGAATGTTCACAGTAAAGGAAACATGGCTCCTAAAATATCTCATATTTTAATTAATTACTGTAATTAGATAATATCATATATTATTCACAACCAATTATAAAATATCATATATTTTAATTTAGGTATGAGATAGAATCAAATCTTATTTTAATTATGGAAGATAAATCATATTTATTTTCCATGATTATCCTAACCTTTAGGAGATTCTATCCTAATTACTTGCCAATCACATATTTTAAATCAATTAATATCCTAAAAAAATTATGGGATAATCGCATTATTTAATCAATTATTATCCAAATAGAATCTTTTGCTCCATAGTTATCCTATCTTAACAAAATCAACAACTTTAATTTTGTTAATTATCCTTTCAAAATCAAAACTTATCTTATAATTTTTAATTTTGAAAATTGATTATATTCAAAATAAAATAAAATATTTTTTTTTTTTTTTGAAAAAACCGCATCAGCCACCGTGGTGTGGCCAGCCGAAGCCGGCCACGGTAGCCGCACACCTTGCGGTGTGCGCTGCCCCTGCAGCGACGCGCGGACAGCAGCATCAGCACACACAACGGGGTGGTGCACTGCCGCGCTGCCCCATTGACTGACCCGTGCCCAGCCCACCCTCACTCCTGGACCACCACCGGTGCGGCAGTCCCCGTGGCTGCGCCACCCAGCCGCGGCTGCCGCACCTCAATTTCCTTTTTTTTTTATTTTTAATTTCAAACAAAACATTTTTATTAAAATTAAAATTAGTGTGGTCCATCCAATTTTAAAACTAAATCACATTCTATTTTAAAATTAGGGTTCTTCATGAATTTAATCCCAATTCAATTTAACTTTTAAATTAAATAGGTTGATCATGAAAAATTCATAATTTATCATGAAATCAATTAGATTAAATTCTTTAAACTTAAAATTTCGAATTAAATCAAAATCAAAAAACACAAATTTCACAAATTAGGGTTAATGATTTCGAAAATTTTGAAATATTAAGGGGGGGTTCGAATTTTTTGAACTTCATAGGGCAATATTCGGATCAAATTAGGGCTAATATAGAGCAAATTAAACAACTTTTAATGATTCTATATTGTTAAATCACATTTAATATAATAATTGACCCATAATTAAATTATTCTCCCTCCTAATTGAATTAAAATTGTGGATCAACAAAGGTTTAATACTCAATATATGTAATTGCAAGAGGCTAACTGATACCATTGTAGGGGAATATAGGTACTACGCAGCGGAAATAATCATGAATCATATTCATATAGCACCTAACCAAGGATCTTATGCATAACACATAAAGAGTAAGAATTATACCTTTGAAGCGTGATTCCACTAGCAATCGAGCAAGAACAAGGGAGAAGAAGAACCTCAAATGTGATTCCTCTACTTGGTCCACAGGCACAGATTAAGACCTCCACTAATGCTAGTTAGTCGCGATCGAACTCTTCAATCGACCTTCTACGGAGAGGTATGAGCAACGAACTAGTCACGAACCACCACGAACCACCGCGAACACCACCAGGGGTGGTCGGCCGCAAGTCCAGGGGGAGGGGGAGAGGGGTGCCGTGAGAGAGAGAGGGAGGTGAGGGTATTGGGATTTGGTTGCCTTGATTCACAATTCACTGTAAGTTGATTGTGTCTCTTATCATGCAACCCTAGGCATGAATCTTATTTATAGATCATATCCATAAATAAGAGTCCATGACCAAGCCCAATTCCTAATCCCAATCAAACTACACTAGCCCAATCCTATTCATGATTAGTTAAATACTCATAAGGCCCGATAATGGGCCTTTTACTTGCTTAACCCAATACCTTTGTGTGTGACCTCATAGGATCCATTCTAGCGGGCTTTGGGCTATTTTACTAGCCCAAAGATCATCTCTCATAGTCTAGCAACAGATGATGACGCCCCAAGAGAACGAACTTATTATCTCCATAATAGTGATCCTTGATATATCTAGTAATTGCACTTATCGAAGACATAACTACTTCAATCTCCCACTTGTCTGAGACAAGTACGCAATAATCGAATTCCTTAAGTCAATGTGTGTCGATTTGATAATATGATTGCATCTCATGTCGTGATCATATTAGTCCACAAATATTTTCTTGAAAACTGAGTGAGAATTTCAAAACAAATGATTACTGTGTAATCCATTTGAGCACGGCCATGCATTTTTCTGAATTCTTCCTCTTCAAGAGGCCAAGACACATTCCTAATTAAATAGGTAGACTCAATCCAATCTTGTGGCAACCAAAGCTCCCACTCAATTTCAGAAATAACCGGGAAACACCCTTTATAATCTCCAGTTACGGGCAGACGTTTGAGTGTACCACAGCCATAACATCCATTGAATGAAATCAATGTTCCACTCATGTCAAAGGAATCCACTAATATATCCGGAAGCTCTATACTTGAACTTCAAAGTAGGTCTATAGTTCGATCATGCATCATTCATGCATATCCATGTGATTGACCGAGCCTCACTATGCTCCTATAGCCCATGAAACTGCGCTATCCAATCAATCTTACATGCTAGTCCATTATTAGAAATCATTTATGTCCAATTTAATGATTTTGAACTAGGAACTTAAATAATACATGGATTTTGTTCACCTGTGGGGTTTCATTCACCAGGTCATCAACCTGATGAGCCCATCAACCCATAATTATTTTGGACATTTTATTTAATATTGAAAACCATCATTAAATAAGAGAAATAATAAAATTTCTGATTAAACATAATTCTGCAAATGAGTGTATTACATATGTAACTTATTTTTCTCTAAAAATAAATACAACTTCTAATTACATCATTTGCTTCAATCCAGCTTCACTGAAAGAAAGTTGATCCTTTATTTTGCAAATCAATTTAGACACTATTAACATTCCTTATTCCTTATTATAGTTAAACAATGTTATTGAAAGTTATTTCCTAATTATAATCCTTATTGGAATTGAACTAAATTACTAATCCTACTATAAAGTGAAATGCATTTAACAACCTTATTAATTAAAACTCAACTAATCCTAATTTTAGTTAATAACTATTCTTTTATTAATGAAAATATGATAAATAATTGCCAACAACACTTTATGTTGTTGATATCAATATTAGACAATATAAACACAAAGCTATGACATTAACACATAATTCAATGACAATACATTTATAGCCCTAATCCAATAGCCCAAAATACAATATCCCAAACCCTAAACCATCTGTTAACCCTAAACCCCTTATTCTAAAAACCCAGTGAATTAGACAGTGTATATGTCAACATAACAGTATAAATGTTAATATGACAGTATACAATAAATTAGATAACTATGTCTACCCTATCCCTATTTCCCGAACCTTACAACTTCTACTGACTTATACTGTAAGTGTCTTTTGTAAATATTTTCATTATGTCAATAAAATTTTACTATGTTTACCCTTATATGCAATAGAAAATACAAACCTCCCAAAATAGACAACAATCGAACCATGTCATCAATCCAAACGCAACAGAATACACCAATCATAAAGAGCCAATAAATATGATAAAGGCATCACTCGTCCATGTCAACAATCCAAACCTTCCAAAATAGACTAATCATAATCATTCCACCACAAAAGGAACCAATTACCTTTATTCTTGATGAGTTACCCAAAATACTAAGTAGTGGGACAACTCAGTAGTTTAAGAAATATGACAAGATTATGATACAACTAATTACTAAGAAAATATGTAATCAAATATTGTAAAGGTTTGCTAACATCACTAATTTATAACTTAATTAATGAATCAACTGTAAATAAATCAACTAATGACAGTAATGCATAAGGATTTGACAACAATATATTCACTAATGAAAATAACTAATACATAACAACGTTTGTGGTGAATTGTTACATGTATTTTTCTTTTAATTAATATCCAATTAGTATTTTTAATTGGTTTGTTACTCAATTAAGATGAGTAATTGGATTTTACTTTGTTAATCCTAATGTAATGCTTAAAATTAACAATGTTTAACAAAGTCTAATAAGTAATTGTTTATGTAAATGTTTATGAGTTCAATTGAATTCAATTGAGTTGAACTCAAATCATATCCTAATGAATTGTTTATGTAATTATTTATGACAAAATGAATTTAGGAAACGAGGACTAAACTAAAATCTAATTGGACCTAAACTGAACTAAACTTAAGCCAATTGAATCTAAATAGGAGTTTAAACAAGAGACCCTTTGTAGACACTCATTTGTGTCTCCCCAAAACCAAACCCAGTGATGAGTACCTTTCACGTCGAATCATAATCGAATGAAGTGAAAGTGTGGAAAGTCTAGTGTTACGGATAGTTTTTAATTCTTTTCTTTCTTTCTGTTTTTGAAAACCTATTTAAAGAAAACAACCAATCTAGTTTGGTTTGGTACATGGCAAGGGTCCAATAATAGTGTAGTTGGATGGGGCTTGAAAAGACCTTTCCAACGATATATTATAAGCCCGATTCCGATGAAAAATGAGGAAGTTATGGCCAAATTACTAAACTGGGCCCGGTTTGATTTTTATGTGCGGCCCAATGATCTAGAGGAGGGCCTAATATTGATTTATCATTCCTAATGCAATTAGAATTTATTTTAGTCTTCTAGATTCTTCTAGAAGGTTCTTTTCATTCCTAATTTAATTAGCATTGATAAATTGACTTCGCTTGACTTTGTATAGTTTTAATCAGAATAAAAGAAGTGTTTTTAAAGAAAAATACGATTTTGCCCTTCTGTAAGGCTAAATTTTATCAAAATTAAGAAAACGCGTGAAAACAGCTATTAGCGCCTAGCGCGAACCTTCAACGCCTGACGCTAATGTTCACCGTCTAGCGCCAATAGTGTTTTATTATCATCGAAACTCTGATTCGTTTTTCTATCCACCCGGCTGATTATCTCTATAAATAGCCTCCTAAAATCTCCGTTTTCAATCATCAATTCTTCTAAGTCTCTCTCACCAACTCTCATCAAGAATTTCTTGATTCTCTCTCCCTCTTTTCTAAGCCTAGCCTTTTACAAATACAATTCCTCATACATTAGCACTAGACTTACCTATCATTGTTCGAAGTTGCCTTCGCCCTAGACGTGAAAGGTTTGATTTCTGAGGGTTTGGTCCCAAATCTAGTCTAAACTTTCTTTAATCTTTCTTTCAATTATTTAATTTAATTGTTTGATTTATTATTTTCCTTGAAGTTACTAACGTGTGTATTTTGTTATTAGAAAGAGATACAAGGCATCCAAGTAAGTGCTTTAATTGTTTGCATTGTTATTATGATATAGAAATCATGATTAGATTATTTTATTGATTCCTAGTATCATTTAGGATGCTTTTCTTAATTTGATGTTTAGAATGACAACAATAAGTTCCTAGTATCATGTTTAGGGTAAAGAATATAATGTCAATTATGATTTCTATGATGCCTTTTATTGTCTTTCCTAATAGCATGCTAGTATCATGTTAGGGCTATATATTTGATCTTTATTGTTTAGTGACATGCTAGGGTCTTTTTATTAATCTTGTTAGTATCATGCCTAGGATCTTGCTATTATTATTCTTTAACATGATTCATGATTATTTTAATTATTATTATTTTGAATATTATTATGATGTTGCTTGATATTATTTATTGTTATTGCTTGATCACACCTTTTATGCATGTTTAAAGGGAATTGGTACTTGTAATCACGCTTAATAAGATAATTAATAGTCTTGTTTAGGGTTAATTTTATTATGATTCAAGTGATCGCCAATAATAGGTTTATTTGTGCATTAATATTCAACCAACATAGATTAAACAGGTTTAGGGTAAACCTATTGATTGCATGTTAGTCAAAAAGCGCACATGAATACGATCAGAATAAAGTAGAGGCCTATAATTAGGGCAGGTTCAATCTCTTTTAGGTTGGATTTGTACCTCATCCCTGAACTACCAGTCATGGTTCCAGACCTATTAGATTTGACGATCTCCTAGATCGTTAAGGGGTGTAACCTTCACCTCGTGAACGGTTTACAAGTTCCTAAAACATGTTAGCGACTCTTTTGCTCTACCTTCCTTCCCTTTGGACGCCACCGTACTTTAGTGTATGATCACAGTGAGGTTCAAGTTAGGGGTAATGCTTGAAATATTCCCTACAGTGTTTTGGCAACTCCACTGGGGAGGATTTCTATTTTAATTCCTGAAATTTATTTCGGCAATGATTTAGAATGAGTGGATGATACTCGAAAAGTTCCAAGTATTTCATGTGCGTAATTTTGATTAACATTATTGTCATATGCATAAAAAATATCTCATTGGAACACCATCCGTAATGAGTTAAAAACATAGGATTTTTTACACGTAGGAAATTTGAAGAATATCTTTCACAACTAGGATCGAAATAATGCTGCACGAAACTGGAAAATTCTATCGAGCACAGAAAGCTGCTGAGGCATGTAGGAACTAGCGTCAGAAAACAGAGTCTAGCGCCACTGATTTGACTCTGGCGCCAGGCTACACTCCTGTCGCCATGTGCCAAAGCCAAATCGTTGGCGCCGACCTCTGTTTGCTGGCGCCAAGTTCTTCCAATACCGAGCCAGAAATATGCGTTCTAATTTTGATCAGTTTTTAGCAATGTTTGCTCGATCCTACTTCCTGATTAAGTTTTTCTCACTAATCTGAAACCCATATGTGTTGTACATATGTACATAACCCTCTGGGAATTCATGCTCCATCTACCTGATTGAACGCTCTGTGCAACAAAGGGTACATCCGAGAATGTTGAATTCATCAAACCATGGAAACGAGTTTTTAACTCGCGGTGTCCCATCCAGTCGCGCCAACCCTTCACGGTTAGGCTTCCGCGAGGTGCATCCGGAAAATTAACCATGGACCCTCTTTGACCAACCCATATCCCGAACTTTAGAGAACTAGAGCCATGGTTAGGTTGCAAACTCATTGCATCATATTGTATGACTACTTGACTACTTGTGCATTCTTTGCTTGTGCACACTCTATGTGTTTTTCCTAACCGTTTGTTTGATTTGTGATTAAGACTAAATAAACTAATTAATGACTAAAGTACTTTGTTTAATTAATTAATTAATTAATTTGAGCTAAAAAAAATATACCTTAAATCGAGTCATAGTTCCTTTAAGTCAACCCGGATTATTATTCCCGTATATTGCACAAGCGTCAACTTGTTTTGGTCATAGCCGGAGTTCTAGAAAGAACTACGAGTCTTACAGCCTATGGATCTGTAGCCCCGAGTTTTATCTTTAATTTGGCGTTGGTTTCATCCCAATCAGAGTCACAGATCAAAAGTTATGACTAAAATACCATAGCCTGTCCAGTTTAATGCATATACATGAAGTCTTAATTTAGTCTTTGCTTGAGTCTAGTCACATAGTCTAGTCACATGGTCATGACACGAGTCTTAACATGTCACCTACACTCACTAGTCTTAGCACACACTATGGGGGTGTTTGGTATAGGTTTTTTAAAGGGGTGGAAACGGAATCATGTTAGTGTTTCCGTTACATTGTGTTTGGTTACGGACTAAAGTAACACAAACCGTTAGTAAGTGGTAACCATTTCCACCCAATTGTTTCCGCCGTAATGAGTGAGGAAACAGATTCTCTTTCCTTCCTTTAACACAAAAAATACAGAAAACTCTTCTCCCTCCTCTTCGCTCGCTCGATTTTCTACTGCAAATCTCTAGATCTTGCTAGACGATTCTACAAGGAAAGCTGCAATTCTCCAGATCTTGCTCCTAAATTTTCAATTTTCTACTGCAAATATCAGGTTTGCTATCTTCATTTCTCTCGTTCAATTTCTAGGGTTCATGCAATATCAATTTTGCCGTTTCTGGTTTGAATTATTTACTTGCTTGTTCGATTGAATTTTTTTTTTATCTTTTGTTGATTTTCTGCTGAATTTGATAGTATATAATTATATATTGCTATTATTGCTATTATTGCTATAATTGTTGATTATTGCTATACTCGCTCGACAATATACATGACTCTGATTTAGATATAATTACAATGTTGTATTTGCTAATCTGCGTGATTGGTGGAGCATTCTTTGTTGATTAACTAGATATTGATATAATTACTATGTTTTATTTGCTAATCTGCGTGATTGGTGGAACATTCTTTGTTGATTGCTGTTGTTTTGCTGTTTATCGGGTTCAAGGGTTGGAGGTGAACTTATGAGAGGTGGATGGGGTTTCTGGTGGTGAGGATCGGTGGTGTTTTTGATTGGGTAAGTGAATGTCATGGTGATGGTGGTTTTTGGGTGAGTTTTGAAGTTAAGGATGGTAGTATATTTTACCTGGAACGCCTGGAAACGTATCAGTATCAAGTGAGTAATTCGACAATGGGATGACGAATGATTTCATCCGATTTGTGCAGTATTTGGATATTCATAATAGCTGTCAATTTTTTTTGTTTTTTTATTTTTGTTTTTCGGAAAGAGTCAAATGCAGTAGTTTTTCTACTATTAAATCTCCAATTTTATTGAACTTTCATTTAAACATCATACCATCAAGCCATCTACTTGATTAATAATGTATAATTCGTATGTATGAACTAAATGATATTGGTTATGACTTTTTTTTCCTTTATTATATGGGGGACAGGGGTTGGCTTGGGTAGATTAATTTATAAATTCTTAAACGAATGTCTAATTGGTATTGATTGCTGTTAACACACCAAATTATTTCTATCTAATTGATAGAGGATATTGCGTGCTTATTATATATATTCAACCTCTTATATGTTGTAATTGCGTGCTTATTATATAATAAATAAAATCATTTTCTAGTTTTCTATCGCAGACGATTACCTCATGTATGTTATTGCTCCATCCGGCCAAAAATCAGATTATGTTGATCGATGATGTATTTATTTCTTGTATTTTAATGGTTTTTGATGGGTAATATATTGATACTATTGTATATTTTTTGGACTAGTTTTTCAAGATTTCTACAATGCCCCGACTTATGCGTTCCTCAAGGAAGAAAAAGCTAAAACAAATACAACTAGTTATTTCAATGGTTATTATTATTTTGATGATGTATTGGATGTGGCATATGATGTGTGTTGTTACAATAAAGGGTGTTCAATTGAAAGAAAGAAAAAGAAACAAAAAGTTGCTACGAATGTTAGTTTTGAGAGGGCTTTATAAAGAGAGTGATGTGAAATGCAAGAGTGAGCTTCGCGTTAATAGAAGAACTTTCAATATTATTTGTGAGATGCTTAGAGACATTGGTGGTTTGAGTGGAACAAAAAACATGTCACTTCAAGAGATCGTAGCCATGTTTTTATACACGTTGGCTCACCACAAGAAGAATAGGTCTATTGGACAATATTTCTTTAGAAGTGGAGAAACCGTGAGCCGACAATTTCACCTTTGTCTAAGGGCTCTTCTCAAATTACACGAAGTATTACTTTACAATCCCACACCAATATTAGATGATTGTGAAGATGAAAGGTGGAAATTTTTCAAGGTATTGGTCTTTTTTAAGCCCCTAAGTTTTTCTAGGATTTTCTTATTTTTGATTGTATGTAAGTAATATTTTTTCTTATTTTTGTAGAATTGTTTAGGGGCATTAGATGGGACTTACATTAATGTAAATGTGCCTTCACAAGAACGACCAAAATATAGAACAAGAAAAGGAACAATTGCTATGAATGTATTGGGTGTTTGTGCACCCAATTTGCAATTTATTTATGTTCTTCCTGGTTGGGAAGGTTCGGCCCATGATATGCGTGTACTTTGCAATGCTCTCTCTAGACCAAACGGTTTTAGGGTACCTCGAGGTAAGTGAAGCTCATTCTTTTGTGAGTGTATAAGTTTTGTTAGTTTTGGTAGGTAGTAATCCTTTCCTTTAATAACTTTGAAGGTAATTATTATTTGGTTGATGCGGGATATACGAATTGTGAGGGTTTTCTTGCTCCATATAGAGGTCAAAGATACCATTTAAAAGAATGGACGGATCGACAACCCGAAAGTGCCGAGGAGTTCTATAACATGAAACATGCTAGGGCGCGAAATGTGATTGAGAGATGTTTTGGCCTACTTAAAGGAAGATGGAGTATTCTTAGAAGTCCTTCATTTTTCCCTATAAGAACTCATGGACGTATCGTGATGGCTTGTTGCTTATTGCATAATCTAATTAGAAAATTCATGCCTACGGATGATATAAACGAAGATGAATTGAATGAATCCGATGATGATTCCGAAAGTGATTCCGATGATGAAAGGGAATTTATTACAAGTGTTGCTACTTCGGATCATTGGACCAATTTTAGAAACAAATTAGCCCAAGATATGTTTAATGATTGGAGGGCGAGAGGTAGACATGGTCAATAGCAAAAAATGTATGATTTTTTTTACCTTCGATTATATTATAGACATGGTCATCTGCCTTCTGTTCTTTTTATTTCTAATTTGCCTACTGTTATTTCTAATCTGCCTTATGTTATTTCTAATTTGTTTAGGATGGAGGCTAGCAATCGAGGAAGAGGTAAAAATAAAAGGTATTGGACGTATGAAGAAGATGCGGTTCTAATAAGATATTTGCATGAGTTGAGTTGCGATCCGAAGTGGAAGTGTGATAATGGGTTTAAGAATGGTTACATGAATAAGTTGGAAGAGATGATCAATGGTGTACTTCCTAATTGTGGCTTGAGAGCAGTTCCCCACATTGAGTCGAGGATCAAGCATTGGTCGGAGAAATATAGTGCATTTGCAGAAATGCTATCCACCTAGGGATTTGGATGGGATGCTGAGAAGAAATTGTTGCAAGTAGACAAGGTCGTGTACGATGAATGGGTGAAGGTATGAACTGCTATTTCATTCTTCTTTGTTCATTTTTTTCAATTACACTTTAGAACTGCTGCTCTGCTGGACAGTTGTGTGTAAAGGTATGAATGGGTGAAGGTATGAACCGTGCTGGACAGGGAGAGAAGCAGTGTGTGTAATGGAAGGGGGCAGGGAGGGGAATAGGTGATAGGGGAGAGGGGTAGGTGCTGGACAGGGAGAGAAGCAGTGTGTGTAATGGAAGGGGGCAGGGAGGGGAATAGGTGATAGGGGAGAGGGGTAGGTGCTGGACAGTTTATATATGAATTATGTACTGCTACAAATGCTCATTTTGCTTTAAATCTATACCTGGTTTCTTTGTGTTGCCATGTATGAAGCATGGCTGGTCTTTTGTGCAGGTTTTTACGAGGTTAAAAATTAGATATATGTCTGTTTTAGGGGAAGTGCTGTCAAATTTTCTGCAGATTATTCATGGATTAAAAAAAAAACCTGGAAGAGATTCAAGTGTCCTAAGAATGCAAGCTGGAATTGGAAGAAAGTGTGGAGAATAAGAGATATTATGAAATCTGGTTCTTGTGGTGATATATGGATTGATGATGCTAAAAGGCTACACAATAGCTAGTGGTTATAAGTGCAAAAGAAGCTTGGGCAGAATGACTTTTTATGTAATTTTCTTTGCTGGGGCTGTTTCTTGGGGTAAGGGGTGCTGGTGCTTTGTGTGTTGTATTACAGTCTGCTTTGGACTGTGGTGATTATTGTTGATGATTGTTTCTATTATATTTTTTGTGGTTTTATTTTCTGTGATTAACAGTTGCCTGGTTCAGTTCTGATTTTCATGTTTTGACTTGTTGCATTCTCTTATATGGAAGACTCATAAGAAAGCTAAAGGGTTGTTTGGAGTTCCATTCATTCACTATGAAACTCTTGCGGAGATATACGCAAAAGACAAAGCTACCGGAGATGCAAGTGAGTCGTTTGTTGATGCTATAGAAGAAATGGGTCAAGAGATTGATAAGCAACCATTCAATGTCGAGAGTGATGAAGAAGATGATGTGAATTCTACTCATTCGGACACTTATTCTTCTACAAGTCAATCCGGAAAACGCCCCATGAAGATAGAGGATGATCATATAACTCCTTCAAAAATGGCAAAAGTGAAGGCTTCTACAATTCATTCTTCCGCAAGTGATTCTACTACTCAATCCGGAAAACCCTCTATAAAGGCGAAGGAGACTAAGGTGAAAGGAAAGAACAAGGTAAATTTGAAGAGTTTGTGTAGGAATGATGATGATGATTTGGTGGCCTCCCTCCATGATTGTTCCAACAATTTTGGGAAGATATTTGAAAATATCAATGTTAATCTCGGGACTATGGCTAGTGCATGGTCTAAAGCGGAAGAAAGGGAGCAAAGAATGGATGAAAAGGTGAACAAGGTATTGGACGAGGTGATGAAGTTAGATGGCATTTCTCCATCCGAAGCTTTAGAGGTTGCTACTATTCTCATGGCGGAAGAACATAAGCTTCGCATCTTCTATCAAGCACCATTTAATATGAAAAAACAATATGCAATTGATCTTCTTAAGAAGAAGTAGCAACTTGAGCAATGTCTTTGTTTTTTTGTTGAACATATGCAACTTGAGCAATATAGGTTATTTTATTATTAGTCAATGTTTGGATAATTAATGAGTGTCAACTTTGCTATATATATATATATGCAATACAGGTTATTTTATTTTTTTTTTATCTTTTTTTTACCATAAAAAAATGTAGCATAGACAATATTATATTATTCATTCTTATTTTTCATTTCCGTTTGTTATACCAAACAAGAGGAAATGGAATGGAATGGTGATAATTGTTTCCGTTTCCTTTGATGTACCAAACAACTAGTAAGGGTAACACTTTTTGTTACCTTTTCCCCTCCTAATTTATTTCCATTCCGTTTCCTATACTAACTCCATACCAAACACCCCCTATGTGTATATGTCACCATGACCATGTCTTAGGTTCATGCATGAGTCGGTTTTTTCCGTCATTTGAGTTGGGGGTACATTCTATACCTAATTTTTTCATATCTCTCCATCTACATCATCTTTCTCCATATCACACCCTTCATTCTTCCTACCTTCTTCCATCTATGCATGTTGAATAGAGTTTGAGTCAAATAATTAACAGTCAATATCCCTAATTTCCCTTTCCACAATAAAGGAGAGAAGGGCGATTAATCAAGGACAACACCTTTGTTCAAGTCTTACTTTTTGATAAACCGATTCGTCAAAAGAGGAAAGCTAAGAAGATAATGGAAACTCAAGAAGAAGTCAACGAACTTAGGAATCAATTGACTACCGTGACTGAGGCATTGAAGGCTTTAACCCTCAAAATCGATGACCCTGTGAAGCAACAACAAATGGACCTTATGCAAGAAAGTTTGAGAAAACTATCTAGTGATTACAAGTTTCAGGGCATCAGTTCGCAAGGGGTCTTGCTGGACAAGGAGCTTCTTCCGCAGAAGTTCAATGCCAACGACATCCCAAAATTCAAGGCAACAGATAATCCTTATCTTCACTTAAGAGCCTTTGAAACTATAATGAACATTAAGGGGATTGATAAGAAAGTCTTTCATTCCTTGTTTTCCTTGTCTCTTGAAACCATTTGCCAACAATGGTTCTTCTCCCTTGACAAAGAGAAAACCTCTACCTAGGAATCGATAGTAAACGCTTTCATTGATAGATACAAGTGTAACATTCAAGTCGAAACCGATTATAGAAAACTCGATATACTAAGACAAAAAGAGAATGAAGGCTTTACTTCTTTCTTCAATAAGTGGAGAGAAACTTCCGCTAAGATGATTGAGGTGCCCACCGAAAAAGAATCCGTAAGGATGTTTGTCAAAAGTCTCCAAGAAAAGTATTTGAAGCATTTAAAATATCAACATAATTTGAATACTTTCAAGGCCGTTTATGACATCGGAATCAAGATCGAAGATGACCTCGCAAAGCAAAAAGCTACTAACAATAGTAACCACGGTGGCTGGAAAGGAAAGAAAAACGACAATCCTTTTTCTTCTGAAAACGCCCACTCTAGTAACATTGTTAGTACCTATGATTTCAGTGAAGTTTTAGCCGTGGATAACCAAGGACCTAAGAAGCAACTAAGGAAAGACTTCACCCCCATTGGGATGAGCTACGATACTGCCTTCGATCGACTCCATTCCAAGGGACTCATTACTCCCATTGGACCTATTCAAGATCCCGCACCTGAAAAGAGATTGCCTAGTTGGAATCCAGACGCACATTGCAAATATCACCAAGGTAGGGGTCATGCTACTGAGAGCTGTTGGAAGCTAAAGGAGGCTATCCAACATTTGATCGGTAATAAAAAGCTTCCCATGCCTCCAGCTAGCAAGAAGAGGAAGTAATGATGAAGCAAAAGACACAAGACAGAGGCGAGCTTCAACGACAAGATTTCGTGACCTCCTCTTTTCTATTTCTTTTATTTACCCTGTCCCTAATAAATCTAGCATAGGCACCTTTTTATTCTCCTTAGATTTATTTTGTAGGATCATTATTTCTTCACCTTTAATAAAAATGAGCATTTATTTCCTTGCATATGATCATTGCATTAAAAAAAATAAATATAAAAAGTAAAAAATCCATGTTAAACTAAGCACAAGGTATACCAATGATTTGAGGCACCCCTTGTAGCCACATCATATCACCTTTCACCCTTCAAATATGCAATCCTTTTTTGCTAAACCACTTTGAGCTTCGTCTAACGATAGACCTTTCGTTTTTCAACCTACATCTACCTAACCTTGGGATGGGATGGTGTGTAACTTATGTAACTTCAAAAGCTTGAGGTAATTCAATAAATAAAAAATAATAATAATAAAAGTGTACAAAAGGGAAAGTGTTCCAATGTCTTTGACATGAACATGTCTTTGATATGAACACGTCTCAGATTGCATCTCTTATCGAGTGCTCGGTACCGTGCCTCAGAAACATGAATGCCAAGTGAGTGATAGACCGCATGATCGAGATTGCCCACTTATAAAAATAAAATAGATGCTAAGGCAAAAGAGAATAGAGAGCTAAAAAAAATAGTTAAAAGCCTCAAGCATAAAAATATAAAGATTCAAAAGCAAGGTTGCACACCTTGGGGGCTTATCTAGGATCTTGAGCCTTTTATCCCCTTCTTCTTCAATCTTTAGCCTAACCACGTTACAACCCTTTAAAAGACCTTTTTGAGGTATACATACACTTGTGCGAGGTTCGGCTAGAGCTACGTTCGGCCTGATTCCTAACGGATACGTAGGCAACCTCACATCGAGGTGCAGCCGTAATAAAAATGCATTCACATTCACATCCACACACCATGATCATATCAAGGGATCTCCAATGCTCATCCCTATCTACTTAGAGCTAGACTTGGGGGCTTGATCCCTACATCATTAGCTTACCTTAGCCTAAGAGTCACCATCTTTTGACTCTTCTAAAAATAATATCTTTCCACACACTTAGCCATTGCGGCCTTACCTTAGTGTCACTTTCACATACTGCACAAATACATGACCAAATATACTTCCCTTAGGAACCCTTTTTCATGAAATCTTAACACAATGTTGAACCATTCCTTGTCATATCAACATCACTCATCAATCATAATCATCATTTCATCGAAGTATGAAGTGCTTAGCCTTCGTGCCTAAGTTACCCAAATACTTTCATCATTGAGTCAACTAGGATAGCCTAGATGAATTAACCTTTGCACCTTGAGAGATAGTATCAAATAACATTTGACTAAGCTCATTTAACATGCATCTTCAAAAAACTTAACTTCGATTTTTTTTTCGCATCTTTCTTTTTCGGGAGAAAGTTGGTACCCTCCACAAAAATGACAGAATTTTTTTGCTTTTTTGCATTTTCGAGTCGCACGATCACAATACAACGCACACACGGGTCGTGAGTCACACGTGTCGTTTCACTTCGAGTCGAGTCAACCTCGAGTCAATCACATTAAGTCAAGTTTATACCTTGAGTCGTGTCAAGTCAATGAGTCAAGCGACATTAAAACTTAGGTCAACCCTAAAATAATTAAAGAGATTAGCAAAGTCCTATAGTCAAAGATAAATACAAGTGCATCCCAGCGGCAGCAAGAGCAAAATAGGGAAGACCCTACTTCAGCGCCAGACGACAACATCTAGCGTCTGGAAACAGATCACAGCGCCAGAGGCATTGCAGCGGCGACAGAACGCTCAACCACTCAGATCAGTTATTTCAACCTCTTTCAGCAATTTCGGGTTCCTTGGTATGCCAGTTAGCCCTTATAAGCAATTTGACATGATTAAGTACTCGGCTTGATTACAATCGCAATAAGTGATCGACATGATGAATGATCATCTCACTTAGCTTTAAGCGCCTAAGCATTGGCTCAGCAAAGGCACCGATGTAATGGTTCATAAGCAACAAAGGCACCAACATACTAGTTCAGAAAACACCGACATACTGGTTCAGAAGCACTGACATACAGTTTCACAATTCAAAGGCACCGACATACTGGTTCAGAAGCACCGACATACAGGTTCACAATTCAAAGCACCGACGTACTGGTTCACGAGCAGCAAAAGCGCCGACGCACTGGCCAAAGCAAAGTTCAAGTGAGCTTTAAAGATTGACAAGTGTTGGTCTTTGGTGATTTTCTTCGGAATATTATCGCAACAACTGAGGATGACTTCAAGTAAAGTTATTTTCGACGACATTCGCTAAGATTGTGGAGGTTGTCACCAAAGATTTGAGAAGATAGCACGAGATGGGCGGTCTTCGACGACATTCTCTAAGATTGTGGAAGTTAACACCAAAAGATTTGAGAAGATAGCACGAGATGGGCGGTTTTCGACGGCATTCGCTAAGATTGTGGAAGTTGTCACCAAAGATTTGAGAAGATGGCACGAGATGGGCGGTTTTCGACGACATTCGCTAAGATTGTGGAGGTTGTCACCAAGATTTGAGAAGGACGGTTCGTGATGAGGCGGTTTTCGACGACTTTTGCTATCATTGGGAAGGTTGTCACTATAATTCAAGAAAAAGGCTCAAGATGTAGCAACATTGATCGGCGGCGTTCCCTAGCTTGTGGAGGGTTGTCACAAACAACTGGAGGTGATTTCAAGAGAAGTTATCTTCGATAGCATTCCCTAGATTGTGGAAGGTTGTCACAACAGCAAATGCAACAAATCGGTTACCCTGAGAGACGTGTGCTCGACGGTGCAAGATACACGTTTCTTAACTCTTTTATCTGTTTAAACTAACGCTAGTTTGCAGGTATCGACGTTACAAGAGTGTTTTAGGATCGCAAAACGTTCTGAGTCATTCTCCGTCCCTATCGATACTTTGACTTTTGTTTTCGAAACGTGCGTTTCTCAAAACTCAGTCAAAGTGCGGGCTTCTGTAAACACCCATTTGTGTCTCCCCAAAACCAAACCCAGTGATGATTACCTTTCACGCCGAATCATAATCGAATGAAGTGAAAGTGTGGAAAGTCTAGTGTTGCGGATAGTTTTTAATTCTTTTCTTTCTCTCTGTTTTTGAAAACCTATTTAAAGAAAACAACCAATCCAGTTTGGTTTGGTCCATGGAAAGGGTCCAATAATAGTGTAGTTGGATGGGGTTTGAAAAGACCTTTCCAACGATATATTATAAGCCCAATTCCGATGAATAATGAGGAAGTTATGGCCAAATTACTAAACTGGCCCGGTTTGATTTTTATGTGCGGCCCAATGATCTAGAGGTGGGCCTAATATTGATTTATCATTTCTAATGCAATTAGAATTGATTTTAGTCTTCTAGATTCTTGTAGAAGGTTCTTTTCATTCCTAATTTAATTAGCATTGATAAATTGACTTCGGTTGACTTTTTAGAGTTTTAATCAGAATAAAAGAAGTGTTTTTAAATAAAAATACGATTTTGCCCTTCTGTACTGCTAAATTTTATCAAAATTAAGAAAACGCGTGAAAACGGCTATTAGCGCCTGGCGCTAACCTTCAACGCCTGGCGCTAATGTTCACTGTCTGGCGTCAATAGTGTTTTATTATCATTGAAACTCTGATTCGTTTTTCTATCCACCCGGCTGATTATCTCTATAAATAGCCTCCTAAAATCTCCGTTTTCAATCATCAATTCTTCTAATTCTCTCTCACCAACTCTCATCAAGAATTTCTTGATTTTCTCTCCCTCTTTTCTAAGCCTAGCCTTTTACAAATACAATTCCTCATACATTAGCACTAGACATACCTAGCATTGTTCGAAGTTGCCTTCGCCCTAGACATGAAAGGTTTGATTTCTGAGGGTTTGGTCCCAAATCTAGCTAGTCTAAACTTTCTTTAATCTTTCTTTCAATTATTTAATTTAATTGTTTGATTTATTATTTTTCTTGAAGTTACTAACGTGTGTATTTTGTTATTAGAAACAGATATGAGGCATCTAAGTAAGTGCTTTAATTGTCTGCATTGTTATTATGATATAGAAATCATGATTAGATTATTTTATTGATTCCTAGTATCATGTTAGGATGCTTTTCTTAATTTGATGTTTAGAATGACAACAATAAGTTCCTAGTATCATGTTTAGGGTAAAGAATATAATGTCAATTATGATTTCTATGATGCCTTTTATTGTCTTTCCTAATAGCATGCTAGTATCATGTTAGGGCTATATATTTGATCTTTATTATTTAGTGACATGCTAGGGTTTTTTTATTAATCTTGTTAGTATCATGCCTAGGATCTTGCTATTATTATGCTTTAACATGATTCATGATTATTTTAATTATTATTATTTTGAATATTATTATGATGTTGCTTGATATTATTTATTGTTATTGTTTGATCACACCTTTTATGCATGTTTAAAGAGAATTGGTACTTGTAATCACGCTTAATAAGATAATTAATAGTCTTGTTTAGGGTTAATTTGATTATGATTCAAGTGATCGCCAATAATAGGTTTATTTGTGCATTAATATTCAACCAACATAGATTAAACAGGTTTAGGGTAAACCTATTGATTGCATGTTAGTCAGAAAGCGCACATGAATACGATCAGAATAAAGTAGAGGCCTATAATTAGGGCATGTTCAATCTCTTTTAGGTTGGATTTGTACCTTCATCCCCGAACTACCAGTCATGGTTCCAGACCTATTGGAGTTGACGATCTCCTGGATCGTTAAGGGGTGTAACCTTCACTTCGTGAACGGTTTACAAGTTCCTAAAACTTGTTGGCGACTCTTTTGCTCTAGCTTCCTTCCCTTTGGACGCCACCGTACTTTAGTGTATGATCACAGTGGGGTTCAAGCTAGGGGTAATGCTTGAAATATTCCCTACACCCTTAAACCTAATTGAATTCTTTAAAGAAGCCTTTAATCCTAATTGAATCCTTTTTAAGTCCCTTTTATTCTAATTGAATCCTTTAAAATCCAAATGTCAATTAACAATACTAAACAATCCTAATAATCCTAAATATAGTAGTTAAGCACTATTAACAATTTAATAGAAAATCAAATTTAATCCTTGAAAAATCAATTTAGACACTATTAACATTCCTCATTATAGTCAAATAATGTTATTGAAAGTTATATCCTAATTACAATCCTTATTGGAATTGAGCTCAATTACTATCCTACTATAAAGTGAAATGTATTTAACAACCTTATTAAATGAAACTCAACTAATCCTACTTTTAGTTAGTAAACTATTCTTTCATAAATGAAAATAGGCAAAATACCTCGCTTTGCGTGTCGAGGAATATCTCGATTTGTGTATTGTTATTTTTTGTGACGGACATTGTTCGGGTAAGGTTTCGGGTGTCATTTTTACCCTTAATGGCTCCAAATTAAGCTGGGAATTCGCAAAAAAGTAATGGAAATACCTCGTTTTGCGTGTCGAGGAAATCGAGGTATTTTCGTAATAATAATAATAATAATAATAATAATAATAATAATAATAATAATAATAAAAATAATAATAATAATAATAATAATAATAATAATAATAATAATAATAATAATAATAATGATAATAATAATAATAATAATAATAATAATAATAATAATGATAATGATAATAATAATAACAATAATAATAATAATAATAATAATAAAATAAATAAAAAAAATTTTATAAAATAAAAACATTTTTTTATTAAAAAAAAATCGTCGAAATCTGGCCACTTTTGGCCGGAAAATTTCTTGTGTGGTGCTAAGTGCACCCATGGTAATAATTTAGGGTGTTTTGGCTATTTTTCTTAGTTCAGGGTGCTGAGTGCACCCAAGCCAAAGTTCAGTGTTGATGCCAATTTTGGCATGAAAATATGATAAATAATTGCCAACATCAATTTATGTTGTTGATGTCAATATTAGACATTAAGAAATAAAAGTACGAAATTAACACAAAACTCAATGACAATACACTTATAGCCCTATTCAATATCCCAAAACACAATACCCTAAACCCCAAACCATCTGTGAACCCTAAACCTTGTGTTAACCCTAAACCCCATATTCTAAAACACTAGTGAATTATGACAGTGTATATATCAACATAACAATAAAAATGTTAATATGACAATATAAAATAAATTAGATAACTATGTTTACCCTATCCCTATATCCTGGACCTTGCAACTTTTACTGACTTACACTACAAGTGTCTATTTAGTAATTGTCATTATTTAAACAGTAATGTAATGTGTAATTTATAATTATTACAAAGTTAGGCCAAAATAGGAGTTGGGCCAAAGTTGGAGTTGGGCCAAAATGGTTAGCCAAACCATATTGCAATGACTTTCAATATTGTTATATTGCAATTGTAGTATTGTCATGTTTTTAAGAACTATTGCAATTGGGAGCTTCAAAAAAGGCCTTCACATATTGTAGGGAATATTTTCAAGCTTTTAATCCCACTAGCTTGAACCCCACTGTGATCATACACTAAAGTACGGTGGCGTCCAAAAGGGAAGAAGATAGAGCAAAAGAGTCGCCAACAAGTTTTTTAAGGAACTTGTAAACCGCTCACTAGGTGAAGGTTACACCCCTTAACGATCCAAGAGATTGTCAACTCCATAAGGTCTAGAACCAAATAAGGATTCGGGGATGAAGGTACAAATCCAACCTAAAAGAGATTGAACCTGCCCTAATAATAGGCCTCTACTTTATTCTGATCGTATTCATGTGCGCTTTTCAATTAACATGCAATCAATAGGATTACCCTAAACATGTTTAATCTATGTTGGTTGAATTTAATGCACAAATAAATTTATTATTGGTGATCACTTGAAATTATAATCACATTAACCCTAAACAAGATTATTAATTATCTTATTAAGCATGATTACAAGTACCAATTCCCTTTAAACATGCATAAAAGGCGTGATCAAGCAATAATTATAAATAATCAAGGAGCATAATAATCATAATAATAAATATCATCATCAAAATAATAATAATAATAATAATATTCATAATCATCATAAATTATAACAATTATAATCATAATCATGTTCATGTTAACATTAAAGCATAATAATAATAGCAAGATCCTGGGCATGATACTAACAATATTAATAACAAACCCTAGCATGTCACTAAGCAATAAAAATCAAATCTTTAGCCCTAACATGATACTAACAATCATAAATATTAGGAAGAACATAGGAAGCATCATACTTTTAATCATACTTGATATTAAAGCTACCCTAGACATGATACTAGGAATATCATAATAACAACCTAAGCATGATTTCTACATAATATCGATAAAAACCATTAAAGTACTTACTTGGATGCCTCGTACCTCTTTCTAATAACAAATTACACACGTTAGTAACTTCAGGGAAAATAATAAACAAACAATTAAATTAAATAATTGAAAGAGAGATTTAAGACCAAACCCTCAGAAATTAAACCTTTCACGTCTAGGGCGAAGGCAACTTCGAATATGGCTAGGTGTTTCTAGATCTAATGAATGCGGAATTTTGTATTTGAAAAGCAAGTTTAGAAAAAGAAAGAAAGAGATGAATGAATTAAGAGAGAATCAATTGAATGAAAACTGATTGTAGGTCAATACTAATTAAAACTGATTGTTGATGATAACTGGTGAGAATTGGTGAATGATGATGATAATCGATGAATCAAAACGGATTTTTTAATACGTTATTTATAGAGAAATCAGCCAAAAAGATAAAATATCAAAACAGAGCACTTGGCGCACGCAAAACGAGATTGGCGCACCTAAAACAGAGTTGGCGCCATCACCAGCTTATTGGCGCCAGGCGTCAATGGATGGTGTCAGGCGCCAATGCCTAGAGTCAGGCACCAGGCCTGTTTTAAACGCGTTTTCGAAAATCAGATAAGTTTGTCGTACTGGAGGATAAAATCATATAATTTCCTCGAAAATGCTATTTGATTTTAGTTAAAACTCTGAAAAGTCAACAAAAGTCAATTTATCAATGCTAATTGAGTTAGGAATGAAAAGAACCTTCTAGAAGACTAAAACCATTCCTAATTGCATTAGGAATGATAAATCATATTAGGCCCTCCCCTAGATCATTGGGCCGCACATAAAGCTCAAACCAGGCCCAGTTTGGTAAATTGGCCATAACTTCCTCAATATTCATCGGAATTGGGCTTATAATATATCGTTGGAAAGGTTTTTGCAAGCCCCATCCAACTACACTACTATTGGACCCATATCATGGACCAACCAAACTGGATTGGCTGTTTTCTTAAAATAAGTTTTCAAAAATAGAGAGAAGAGAAAAGAACTTAAAACTATCTGCAACACTAGACTTTCCACACTTTCACTTCATTCGATTATGATTCGACGTGAAAGGTACTCATCACGGGGTTTGGTTTTGGGGAGACACAAATGGGTGTCTACACATATTATCATATTGCTGTTATATATTGTCATATTTTTACAAAATATTGGGACCTTAAAAAATTGCATGCAATGATCTAACTAAACAATCTGTCCAATTAAAGCAGTATTTAACAATCACAAGAACAAATTCTAACTGACTACAACCATCATTAACATTACAATGATTACAACAAGTTCAGCAAATACAAATTATTAAATTGTGGTTTTCCAAGTTCAGCCCCACTGTAGACCATTTCTCTGTATCTACAGACTAGATGCCTTCGTTATTTGAATAATTTCTTTCGATGAACTCATCATGAACAAAAAGCATGTTCTCTACAACAATTAAGGATGAACTTAGACAAATGTAACTGTAACAATTTGGGCAACATATAAACAGGTAGCTTACCAAATACATTTCACCCCTTAAGTATGATTTATTACCAAGATAAAGTGTAAATTTAAGTAATTGTAATTGACATACCTGTATAAAACTATAGGTTTTGAATTATACCTGAGTACACACAAGATCAGTTGAATTAACAATGCACTCATCGCTCTTTTGTTTGTCACTTGCCTTTTGTTTTTCTCTTTCTTCACGAGCCTTTGTTTCTTTATATTTTTTCTTTCGCAACTCCTTTTGTCTTGTCACCTTCTCAAATGTCGTCATAAACCTAGTACAACAAATTATACCTACACCGCTCTTGCTAGGAGGATCCTTAATTAACCCAATAACAATATCTTGATGTCCAAGTTGTTGAACCTTTTTCCCGCCGTGAACAACAACACCTTCAACCCCACTCTTACCAACTAATGATGGAGTTTCAAATGTTAAAGCCCTCATAGTGTTATTCACACTAGGAAGAGTGGATTTAAACCCTGTCTCCCCAACACTACTCATAGGAAGGGTAGGAGCAGTTTTCTTCTTCACTTTCATCTCCTGTTTTTTGAAACCCTCAATTACCATCATCATTGTTTCATCATTGTCACTTGCTAGATTTGAAATAGGTTCAAAGACAACCATCATCTTGTCATAACGAACTAAGTCAACAGTTTTTGTTGGATCATAAAACGTAACTTTTACCCTAATATGCTTTCGAAAAATATCTTTACGCCACTTATCCAATATTACATACTAGGCACATCAAAAATTTGTTACAACTCTAACACCTTGATGCAATATCTACATAAAATCCCACAACATTCAAATAACTTGCATTCACATTCAACACTTTTGTTTTCACTAAAAAATTGAACACAATAAGTACGGAACTTGCCAATCGGCTTTTCCTTCTTATCAAACTCACTCCAAACATAAACTCTGTCGTCTATCAAGTGCTCAAAGTAACCTTTTGATATCTCTCTCATGTTGCTGCCATTGCAGTACATCATCTGTTGACACTCCCTTTGGACCTCTATAAACTTTACATCTGTGTATAAATTCCTGTAGATCTCCTCAATCCTAAAATCTGTGACTAATCCACGAAGGTAAATAGCCGAATTAGCATCTGCCAACCTTTCCGATTGGATACGTTGTTCCATTGCAGCAACATACTTCTTCGCAAAATCACAGAGTCCTAGGATTTTATCAAAAAATTCATCAAAAAAATTGTGAATGCTTTCAAACCTCTAGGTCGTCCTCATTCCAGCCCAAAATAAATGGTTCATCGCAGCTGGAATCCACATTTCTCTCTCTAAATACAAACCAACTAGCCAAAAGTTGCTCTGAAGTCATGATACCATTTTTCAACTCATCCTTGAAGTCATGATACCCTTGACACTTGCCTAGTTTGCTACCAAATTTCCCTGTGATGTGCCACAAACACCACCTATCAGGGGAGGAATTAGGGGGGTCGGGGTGGGCCATGGCCACCCCCTTGGCTAAAAAAAAATAATGTTGAGCCCAAATTTTAAAAAAAGAAAAGAAAAACAAAAAAGAAAAACAAAAAAAAACACCCCCCACATTAGTCGGCTAATCACACAACCAAAAAAAGGAAAGAATCTTTGACTTCACTTTTTTATACTCCTTAAATATTATTTTGTTACTTTCCTATCAAACATCAAAAAGTGAAAGTACTTTTCTCTATATATATATGCATATAGGGTAGGTATTTTTTACAATTATTAAAACAATTATTTACCCATTGGATACTTCACAATATACATACATCCTTCAATTCTTCAGATTTGTGCTTCGTCCAGGTATGTTTTCGGTTTCTTTTTTTTCTTTTGTTTATTTTTTGTGTTTTATTGTTGAAATTTTATTATTTAATTTTTAACTACATGTATTAGTTTTACATAATCAAACTTAAGTAATTAAAATAAGATTGTATAAATAACTATTATAACTCAATTATACTATGTATTATTTTAGTATGAAATGAATTTCTAGGTTGAAATATGAAGAGGATAACAATTGACTCTTATTTTTCGAAAGCAAAACCTCCTTCCGAATTAAACATTGAAGACACATCCCCTAACGTGACTGTCGAAACGAATGTTGATATAAATCCGGAGACCCATAAGGAACAATCAACAAATCCATCTACAGTTCAACCTACATTTAATATTGGAAGTACAGTTTTGATGCGTGATTCAGCTCTACGTAAATCAATTGATAGTTACCCTTCAAAGGAGCAGGAAGATATTGTCAATGCATACGTACATTACGGGCCTTATCAATTTCACTTATCTCAATACCCTTCTTCGGGTCCGATAGATCACCCACGTCGATTACAATTTAATTGGTTTAAAAAATTTCCTTGGCTAGAGTATTCTCCTACAACCGATGCAACTTATTGTTTTCCATGTTTCCTTTTCTCAAAAGACCCATTAGGAAAATTCGGATCAAATGTTTTTACAGTTCAAGGATTCAGACATTGGAAGAAGGTTGGGGGTAAAGAGTGTTCTTTATTATCTCATATGGGGAAGATACCAATTCAACACATGGATATTCAGCTTTATGTTGGGAGAATTTGAAGAAAACTAAAGGTCACATTGATCAGGCATTCGAAATACCTAATCCACAAATGATTGAAGATAATCGTTTAAGAATAAAAACTTCAATTGAAGTGGTGCGGTGGATTACATTTCAAAATTGTGCATTCAGATGACATGATGAAAGCGCAAAGTCAAAAAATCAAGGAAACTTTCTAGAGATGTTAAAACTCTTAGCATCGTATAATAAAGATGTATGTAATGTTGTGATGGACAATGCCCCCACAAAATGCTAAATATACATCTCCTGCAATTCAGAAAGAGATTCTACAGGTATTTGCTAACAAAGTGCAAAAAGAAATTCGTGAGGAAATTGGTGATTCAAAGTATTATATTATTGTTGATGGATCTCGAGACATATCTAAAAGAGAACAAATGGCTATTGTTTTAAGGTTTGCCGACAAAGATGGTTATTTAAGAGAGCGGTTTTTTGAGCTAGTACATGTCAAAGATACTACCTCTAAGACTCTTAGAGAAGAAATTTCTATGGTTTTATCTAACCATGAGTTGAGCATTCAAAACCTTATAGGACAAGGTTATGATGGTGCTAGTAATATGCGAGGAGAATGGAATTGCTTAAAGGCTTTGTTCATGGAAGAATGTCGCTATGCTTACTATGTACATGATTTTTTTAAAGATTTAATTTTTATTGTTAACACTGTTAGCTCTTCTTAGCTTCTAAATGTCATGATGAGTTACAAGCTAGCCAAATAGCTGAATTGGATAATTTGATTGAGATTGAGGAAATTGAAACAGCGAAAGGATTGAACCAAATTGGCACGTTGCAACGTCCTGGGGATACTAGATGGAGCTCTCATTATAAGTCAATTTATAGTCTATTAAAAATGTACAATGCAACTCGCTCAGTCCTTGAAAAAATAGGCATTGATCATCGGGTATCATATTCTAAACGCGGGGATGCACAATCTGCTCTACAAAAGTTGGTAGCATTTGATTTTGTATTTATTTTACTCCTTATGGAAGATCGTATGGGATATACAGATGGTCTTTGTCGAGCTTTGCAGCATAAATCACAAGACATTTTAAATGCTATGCATTTAGTTGTTGGTATAAAATCCTTGATTCAAAATTATAGAGATAACGGTTGGGAATCTCTTTTACAAAAAGTACAATCATTCTGCCTTAAACATGATACTCAAGTACTAGATATGAAAGTTGCTTATTCTGAAATAATTCGATCTCGGCGCAGCAAATACACCATAATAGTGGAGCATCGTTATCGGGTGGATGTGTTTAATGCAGCTGTAGATCAACAATTGCAATATCTAAATAGTCTCTTTAGTGAACGAACATCAGCGCTACTCACTTTAAGTGCGTCTTTGAGTCCTATTGATGGATATAAACACTTTAATGCGGAAAACATTTGTCTCCTTGGAGGAATTTTCAGAGTATGAAAAAGCACATTTGAAGTATCGACTTCAACAATTTTATTGTGATGTTCCTAATCACCCGAATATGAAGGTCTTGAGTACCATTACCGATTTGTGTAGAAGTTTGTTGGATACTAGGAAATCAGTTGCTTATCCATTAGTTGATAGATTGATTCGACTTATTTTGACTCTTCCGGTTAGCACAACAACTACAGAAAGAGCTTTCTCGGCAATGAAAATTGTGAAAACTAGTCTTCGAAAAAAAATGGAAGATGACTTTCTTTCCAATAACTTACTAGTGTATATCGAGAAGGAGATTGCTGGAAAATTTGAAATAAAGTCAATAATAGATGACTTTTATTCTATGAAACCTAGGAGAGCTCGTGTTAAGTGATTAGTTTTTTATTTTTTTTGTAATTCAAATTTTTACATACCTTTTATTTTAATGGTTTTTATTGGTTTTTTTTTTTACCCAATTACATATGCATTTAAGACTTGTCGAGGTATTTTTTTTACATTATCAATTAGGCCGGCCACCCCTTCAAAAAAATTCTGGTTACGCCCCTGCCACCTATGCCTTGTTTGTGGCATCATTGCTTTCAAAGCTTTGCGCATAGCAGGATCTTGATCTGTCAAGATAGCAACGGGAGGTTTACCACCAACAACATCTAGCCAAGTGTTGAACAACCACCTGTTGACATATACTATAAATAAATAAAATGCAAAATCTTGTCATATATATATGAGTGTATATATCAACATAACAATATAAACGTTAATATGACAAAATATATATATCAAGAATTACAGAATCATAAAATTACAATTTAATATAAACAATTTGCCAAATTTCATTATCAAACCAACAAACGTAGTGTCATTCTCTTTGTTTATAATAATTTAAAATTATACATTCATTTGACTTAAGTGTAATTATTACTTATCTTAAGCAAATAACTAAATGGTTGAATAGGATAAAAAAATATTGACATGGTTACCTCATTTCTTAATTTAAAGAATGGTTCAATTAGTTAAGAGATAAACAGACCAACAAACAAACTAATCAAGATCAACATAACCAAAATTAAACAATAACAAAATAATACATATGTAAAATTTTCAGTGTCCTCGTGGGATATGAGTGCGCATTCAAGTAATATTGTTTGCCTATGATGATTTACTCCAACAATATTTGCAAAGGGCAAGTCGTACTTATTCATCAAAAAAGTCGTATCAAAGCACATTACATCCCCGAAATCCTCATATGCAGTTTTGCTACGCACATCAACCCAAAGCACATCTTGAAATACCCCATTGGCATCCAACCGATATATGTGGTAGAAGTTCTTATTATCGTTTTGCATCATTAGGAAATAATTCATCATAGCATTGTTGTCCCCATTCTTCAATTTTAGCTTCTTCTCTATTAGACATCAAATTATTCACGTCCTTCTTAGTAAAGGGCATATTCTCAACTCCATTTCTCTCACTAGCCAACCACTTGTGCATAGTAGCAGAGGGGAGCCCCACACCGTCCCTAAAATAAAGCTTACGCCTCACATACCGCATCTTTTCTAACTCCTTCAACCTGTATTTTGTCACTAGCATTGATTTTAAAGGTGATACCTGATGGGGTTTATGCTTCAACTCCACTCTTATTACTATCTCCCACTTACCATGATTCTTTAAACCAGCATACATCCCCGGCTTCGCAACCACATTTTTTCTACTTCTTTGTTGCAAACGGCTCCCCTTCCAACTCCTTAGGTAATCTTTTCCCACCAACCCTCCTTCGGGTCGGTGTCTGAAAAACCTGCATACTCACACTTACATGTAATAGCCCTTTTAACCTTGTGACCATCTTTCAGAGTTTTATATGCATTTTGGTAAGAACCACACCAAACTCTTCTTGCTTTCCAAATGCATTATAGTACATATCAGCTTATTCCCATGAATCAAATATCATGATTAGTTGGTTCTTAGCTCAAATATAATATGACGTAAATTAGTATTCCCACTTCAGGTGGGTCTATTTTAATTATGTTCAGATTCACCATATTACCTCCATCACCACCATCACTATCCATCCCCACTCCACCTTCATATGGACATAATTCACCAATATCAACAATAGACCCTTCCTCAAAGTTTATCAAATCCATTACACCACCTTCATCACTATGAGACAATGATACACAAATATCTTCTGCAACCTCTGAACTTAACATCACTGCCTCAACCTTCAATAAATTATTTTTCCATAAGTTAACAATATGTGTGACAAACAATCAATCTTTAACAATTAATCTATCACATTTAACAATTTATCTATCACATTTAATCTATAACAAGTACTCTATCACATGTGATCATAACAAGCCATGTTTGTAAGTTTTTAAAAGCAATCCTACTCTTATTTCAAACTTTCATGAGATTTCAATATATTATATTCTACAATTAATGCCAACTACCTAACCTATAATTTTCTCTAAGCAATAATTTTAGCTAAACAATATTGTCTACTTTCATAAATAATATTGTTTTATTTCAAACTTTAATGGCATTTGTATGTACAATTAATTACCTAACCTAACCTATAACTTTAGCTAACCAATCATTTTAGCAATAAACAATATTGTCCACTGTCATAAACAGTTTTGTCATTTGTGATAATTAATATTGTCATTTGTGAAACATGCTAGATTAAAAAATATATGTTCCAGATCCAAAATAACAATTGTAAATGTCTCCGCTCACAATTGACGCGCTTTTACCCCAAAACATGCTAGATTAACAAATATATGTTCCAGAGCAAACCTCAATTCCAAAAATACACCAATCGAATAATCAAGTTAATCCCAAGAACAGAGTCACTTAACATATCTAATTCCAAAAACCACAATTGACGCGCTTTTACCCCAATTATCCAATTTATCCCTTCATCTTTAACCCCAAAAACCCTTTATTATTCATACAACAAATTAGGAGAAAGTAATGGGGGGCTGAAGAAGATGAGGATTCAACGAGAATGAAGATGGGGAATGAAGATGAAAATGGGAATGAAAATGGGGTAGCTCAGCTAAACAAGATGAGATGAAGAACCCTGGATTCTCATCTATGTCTCTGCATGAATTAAATCAACCCCATTTGCAAAATAACGGACCAACTTGTTGTAACGATCTTGAAAGCGCGCCAACAATGTATACATTTGGGGCATACAAGTTCATAAGTACAAAATACACACCAATACAAGATAGGGGCCCACCAAAAGCATTTAATATTCATAACATTGGTGTGTTGGTCCAGCACATTGCTGGGCTAAGCATCACCCGTGTTGGTTGGATTGAGTTTGTGAATAATGTTTTTTCTTATCTATGCTTAGAAACAATCGAAACGTAGATTGAGTCCAGTCGATCAAGTCAATAAGGATATTACAAAAGCTTAAATATTATGGATTTTCATTAACTTATTGTAAGGCATGCTAAAGTTACTTTAACAATATTTAAGTTATCATTATGCTCCCTGTGTCCCAGAATATCTGACATAGTTAACTTTGCCCACATGTCAATCTAGTTTGACTTTATTTTTATATAACTAAGTAATGATGAAAATTATTTTTAAAATTATATTATGAAACTTTATATTAATACCTACCTAACAACATATTTTTGACAAAATATGTTTTAATTATATTAGTAATTAAAAAATTATGGTCAAAGTAAATACAAGAATAGTGAAAAAAGTCCAACGTCTCAAATATTCTAAGATGGAAGGAGTATAAAATAAAAGAAAAATGGAAACTAATAATTCCACCTTTACCAATTATGCTCAAAACAATCCCACATTTTCGAAATCTAGAAACAATCCCACCTTTGACCCTCGTCCGATTAAAATAAGCCTTTTTACCTACAACTTGTATATCAGGTTAATTTTTTTTAATCTCTCTCCTCTATCCATCCTCCACCTCTTTCATGGTTGTTCACCATGAGTCCATGACCACTACCTTACCACAACCTGCGCACCACCTTACAATAACCACCACACCACCACCTAACCCACCTTACCTCACCTGGTCCGCCCACTACACCCTTCTACCACAAAAACCCAACCCCACCCTACCTTCTTTCACTTGACCCATACCTCATCGGATCTCGAAACCCAAGCTGACCCACACCATGCGAACACCAAACCTCACTCAAGGGAACCATGTTTGGGGTGCTCAAACTTCTTGTGAGATATCTTACTTTTGTCTTACCTACGTTTACAATTTACATGTATCACAAACCAATAAGATAAACAACACTAATAACTGTCTAGATAATTATCAAAAGTGTTTAAATTCTTAAGTTACAATTAATCATAACATAATTATAAAAAACAAACACAAAAGAAGTTTAATTAGGAATTTTTAAGCGACACATTCATTTTAATTAACCCTTAATCAGACACTCTCACATATTAAGAGGATGTTGCAATCATGTGTGAGGGATCCACTAACAAGATTTTAAAATTTTAGAGTTAAGAGGATGTTCGTCGACAGGAACGGGTGGGTTCTGCTATTGTTGATGGAGAAGGAGTGGGGATTGTTATGGTTGATTGGGACGGAAGGTAGGGGCTGCTATCGTCGACGGCGACAGAAGTGGTAAGGGCTGCTAGCGTCAAAGGGGAATGATGGGGCTTTCTCGGTGGGTTGGCTGGTGGTGCTACTCCGCCAGGGAAGGGGGAGAAAATTTGGGGCTTTTTCAGGTGGGGGTTTTAATTTTGGGAAATTTTTAAAATTACCACCCAAAAATAGATTCATTTTGTAAATAACCACCCGTTAAAAATTTTATTTTAAAATACCACCCATTAAATTAATTAATTACGCAGATTACTACCTTTTTTTAAATTCCGGTTGAATTCTGATGTGTGAGGCCCACAGTCGTTACTTCCCTCCTTTTTTTTTTCTTTTTTTTTCGATTTCTCTATTCTAAGCTATTGAGTGTACTCTCTCCCCAATCTCTCATTCAATTCTCTCTGCAAAATCCACCTATCTCCATAAATTCTCACCCACTCTTCAAATTAGAATCCTAAATTGCAGATTAGAACCCTAAAATAGTTATTTTTAGTTCAGCAAGAAGATACTGCTGTGTAATTGGGGTTTTGCTTGGAAGTTGACTGCAAAAGTCGGCATTTTTAGGGCGTTTTATGGGGACCACTTGCTGAGTTCATTCACCTGATAATTGCTGAGTGCAATGGTGACGTCTGAGGTAAGCAATTTTGGTCCTTGCCTTTAATTTTGTTAGCTTTTGGTTGGTGATGGTAGAATTGCAATTTTGTTGAAATTTAGGGTTCAGTTTGTACTGTAATGAATTATTTAATAGAGGTCAATTATGCTTTAATTGTTGGTGAATTGTTTAAGTATGGATGTGTGTAGGACAGTGAATTAGGGGATTTGTTAATTGCTGCTATGTATATTGGTTTATTAAAGAAATGAAATATTGTGTAAATTTTAAATTTTGCTGTTACATGTACAGATTGCTGCTTTTGTTGAATTAGTTGATGTAAAGGTTAGATTAGGTGGTGTTTTTGTGGACAAAAAAAAATAAGGGGGAAGACTTTGTGTGGCTATGAGGGTGATTGGGAATATTGGAGGTGTAAGTGCAAAGTGAGTGATATGTCAGTGGAGTTTGTAAGGGAATCTTGCATTTAGGAGATTGTGAAGCTAGATTTAGAAGTGCCTAACATGTGGAATATTTTGTACAAACAAAAGGGGAAGACTTGGTCAAATGGAAAAAAGGAGATTCTGAGTGAAGATGATGTAAAGGGCTTTTTGGAGACAAAGACTAAGAATGGGTTTGTTGTTTTTTATTGTACTAGCCAACAACCCAGCACTGTACAACCCACCCAAAACACTCAAAGCAAAACTGTTAAGCCCACAAAAGTTAGGCTAAGCCCTAGGTTTAAGGTCAATGTGGAAAATACATAAAAAGATAAGGTTGAGCAGCAGAATAAATAGGGAGGTCTAACTGTGAGTGTGAAAGGGAAGAAATCATCAAGAAAAAGGTTGTTCTCTGAGAGTGTGAAAGGGAAGAAGAAGCAAGGGGAACAGGAAGGTCCATATGGGAGAAATACATTGAAGGGAAAGGGAAAGGCAAAGTGTAAAGCAAAGGGTAGGGGGAAGAAAAAGACAGAGACAGAGGTTGAGTTGGATCCAGAAGCTGGATATGGCAACTCCATCTCTAACAGCAATGACACTGATCCTGATTGGGATATAAGGGAAGATAAAGGGTTAGATGAGGATGCTGAGCTTGGAGAAGATTTGGACAACACTGTTAAGAGCATAATTCATCATGTCAATGCAAGTTTAGAGTGTGTGCAAGACAAGAGAGATGATGAGGTGCAGACCAATGACTTTTCCCTTGAAAGTGAATTGCTGAGCAAAGAAGTGACTCTACAGAGAGAGTTCACTTCCGATTCTGAGGAGTTGGATAGTCCTAGGTAATCTGATGATGAGGAAGACAAGTATCCATGGTTTCATGCCTCAATAAACTTTAAGAAACCAATTGTTTTGCTGAAAGGGCAGAAGTTCCTCAACAATAAACTGATTAGGAAAGCATTAAGGATTCATGCGGTGGAGAATAGGTATGAATATTGGTATTTGCAAAATGATAGCAGCAAGTTAACCATTTAGTGTAGGAGGAGGTGTCAGTGCACATGGAATTCTAAACAGTGTGTTTGAGTGTTTCTGACTGTGTTTCAGTGTGTGTGACTGTGTGCCTGTGCATTATCCAAGATAATCATGTGCATTATCCAAGATAACCCTGTGCATTGTTTTGAATGAGTGTGAGTGTGTTGCTGAATCTATTTGTGTATGTGTTGTTCTCCTTTTTGTAGTTTGATTTTGAAGTGGCAATGGAGTCAATAAGGTTCTTATCTAAGGATGCATTTGAATACCTAGCTGACATCCCACCTGAGCATTGGTCTAGACATGCTTTTAGTTCTTTCCCAAAGTCAAACATGTTGCTTAACAATGTATGTGAGACTTTTAATGTTGTAATCAAAGAAGCTAGGGATAAGCCCATTTTGACTCAGATGGAGTGGCTAAGGAGGTATATGATGAAAAGAAACAATGAAAAATGGGAAAGTTATCATAAAATGGAGGGAAAGGTGGTTCCTATGTCAAAAAAGCATTCCAAAGAATAGACCAGCAGCAAGGCATTGCATTATGCAAGTTTCTAGAGGTGACACCTATGAGGTTGAGCTTAATTCAGACATAGTTACAGTAGATCTAAGCAAGGGAACATGCACTTGCTACCATTGGGACCTCACTAGAATCCATTGTGTCCATGCATATGCATGCATCATGGACAAAAGAGCAGACCCTGAGGATTATGTGGACAATGCTTATTCTGTTTCCACATACATTTTAGCATACAGATATGAGGTAGCTCTTATGCCTGGTCCAAACCATTGGGAGAAGGTAAAGCTAAGGCAGCCACTACCACCAGCAATGAAAGTACAGCTTGGGAGGCCTAAGTCTAAGAAAAGGAAGTTGGAACAGGGGGAAGTTGTAGGGCAGAACCAGCAAGGACAGAAACCAGTCAAAAGAAGGGCAACATATAAGAATTGTGGCCAGCTTGGTCACTATGCAAAGACATGCAAAAACCCAACTTTGACACCAGTGGATGTATCATCCCCTAAGAAAGCAGGAGGTAGACCACATTTGAACACTGAGTGGGTCAATGATCAAATAAAGAAGAAAGCGGAAAGGGCATTAAGAAAGGTAATTATGCTTGATTTTTGACAAAAGTGATTTTCATGGTTTAAAGCCCTAAATGTTTTCTGTCCTGTTTTGCAGACTACTCTTTGTGGTACACTTGGACTAAACAGTATTTCCAGCAAGAAGTTCCCTCAAGAAGAGTAGAGGAAGAAGCAGCAACAGAGTCAACAGCATACTGAGCAGCAGAGTCAGCAGCAGGCTCAGCATCACAGTGAGCAGATCAGTCAGCATCAGGCATAAGGACATGATCACTAGCAGACTCAACAAAGCCAGGCTTCGACTACAACAGCTGCCATAACCCCTGCACCAGTTTCTAGACCACCAAGAACTAAGTTGTATCCTGTTAGAGGAGTTAAGGAATAAATTACTTAGACTAATTAAGTTGAACAATGTTAAGTAACAGTTTATGTAAGGTGCATGCCCTTGTTTTGTGTAGTTGATCAGGTGCATGACCCTTTTTTAAGTAGTTAAACAATGATGAATGCTTTTGTTACAATCTTTTGGGTTCTATTATCCATTGGTGAATGATTAGTTGCTGAATGCACTTGCAAGATTAATATATGCTATTGTTTTGTGTTATTTGTGTTCTTTAAGTCAAAATTTTTGTTATCAGTGTGTAAATGTTTGCTTGTCTAATTCAAAACACAATTCATAAGAAAGCACAAGGTTATCTTGGATAACCAGGGGATAATGCACAAAGTTGAAACCAAAAGTACTTATTTCATTCATTACTAAATAAAAATAGCATTACAAGCAGCATTCACTCCACCTCCCCCTTAAACAACCTTATTTAATACAACACAACCTAAAACTAAAAACACTAAACACATAAGGACTACAACAACCATAAGCTTGCTGTCAGAACACCCATTGATGTTGATCATCTTCTTCCTGTCACCACTTAGTGCCTTGCATTTCAATCCCAAAGTATCAACCACATTTAGTAAGCATCTCCTTTGGGCAGTGAGCTCATCCACATGAACTTTCAGTGTGTTGACTTCACCCTTCATCAACTTTTTGTCAAGCACAAGTTGGTTAATCACATCTCTTTGCCACTCAGTCCCATCACTGTCAATCCATTCAAAACACTTACAACCCCTAGTTTCAGTGTTAGGATCATAAAATTTGCAAGCCTTGAATATCCTGCCTGGGTTCTCCCTGGTCCAAGATGTCAACTTTGCAAAAGGTAAGCCACAGTTGCATTTCTTCTAATTTGAGGGAGATGTGTTATTCCAAGACATCATGAAACCTGAAATTAGCAAACATGTTACATAAAGCAACAATACCAACAAACAACCAATTACAAACTAATTACTCAGACACACTTATTCACTATGGTGGTTGGCCACCAAAATGGGGATAACCAAGGGGTGGCCAAGTCCCATTTTGCTTCATCTTATGCTCAAGGATACAGTCAGCCAAGAAACCTAGGTCATCTGTGCTTCCAACATGTATAGTGTATATGTCCTGATTAGGTAACCTCCTAATCATCTTGAACACATCTCCATCATCTTCTAAAGTCCTATACTTTCCTTTATAAATATACTGGAATATGGGGTACAAGAGGTCAATTGATCCTTCTATTGGACCATCCATATCACGAAGTTGATCTTCAAATTCTATTGATGTATCTTGTAAGTTACTTTTGCCAATCTCATATTCAAGGTCAATAACAACACTCAAGTACTTAAATCTCAAAACCACCTTATTCTCTTCCATTTCTGCCAAAACAAGTAAACATACAAGCTTACAACATGTTCAAATCCATCCTAACACTACGTAAGTAAACTAATTGCAAACACAATTTCACCACAATAAGCAGCAAATAATTGACAGCAAAATGATAAAATGGGTGAAGAACAAGAACCCTAATTAACTATTGACCCAATTTTCCCAATTACAATAAGATAAGAACCCTAACTTGCGAAGTATAAGAACCCTAATTTGCGAAGAATAAGAACCCTAATTAACTAATAAACCAGTTTTCCCCAATTTAAGTACAATAAGAACCCTAAATTTAAAGAGTAATTGAATTTACCTGATGCGAATTCACCTTCTTGCTTTGTTGAGGATGCGTATACAATTACAAAGTGGCTGAATTTGTGGAATTTGGGAAGAATTTGCAGTAGAAATCATAAATTAGGGTAGGGAATATGTTTTATAGGTAAAAATCAGGGGGGGGGGGATTTCAATTTGGAAGCAAGAACTAGTCGTTATTAGCCGTTAGGAGGGCCCCACACATCAGAATTCAACCGGAATTTTAAAAAAGGTGTTTCTTATACCCGCAGCAATGGCTTGTGTTTGATCAGTCATAATAGTAATGGGACTTTTCTTTCCCATTGAATAAAGAAATGTATCAAATAACCAATCAAAAGAATCAGTGCGCTCATTAAGAATAAAACCCATACCAAACATCACATTTTTACCATGATGGTTCATCCCAACAAAAGGAGCACAAATCATTCCATATTTATTAGTTTTATATGTTGTATCAAAGACCAATTAATCTCCAAAGTAATGATAATCTCTGAGCATTCTTCCATCGCGCCAAAAAAAGCTAACCAAGGCACCACTATCATCTTGCTCAAAATCATAATAAAAATCTGCCTCATCTACATGTCTCTTTGCAAAATACTTAATCAACTGATTGCTATCACATCCATCAAGTTTGGCAGCTTTATCACATGATAATGCATTATACACATCCGAAGCCGTAAAAGTAAGGTTAGGAGACCCACCAACCTCCTTTTTTAAAGCCCTCAAAGAATCAGCAACTTTTACTCCACTCATTTTCAATGTAGAAATAAATCGAAGTTGTTCATCATTAACACTCCTTTGAGACCTTATTAAATGCCTCTTTTCAACAGGAATCATATCATGATTATGAACCATTTCATGTCTTGAACATGTCCAAACACCATCATGATCAACAAAAAACTGTATAAAGGCATTACAACCAGATCGACAATCAAGCTTCTTATAAGCCCTACGATTCCTACACTTATCATCCTTATAACCCTCATTAGCACAAAGAAATCGTTTCTTCAATAATGAGCCATCTCTTCTCCACTTATACTTCCCAACTCGAACTCCAAAACCCTTCCTAAAAGCGTACTCATTATACATTTCATAAGCTTCGTCTTCAGATTTAAATTCTTTATACAATAATTCAGACTTCTCTGCCTCTTGATATACAATACCATCCTTTTTTCCCACTACATAAATATGTGAAATAAAATTATGATCAACATCAAAAAATAAAATGTACAATAACAAAACAACAAATAATCAACTATAAATAAATTTAAAATCTAATATAATTAAAAATGATCATGTACACAAATGATCATTTATCAATTTAAAATGAACAATATGAAAATATGTCAGTAACTCAGTAACAAATGATAATATAAAAATGATTATTTAGAATAATACATTTGATCAAAAAAACCTATAAAATGTTTAACAAATTGAACAAATTAAAACACATTACAACATAAAAACAAATTAAATTAAGATCTAGCAAAACAAAATGTACTAAAATGTACTACGATTCTTAACATGCAAAAAATCAAATCGATAAACAAATCAAAATTATTAGCGAAATACTGAACATCAAAATACAAACAAATCAGAATTCGTTGATGAATAATCAAAATCACAATGAACATGCAGAAATTATAAATTACGATATAAAAATCAATTACAAAATCGAAATCAATTACAAAATCAAAATTACAGGAAACATTCATCAATTACAGAATAAAAGAGCATCAAAATACAAACAAATCCAGAAATTATAAAAAATAAAGTAATAAAACAGAGCATAACATAAACACAAAAAAAAATAAAAAAAATAAAATTAGGATCATAATTACTCACATTGATGAACAAATGAATCAACCAATGGAACACCAGATGGAAGAACAGCTTCACAATCTCGATCAAAATCAATAGTAGAAGAATCATCCATCACGAAAAACGCATCAATTAGATGAAATAAAATTGAAGAGAGAGAAAAAATAAGAACAAAATCAATTGAAGAGAGAGAAAATAAATGTTTAAAATGATATATATATACATAGCTTGAGTAAAAAGAAAAGAAATAAAAAAAAAATTAAAAAAACTAGCCAAAAATGGCAGGAAAAAAAAAGGGAAAGAAAAAAAAAGAATCATCAAAGTCGAAACACAGCAAAACGACGCCGTGGGGAGGGGGGGTGCAGGTAGAGGAAGCTACACAGGGGACTAGTGTAAAAATTTTAACACCAACTCCCTAGTGTAGCTTCCACTACCTACACCCCCCCCCCATACGCTGCGTTTCACGCAACCCAGGAACCCCACTAACCCCACAATAACCGCAGTAAAAAACTAACCGCACAGTAACCGCCTCTACCCCACGTTATATATATATTAAAAAAAAAAAAAACCCAGCATTTTCTCTCTCTAAAACCTTCCTCTCAAACATTCTTCCATTTTCTCTCTCATAAAATTCAAAACAATAAGAAGCATTTACAGCAAAAAATTGTTCAAAATTACTTAAAATTTAGTACAAATGTCTGAAATTCAAGGTGATAAAACAGAATCGAGAGATGAGATTTAATACCGGTAGATTAATTCTGTGATTGTAATAAGTAGCGAAAGCCCTTTACAATCTGGTTAATTGATGCATTGATGATTGACTATTATTGATTATTGGTATTGCATGATAATTTCTTATTGAATTGTTTTAATGTTTTACAATTGCGGCTTGTAAAAGTATAGCAATATTAAATTGATGAATCGAGCAGATGTTAATTTGATATTAAAGGCTTTTTTTTCAATAAGAACTTAGATCTAGTAAATTGCGAGAGCCTGTTAGATCTATGTTGATTAATAAATTGCGAGAGCCTGTTAATCATGTTATTTATGCAATGTCAATGATTGATTACTATGTTTACCCTGGAGTATTATTTATTGGTGAACCTATGCCCTAGATCCTTTCATATATTGTTTTCTTCCTATTCTCAACCTTAGTAGTTTAGTTTCTTACTTAATTATAAATATTGGTTACTTAAATAATTTAGATTATAATAATTAATTAGGAGTAAAAAGACTTGTTTCCCTGTGGAGATCGACCCTACTTCCCTATCTACTTTAGTTAGTGATTTAGGTAATTATTTTTACCCTGTCATGATGCGATGGAATTTCATCTTCCACATCTACTTTTACTCCATCACTCCATGTAATCAAAACCTTCTTTTAATTCTCTGCTTTCAATACGCTTACCGCCGCATAACCACGACTACCACCATAACCACAACTGTTGCCACTAGAAGCACGACTGAAACTGCCACTAAATTTAATTTCGAAGATCCGAGATTCTTTATACAAATCGAGTGTTTTAAAGTGATCAATTTTGAGCTTTTACCGGAGCTCATAGTGCAGACGGGACGAGTTATAGAATATCGCCGGAGAAGAAGAGAATGGCGGTGAAATCGCCAGAAATGGACGGACTATGCTATAGTTAGAGTTGATAAAGATAGATAGATATATAATTTGGGGATAAGATGCGGTGATAGTTGCAATAATTTGTAAGAGGTGGATAAAGGATGGGAGGGATGTAGTGGGGAAGAGTATAGGGTTATACAGTGGGGAGGGGGTGTAGGGACTTCTACCTACCCTAGAGTCTAGGTAAAAATTTGTACCTTATATCAGCTTTCAAATTTATTTCTTTAACACTCTTGTAGAAAAAGGTCGTAGATTTGTCTCCAAAAGCATCCCACCTCGACTTAGCTCTTTGTCTCCAATACTACCACCTTAAAGCTGCTCCAGCTTTCAAAACTTTCCTTTTTTCAATTTCTATCCTCACGTTTGCATTATCAAGCAAAAAATCACAGGCTTGGTATTCCTCTAGCGATTATTTTAGATCTTGCCAATCAATACCGAATTGTAACCTATTTTTACGTAAACACCAATGTCTCACCTCTTTGAGACAATTCTTTACTTTCTTTGGACTCTAAAGGGGTGATGGAAGTAAACCTGTTTACAGTTTCATAATCAAGTTTGGCTGCTCTTCACCCTTAATGGGGATCCGCCCTCCTGAGCAACCAAGTTCCTCGGCCTGTATAGAGGTAGCTACAAAGACTTCCCATTCTGACTTTCCAATTAGTTTCACTTCTATAGCAAAGCTGAGCACTCAAGCTTTTATCTTGTAAAAATCATACCGTAATATTACAAAATCAAGCGATAGTTATGACATGGGAAACTTATGTGATTTGTGATTCTGAAACTACTTATGGTGTTATCTATAAATCTATAACTACAAGGTAAAAACTGGCTGGATTGAGAACTAAGACAACCAAATGATCGAATTACAAGCATCTTTTCTTCATTTTAGGTTGTTTCAATAGAGGTCTTTTGAAAGCTATGCACAATTTAAAAAATTGTTAGTAATTGCATTGACCATTAATCAGCGTTTGTGGACAAATAATACAAAATGTAGTGGATAAAATCATCAACAAATGAATCTAAAAGGACAAGTCACATTGCAACTAGACGATCGTACACTCTCCCATACAATTATATTACAACAGCATGACGCTTGTACCCTCCCGACCAACCCCACACCCAGCCTCACTGTGCCCCAAAAAATTTCTCTACAAGTCCTAGAGTTGGTTTTACACAAATCAAACAAGAAAAATACGTACAATGAGAATAAAGAGTAAATATAGTTGGCCATAATGCAGCATCACTCTCAACTTGCTCAAACCACAACCAGATTCAGAGTCTTGTGACACCGTACGCCAAAGCACTCCTGAACAAGAACAAACTAAGTTCTTTGCAACTTCAAGACCTTCAAGTGGCTGATATACATTATCAAGAGGAGATCTGTATCCTGCCAGAAGTTTTCTTCCTCCGCCAACCCTGAAGCACATACAACAAGAAGTCAGCTTAAGACCCCTAAGAAGAACTTATTTCAAAATTTTAAATAAAATTAAATAATAGAACTAGAATTTGCCTAAAACCACGGGGAATAAAGAAAGTTTCATGAGCTTACAAAGGCCGCATAGTAGAGGAATGTCAATACAGCTAATGCAACAAAAGCAATCTGAAACACATTATACCTGTAGATAACAGACAAGGTCAGCATTTACAAACCATAAACAATACATTACCGAGTATTAAACAAGGATTGAGTAAACGGACTTGTATAAATATTTGATGCCACGAAGAGATTGCAACGTGTGGCCAAATATTTCACCAGCAGCAGTTGCTTGGGCATAATATGCAAATGCAGTGGCGCAGAATTGGATCACACTGAAACCAAAGAAAAGAGACCATGCTCACAAGTTGAATCAAAGATAATAGCATTCAAATGATTAACAATGACAGATGCTCAACTAGAAGTAAAAACGAGTAGAAAGAGGCAGGAAGGTAGAAAAAAGAGAAACAAAGATAAAGGATTGAAAAATGACTGGCGGATGAGTATGTAGAATATGCAATATTCATAGGTTCTTCCCCATCCTACCAACATAAAGAGTAAACAAATGTCAACCAATGCCCCAATAGGCCTATGCAGAGGTATGGGATCCAAGCCTGCTAGTGGTCTTAGTTGGGGGAGAAAACGGATGAAAAGCAGCACACTTTGAGAGATAAAGTACAGTTAAATCAGAGCAGCAAACACATTCTTGGCACATATCTGAAAACAGTGATTTACAACACCTCTATGCAATAAAATCAGAATCCAGTTTCCAGGCATGTTTTCTTCAACTTCTTCAAATAGTATTCAGTAAACTTAATTTCAGTTCAGTAAAATAAAGTTCGGTTTAAAATAAAATAAACAGTTTAATTAGAAAAAATCAGTAAATTTAAAGAACAAATATACAAATAATAGAGAATCGTTAGAAAACAAAAAATAATTTTAGTTTAGCAAAAATAAGGTTAAGAGAATATGGGCTGGTCTCATCTAATCCAATATTTTCATTACAGCACCATGGTGCCAAAACTGACATTGAAATGATAACAAGTATATCAAAGCCAAGATTCAAACCTGATAGAGCAAAGAAGAATCAAACCAACATTGAACAAAAAGGAATTCATGAGAGTCGCTCCCCACCTGTAACCAAGTCAATCATGTAAATTACAATAAAATTCCAAAACTCAGTGAATATAACAAGTGCATTAGAGTTCATTATTACTTCATGGGATGGATGGTGATGAAAACTAATTTTAGACCAAGCATAGTTGCTCCGGCAACAACTGCCACAAGAAGATAGAAACAGAAGAATGCAAATGCCACTGTACCGAGCAGTCCTGGAAAGCAACAAAATAAGAATTTTAGATAACAATCAAATAAACAAAAAGTAATAAAAACTGTCCTTTCAAAAAAAAAGTAATAAAAACAGTGGTGTCACCAAGAAACTCACCCCAAACATCATCCAACTTGATGAAGATATAATTCAAGAAAGGAGATAGAGGAGGCCTAATTATCAGATATATTAAAATATGTGCAATCCAAGCCACTGAAACAATCAACCTGAAACAAAAAGCAGAAAAAATTAACGAACTTGACCATGTCAATCACATGACAGACAATATGTTATGTAAATGTATCCAATTTGACAAATGAATACAGATCCAATAATAATAAATAAGCAACAGTTTGATGCAGAAAGAAACTTCCTTGATAATTCCAAAGAAGCAAAGAGGAAGTAACCTAATACGTATCATATATAATACTTACTACATTTATTTCCTAACAGGTAACAGCACTTAGACTTGTGCAATAATCACATACTCTACTTTGACTAGCTTTGATGATTCATGGTTAAAAAAAAACATAGTCATGTCGGATCTTGTTAGATTTGTCTCGGTTTATAATATAGTATATCTAGTTTTTATAATTTTTTAATTATTAGTTATTATATATCTGTACTATATATTAAAAGGCATTCCTAAAGGAACGGTGCCACGTGGCACTCATCAACATATATGACACGTCACTATTCAAAGTACATGTGACACGTAAGCTTGCAACTTCATTTAACAAAATAAATAAATTATGGATTGATCTAGATTCGAATCCGCAACCTGCAACAAATAAAGGTTATACACTTACCATCTTAACCAACTTTTATTAGTGTTTTAAATTCTACATAATTACCGTTATATATTCCTTTCAAATTAGAGGTTATTTAATTTATTTATTGTTCACCAGATTAAAAACTAAATACATATGAGGTTAATAAAATAGTAACATCATTGGGCATAATTATCAAATTAAAGAGGTACAAAATACAAACTAGCAAACCGGGGCATCGCCCGGGACACACACTAGTTTGTGATTAAAATAACGCATTGGCAATCATGATATGAGAAATGTTGCCAAAAAGAAAAACCAAAAAAAAGATAAAGGACGTATATCTAACTCCTAACAGCTCTCCACTTGCATTCCACCATACTTAGAAAGCTAGGATCGAAAAGATAGCAATCTGAAGTTATATTTCAGTAGGATTAAGTTGGCAAAATTACAGTCTAACCATAATCCATTCGTATACATGTTGACTATGTTACTCAGATTCTTCAATTCACCTAGACACTAGAGCGTGGGTAGGACACTTAGACACTTCACTTTAGTTAAAAACCGTGGAAAATTTTCATAAAATAGTTGAGTAAGGCACTTGGACACATACCCATGTCAAACATGGGTACCCGAGTCCAAGCTAGGAAGCTCGGACTCGGGTGCGGGTGTCAGACTCGGATATGGGTCCAAGTGTCCGATTCGGAATATTATAAAATTAAGGATCCGGGAACACGTTTTAAAAGAGTCCAAAATATTTTGAATTTGGACTCGGGGACACGGCAATTAAAAAAATTACAGAGTTTAAGGTAAGTAAAAATAGGTCAAAGTAAAAGTAAAGAGTAGTATGTATTCTTCAGCTTTTAAAAAAAATAAAAGTAACAAAAAAGAAAAAGAAAAAAAAAAAATGAATCATTTGAGTCTCCCACCTACCCCCACACTATACCGAGTATTTCACTACTTCAATTTTCAAGACACCCTACCCCACCCCCATTAAAAAAAATAATCAAAAGAAAACAGAAATTGCAGTTGAATAGTCGAAGACTCAAAGAACCAGTTTCCCGTCACCGGCAAAGAAATCCGGCAACTTCTTGGTGTCAGGCTGCTCGTTTTTCACTTTAGAGCAAAAACCCTAAGATTTAGGCTCTTGGTTTGGTGAATCCACCCTTCTATTTTAGATCTAGGGTTCATGATTGACGAGTCCACTTTTTCACCCAAGGGTCCAACTCGGATTCTGTGTCCGCACCCAGGTCACTCCGTGTCGACACAGGTACAGCTGGGTGGTTGGTCGAGTCCGAGCTTCACAGATTCCAAGTAACGCGGTTTACCATATTACTCTTCCATCAGTTTATGGTCTTATTCATCTTTAGCTAACCCTCTTCTAAAGACATAAAATGTGCTGACAATGTCTCCTTTACAGTTGCTAAAAACAAATGAATGCAAAAAAAAAAAAAAAAGGAATATTATTGGTTTCAATAACCTTACTGCTGGAAAACCCCAAAGAAACGATTCCCAAATCCAAACTAATACAACATATAGCAACCACTCAGGTGAAAAAGTATATACAACTTCCCCTCACTCCCCCTGCTTTTATAAAGCTACTTTGCCATAACCAATTCCCCTTTCCTACAAAATAACAAACACAATATCCCGATAGGGGACAACCTATAACTTAAAAAATTAAGAGACAGCAATGAGAGCACCACTGGCAGACTAAAAAGGCCAATATGAAGTTATGAACCCAACCTTATGAAAAACCAGCAAGTATATGACAAAAGGACGAATACTTTCCAGTAAGACAAAGAGTCAACAAATGAAGAGGAAGGAACATCAGTCTGCCTCATTTCAACATCAATGCAAGACTAACAGGATAGGCAGAACTGTGATATAAGCATACATGAAGACATTTATCAGTGATATCAAAGGATAATGTTCTTATTTTGGCTTATTGTAGTAGTACTGATTATTGGTTTATTACTTACCTTAACACCTCCATGAGAAACCACATACCTAACTCTGAAGTCTGAATAGAAATTTTACAAAGAAAATGCTATCTTACTAGGCATTTAGTCTGTTTACTAAAAGAGAATGCATTTCTGAACTAAAATTTATATGTAACCTAATCAAATTCTTCATCAGAGCCAGAGTTAAGAGGAAACAGGATTTTCAGTAATCAAATTGAGGCTCCTTAACTTCATTTATCTGAACCAGATGCAAGCTAACCACCACAAACAAACCCCCGCATCACCCCAAAAAAGAGGAAAGCAGCCATGAGAGAGAATAGCGTCCAACAACACCAGAGTAAATCAACTCAAGACGCAGTATTTAATTTCAATAAAATCCACTCACCCTAAGATTCCCAATATAAGCTTCGCCAAGTATCCCAATACAGTAAAAGCCCAAGCAGTCTCAGCCTGAATGAACCATAAGGATGTACTAGTAAGACACATAGTAAAGAAAAAGAAAACAATCATCAACGATATGGACACTAACAATTCAAAGTAACAAACCCCACCTTGTCCCCTTGAGGATACATTTCTTCCAAAGCATTCATATCCTCTTCCAGTAATAGCAACTCCTACAAAGAAAAACAATTTAATTAGAGTTTACAATTAACAAAAACCAAAACACTTTTAACATTAGAACTACATAGAACAACATAAACCTCTTGGTGTGATCATGACTTCTTTCATTCCAAAAAGAGAGGGGTGAACAGCACTTTCTTTTAAAAATCACTTTACCCTTTAACCCATTAATGAAAGCAGCCATCTTTGCCTCATTTCCAATCCAATGTTGAGACATGTATTTATCAAAATGCAATTCCGCACCAGTGCACTCACATCTAGAATGTTTGGATATAAAGACAAATTTAAAGGAGCAATTTCAAAACTATATGAAATGAGGTGTATTTGAAAGCTTTATATACTACTTGTACAATTCTACACGACTTGGCAAAAATATGAGAAACTTAAGCTATTTCCCCAGTTCCATCATGCCTTAAAAACGACTAAGTTCCCTCACTCCCCAAAAGCAATTGCTAAAGACAAACATCAAGTAGATATGATGTGGAGCGTAATTTGGAAAAAAGCATGAAATCATGAAGAAAGATTACTGAAGTTAATCCAAAACAACAGCTACCTTACCTTCTCAACTGCTTTCACATTTTTACGCCATTTCCTTCCCTTGCTGCCACTTCTTTCCTCCTGATGAAGAGCATCGGCAGTTTTCTTCAATTCTCTTGCCTTTTTACCAAGCTCAGTAGCTTCCTAATAGACATCAGCAGGACATGAGAAGCACACAAAGATGGAATGGCACATATAGAAACAATTTGCAATAGGGTCATAAAATTCTCAACATGTTTTCAAAATTAGGTGACCAAAGAGAATACCTTAATATACTGTGAGCGAGTTATAACAGCTTTCGGACGCCTAAAGAATGCAAATATGAGCCCCAAAGGTAGACAAGCAATACCAGCACCACCAAATATCTAATTAAGAAAACAAGGTTCAGTCAAAGTCATTCAGACTTAATTTTAAAATTATAAGTAACACATCAATGTAAGTAAGTGACGCCTCAAGAAGACAGTAGGACAGAATAGGAAGATAAGATCAAAGTATTTCAGCAAAATACCATCCCTAAGAAATTTCAAAGAAAGGAATTCCCTAAAAAACTGAAGACAGTCAGAAATAAGTCATTCACTATTAATGGTCTTAGGGGATAACAAGAGTGAGGAACTATCAAGAACACTAATATATAATGGCATTTGAAAAAGGAAGAACATACCGTGAAAAGAACAGATCCTGCAACAGTTGCAAGAGCAACAACGTATTCTGGGAAGGTTGTACGCATAGTCCATGTAGTCTCTGATGAAGGGCTAGCAGAATATGCAGAGCACTGAATAAAAAACAAGTAAACATAGAGGAAAGTAATCAGAAACATACTAGTTTAGAGCCCGTGCTCTGCACAGTTTTACAGTATAATAATACTTTCATTATTCGTTTATTAAAAACGTTATAAAACGAAATCATTGTTAGTAAAAAAAAAAAACATAAAAAATGTATAATAAACATTATATATATATATATTAAGAGCAATGTGATCTAGAGAAGAAATTGAAGGAGTATGGTGCAATAATATTTTTAGTATGCACTTATTCTCAAATAAAAGTAGTATTATGTGATATCACGTAACATTTTTTATTCTTTACAACACCTTTTAATTTCCTTCCCTAAATATAAGGCTAAAACTTAACAAACTTCTTTCAATAAAAAAAAATAAATAAAAAAAAAAGTAACAAACTTTTTAGTGGGAAAATTTTTTTATGAAATAATGACACGTGTATGTCAAAACAGATAGTGTCCATGCATTTGACCATACGTATTTTTACTTAATTTTTTCCAGATTTTTTATTTTGGGGGGGGGGGGGTTACTAGAATTACCAGCACATAAAAGCTCAAGAGATACTTGAAAAAGTTATGTTCCTAACCTGCCGCGAATTACCAATACATGGGGAGGAACTAGAAACAATTCCATTCCATGAGCCGGGAAATGTAGTTGTGCTAGAAGAAAGATGTCGAACAGTAAAGTCCACCTTACCAACAACACCTGAGACATTAAGACTGAAGTCAGATGCCGATAATGGATAAACTAAAAAAAAAAAAAACCTTTCCACGAACATAGATTGAAACAACATATTCATACTAGTCTAAATCATAATGACATAATGATAGGAGGTTTGTTCTTCAGTTCTAATTTGAAAGTACAATAAGGACTTTAGGATTAAATTTTACAAATCAATTGAGCAACAGATTGAGTTTTATAATATTTAGGTTCTAAAAATAAATCAACAGACCAAACATAATAACTATGCACAGCTTTTTTTCTGTATTGTTCAACAAATAAATATTTACAGGGCAAACTTACAAGTTACAACAATTAAAATTCACAAGAGCCCTCCAAAACTTCAGCCCAAAAGGGCGCAAAAATAATTGTCAAGAAGTTCAAAGATTCTCTTGCATCAACACCTCAGTGAAAAAAATACCCATTTAGAAAAGTATTCTCAGCCCGCAGTTAATTTGGAATAGTTATGGAGTCAAATATGAGGTGGCAACTGTAGAACTTTAACCCAACCCACCACTTGTCAAAGGTGTTTCCTTTAATGAGTTATAAGACTCTTACTCCTTTGCCTAGAAGAAAGAATTAATAATAAAAAATCTCTAATATAAACCCAAAGGCCCCACACCTAAACCCATCACCATTCCCACAATATCACCTACCCACATCTACACCCTCAGTTGTCCACTATTTGTGTGGTTGGCTTGGTCAATAATAGCTCGCACCCATTTTGAAGAAGCAAAAACCTTTTATTGGTCCTTTTTAATACTAACATAAAACATAGTACCCAACTAAATACCAATATATATTTTTATTTGTATCAATCAAAATTCAAGGCTCGCCAATATACTTCCTCCGTTCTTTTTAAGTTGACATATTTTGATTTTTGGCATTATTTACAAACTTTAATTTGACTAGATTGTGCGATTATAGTTATGATAATATATAGGCATATGGAATCTTGTTTGAATCATTCAATATACAATTTATTAATATCTACTTTTGATAAATTATACTTTTTAATAATCCTACTTTTTAGTAATTATTACTTTTCAATGATTAGAGATAATAATTGATAAACATGATTAAAAAAACGTTTTAACTAAAAAGAAATAGGTTTTCTTGGTACCCAATGGGTACAAACAAGCAAATTAGTACAAATAAGGGACCAAGCCATAATGGGTTGTTTACCTAAGACCATTCCCACCAACACAACCCAAAACTAGCATCAACTATCTCCCATCTATCCAAATCTCTTTTTCTAGCTTGTAGGCCTATGGCTCATGCATAGAGCAACTTAAACATTATGCAAAGTCTATAAAGTTCCAATTAGGGACCACACAAAGGGCGGTAGGGGGCCTCACCCTTGTACTAGTAAAAAGGCTACATACACATCCTATGGACATTAATGTAAATCTAATTTTTCCAGGATCTCTCCTGCCTTTGAGATCTTATTCGCAGTCAAAAGTGTCATAGACATTTTTCACCACAGATCAAATCCACAAATGAGGAAGAATCGGAAAGAACTGCACCAATTGCTCCTCATATAGTCACACATGGCAGAACCACCCAACAAAAAGTTAGATCAGTAACCAAAAACAGAGAACTTGACCAAATAGTCTTTGACCTGGCATCTACATTGATAGATATAAATTTATAAAAGGGGAGTTGGGAAAAAAAAATTGCAGTCATGCAGGCAACAAGGATGGAAACAACCAGATTCAATGACAAATTACAGAAATGAGAAGAAACACTTAAATGTTTATGAGCCTACAAACAATGCTCCATGTCCACAAAATCCCTCTCCCTTTTCTAGGGATATTAACCCTTTTACTTTACAAGTAATATGTTTTGATGAGTAGAGATCTAAAAGGACAATAAAGGGTAAGCATTCCCATTAAGGAGAAACATCCTAAATCATAAGGGAAACGGGATGTTGTTTCTAGACCAAGTGGCTGGTTCAGTGGTTCCCAACCAAGATACCCCAAAGTCCTATAGTTTAGATGATAATTTTCAGTTCTCAGTTCCTGAGAAAATAATAATCTAAGTGGCTTCCAATTCCTGACTATAAAACAGCCACTACAATAGCCAATGTGAGATGGGAAGAATCTAATATATTTTATAGGATTAATGTTTACATCGCTGCTCAATTCAGTTGACCACGGGCTATTAGATCCACGGGGCCATATTGGAGGTGCTATTTCTTTTTTATAAGGGACAAAAGACAGAGACTTGGTTGGATATACACTACCTCACTTCTATATAACATGGAGACTCTCTTTGATATCCACTGACCATGCTTTAAATGAGGAAAATCAACAAGGGTATAATGCTAAACTAGTAAATAAACTATGGAGGGACAGTGGTGATAGGTGATTAGGTTCTCCTACTTCCTCCAAGATTCTATGTTACTCAGACATGCCAAGAGTGCCGGACTAAGATACAGCGTCCAAATCCAACACACATACATAATATAGGATCACATCCAAATCTAAGACATTCATCGCAAGATAAATGCAGGATCACAATAGTTCCTCCACACACCAACCACCCCTGATTTTACCCTCAAATGTCAATTCCCGACACCCCCAATTCATTTCCCTCATTCCAAGCACAGCATAAAAGCAACTCCTCTCACATCACATTGAAAATATACAATTGCAAACAGGCAACAAAATAGTCAATACTTAGGATCAAATTCAAGTAATGCCTCACCATATAGAATTCCTAATGTAAGACCGCACACGACGGCAGTAACACCCACCCAGATCGCCGCGCTTTTAACCCGCTTTCCAATACTCCTGCAACCACAACAACAAAAACCCCAAATCAGACCCATCAACATCATCAAACAAAATTCAAATTCATAACCAAAAACTCAATAAATCAGCAGAGCAATGTACCATACTTGTCCTGGTCTCCCTCATAGTAAAACATAGCAAAGGGAATCACAAAGAAAACAAGAATAGCGTCGATAATATAAATAGCAAGCCAAAGCTGCTTCATCGGCAACGTCAAATGACAAGCGCCATTGTAGAGAGCATGACGACAAGCATGCCGATTAGCGACGTCAGCAGGAAGCATAAGAATGGAGATAACAGCAACAGAAAGCCCCAAAACGACGACGAATTTAGGGAAGTAAGCTTGATTAACATCATCAGGGTGCTGGTAATTGATCAAAAGGTAGACATTGAAGACGAAGACTAACACAGTTACGATAATGGCGACGAGAAGCAATGCTAGATTGAAATCCCCCATTGCTAAATTTGGGGATGAATTTTTTTCTAGGGTTTGAGTTTTAGATCTGATTTTGAGGAGAGAGAAAGAGATGAAGGTGTTTTTTCGAGTTGATGATTGTTTTGAAGGAGGTAGTGGGGGTATGGAATTTGGGTGTTTTGACGGTTTTACCCTTGAAAAATGGGTTTAATTACGGGCTTGGTATGGAGTTTGGGAAACATGAGAAGGGTAGTATGGGAATGAGGGGAAATTATGTTCGATTTCTTCTGGTTTGAAAACTAATAATTCTGAAACAGCCTGTCTGAAACCGTATAGCATATTTGCTTAATCATTTTCCTTGACTCACTCGTTGTATTTTTGTTTTTTGTTAATTTATTTGTGCAATTTTTTATTTTAATTTTTGAAAGGAAATTTTTTTGTATAATTCATAAAGTATTACTCCTATTTTTTTCTAGTGTCTCAATTTCGCCAACACATATGCATTTGATTAATTTAACCAGCATATTTGTCAAGTGGACTTTTACCAATAATTTTAAAATAATTAATATTTTTAAGTATGAGAAATTGATATTTAAAAACTATACATTGAAATGATTCTAGTAAAAAGGTTAAACGCCACAAAAAAAACCCTAACTCAAGCAAGCAGGTTAAAACTCTCTCAACAATTACCTTGTCGGTTCCTAGTTTTCTAGGATACACCTCTTGTTCTTGAGTATTTCCTCCAAATTCCTTCTTTTTAAGGTTTCTTTTTCTATAGTCAAGCTGATTTTTGGTGTTAGGGCCCCATTTTACTTCTAACCAATCTGGTTTTTGGTTTATTTTATTCTCTTTTTATCTCTCTGGGATTTTTCCTTGCTCTCAAAGGTTTGTTCTTGAGGCCTCTTCTTATACGTGGCCTGTTCTTTGTGTTCCTAAGCTCTACACGTGGAAATCATGCAACTGTAAGAGTAAGCTTAGTGTATTTGTGTCAATCTCAGTTAAATTTGGGATTCTTTTTAAAAATATTTTTCAGTATTCCTTTACTCACTAGGTGAAAAAAGGCATTAGGCAGCGGTTCAAACCCGGTCTAAGGCACCGATTTGAACCGCTGCCTATGTGAGAGGAGCCAAAAACCCAGTTTTTGGCACCGGTTCAAAACCGGTGCCATAGAGTAGAATAGGCACCGGTTAACCGGTGCTATAGGGTAAAATAGGCACCAGTTAACCGGTGCCTAAAACTGCTCTCCCGCCAAATTTTCTTTTGGTGGTAGATATTTTAGGCACCGGTTGCTGCCTAACCGGTGCCTATTCACTAAATTATTATTTTTTTGTTTTTTTTTTGTCCATCGTGCAATAATATTTAAAAAAAAAACATGTTTCCAGCAATAATAATAACCTGTAATTCCAGCAATTATATTAAATATAATAATTAATAATATTATTATTATAATAACTAATAATAATAATATTATTAATTATTACAATAAGATACAAAAATAATATTAAAAACAAGAATTCAATTATATATATAGATATAAATATCCCAAACGCAATACAAAAAAAAAAAAAAAGTTGCTTAAATATACAAATAATAGTAAGTACGTACATATATAATGAATAATAAGTTATATAGTTCAAAAGTTAACATAAATAATTTACAATTACAATGCCATTTACATGTTGAAGATGATAAAAGACGCCAACATGTCACGAACTTCATTAAGCTCCTTGATTGTCAACGGACCATCCTTTTGGACCTTGCAAAACTTGAAATACAAAAAAATTATTTTAAAAATAATTAATTAGGCAAACAATATGTATTTTATCAAATATTACCTATATGACTTCTATATATCCCATTTCCTACATTACTTATCAAATGAACTATTTCTTTCTCATAACATGTCAATATTGGATAATTGTATTAACACAAAATAGTCTCAATATGGCCCATATGACTTCTATTCAACCCATTTTCTACCTTTCTTGTGAAATAGTCTTTTTGTTTCTCATAACATGTCATTGTTGGATAATATTAGGTGTCTAAGGCTAGAAATCACATCAATATAGCATTTCAAGAAGTTTAACAACGCATTTTACTCAACATGGCCCAAATAGGGCTTATATGACTTCTATGTAGCCCATTTTCTACATTACTTATCAAATGAACTATTTCTTTCTCATAACATGTCAATGTTGGGTAGTTGTATGTGTGTAAGCCCTAAAATTGTATAGGAGAGCATTTTATTAAGGTTTATGACGCTTTTTACTCAAAATGGCCCGAATATGGCCTATATGACCTTACTTTGCCCATTTCCTACATTTCTTATTAAATGAACTTTATTTATCTCATAACATGTCAATATTATCTAGTTATAGGTGTATAAGGAAAGAAATCACATCAAAAGAGCATATTAACACAAAATGGCCCTAATATGGCCCATATGACTTCTATTCAGCCCATTTTCTACCTTTCTTGTGAAATAGCCTTTTTGTTTCTCATAACATGTCATTGTTGGATAATATTAGGTGTCTAAGGCTAGAAATCTCATCAATATAGCATTTCAAGAAGTTTAACAACGCATTTTACTCAACATGGCCCAAATAGGGCTTATATGACTTCTATGTAGCCCATTTTCTACATTACTTATCAAATGAACTATTTCTTTCTCATAACATGTCAATGTTGGGTAGTTGTATGTGTGTAAGCCCTAAAATTGTATAGGAGAGCATTTTATTAAGGTTTATGACGATTTTTACTCAAAATGGCCCGAATATGGCCTACATGACCTTACTTTGCCCATTTCCTACATTTCTTATTAAATGAACTTTATTTATCTCATAACATGTCAATATTATCTAGTTATATGTGTATAAGGAAAGAAATCACATCAAAAGAGCATATTAACGCAAAATGGCCCTAATATGGCCCATATGACTTCTATTCAGCCCATTTTCTACCTTTCTTGTGAAATAGCTTTTTTGTTTCTCATAACATGCCATTGTTGGGTAATATTAGGTGTCTAAGGCGTGAAATCACATCAATATAGCATTTCAATAAGTTTTAGGACTTACCTCATCAAGCTGTTGAGTGTCCGTACAATGAGTCACAATGTCAAGCATGAATCTCATCACATACAAAGCACAATCAAGTCCATTCTCTTGTTGTGCGCACTAGCATATGACAAACAAATCACATCAGTGAAACATGCAAAGGAAATGAGCAAATATTTACTACCATAGATTTTCAAGATAATCACAATATCATGTAAATTACCAACGGTGTCTTCCATGTTGGACCCTTTGGAGCACGACAATGTAGCTTATTCATAACACTGTAGTATAAAAAAGTACATTCAAATTTGATTAGTCGTATGATTACTAAATTAGTTATTATTAGCAATAATCATCACTAGGTCGCTATATATATTTACTTTTGCAATATAGACTTCACGAGCCACTTCTCCGATGATCGAGCTGAATCAAGGTGATAAATTGTGTTAGTGGAATTACAAATCACCATGAGGCTCCAATGCTCCCTACATAAGTTCACAATAGACAAGGTAATTAATATTTAGGAGTCAACATATAATGAGGCCAAATCGATTGAATTTGACATGGTTAGACTTACTCTCTATAACATGGGGCGAATATGAACTTGTCTCCCGCACGCGCTGATTCCCTTATACTCTGTTCAACATATTACAACACGTCATGGGGGTTGCCTATGATTTTAGTAGTGGATAACTGCTCGGGGCATAACCACCCAACTTTGGGCCGATTTTTGGCACCGGTTTGGCCTAAACCGGTGCCATATAGGGGGTGCCTATTACTATTTTTCTACTAGTGACTTCTTCTTCCTATTCTCTTTCTACTGCTTAACATTTATTGCCACTCTTTACTGCTCTGTTTTTTTACTCTGTTCTTTTACCCTACTCTCTTAATTACCTTGTTCTTGGTGGTTGAGTTCATTATGGCGCATAATAATCATTGGACCGTGTACCAATCTGGGGTTTATTTAAATCAACCGTTGGAGAATTATATTATGAATATTGACTAGAACAAAGCGGTTATTGGAAGATTCTTTAGTCCCACTCCTCCTTGTAGGGCGCTTATCCAACAGATGGTCGATTCTCAATGGCTCTCACGAGGTAATATTGTTGTTCATCGCACTGGTTGTTATTATGTTTTTGCATGTTCAAATTTAGCCGACGTAGAAGCACTTCTTGAGCAACACACCTTCGTCTTGGATGGCCGTATTTGCAATACTCGTAGATGTAATAGGTACACCGTCCCTGCCAATGTGAATTTTGACATTACTAGGCTGTGGATTCGAGTTTATGGGCTTCCTTTAGGGCTTCTAGACCCGGAGTGGGCTGTTGAAACCCTTAAGCTTGTAGGGTTAGTCGAAACGCTTGAATATGATGGTGATGGCCTTCCTGCCGAGCCTGAATTGTGGGGTCAGATTATGGTCGACCTTTCTAAACCGTTAATTCCTGGCTGCTTTGTTCCAGGTGATGGTGCGCCATTATGGGTGTATTTTCGCTATGAGGGAGTTTTTATGTTCTGTAAAAAATGCGGGCTGGTTGGTCATTTTTCTGATTTCTGTCATAGCTCGGATTAGAAGAATTAATTCCCGTTTAGAAGCTTTCGAGGCGCTGGGATTAACGGTGCTTTACAATCAAAATCTCAGGCCTTTTTACACAAACATGATTGAGGGTACTCATGATGTTTTCACCAATCGAAACACAAGAGTTAATCTGCTGATTTTAGCGCAAGATTTTGAGTTTGATGATGAAGACTCTTCGGGTTCTGCTCATGCACTTAATGAGAATGATAATGATGAAGAGAATGATAATGATGATGATAATAATCCCCATGGAAATTATAATGAGGATAATGATGAGAATGAAGACGATCAGGAACCTCCTGATGATGATCAAAATGGTGATGACAATCAAGATTCGGATAATGGTTCTGAGCCTGATAACTCTGATTCTGGGTCGTTAGGAGCAGGGGGTAATGGGATGCCAAATGGGCATGTGCAAGCAGCGGCTCCTACAGGGGATAACAATGAAAACATAGACCCTGAGTTTATTCCAATAAATGGAGTCTATGAAAATGGTTACTTATCTCATTCGAATTATGTGCATTCTTCTTCTAATTCGGATTCAACGACTTATGATTCTGCTTCTTCTAAGGGGATTCATAATTCGGCTTCTTCTGAAACAGATCATACAACCCTGGATTCTTACCATAACCCGAGTTCAACAAGGTTCATTGAAGAGAATCGGGATGAGTTAGTTGCTGCACTCGCTGCTGCTAACGCAGCTGCACATCAGGGAAGGATTCCTATTCCTTCTGGTGACCCTTACGAGCCTTATACCTTTCACCGTGCAGCTGCTCAGTCAGGTGGGGGTTTTCGTATGTCTGCTCCATTGGAAGATAGCTTATTGTCTGAAAGCTCGAATGCAAGCTCTGATATTCCTTCGAATTTTAGCTTTGATATCTCAACTGCAGCCTCTGATTTTTCTATTCCCATGGACTTAGATGTGTCGAGTCTCTTTGCAACGCTATCAATTAATGAACATGTGGACTCACATTGTGTTACTTCTACTTACCAAGTCCATGCAGGGCAGGCCTTTAAGCCCACAGCTCAAGCAACACAGTTCCCGCATTCAAATTAGACGGGCTGTGATAAAAAGCGAAGTCGCCAAGGCCCTTTTACTCGGTGCAGGTCCTACGATCAGCTCCCCTTTTTCGGATATGCAGGCTCCACTTGGTATCAAAAAACAAGGAAAATAAAAGCTCTTAATTTATACAGCAAGGGCGACTATTTGTTTTTTCCTCCTTCGCCTACACTTTCTGTGCCACAAGAAAAATGTTACTCGGATGTCTCGGCTGCTGAGCACTTGGGCTTCTATGGCTCATCTTCATCGTCCTTTTTGAATGCCGAATTCAATAAGGCAGGCACGGTTCGTTCTAGCTGCAAAAGGAAGGTTACAGATGCTTGGCTTTCTTCCACTCTTAAATACCAAAAAATGGAGGGTCTTGCTGCTTCCTTTGGTAATGCTACTAGCTCGAATGCTACGTCATTTGCGGGTTCTATGTCTTCTGCTACTTGTGTGAATTTTGGTTTGGCGGCTGGCCCTTCACAACTCCCAAGGTGCCTATGATTGTTACATCTTGGAATTGTCGGGGTCTAAATGACAATAACTCACCCAAGCTCCCTTATGTTTTTTGGTTGTTACATGAGTACAAGCCTAACTTTTTGTTTCTTAGTGAAACTAAAGTGTCTGTGTCGGTTGTTTCTAGTTTGCTAGGTTGTTCTAATCCTAGTTTTGTGAAGGGCTCGGATGCCTTAGGTACTAGTGGTGGTCTAGTTGTTTTTGCGTACGGCTCGGAAGCTGTCTCTTATGTTTTTTGCTCCTCTAATGTTATCCTTTGTAATGTAAAGACTCCTAATGAAATAGATAAGTGTGTGATGTTTGTTTATGGAGATCCAGTACTAGAATATCGACCCCAAGTTTGGGTTTAATTTTAGACTTATTAGCCATAGCACTTAATACTTTGATTATTGGAGATATTAATCAAATCGAACATCACTCTGATAGATTAGGTGGTTCTGCTGTTATTAGAGGGTGGGAATCCTTTATTGATTTTCTTCTAAAATCAAGCCTTTTCTCCACGCCATTCAAAGGCCCTCCGTTTACTTGGACTAATAATCGCAAGGGGGGTCAACTCATTCTCCAACGTCTGGATCGCTCCTACATGACTTCCACCTGGTTTACAAACTACCCGGAAAGTAGGTTGCTCAACCAACCTATTCTTGTTTCGGACCATGCTGCTATCATTTTTGAGGACTCTGTTTTTCAACATATCTCAAATAGGCCTTACCAATTGGATAATTGGTGCCTTAATTTTCAACAGGTCCATGACTTTGTCAGCCACACTTGGCTACTCGATAATACAGGCTCTCCCATGTTTTCTCTTTCCAAAAAACTGAGCTATGTTCGATCCTTAATTCGAAACTGATGTCTTAATAATAAGAAATTCTGGGGTGTTGACTGGAAAAAATTCTCTCAGGATCTGTCGATTGAAGGGGAGACACTGCATTCTATCTCGGATGCTTCGAACTACTTATCGAATATAGTTACCTCTAAGGAAAATATTTTATTACAACTCCAATTCTGGAGACAGCGATGCAAAAAGGACTGGATTCTCAAAGGAGACTGCTCTTCTAAACTCTTGTTCTCAAAAGTTAAGTATCGTCAGAAGAAGAATGTTATTTGTTCCCTGGTTGACGACCAAGGTCTTGTGCAGCATGGTCATCAGGAGGTCCAGAACATCGTAGTTCGCTCTCTAAAGGAGACTTTCAAATGTAATGCTATTCCTCTTTATGATCTGGAGATTGACACTGTTCTTCAGGAATTGCACCTCCCTTCTCTTACTTCTTCGCAGACTAGTAATCTAGAACGACCTTTTAACGCAACTGAGATTCAAGATGCAATGTTTGATTTGGGAAATTGTAAGTCCGCAGGTCCAGATGGAGTTACGGCAGAATTTTTCAAAGTTCATTGGCACACGGTGGGTGCTTTGGTGGTTGCAGCTGTACAGAGTTTCTTTCTGTCGGGGTTCCTTCTTAAAGAATGGAATCATTCACTCCTGGTCATGATTCCAAAGATTGCTACTCCTTTGGAGGTCTCCCACCTTCGGCCTATTAGCCTTTGTAATACAATCTACAAATGTGCTTCTAAGTGCTTGGTTGCTAGAATCCGTCCGTATTTGCCTGGGTTAATCTCGGATTCTCAACATGCCTTTGTCCAAGGGAGGGTTATTTTAGATAATATTCTAATGTCCCATGAATTAATGGAGAAAATCAATTCTTCCAAGACTGGTACTAATTGGCTTGCTGCACTCAAGATCGATATGAGTAAAGCCTATGACAGAGTTCACTGGAGTTTCCTTTTACGGGTGCTTCAAGCCTATGGGTTCCCAGCCAGATGGCTCCAAATGATTCACCAGTGCATTTCCACAGTCTCCTATAAATCTCTAATCAATGGTAATACTTCTGAGGCTTTTAAGCCTAACTGTGGCCTCCGTCAGGGGGATCCGTTATCCCCTTACCTCTTTCTTTTCTGCATGGATGTTCTTTCCAGAATGCTACACTTGGGTCAGGATTTGCATTTGTTTCAAGGAATAAATATCTCTAGGTCAAGTCCTGTTATCTCCCACCTTTTCTTTGCTGACGATGCGATGGTCTTCTTCAGAGCGTCTGCTCCTTCTTGTACGAATATTATAGAGATTATTCGTCGCTATACTAAGATTTCGGGTCAACAGCTGAATCTCAATAAGTCTCTGATTAAATTCAGTCCTAACACTACTACGCTGGCTCAGGATGAATTTAAAGCGATTTTCCGTATGACACAAGTTCAAGGGTTTGATCATCATCTGGGATCCCCCATTGATTTCATGGCAAAGAAAAAAGATTGTTTCCAATTTCTTGTCGACAAAATTGTTGGTCGCGTAACGACGCTCAATGCTGTCAGACTCTCGCAGTCACAAAAGTTAATCTTCATTAACTCCATCTCGGTGGCCATGGCTTCTCATCTCCTCTCATGCTTTGAAATCCCAACCTCAATTACTGGGAAAATCGATTGCTTATTATTAAAATTTTTCTGGTCCCACTCCGGAATTCAGGGAATTGCATTGGGTAGGGAAAAGGAAGATGCATCTTCCTCAAGGAATGGGTGGGTTAGGAATTCGGTGTATCTCAACTCTAAATAAATCTCTTCTTATGAATCAAGTTTGGAGAATTGTTACCCACCCTCAGCTGCTCATCTCCAAAGTTTATTCTGCTCGTGCTCGCTTCTTGTCGCCAACTCCTTCTCAGGAAAGACGCTACTCAGGTCGACAGTCCTACGGTCTTCGCGGTCTACTTCATGCAGATTCTCTTTTGTCAACGGGGTGCAATTGGAAGGTCGGCAATGGAAATTCCATTCTAGCTGGAAGTTCAAATTGGGTAAATGGTAAATTGCCTACCTTCCACCCAGGGGTCCTCCTCGCCACTGCGAAGGATTGGACAGTTAATTTATTCATTCATCCTCAGACCCTCACTTGGGATGTGGACAAAGTACATCAGTGTTTTATACCGGCGGATGCTTCCACAATTCTTGCCATGGAATTTCCAACTTTGCAGAAGGAGGACTTCCGCTTTTGGGCAAGCACTATGTCAGGGAATTACTCGGTTAAGACAGGTTATGCAATGCTCACTCAGCCGCTTACTTCTTATTCAGTAAGTCCGTTTTGGAAAATCCTTTGGTCCCTGCAGTTACAGCCAAAGTGGAAACTATTTTTATGGAAGTTATTCCACAACGGTCTAGCGGTCAAAAGTGAGCTTCAACGCAAGGGGGTTCCCATACAGGATGTGTCCTGTGATCAATGCAGTACACAGCAGGAAGATTTCAACCATCTGTTCCGAGATTGCACTATTGCAATAACAGCTTGGAGGAGTGGTGCCGTGGGCATCCATTCAGAATTACATGGACACCTTTCTCTTTCAGATTGGATCCAAGACTATATCCGACTTTTCATTAGTCAGGATGGACTTTTCAGTCCCAGTATTAGCACCTTTGTTGGTACTCTATAGGTGATAAATCATATTTATATAGAGTTTATAGGCACGTTTATGCTAAGTTTATAGTAGCTTTTTAGGTCTTTTCTTGCTTTTTAGGACGTAAAATGCATAAGTTGTTTGTTTTGTGCTCTATTACGCTCCGTTTGTGTTTGTCTTGATGTTTCAGGTGATTTTATAGTCATTTGGACGCTTTCGAAGTGTTTGGAGTTGATTCGGATGATATTTAGATGAAAAGTCGATGAATTGAGCTTATTAATCGAAGATCTCATGTTTGTGGATGTTGACTATGAGTATTTTATGCATGAGAAATGAAAATAGCATCCACAATGATCGTTACGCACTTTTCGGAATTGAATTTGAGTTAGAAACGAAGTTAAACGATGTTTTACAAAGTGGTAAAACTGACTCTTATTCACTCTTTTGATCATAACTTGAGTTCTACAGATTGGATTGAGGTGATTCAAATTGCTTTGGAAACTAGACTTGAAGAGATTTCCATTGATAGGTCACACGCCCCTATACAGTTCCTAGAACGCGAGATACATCCCTTTGAAGTCAATCCTGCGAAGCTGCCAACCCCTCACCCAGTCATCGGGCGATGGACGTGATGTACGCTCGAGCGTGAGCTGCTGGTTGGGTGTCGTTCTGACCATCGGCCATCCATCGCCCAATGGGTGGGGTGTGCGCGCAAGCCACGAGAAATCCTACATCGATTATAACTCTTTCAATCGATCAATCATATCACGACTATTGTAATTGCTATTTTTCTGATTTTATTTTATTTTAATTATCTTTAGAATATTATAAATACTCAAGGGATATTATTTTTCCCTTATGCCTTTTTTTTATGCTTTTTATTATTTTACGTTCTTTTCAGTTTTCTCTCAAACCCTAGTTTCTCATGGCATCTTCATGGATTCTTCCATGGATGATTCTTGGGTTTATTATTTCAATTCATTGAGGTATTTTATTTCTATTTCTTATTTTTAATTATGTTTTATTCCTTAGATCCAGTTTTAATTATTTCTTCCATGTTTGAGTAGTTTATTTCTAGGGTTTGGGAATCCATGTTTATATGATGAATCTTGATTGATAATTTTAATATTTTGACAATTGATTTCTCTAATTGATAGTGTTTTGTTGTTAATCTTGCAACCTGATCAATTGTTTGATTAATTATTGTTAATAAGAGTATGAATCGAAAGATCTTACTTTTAGAGGCTTCCCTACAATTAGCAATTCTGATTATGTTAGCGACCGTACTGCATATGTTGAATTGAGAGCGTTAAGACCCGACCGTAGGCTTAGCAATTGCTCTAGATAATTGATTGATTGAATTGTTATTGATATTTGATAGATTTAGAGCTATAAACATGGTGAACTATAACCCTAGGTCTTTTTATTAATTGTTTTATTTCTATTTTAATTTAGACTATTTTTCTATCCCAATTTCGTGACATAGTTTAGTTTCTCCATACCTTGAAAGCTATATTAAATAGCCATCTCTCTGTGGATTCGACCCTACTTACCCTACTACATTGTTAGTTGGTTTGTTAGGAATTTATTTTTGACAGGTGTACGACAACCTATCAATGGGGTCTTTGGTTATTTAGAAATAACAGGGTTTTCAATCCTGACACTTCTGTCACAAGACCCTTTGATCTGCAACTAGTGGATATTCTTCACTCTCATACTATCTATATGGACGGGGACACAGGGAGGGAGCTTTCTCTCTCTCCTGCTGATCTCCCTGGTTTGCCCCCGCCTGGGTTTCATGTAGCCCATTTAGGGCACAACCACTCAGGCTCATCATTCTTAACGATTCAGGTAGATGGTTCTTGGTTCAAAGACACACAACAAGCAGGAATGGGTTGGTGTCTCGACAATACAGATCCTCTGGATGATAGGATTGTTGGTGGGAGTAATTTTGAGTTTTGCTCCTCTTCTCTTCACTCGGAAGCCTTAGCCTGTTACTATGCCTTGCAATGGGCTTCAAATGTAGGCATTCAATCGTTTCATCTGTTTACAGATTCTTACAATCTTGTCACTCTTCTGCGCGGCGATGGACGAGGGGATATTCGGTATTTATGGCTGGTGCAACGAATCCAACGTGTAGGGTCTACCTTCCACCAGTGTAGTATTTATAAAGCTGATCGGGCACGCGTTCACAGGGCGCACCAAATTGCAGGGGAAGCTGCTGTCCATCTCATTTGCTTTAGCAGTAATTTGTTTTAGGTTCTGTCCTTTTATCCTTTGTCAAAAAAAAAAAAAAAAAAAAAAAATGATTCTAGTAATCACCCAATCAAATTGATATATGTGAATATTGTAAAAGACTAAATGAGACACTTTAAAAAACGAAGGAAATATGAATGATTGAAAGTTAAATAATACACTAATATTTTGAAACTATACATTTTGAAACAAAATGCAATAGGATATTAGGAATCATGGAGTATTCTAAAATTATAAACATGTGTAGATATTTGCTGACTTATTTGATAAGTTTTGCAATTAGGATATTAATTACGGATTATTCAAATGGTCGAATTACGAGGTGTGTCTTTCTATTTTATTGACATTCCATGTAGAATTCTTCATACTCCGTAATATCCTCCGTAGTAAGTTCTCTAGAGCTCTTTCCCTAAATAATGCTACCAAAAGTTACAATTCCACAAATGTTGTCATTTTTTTTATAAATTCCCACTTTACTGTTCACGTCACCGATTCAAGCTTTTTTTTTTTTTTTTTTTTTTACGATTTTTTGTGAAAACCGCTATTTGAAGTGTTGGTTAATTAAGATTAATCGGGTTTTTATCTTAGCAAACCGCCAATAAGAGATGGATTTTTTTTCTAGAATTCAAACTTGAGACAGTGAGAATAAGAATAATCGTTCAAGTTCCTGTTGATGCCGCCGCTCAAAGCCCCGTTTGATGTTGGAGAATAGCTGCGGCCGCCATCGTCAATACTTTTCACCGTTGATGTTGTAATTAAGGGATGGAGGGTTAATAGTATAATTTATACCTACTACCTCTGGTCCAAATTATTCACAACTTTGGGGTATTATTTGTGAGATATAAAATATTTCAAAGTTGTAAGTAATTTGGACCGGAGGTAGTAATTTCAATCTAATTGTCAATATAAGCGCTAAATTCATATTTTTTTTTTTTCAATTCACTTGTTAATTTTTTCAATTTTTGTAATTATGTAATCTAGATCTAATCAAATTAAGTTTTAACTGAATTTACCCTTTTTTTTTAAGTTTTGTTTTTGTTTGATTTGGAGTATTATCGATCTTAATTGGGTCCAATTTTCTTTTCTTCCAAGTATCAATCTTGAAGTATTATACTTATGTGATCTTTTTTGTTTTTTTGATTATTTGTTTGTTGAAAAAATCAGGTTGCAGGATGCTATTGCTTTATTTTTTTTAAGTTACAATAGAAACTGCTACTTGAATTACGTAGCGGCCTTCAGTTTTGAAAACCGCCACTTCGGGCTTGTTTGGTATTGTTTTTTGTTTTTAATTTTCAGTTTTTTTGAAAACAAAAAACAAAAAACAAGAAACAAGAAAAAGGTGTTTTCACTTTTCAGTTGTCAGTTTTCAAAATTAGCATGATTTTAATAAGTTTGACTAATTTTTTATTTATTATATGACATATATCATACACTTTTAAAATACAAAAAACCAAAAAACTGAAAACCGCAACAATGCCAAACGAACCCAAGCGGTTTTTCAGTTTGAAAACCGCTACTTGAAGTAGCGGCCTTCAGTTTTGAAAACCGCCACTTCAAGTAGCGGTTTTTCAGTTTCGAAAACCGCTACTTCAAGTAGTGGCCTTCAGTTTTGAAAACCGCCATTTCAAATAGCGGTTTTCTCTGAACCAATAAAAAAAACCGGGTTTTTTGCCTCTCGCTTACGTGGACAATATTTATGGAATTTATTAAAAAGTGGTTTGGGAATTGAGTACTTCGTACTTTTTTTTTTTTGGTGAACAATTATTTCTCATGGATTAATAGTAATATTAACTTATTCTAAATTTCACTCTTGACTTGTTTTTTACTCCGTACAAAATTTATACTTCGTATGACATTTAGCTTTATTCTCTTCACCTTTTATATATATATATATATATATATATACTCCCTCCGTCCCCGAAAGAACAACCCATTTGGGTTGATTACGCGGGTATTAAGAAAGTTAAATAAAAAAAAGTAAAAGTATATTGAAAGATAAATTTACATGGGGTTTGTAAAAAAATAGAGAGAGAGTAATAAAATTATATGGAAAATCAAATTTTTATATGGGGAAGCTAATTTTGTACAAATATTGTTGCAAATTGGTGGGTGTTTTAATGCAAATAGGTCATTCTTTTTGGGACTAAAATTAGGCTAAATGGATCGTTCTTTCGGGGACGGAGGTAGTATAAATAAATTTCAGGTCTAATAGGCTTAGATCAGTTTAAGGGCTAATAAATTCAATAAGGTATTATATGTTCAAAAAGATCTCGTAATAAGTTCCAATAAGTTAAATAAGGTTTAATTACAAAAATCTAATTAATTCCAATAAGTTAATAAGTTCTAATAATAAGGTCCAATAAGGTCCGTTCAATCAGGTATAACATGTTCCAATAAGTTTAATAAGTTCAGTTTAGATAACTTCAGGTTCAATAAGGTGAAAAGAATACACCCTTATATTTATTAGTTGAAGAAGTCTCTCATTATTTTTTTCTCCCTCTCCTTTTTTTTTTTTAGAGAATTCTCCCTCTTCTTTTTGTTTCCTTTTGAAAATTCTTGCAAGATTTTAAAAACAAACTCAAGAATCAATTACATAATACTAAAAGCGAATCTGACATAACACTTGTCATGTTCCGATTAAAAATTTTCCCGCCACTTTTTTCTTTCCATTTTTTTTCTTTTTTGTATAAAATCTTCATTAATATTATTTTATATATCCTATGATATTTAACTTTAAATTTGGCAACTATATACGAAATATATTCTATATGCATATCTTTCGTATTTTTTATAATAGGTATTTTTCTATAATAAACAAACACATAATAAGGTAATATATTAGAATAATAAAATGTACTACTCCCGTACTTCGTATCATTCTACAACGTATTTTTTCTTTGAAAGTTTTTTTTTGCTATAACCAGGATTTGATAAAACAATTACAATTCAACAACTATAAACATAAATATAAAACAAAATTAAAAAATCATGATTATTAATTTTCATAAAAATTAGTCAATTAAATTTGTAAAACATTGTGCCAGTTATAGTATGCTATAAAATATTATGCCGGTCAAAACACTATAATCATTAAATTTTTGTGGTTTTTTTTTAATGTTTAATAATCAATAACTTTTGATAACAATATAATATTAATTCAAGTTTTTTTTGTTTTGTTTTGTTTTTTTTGAAAAGAAATTCAAGTATTTGTTTCAATTAAAAATATTGTTTTTTTTTTTGGAAAAAAAAAAATTATTGTTGGATTAACATTATAATTCACTAATTCATAATTTGATTAAGTAAAAACCGTGCGTTGCACGGGATTCAATTACATAATACTAAAAGCGAATCTGACATAACACTTGTCATGTTCCGATTAAAAATTTTCCCGCCACTTTTTTCTTTCCATTTTTTTTTCTTTTTTTGTACAAAATCTTCATTAATATTTTATATATCCTATGATATTTAACTTTCAATTTGGCAACTATATACGAAATATATTCTGTATGCATATCTTTCGTATTTTTTATAATATGTATTTTTCTATAATAAACAAACACATAATAAGGTAATATATTAGAATAATAAAATGTATTACTCCCGTACTTCGTATCATTCTACAATGTATTTTTTCTTTGAAAGTTTTTTTTTTGCTATAACCAGGATTTGATAAAACAATTACAATCCAACAACTATAAACATAAATATAAAACAAAATTAAAAAATCATGATTATTAATTTTCATAAAAATTAGTCAATTAAATTTGTAAAACATTGTGCCAGTTATAGTATGCTATAAAATATTGTGCCGGTCAAAACATGCCAACAAAATAGGGACATATGGGTATATAATTACATTGCACGGGTTATAATTATAAATTGCATTCTCATATAAAACGCTATAATCATTAAATTTTTGTGGTTTTTTTTTTAATGTTTAATAATCAATAACTTTTGATAACAATATAATATTAATTCAAGTTTTTTTGTTTTGTTTTGTTTTTTTTGAAAAGAAATTCAAGTATTTGTTTCAATTAAAAATATTGTTTTTTTTTTGGAAAAAAAAAATTATTGTTGTATTAACATTATAATTCACTGATTCATAATTTGATTAAGTAAAAACCGTGCGTTGCACGGGATTTAAACTAGTATTATCTTAAAATACTACAGTAAAAGGTTGTTTGGTTGACAAAATAAAATGAGAGAAGTGAAAATTCATGAGATTTTGTAATTTAGGTAGTTATTTGGTTGACACAATACAAACAAAAAAGGGGAAATTGGAATTCATAAGAATATCCAGTTCCCACAAAATATATGAAATAAATTATCTAACCCCCTTGGTCATTCAAAATTCATAGAAATTACAACTTTCTATTACACAACCAAACAACTTATAGAAATTCCATTTAGGAAATAATTTCCCATGAAATACAACTTCCCGTGAAAATTTATTTCCCATGTCAACCAAACGAGACCTAAATAAAGATTAAATAACACTCCAAATTTAATGAAAAGATTTAGCAATATGACAAATCGGTGCTAAATGCTATGAAGTATTTCATACGAGTGATAGGACTTCCATGAGATCATTACATACAAGAATAAACGGGAAGGATAGAAAAGGGCAAGTAGGAAGTACATGCTAGTATGCTACGACCCATTACAAGCGAAATATGTACATTTGTCAATATGTATGTCAAATGATATTGACAAAGACTATAAGCTAAACAATGTTTGCTAGTTCTAGGGAAATGGATAGAGCTAAGCAGTTTTCACAGCAAATTGTTCAACCGCAAACACAAGCAGATACTGAGATACACATTACATTCAAGTCTGGTTATTCAAAGGAAATTGCTCAACTAGCCACCAGCAAAAATTATGCTTTCCAGTCTGCATGCAAAAAAGTAAACTCATTGTCAGCAATGAAACACAGAATTTCGGTTAACACCAGACATTGACGATCATAAAATTTCAGGAAAACTGAGGAAGACAAGCTTTGAAACAGACAAACAGATGAGGAGACATTGATGACATCAATTAATATAGCTACATAAGCAATCTTGCATCAGCTACCATAACTCCATAAGCCCAAGCCACAAGAAAATAAAAAAGATGGCAAAGAAGCTGCACGATCTGCACCAAAAGTTTGATATGGCATGTTTGATGACAAAAAAAATAGAAATTACTGTAGTCAAATAGAAGAAATATTGTGATGAGCATTGACATTTGTAGATGCATCTGGTAATTAAATACAGTACAACAAAGCAATGCGCAACCAGAAAGGCAAATGCAACAATAATATCGTTTGGATTTGAGTACCTTCACTTTTTTTTTCCAAATGAGATCATTTACCAGAAAGATTTAATCTCAAAATTTGCTTCCCCTTTTACATAACTATGAGTCTGCCCAGACTATAGACACCTTCCGCTCCCCCCCCCCCCTTTCTCTCTTTTTCTCTGTTCCCCTTCACCCATAATCCCAACCCACTAGCAAACAAAGGAGAAGCAAACAAATACCTATAATACGGAGTATTAAAATTGAAAGAAGAGCGCATTAATATATGAGCATGAGTGCCAAAAAATCAAATCACTGAAACAAATAGTAAAAAGTATACATACTGACCAAAATGCTTAATTAAGCGGTTTATGCCCTTGTTACAAAAAAAAAATGCATCTATAGGATTCTATATCAGGCAACATCAAGATAAATTCACCTTCTAACTAGTTATCTGGAGCTCCTAGTGAAGAAAGATTTGGTAACTCTATATAGTCAAAATCATCTGTTATTCCAGCCTGCAGCACAATGAAAAGCATCATAGAATATTATATGTAGAACAAGGCCGTAAAAACGACAGGCAAAAATCCTATAATTTATACTTTTATAGCCTCAGATTGGCTACATAAGGACTGACATTTTAGGCACACCGTGCCAATGCATTTTAAGCGGTATAATGTTCATGAAAGCAAATAAGCAATTGAAAAATATAGCCACATTGAGGTCAAATATAGGATTCTGGATGACACAACCAAGAAAAAAGAAAATCTGCAGCAAGTTCAGATTATCAGTCTAAATATTCTTTAAAATTATTGAAAGAACTAGAGACAAGAGTATTTCCGTAATAGTAAAAACTACTTTAGAAGATGCAAGTACAAAGTAGCTAAGATGAAATGTCACAGGCAATCAATGTAATACTATTAAATGCAGGTAGTCAAAAACTGAGTATATTAAAAAGATATACCTCCTGGTACATGTGTTCAAGTTGTTCTTTAGCCTGTGGAAAATTGTTTGCACACCATTGCCGCAACGTGAATATATTATCTGTGCATTGTTTATGAGAGGGGTTTTAAGCACAGGAGGCAGCAACTAGTACAATCTATCAATAGCATTATAAAGGAAAATAATGGGTTCTAACCTGTCCATCTGTTGGCAGCTGAATATGAAACTTCTATAGCTTTTTCTGCCACAGGTCATATTGACAATTCAGACATTAGTCATTTCTAAATGGACCTCAGAAAACTGATTCACCAGAAGGATCAGAAGACAAAATATATAGAGCAAGAGTATTCTCTTCAGAACTACACAATTGAACATAGAGAAGAATAAATATTTTTTACTCATTGTCTCAAAAGCAGCAGGATCATTATCTGCATACTGAGCCAGTTCCTCCTATTGAAAATAATAATCAAGTAGTGTTATCAAACTCTCAAAAAAAGATACTTCATTTTACCAATGCACTGTGACAAATTAGGAAAAACCAACCTTCAGTTCATTGTGCTTCAGCTGAACAGATTTTAACTCGCTTAAAGCCTCCTCTCTCTCATCCTTGAAAATTCAAATCACATAATAAGGCATTAATGTCATTAATACAGCCAAAACATTATTACAGCTCAATGATAAAGCTAATGACTGACAGATTCTTCACGTCCTTTCTTCAGGGAAGCGCATTGTTCCATCAATTCACCATAGCGTTTCTTGCTGGCATGAAGATCAGATTCTAGTTTACGAGACACATTCCTAAGCTGTCAAACCATAAATTCAGATTAAATTGTTGAACCAAGTTACATGTTCCCTAAATTTCTAAAAGTTCAACTTAAGATCCATTGTAAAATGCACTACTAAAGATTACCTGATTCCCAGCAGTGCTAGGAAGACTCCAAAAGTAAATCTAGCAAAAGAAAGATGGTCAGCCAATCATGGTTTAATGTAGCCAGGAAAAAAAAATAATAAAATAAAACTAAGTCAAGCATGATATTGCTATTCGGTGTCAAAGCATGGCAAGTCCTGTTATTATTCTGAGTCCTTAAGTAAATTACTTTCAAGTTAAGACATTCTTACAGAACTTCCAATCTTGTCCTTCAAGACAAGGTCATCATCCACAAGACTTTGGATAACATCCTTCACTGATTGACTAATGACACCTTTCTTTGGCCCCATCTTTTCAAGTTCCTTAAGCTGGAATTAACAGCAAAATCATTCAAAGTGCAGGTTAATATAATGGAAGAATATCCTGAAAAGCATACAGATAACTAAGCTTGAGGAAGACAATAGTAGCTCAACAATATAGAGCCTAGCTTAAAGAGCGAGGATTGTAAGATGCTTAAGTTGCTTCTTTATGGCTGCTAACATAACCCTAGTTATATGCATAACAATAGTCCACACTTTTGCATTGTTTTGAATCCAAATATCATAAAAGAGGATGTAAGAGATAATACAAAAAGAGGCTTTGCACTTACAAGGAAGAAATCTTGCGAGTCATAAAATATCTGAAGCATTTTCTCACGCTTCTCTTCGAGTGAAAGACCTCTCTTCTTGGACTACCACCATCATTTTGAAAATAAACGATAAGAGTTCTATAGAAGTAGGCAGATTCTATAACTTGAAACAAAAAATTAATCAACAAAACAAATTGAAACAAGCTCTAATGTAAAGAAAAGAATACAAAACAAGGCACAATAAATAATGATTGCAATATTGCAAAACCCAGTTCTGATTAAATACACAATTCACACTTCTAGACTATAAATCTATAATGCAAAATGGGTAAGGCTTTAAGGGATTATCAATAGTGATTCAACTCAATATGAACATTCTTATCCCTCATCCCATGATCCATCTCTAACTTTTCATTCTTTCTTATTATCTATGAAAAATTACCTCACTCCCCTGATCAGATAATATGAGTGCATAGATAGGCTCTGCAAACCTCAATTTTCCTTTCTTTCTTTCTATTAATACATCTTGACATGGAAAATCCGAAGTCAAGTCCAGTTTGTTAAAAGTTTCTTGCACCTTTTAGTACCAAAATTATCAAAAATTTAAAGCGTGTAGCGATGTAGGTCACAGCACAGGCATCCATTTCATCTACAAATTGATATAGCTCAAGCTCGGGGCATTGCCATAATTTGCAGCAAGAGTGTAGGATACAATCAATGACAATAATAAGAATTCGTGATGCTGCTTACTCCATATTAATTATTAAAGTATAATGACAAGGAGATGGGGCAGTGTATTGGCAACTTGACAAGCATCTCGTTTCCCAATTTTCATAATTCCCCACATTCAACCTATATCTAATCCGATCCTATCGAAGTACATATCCAGTGTATTATCACGAGTACAAGCTATTTGTAAGTACAGCAAAATGAAAACTCACCATGTTTGTTAAACAATATCAATGAATAATCAACCACCGAATCAAACAGGTTCCCAAAACCCTACAAAATTGAAATCATCCAAAAGTTTATCAAGCGAAAAATAATTGAAATTCGTATATAAAATAATACTAACATGGGTGAAAACAATTAAAAAGGGGGAAAAAAATAACGAGAATAATTTCGACATATTCAAATCAGTAGCAAGCAGTCAAACAAAACCAAAATCATACAATGCACAATTTTGGTGAAAAATTACACAATTTCTGAGAAATTAATACATTAATCCACAAAATTAACCAAACAAATCAGTAAATCAAAAAGAAAATTATAAGGATAAAATGATTACGCGAATGTTTTTGTAAAATCTGTGAGTTTAGAGCTAAGTATATGGAAATTTGAGTAACCTTGGAAGAAAACCTGAAGATGGTAGTGACAGTGTAGAGAGGATGAGATTGGGTATGTTCTATTCTTGAAAAAGTAGAAAGAACAATCGCCTGTTTCCTAAAATTTCAAAAACAGGCGGTGAGAAAATCCCTCTTCCCTTTCCCACCAAGGGTTTTGCCTACTACTTGTTAAGGGCGGGTTAAACTATGTCACGGGTGTTTTGCCTACTTCATAACAAGAGGGAGGATTTCTCAAACCTCTACTTAAGGTCATGTTTAGCAAAAGTAGCGGTAGCGAGTAACTTTTAGAGGTCAAGTAGTAGTGGGTAGCAATTAGTATTACTGTAACACCCTAGAAATTCCTTTCTTTTAAAATACCTGTTTTGCCCTGTATAAAAATTTAAATAGGAATATCTAAGATATTACCGCCACCGTGAAAACGGCTAAGGCAACCATCAAAGACACACAGCGGAAAACTAATTTCAAAACCATTCAAAACAAGTCAACTTGAAAAGTCAACCAACAAAAGTAAAGTCAAAACCAAAATCAAACGAAGTAAAATAAAACCATCCTACAACTTGGAACCATTGTAGGGCCTTATTAAAACCAAACCAACTTTAAAACTTTTGCGTTAGTCATGCATGATAATAATATCATAAATAATTAAAGCATTAAACACATCATATACTTATAGAAACTAGAATGATTCGCTCTTCACTCATGCCCATCCATGAATATGCTTCATCGCCTGAAAACCTCCTCTCTACTTGTCCCCACTACTCGCCATTAGAAAATGGGTCGTCGTAGGGCCAAAGTAAAGACATGACCAAACACACAAACACACACAATCAACAAAGCTAAGTACATAAGCGTAATTAAACACACTAACATGCTTTCACCTATCAACACACACTTACCTCATTGCACCTGTTTACAAGCACACACAACAATCAACATGACACATTAACTAGACACTAAATAATTCATTTAGCGTTAATTACGCATCAAACGAGTTTCCAACTATACCTCCCCTAAATAAATTGAGGTTAACTGACACGGGAGCTAACCGTGCCAGCGACAAAACCACTCAAAGGTGGCGGAATTCCTGCGCATAATAATAAATAAAAAGGAATGCACAACGTCCAGTACTCCATTAGAAGTTATGGTTAAATATAAAACCCCATAACTCCCCTCATTGTTCATACTCAAGGTATATACGTTCCAAGAGTTTTGGTGCGTAATCTCTTTCACTTTACGTTATTTACATGTTATTGGACTTGGTGATGACTCTCAAAGCATAATAAATCAATCAACAATAATTATTCAATCAACCAAACATACCAATTTAATTTTTGAATAATTAGTGACCACATATTATTTAATGTTGAACCCCTTTTAATTCTACCTCAGTGTCAAAGACACCTTAAACGCATAAAGCGCCAAAAATCCTATCCCTCGGTGTTAAAAACACCTTAAGTGCACAAAGACACCAACATACAATTTATTCCTCGTGTACATAGACACTTATATAGCTCCTTCCTCATGCTTAAAGCATCAATAAAAATTATTTGAACCATAATAAAATTCCTTTTCAATATTTCTAACATAATTAAACATGTAGTTTAATTAATCATGCATTCTAACATGCCATAAATAAAAGTGTGGTTCAAACACAACATGCCCAAAATATAATTTTCCAATCCATAAACCATCACAAATAATTCATGCTTCACAATTCAATCACCAACACCATTAATTCACAATTCCATACATAAACCTTAGCATGATACTACTTGTAATTGACTGAAATCAAGCCTAGCATGATTCTACATCATCAAAATATGCTATGTACGTACCTCAAATAAGCTCTTAAAATAACCGAGTACTCTACAACAATTCTTGAACCAAGTCTCCTACATAAAGGGACAATAATACTATATTAATTCTCCTTGTATACACAATTTCCAGCAACTTAAATTTACTTTAGACTACTTAAAATAATCTAAAAATTATTTTAAAACCCTTAATTAAACTCCTTTTTAATGGATAATTACACCCTTTTATTAAAAATCACAATTATACTACTTTAAATAAAATTCCAACATTTTAAACTAATCAAAAACCCTTTAAAACTTCATCAAAATACTTTTTTATACTTAAATTATCCATAGAAACATTAAATTATCTCTTACCCCTTTTAAACTCAAGGATAAAATTTAAAGCATAAAAAAAATTCGTTAAAAATCAAAAGCTACCCGAAAATCATATTTAGAGGCTGAATTTGGCCACGGGAGGGTGGAACTCACTACCAAAGGTAGTGAGTTTTTCTTAAAACGTTGTTTCCACACGAAAAACCTTAATTTTTTTTATCAAAATCGGAGGATTTTAGAACCTGATCGGGAATAAAACTGGATTAATATTAATGAACGAAAATCTAACAATTAAAACATGAATTTACGTGTTCAAAATAATCTGGAATTAAGTTAAACTAATAAGTAGTTATAATCATCAAATTTCAAAACATCATTACTATAAAAGCCCTAAATCAATTATTCATAAAAACCCTGAAATCATGATTTTCAATAATTAAAAACCCTAGGTTATAAAATTTACAAAATCTGAAAATTATAAAGTTTAATCATCAAAATACAATTTGATACTAATTAAATTAATTTCAAACAATAAAATCAAAACCCATAAATCAATAATTATAATTACACAAATTAATAAAACAAAGGAGAGAGAAAATAAGACTAACCTTTTTGTGTGGGAAATTTTTGGGGATTCATGGGGTATTTATAGAGTAGAGAGTGTAGGGTTAAATTTGGGCTTATAAAAATGTGGGCTTGAGTTATGGGATATGGCTTAAATTATGGGTTTTGGAATGGGTTATTCCAATAAGAGTATGTAGGAATAATTTATATTGTCTGATAATTAATAAATATTTGGCCCAAAACATATTTTACTTTTATAAAACTTTATATTTAAAATACTTTAACCCTTTAAAATATTTAATTAAAATACTTAAGCCCTTGACAATACATTTTATTAACACTTAAATATTTTATAAAAATACATAAAAATACGGGGTATTACAATTACATACTCGTGGATCATGTACTCCATGCCAATTATGTTAGAGTTATTTTGCTTAAACCTCATGTTATTTTCTTTAAATGTTGTGTTATTTTGCTAAAATAGTATGTTATTTACTTATATACTTCAATAGCATGTATAACATGTTTCCTTCCTTTCCTTCAAAAAAAAAACATGTACTTATCCAAAAATAACATGTATATAAATTAAAATAATAAGAAGTTTATATCAAAATAACATGAATTTTATAGAATTGGTGTACAATGAAATAATCGATGTTGAATATAATAATAATAAAAAATATGCAAGTATAAAATAACATATACTTATTTTAAAATAACATAGATATTATAAACTAAAATAATAAAAAGTTAGCATTGAAATAACATAAGTTTTATAAACTTGGAGCACTATGTGCATGGTACTCCAGGAGTAACATAGAAATTGCGGTGGATAGAGGTTAGCTGTCAAAGTAACAGTTGATAGTATGAGTATTTGGCAAAAGTAGCGGTTGCAATACTAAAATATATCAAAATTCATATAAATATTATTTTAAAAGTAATAAAAATTTGACAAACGTTATCTGCTACTATTTTTAACATTTGAAAAACGCTACCTAAACGCTACATATATTGCTAAGCGCTACTGGAATCGCTACTTTGCCAAACACTCTTAAATTTTTTCTACTAGTGATTTGACTGGTCAAAAAGCTACCTGCTACCTCAAACGCTACCACCAAACAGGGCCTAACGCGGACTCTGTAAATTGACACTTCTAACAAATTTAGGTTAATATTGTTTTTAATGTCATGTTTTTTTTTCCTTTTTTTGACAAAGAGAACTATATAAATAAAAGCAGAATTACAACCTAAAAGAACTAATCAATACACCTAATAAACAAATCCTCAAATAGGGCTTACTAAAAAGAACAAAATACTTTAAAAGTTGAGCATCATAGGATTAGCATAGCTGTGGAGCTTAGAAAACCACGAGTATCGTACCACATCCACATTGTAGACCAAGAGAAGCCAAATGAACCAAAATAGTCGAGATGGACCAAGAGCGCAGGACATAATCATTGAAGAAACCCGAAAATGGCTCTGACACTGAAGGAAACTCATGATGGAAGTTGTTGGAAGATAGACAGAAAAATCATAAATTGAATGCACCATATTGCTGAAAAACGAACCTTGGACATCGTTCCACTCCTAGGGGTTAACAAGTATAGCTGCATCCTAGAAGTTTGGGAACCCAACCAATAGAGTCATATGCTTTAACGACTTGGTAGGGAGGACCCGTGTTCGATCTCCCACAACAACAATCGGGAGGGGACTGGAACCTAACCACCTAGAACTGATCCCCGAATCCGGATTAGCCCAAAGGGTGAACCGGATGGAACAAAAAAAAATGCTTTAACGACTCTGTAATAAGAAACAGTGCATTCAAATGCAGGTTCTCTTCTTGCAATTCTACCAACAAAGAATGCAAGAAAAATAGAGGATTTTGCTTACCCTAAACACTAAAGGTTGGTATACCAACACACACCTATTTGGTATATATATATATATATATTTGGAATTTCTTTGATAATACAAATGAATCCTTTATATAATACGAAGTATAAGTCGTTACGTAGGTATCTAGGGACGACGCCAGGAATTTAGGAACCGAGGGGCCGATTCTATTCTTATATACATTTTTTTTAAGAATAAAAAAAAACTATTAAGAGCTATTAGGAAAAAAAATGCAATTATTAGAAATTTTAAATACGAATGTCAAAACTTGATCATCTTATATGTATATAGGTTTTTTAGGAAAAAAAATACAAATAAAAAAATGATATTATAATAAAAAGTTAGTTGGAAAAATAGGAAAGAAATGGGTTTGAGAAGAAGTAGAAGAGATCACATTATTTTCATATGTATATATTTTTTGTAAAAAAAAAACCTTAAAATCAAAATATATACATTTAAAATAGTAAAAAAAAAAAAAAAAAAAAAAAAAAAACTATTGATGAAGGATTGATCCCTTGATCTTATGCCAGCAAAACATTATCATATCCTCCTCAAACCAACTAAGCAGCCTAACTTTACTTTTATTTTGAGCTAACATTTAAATTTATCCATAAAACTTATGGGTGCCAACAATTAAAAACACAAGGCTGCCATGATGGGCAGGGAAGGACGGGCCTCCACCGGCCCCTCCCGTACCTCCGCCTCTGCTGGTATCAACTAATGTTTTATCAATTAATACTTTTAACGGTACTAGTTATCACAATTCTACTACTTATATATCAAAATAAATTAACTTTTCAGCTAAATAGCCCACCATATTTCGCAGTAACAATTATTCAACTAGAGAGTTTTGATCAATACCTGAACTTAGTCGAGAATGGAACCTCCAACGTTCGTCGTTCGGGAGATTTTTTATATACATCCGGGCGCACCGTACATCATCCATGAGTATTTTTTTTTTCTCATTTTGATCATTTATTTTCATTTAATCATTAAATGAATAGCAAAAACTAACCTTGAGTTAGTTGGGTCTACGATGCACCCCGGATGTATATAACAAATTCTACCAGCGTTCTAACCTTCCGGCTTTACCAAGGTAGCTAACCCCAACAATGTCTTCCTTATATCAAGCACAATATAGAGCTAATTCATTTCCTACCTTAATCGTAATCTCTAATCAAACCATTCTTATTATGTTTATGATGGAACTTCTTAAACAAAAAGATAACTCGTTAATTTATTAAACAATTCTTCTGATCCTTTCTTGTACTTCAAACCTCCACTATATCTCTCAACATGAGTGAAAGAAACCACTACACCAGAAACATCAATAGGGCAGTGTAGGGAATATATTTCAAGTGTTAACCCCTAGCTTGAACCCTACTGTGATCATACACTAAAGTACGGTGGCGTCCAAAAGGGAAGAAGATAGAGCAAAAGAGTCGCCAACAAGTTTTTTAAGAACTTGTAAACCGTTCACAGGATGAAGGTTACACCCCTTAACGATCCAAGAGATCGTCAACTCCATAAGGTCTAGAACCAAATAAGGGTTCGGGGATGAAGGTACAAATCCAACCTAAAAGAGATTGAACCTGCCCTAATAATAGGCCTCTACTTTATCCTGATCGTATTCATGTGCACTTTTCAATTAACATGCAATCAATAGGATTAACCCTAAACCTGTTTAATCTATGTTGGTTGAATATTAATGCACAAATAAATCTATTATTGGCGATCACTTGAATTATAATCACAATTAACCCTAAACAAGATTATTAATTATCTTATTAAGCGTGATTACAAATACCAATTTCCTTGAAACATGTATAAAAGGCGTGATCAAGCAATAATAATAAAAATAACGTATCAAGCAACATAATAAATAATAGGGTTTTTCTTAGCTATACCCCTAAGGTAGTTGAGTTTCTAAGGTGTACCCATGCTTTTTCAAGTTTCTAAGCCGTGCCCTTCAACTTCTTATCAATACTAAAATGTACCCTTATTAGTTATTTAAAATTTAATTGAGAGCGTGATTTCGTGGCTTTAGTTTTCGTTATTAGGGTTGTTGTGGTTAAGATTTCTTTCTCGTATCATTTCCTTACCTTTTATCATCTTTTTATTAAATTTATAGTTAACTTTAGGTGACGTGGAAGTCCCAAGGAGGACACCATTTATTAATGGTAGTGAGTTGAGGGGCACAACTTAGAAATTTGAAAAAGCATGGGTACACCTTAGAAACTCGACTACCTTAGGGGCATATCTTAGAAAAACCCTAAATAATATCATGAATAATAAAATTATAATCTAAACAATAATAATCATGAATAAAATAATCATCATCAACATAATAATAATAATATTCATAATCAACATAAATTACAACAATTATAATCATAATCATGTTCATGTTAATATTAAAGCATAATAATAATAGCAAGATCCTAGGCATGATACTAACAAGATTAATAACAAACCCTAGCATGTCACTAAGCAATAAAAATCAAATCTTTAACCCTAACATGATACTAACAATCATAAATATTAGGAAGAACATAGGAAGCATCGTAACAATCATATTTAATATTAAAGTTACCCTAGACATGATACTAGGAATATCATAATAACAATGTAAACATGATTTCTACATCATAATATCAATTAAAACCATTAAAGTACTTACTTTGATGTCTCGTACCTCTTTCTAATAACAAAATACACACGTTAGTAACTTCAAGGAAAATAATAAATCAAACAATCAAATTAAATAATTGAAATAGAGATTTGGGACCAAACCCTCAGAAATATCAAACCTTTCACGTCTAGGGCGAAGGCAACTTCGAATATGGCTAGGTGTTTCTAGATCTTGTGAATGCGGAATTTTGTATGTGAAAAAACTAAGTTTAAAGAAAGAAAGAGAAAATAATTAAGAAAACTTGATGAGAATTGGTGAATGATTAAGAGAGAATTAGAGAATTAAAGATTGCGAATGAAAACTGATTGTAGGTGAATGTAGATGATAATTCGTGAGAATTGGTGAATGAAAACGGAGTTTTTAATACGTTATTTATAGAGAAAATCAGCCAAAAAGATAAAATAAACAAAACAGAGTCTAACGCACAGAAAACAGAGTTGGCGCAAACCCTGGCTAACTGGCCCCGGGCACCAACGAACACTGGCGCCAGGCGCCAGACCTGGTTCCAGGCGCCAAGCCTATTTTCAACGCGTTTTTGAAAATCAGATAAGTTTGCCGTACTGGAGGATAAAATCATATAATTTCCTCGAAAATGCTATTTGATTTTGATTAAAACTCTGTAAAGTCAAAAGTCAATTTATCAATGCTAATTGAATTAGGAATGAAAAGAACATTCTAGAAGATTTTAGAAGACTAAAACCATTCCTAATTGCATTAGGAATGATAAATCATATTAGGCCCTGCCCAAGATCATTGGGCCGCACATAAAGCTCAAACCGGGTCCAGTTTAATAAATTGGCCATAACTTCCTCAATATTCATCGGAATTGGGCTTATAATATATCGTTGGAAAGCTCTTTGCAAGCCCCATCCAACTACACTATTATTGGACCCATATCATGGACCAACCAAACTAGATTTCTGTTTTCTTAAAATAAGTTTTCAAAAACAGAGAGAAGAGAAAAGAAATTAAAACTTTCCGCAACACTAGACTTTCCACACTTTCACTTCATTCGATTATGATTCGACGTGAAAGGTACTCATCACTGGGTTTGATTTTGGGGAGACACAAATGGGTGTCTACAGGCAGCAGCCTTGGCTGAAATAGAGCCTTACATAATAAATGGTAGCAGGGCTTTTTGGCAAAAATGCGTGTATGGATATCTATTACCGTACTTTGAGCCCTAATGCCATTCGTGATTTCATAAATCAAAGATGGAGAACGAGGGGTTACATTGACGTTTTTAAAATGAATGATCTATATGTCTTTAAATGTACTAATGATGAGGATAGACAAGACCTTTGGTACAAGACAAAAGCTTGTTCTGACGGTACATTGATGGTTATTGCGCCATGGTGGCCCAACCAAGTGCCACACACAGTACGCTTTAAAAAGGCTAAATTTTGGGTTAGAATTTGTGGGCTTCCATGTGAATATCTCAACTCCCACATGGCGGAAACTGTTGGGGAATTGCTGGGAATGCCTTTCCAAATAGATTTCGAACCTCAGTTCGTGCCAAGGAATGACTACTTAAGAATTGAAGTCCTGCTCAACCTCGGAGAGCCTTTAGTCCCTGGATTCTTTCTTAAACTAGATGACGACGCTGTCATTTGGATCCAGTTGAGGTATGAAAATCTCTTTAAATATTGCGTTAGATGTGGTAGAATTGGTCATAAACTCGCTAGGTGTAGAAGACACGAGGATCTCATCCAACAAGATGTTAATCACAAATTAATGCAATATCAATCAAGGGGTATTCCTACCCTTGAAACAGACGAAGGCTTTTCCATGTTTAATTTAGACATGCGAGCTACTCCAGCATCTGAACGCACCATAACCCCTAGGGAACAATTTGGGGAAGACCCTGATCATCCCCCATCCCCTAATTTTAGAGCTTCGGATATAATGGTCGATTTTGACCTCGGAGTTCAAAATGGGGGACAGACTGTCAAACCTGGGGAGAGGTTTAGCGGTGGAGGGGTTCCGTTCAGGGGACCAGTAGTTAATTATGATGGCACACCGCCACAAAACAACCAACATCAGGCAGGGTTCGATATGGAAATCGAGGAACAGGGCAATGCTCAGGAACCAGGGGTGACGGCCACACAGACAGATGCAGGGGTGGAAGGCAGAGTCCACGACCAGAGTATCGCTTCTGGTGGCGATCCTTACAGAAGCGCAGCAGCTGTAGGCCTGGGCCAAGGTGAAAACTTGGATCCGAATCAGAACAGGGGAGTCACAGGAACTATTCCAAGGTATGGATCTGACATTGAAAGTCTTAGATTTGATGTCCTTATGAGCTCAGCAATCCAATCTAGGGTTGAATTAAATGATGATATTGCGGGGAGAAGAATTGATGACGTCGACTTTAACCAACGATTCTTCATAGAATTCGACTTCCAAAATCAACCCAGGGCAGTTGAAATTAGAGAACCGGATTCTCCTTTTCACGATCCAATGGATTATCAAGGAGAGGATAACACAGATGGGTTTCCGATCGGGCAAGTACCTGAAGATCCTATGAGCCCGTGGTTGGGTGAGCAACAAATTGACATCGAGGAAGAAGATTTTCCGGAAGAAAACAGCGTGGAAGCTCTAGCTAATACTCAGGTCCAACCTCAACCAAGAATTGAACAACTTGCTGTTGAAATTGGGGGAGACAGGGAAGTGGAAGTGTTACAAACATCAGAAACAATGTCGGACAGTTCTCTTATTTTCACCAGATGGGGCGAAAGAGATCGAAGGGGAAGGAAAGAAAAAAGCAGGAGGTTTAAGAAAGGGAAGAGTAAGAGAAGATTTAAGCAAGGAAATTGCCCCCTGAAACGCAAGGCAATTTCAGATCTCGATCTAGTCTCAATCCAATTTATAGAGGAGGAAGAGGATGACGCTGACTCGCATATGGCAAGGAAAAAGAAAAAAGGGAAATGCACCAGTGTTGATGGGAACAATGCTGGAGAGGGACTATCAAATTCAACACGATTTGGGCCTAGGCCAGAATTGAAGTTTACCTTTGAAGCTAACATTGTTTTGTCTTACACAGGAGACGGGCTTGCGGTGGTTGACCCAATTAAACCACCTCCAGCACAGTGATCGGCCTAATTTGGAATTGTCGGGGGATTAAAAGCCCAACTACCCCGATTATTCCCATTTTAAAAAGACTTTTTGGGTCTTTTGATCCGGATTTCATATTTCTATCGGAAACTAAAAGTAATTCGGATGTAGTCTTTAATCGTCTTAGAAGTCTAGGTTTTAACTTCTACAAAGGTGTCAATCCTAGGGGTCTTAGTGGTGGGTTGTGGCTAGGATGGAAAAACAACTTTTTATTTGATGTAGTTTTTGTTTGTGTCAAATTCATTGTTGTAGACGTCAACGATATTATTAATGGAAAATGGAGGTTGATTTTGGTGTACGGGGAACCTAGTACCTCACAAAGGGGGGTGGTTTGGGATTGTCTCAATGAATGGACCAATCCAAACATTAATTTGCCAATCACTTTAGTAGGCGATTTCAACCAAGTAGACACACATTTAGACAAATCCGGGGATAACATATCTCCCATAAGAGGTGCAAATTTGTTTAATGAATGGAAAGCCTCAAATCATTTACATGATATTATTTATGAGGGGCCTAAGTTCACTTGGTCTAATGGGAGAGAGGGTAACGAGCTAGTTTTAGAACAATTAGACAAGGGTTACGCTAATCCTTGTTGGCTAAATAAATTTCCACACGCACACATCATACACAAGCCCATTCAAATCTCGGATCATGCCCCAATTATTTTTAACACTGAACACTCAAAAAGGAAAAAAAGAAGCAACTATAAACTAGAACAGTGGAGCCTCAATTATGGTGAATGCGTTGAAGCAGCGCAAAGGGGATGGCAGGTAAATCAAAATGGATCCCCCATGTACAAGTTAGTGCGACGAACTCAGCAGGCAGAAAAGGAAATCAAGAGATGGACTCTTGATAAAAGGGAAGAGTGGAATGGAACCTGGGATAAATTCGAAAAAGACTTATTAGAGGCTCAATTAATTATGGAAGACGAAGGTAATGCCGAGGAGTTCAAGAAAATCAGCAAAAAAAATAGAGGAATACTCTTCAAATCTTGCGGTGTATTGGAGGCAAAGAGCGAAAATAAGCTGGATCTATGCAGGCGACACATGTTCCAGATTTTTTTTTCAAATATGTCAAAGGAAGAAAGGAAAGAAATAAGATCGAGGCAATCAGGGGAGAGGAGGGAGAATGGGTTACTGAAGAACATGAAATTGTGGAGTTAGCGGCAAACCAATTCAAGAACATTTACGGGGGAAGTGAAGCCTCTAGTGATGGCACAAGGAGGGGCGAAATCGAACAAGGAGTTAGGGGAATAACAAGAAAGGTCACTGAGGATCAGAGAGACATGCTTTCCAAACCGTATTCAAGGAAGGAGATTAAAAATGCTCTTTTTGCTATGAAACCATGGAAAGCGCCGGAGCCGGATGGGATTCCAACAGGTTTCTATCAAAAAAATTGGAACTGGATTCAAAATGATATAATAGATGCGGTACAATCGGCTCTAAAATCAGGTAACATCTTAAGAGAATTAAATTGCACAAACATAGCTTTGATTCCAAAATGCGATAACCCTGAAACCATGGATAAATTTAGGCCAATTGGATTGTGTAATGTCAGTTATAAAATCATCTCAAAATGCATTACAAACAAATTAAGAAAGGTGATTAGTGATCTGGTTTGTCAGTTTCAAAATGCTTTTATACCTGGTAGGGCTATTTCTGACAATATCCTGATTGCACATGAGTTGTTAGAAAACATTAGAAAAACAAAAAAAAGGCGTTAGAGGAAAACTTGCCATTAAAACGGACATGAGTAAATCTTATGACCGTATTAAATGGGATTTTCTAGAAAAAGTGCTTTACAAGTTTGGTCTGATGATAAAAACAATCATGAACTGTGTTAGTTTGACTTCCTTCTCTGTGATCATAAATGGTTCTATAGGGGAAAGATTTGCTCCAAGATGTGGATTGCGGCATGGGGACCCCCTTTTCCCTTATTTGTTCATTTTATGTATGGAAGGCTTGTCTGGGTTAATTGGTTTAGAGGAAAATATTGGCAACATTGTAGGAATCAGTGTGGCTCAAAGAGCTCCAAGAATTAGTCATCTTTTCTTCGCGGACGACTCGGTCTTCTTTGTTCAAAGCAAGGAAAAGTGTGTGCAAAATTTGAGCAAGGTACTTGATATCTACTGCAGAGCCTCAGGTCAGATTATAAACCAAGAAAAACCAGTACTTCTCTCTAGTCCAAATTTAGAGGATAACACTATCACCAAATTCAGTGAGCTTCTTGGTATTAAAAAAAGCAACAATTTTGGGATCTATATAGGCATCCCTGCTGACTTTGGGAACTCGAAGCAACAGATTTTTGGTACTCTAATTGACAGGGTAAAAGATAGATTAACTGCGTGGAATGCTCTCTTCCTTTCTTATGCTGGTAGGTTAACTTTAATAAAATCGGTCCTCTCCAGCTTGGGAACCTATGTTCTATCAGCCTTCAAATGTCCGGTTAACATTTTGAAGAAAATTATAACAACATTGTGGCTAAGTTTTGGTGGTTGGGAAATAAAACTGGTAAAGTGGTCTATTGGAGGAAATGGTCTCTTCTAACTCAAGACAAGGAGAAAGGAGGTCTAGGAATTTTAGATGCTCGCCTTTTCAACCAGGCTCTACTAGCTAAACAAGGATGGAGTATTATAAATGATCCTGAATCTCTAATCAGTAGGGTGCTTGGATCAAAATATGGTGTCAATAAGGAAACTTTTTTTTGAAGGGTCCTGGGATAAAAGACAAGCTGGTTCTTGGGGCTGGAACGACATTAAGTGGGGCTTACAAGTTCTAAGAAATGGGTGTGTGTGGTCCTTAGGTGATGGGTGCTGTGCAAAAATTCACCATCCCTGGGTAAATGCTACCATACCAAAATGGAAGAACCAAGGAACTCACTTAACTGAGACGGTTGCTAGTCTGAAAAAAGAAGATGGGAGGGAGGATCTGACCAAGTGCAACACCTGGTTTACTGAGGACACAACCAGAAAGATTGAAAAAATTGTTCTAATGGAGACAGGCATTGCTGATCAGGTTACTTGGCAAGAAAACAAAAATGGTATGTATACAGTCAAGAGTGGTTACAGATTCCTTTTTGATGCAAATTATAGAAGGGATACTGCCTTAGCTTCAAGGGACTCAAACATCTTCAAATGGAGAAGATTCTGGAAGCTGGCTGGGACCTTGAAACAAAAAACTTTTATCTGGAAGGTTCTGAACAGAGCCCTTCCTGTTGGTAGTGAAAGGAAAAAAAGGGGTTTGGGAGATAAACGCCATTGCGTTCTCTGTTGGGATGAGAAAAATCAACAAAATGCCCACCTAGAGACGCTGGAGCATTTGCTTATAGACTGCAGTTTTGCCAGCCACGTTTGGAATGGATGCAATCTAGGTCTCAACGTGGCATCCTAAAACAATATTCCAATTTCGGAATGGATTGAAAACTGGCAACGTGTTCTTAGAAGTGCTGACAAAGGTTTGGAAGAAAGTTATCACATTTTTATTGCAAGTTTGGAGTCCATCTGGGAAGCCAGGAATGCTGTTATTTTCAGAAGCTCAAGCATTAACCCGTGGGGAGTAATAAAAAAAATGGAGCTTAAGGTCACTGTGGCTCTCAAGAAGTCAGACTTGGAGGATACTAAAGCTGCCAAAGATCAACACCTGGGTTAAAATCAACACCAGGGTCAACACCAAGAACAGGAGAATGATCACCCTCCGGGGTTTGATACCAGTTGCACTGTGGATGTATGGGATCAACATAATCATTCCTTGATTACTGGTACAGGCGTCTGCAGAAGTTCAAGACTAGTGATACACAAAGTAAGACTTACGGGTGGTAGGAAGGGATGGGCCTGGAGCTTGAAGGATGCTGATCAAAACCTTGTGCAGAGCCATGAGATTATCCCACAGGAGAACAATTCTTTGAGCTTGCTAAGTGCCATTTATAATGGGATGCAAGCTGCTCTTAACTGCCACGTCTGGCATCTGCAGGTGAGCTGTCAAGACACAAGAGTTGTGCGTTGGCTGCAAGGGAGACATTCAGAATTGCAGGAGGGGAGGATGTGGATCCATAAGATTAACATGTTAATGCCTCTATTTCATTGTTTATCTAGTGTTTCTATTATTGGGGATTGACTCCCTTTGTTCTAGCTGTCAAAAAAGAGAGTTTTGATCAATACCTTTTGATAAAAAAAAAAATTCAAAGGGATAACATTCCCTTCTTAAAGAAACTTTTATTTAATTTGAAAATATTACAATACTCATATTTTACAACACACTAGCTGAAAGCTTACACATACATGAGTTAAACTAGTGTGTTCTCTACTTTAAAAGAGTTGGAGAACCAATTTGTCTCATAAGATGAGGATTTTTTTTTCTAGATGGCTCTATTATGTTTTTAGAATAACGCTCTAACTTACTCTTCCAACTTTGCCTTCACTTCTTTACTTAAGGGCATTTATATATGGGAAGGCTTACTCAGATTACCAACACTTTTTATGGCTTACAACAAGTCATGACTCAGCAAGTGATTGTAGTCCAATATTTTATAAAAAGACACTTTAAAACAAACATAATTAAAAAAATGTGGCTACAATGGCAGTAGATTGCTTTATTTACTGGTGTGGGCTCAAAGATCCATTATCTCATCCATCATCATGAATAGACCAACCTCGATGTCTTTATTGTCTGCATAGTGGACAGTCTGCATAGTGGATATGCATGGGATTATCTTAATATAGTATTAATAAAATACGATGTAGAATGATCATACGTTATTTTAATATATTACCTTATATGTACTCCATAGTATTTTGGTAATATACAATTTTTTTTTTTTTACAACATATGAAAGATATGTTAAAATATTTTCATTGAATGTTATAGAAACTTCGTATATAATTTCCATATTAGAAGTTAAATATTATAAGATATAAATTAACATTCATGCAAATTTAACAAAAAAAAAAAGTAAAAATGGCAGAAATTTTTTTAACCAAAAGATGGAATGCCTTTCGCCTTTTGCATATAATTATTGATACTATAGATGCATCCCTTTTCTTTTAGATTAAAAGTTTATGTGCAAAATTACTACATCACCCTCAATTTAGTGGGGATCAACTCCATTTTTAGTTTACACTATATTAGTTATGTGCGTTGCACGATTTAAATAGTTTTATTATGTATGTAATAAAGGAGCGGGCCCTGGTTTATAACCTAGATAAACAAATTATGTTTATCAAATGACATTTTCGTAAATAAGTTGCATTGAAATTTGTGTTTTTGATAAAAAATATTTATTTTTACTATTTGTGGGCCACTATGACAAGTTGGACAGATTTTCAAAGTTAACACTGCTAACTTTCCATTTGCTACTATTCATCATCTTCTTCCGCTGTCCCACATCTTCTTCCTCTTGTTCATATTTTTTCTTCCCACCCACCTTAATCTTCTCCCTCCAATCTCTGCCCACTTTCACCTTCTCTTTCAAGTCCGTTCGACTCCATTTTCGCCGGCAAAATTAAACGAAAACCCTAATAACAAAAAGGAAAAATTAATGGCATGGTTAACCCTAAAAGATAGCTGAGTTTTTCTTCCTTCATTAAATTTGACTTTGCACCACCAATTCCGGCAGCGAAACGAAAATCCAAATAACAAAGTGAGAATAACAGGCATGGTTAACTCTAAAGGGTATATAAGTTTCTCTCTCCATTGATTTTGACTTGTTCGACGTCATATAGTGAAAAAATGTACTTTCCGCCATTGAAATTGAAGGTTGGAGGAGGAGAGAGAAAACAACAAAATGTTGAAGCATGAGAGAGAAAATCATAAATTACCAAAAGGTTGAAAGAGGGAAGAGAAAACAACAGTTAACTAAAGTAAGATGTAATTTACGTATACACCCTTGATAAACAAGAATCAAGGTTATAAACTTGTATTCTCTCGTAAAAAAAGTGGTAATTATTCTTTGTTTGAGAAATGTGTAGTCATATAATTTCATTATTTTTTTTTGAAAGAATTATTATTTAGTTATGGAACTTGGAAAGGATAATAATAATAATAAAAAAAATAGAAGGATTCACAAGCAAATAGCCAAAGGAGAGCTTGTTATAAATGTCTGGGTGTACAGTACACCCATGGGTATTTTGTTCTCATTTTGATGATTGTTTTTTATTTTATCATCAAATTAAGAGCAAAACTAACCTTTGGTCCTTTGGTTAGTTGGGTGCACGGTGCACCTGGGTGTATATAACAAGTTTTATAGGCGAAGAGCTCTGATGAAAGAGCGGATTATGTCATATATAGCTTAAGTGGGTAAAAAAAATTTAACTGAACATAAATTATTTTTAATGAATTAAAATAATTTAACTGTATAAAAAATATCATTACTGATTTTCTATTATATTTCTTCTTTACAATTGTTGTTTTTACTAAAATAAACTTATTTTTACTAAATATTTTTTTTAATATGAATTGAACATGGCTTTATTTGTATAACATTATTTAACTAATGATATTGTTAATGACAATTTAGTTTATGCATGACTTTGGGCCAATCATTTTAAGTTCATCTTTATGTCTAATGATATTGCTAATGATAATTAAAGCCAAATTTCATATTTTTTAGTATATATTACAACAGCAACGAAGACGACGACAATAACAACAACAATAATAATATTACAACAAAAACGGCAACAACAACAACACCAACACCACCACCACCAACAACAACAACACCACCACCACCACCACCACCACCAACAACAACAACAACACCAACACCAACACCAACAACAACAACACCACCACCACCACCACCACCAACAACAACAACTACAACACCAACACCAACACCAACACCACCACCACCAACAACACCACCACCACCACCACCACTAACAACAACAACAACAACAACAATAATCACTACTAGAATTTCGTCCATTTCCGATGGAAAAAATCTGTCGCAAAAAACACCCTTAATTCTGTCGTATTGGGTGTTTATTCAGCGGGTGATGTTCGGAACTATGCTTTCCTTACGTCACGTTTGCAGTCTACTGGTCTTCATGCTATGCTTCTTCGCAATTCTGGTATTGTTGGTCCGAGACCAGCCTTCGATGGTGCTCTTAGTCTTTTAATAGGACTGTGGAGACTGACCTTATAAGTAACCCAAGCCAGATCGCTGCCCCAAAACTCATGAAGAAATTGGCAGATATATATTTCACGAAGGTCACTGCTTTTGCAACGTCCACTTTCTCCTTATCTCCGCGTCAGGTTGCCTTAAGGAAGTCCCAGCAAGGGGATCACACTTCTGCCTGGCTGTGTGCGGTGCTAATATCTAGGTTGGGTCAGACTATGAATGGTAAGACTTATCGTTCTGTTCTTTGCTACCGACTGGGTGTTCCATAATTCTTCGTTTTGGCACCTTGTTCTGCTTGCTCAAGGGTTTTCGAAGGGAATATTTTTGGGGATCATGAAGTGTCATGTGTTAGGATGGTGGGTATTAAACATCGGCATAATGTTGTTCGCGATACCCTTGTTGATATTTGTTTTAATTCGCTCTGGTTTTCTGCAAGAAAGGAGGTTAATGTTGGTTTGACCGGAGGAAACGATAGAGCTCTTCGACCGACAAATGTGTTGCTCTATTCTTGGGATAGAGGCCTTTATGTGTGTGTTGACTTGATGGGGTTTTCTCCTTTAACAATATCAGGGTTGTCTGACTTTCTTCCTGGTCGTGTTGTGTAGGTTGCTGCTTAGCGGAAACGAGACAAGTATGGGGCACGAGCGTTGCAAGGCTATTGGTTATGGTTTTCTTCCCTTCTCCTTTTCTTAGTTGAGGAAGTTAGAGAAGGACGTTGTTGTGTTGCTGAAGTGGGTTCAGGCATTCGCAAGGACTCATGTTATAGGTGCTCGTGCAGCTGCTTACATCTTCAGCGGGATTGGGTTTGCTATAGCTAGAGGAGTAAGGCCTTGATTATATCTTGATTCCCACTAATTTCTTATTTTTGTTAATATTCTAATAACAAGATAATAAATGATAATAATAAGGAAAATTTGCCAATTGCAGCCATTTAAAGTTTGTAATTACAAATTGCAGCCATTTAAAAAAAAATTGTAAATTGCAGTCCAAAAGTTCTTATATATAGTACTATATAAAGAGAAAGCACTTCTTCGTCGATAAATTTTGTTTTTCCTAAAATACCCTTCTATTTTTTTAAAATTACATTATTTACCCACAATTAAAAATTATTTTTTTATTAAAAAAAAAAATTATCCTATGATAACTACTCATAAACATAACCATTATTTAAATAAATAAATAAATAAAACTACCTATCATAACTACCCTATAATAACTGCTCCACTTCTTTCACATAAATGTATATCTTCAACTGTAAAACCGCTCTTAAGTTTTTTTTTCCTTCTATGCGTGTACCTCTTAGCTTGTATATTATAAATTGCAGCCCATATCAACTTTTTCATCGGTTTACGTGTCAAAAAATATTCGGTTAAGGTTTTAGGGGCAATTTAACCCTTAAGGATCCGAATTGAGCTCGGAAGTAACAAAAATAACGTAAGTGTCTCGTTTTGCGTAACAAAAATGTATCGATTTGTGGGCAACTATTTTTTTGCTGTAAAACCGAGGCACTTTGTAAATTATTATTTTTTTTCTAAGATCCTTAAGGACTAAAATGGCCCCTAAAAACTTAACCGAATATTTCGACATGTAAACCTATGAAAAAATTGATACGGGCTGCAATATTTACAATTTATAAGAACTTTTGGGTTGCTTGCAATTTTTTTAAAATAGATGCAATTTGCAAAATACAAACTTTAAATGGCTCGCTAGTCGCTACAATTGGCAAATAATAATAATAATAATAATAATAATAATAATAATATAATAATAATAATAATATAATAATAATAATAATAATAATAATAATAATAATAATAATAATAATAATAATAATAATAATAATATTCATTGTTCAAATGATTGTAATTTTGACACACATTTTTTTGTTGAATGGCAAAATGAGAGTAATACAGAATAGTTACTAGAAAAGTTATTAAAATCAGGATTCTACTTTGAATCGGAAGGGGCTATCAAAATCGAATCGTAAAATCGAATCGTAGAATCGTAAGATTCTACTGACATGAATAATCAAGACGTCAAATATAAATTTAATTAAATATATTGAAATTATGAGTTTGAAACCTAATTATTGATAGATAATAGTTATTTAACCATTAAGCAATCAATACTTGACAATATATATTTATAAAAACCTATATAAAAATGTTTTTTACTTGTAAGGATTTCGCTATTTCGGAAAAATATGTAAAATCGAATAGAATCGTAAATCGAATCGTATGATATATATACATGAATCGTAAAATCGTAAGATTCTAAGATTTAAATCGGGATTTAAATAACATTGGTTACTAGTTTTCATCATCGGTTTGTTCTTCGTCTTCTTCTTGTCCATCAAGCTCGGGTTCCTCTAAATTGACTGCCATATCTGATCAGTTATTTGCTGTCGTACACTATCCATAGTTGCTTTTCTGTTATCATCATACATATTATGATCTTCGTTCTCTTGGTTCCAGGCCATGACTTCAACTTGCTTTACTGCTTTTCTCTTGTTTTTTTTTTAAATCTTTGGATATTTTCTTCGTTTTTTTTGGGTTTGTTTTTGTTTAATTTTTTAACAACCAAACTATTAAAGTAGATTAATTTCACAGGCATTAATTACATGAAAATAAAAAATTTAAACAAAAAAGATTATCCGTGGATTAATATCATTACTAATCCATAGTTAAAAATCATTAATCTATAGTAAACATTTTCAGTTCAGTTTAGCTCCAATCAGTTCAGTTTAATTCAGTTCAGCCTCAATCAGTTCAATTCAGTTCCAATCAATTCAGTTATTTTCAGTAAATTTAAACAGGCCCCAAGTATGCTGATACATTGAATTAGATCTCTTGCACGTTGCTAGGCAGATCGAGTGGGTGCAAATTGTAGTCGAGTGCCTATTATGGACTTCAAGTAGTGCAACGACTTGAGCCGAATAAATCTTGTTCGAAAATATTTTTCATAAATTATTTCGTAGTGTAGTTTGTTGTACTTCTATACCAAATGTTATTTTCTTTACTTATTTACATATTATCTTAGACATAAAAAAAAAAACATATGTGTTAATTCATAACAGAGTTAAGTATAATGTTGGGTACTAACATTTTAATTTTTTCACCTTTTGGGTACTCCCACTTTTTTTTCACCGTTTGGGTACTCAAGTGTATAATCCGGTGATAAAGTTAGTACCTTGGGTTAAAAAAGTTAGTACCTTGGGTTAAGAAATAAAATCAGCAAAAAATGTTAGTACCCTATTAATTACGTCTGACATATGATTGGATGGGGGCCTCTAGGGGAATTACACGTGTCCACGGGGAAGCGGGAATGTCTGCTGGCAGTGACTAAAATCAGTGGTCCAAATTCAATCCTTTCGTCTATCTAAAATATTTATTTTAAAAAAAAAAACCCAAACGTCGTCGTGTACTGGGTACTTATTTCTCCATTTAGGCGCCATTTTATCACATTCACTCCCCTGCTCTGCATATTCTCTCTTCTTCTTCTGAATATTCTTCCTCTTTGGTGGCTCCCTAATCTGGAAATTGTCCAAGAATTTTGCAAGAATACTGAGGTAAGCATCATACTCCTTTACTGTGCTATTTTTTTTCTTCGAAAATGTTAGTAATTTGAAGTTGGATGAAATAGGGTTTAGGGTTTGTAAATTTGTTTTGTTTTTGTTGGTTGAATTATGCAAAATTTTGTTCAATTTAGATGTCGAATGTGTTGTTAGTTGTGTAAATTTAGGTTTTGTGAATGTTGATTGTTTCATTTGATTTTCCTTGGTCTTTATTTTGAGTTTTGGTTAGGGTTTACTTGAAAACAGAGTGTTAGTGTTAGAAATCTTGAAAATTGTTATGTTTGGTGTTTGTAGGAGTAAAATGGACGGACTTGAGAATGCTCACCCTTTGCTACACCTCGATGTCCTCCGTTTCCATGTTTTCACAAGGCTAGACGCAGTGTCAACAACCGCTGCCTCGAACACTTGTAGGCGTTGGAGGCAGATTATGGTGATCAATGTATTCCCCAAACTAAGTTGGGAAGACCAACTGGAGGCTGGCAGGGTATGTATGGCATGGCACAACATGGTCCATAGGCGTAGGATCGTGACGTACCGTCATTTTAACAATTTCAATGCACAAAGGGGCTGGGAAGCTGATGACATAGTGGACAATGGAGGGAAGGACTTCTGGGCACATATGAATGGGGACTGGATAGCCTACTGTGATGGCTTCCCATGTTTGTTTGGGGATGAATAGTGTTTGATGTGGGTAGGTACTTAGGATGGGAGGTTGGGGTTACCATTTTGGGGTTTATGCTTAGTGGTTGTAGGTAACAGTCTTGGGGCTCAAATTGTTATTGTTTGGTTGAAGTGCAGTAGTAGTTATAACAATCTGACTTAGGTATTTTGGTTGTCAATGCTTGGGTGACAAAGTGAGGTTGGTTTTTGTAACACCTTGTCACAACTTTGACAATATTCATGTATGTATTTGACTGATATGAAATGAATGAATGAATGAATGAATGAATATTTTGTGAAATTATTGTCCCTTATTTTGTATTCTGATTTGTTTATGATAATGAGTACTACATTGTTTTGTTAGGTTAATTTTATGCATTGAATGTTTAATAAAAATCCTAAAATGCATTTTGTGTAGAAATGGCTGATGAAATTGAACCATGTATCATTTTGCATCATGGTGGGCATTGGCAAATGAACCCCATCCCAGACTATGTAGGTGGACAAGTCAAGGTTTTCAATGACTTGGGAGATGATTTTGATGGTACCTTTCTGAAATCCCTCATCAACTCCTTAGGCTACAATAATGTGATCAAGTTGCACTATTGTGATCCTTTGAAAAATCTGTCAAATGGTGTTAGGTTCTTGTCATATGATGATTGCACATTCACCAAATTTAAGAGTATATTGTTTGAGTATAAAATTGTTGATATGTACATTGAACATGATCATGGTACTTGTTTTGGGTGTTTTTGTCCCTCGGGAGAGTTACGTCACGAAGACTGATCCGGCTTGAGCTGCACCTACAAATAACGGAGACTCCGGGCGGTTGGAGCTCCGCCTCCGACGGTCAAGTTAGTAACTTGAAAAGGAATAAAGAGTACGGAAATTTAGGTGGGTATCTGCTCGGATTCCAAGCTCAGGTGTTTCTCTGATGTAAGAGAATGCAGGTGTATTAAATGGTAAAACGTGCCCTCAAAATGAGGGACATCTCCCTATTTATAGGGTCTTTGGGAATTGTGCCCCTGATTAGGTCACTGAACCCTAATCATTGGTGGGCTGCGCCGTTTTGCGGCACTCTCGGGATTTGGGCCTGAAGGCCGCATTTTCCCTTGATTTCTGGAATGACACGTGTCGAGCAGGGATTGGTCCATTTTGGACCAATCTGGGGCTGACACGTGTCACCTTCTGATTGGGCCACGTGGCAGGGTAAAATTACCCTAAAAATTTGCCCCTCACAGATGTGACGTGGCACGCCACGTGGAATCTGTGACACATGTCACGCTCCGGTTGGCGGTAATTTTACCGTTACAGAGTAACCGTTCACCTTCCGGGTAAATTACGGAAATGCCCCCAAATTTACCCTCTATATATAGCCATTTTACCCTCATAATTTTGTACGTTTACAAAAATTTCCTAGAGAGAAAAACTTTGAGAGCAGAAGTCATTCGCTTGAGTCAGACGTGAGCAAGAGAGTTTGTTCTTCAGCAACACAGCCGGTCCCGCCTACGTTCAGATACCAAATCAAAAGGTACCGTCTCTGTCTCTCTCAGCTCTTTTCTTTTTTCACCGCTTGTACATATTTCTTGCAATAAATGGATGCATCACCAACACACACGGCACAACCTAGGTTAGAGTCCAGCCGGTCACCAGGGTCGGCTGAGTCTAGGACTGGGAGTGCCGGCTCGGGGTGTTGGGACCACCCTTTGCCATGGATTCCGACCAGTTATGTGTCTGTGCAGGACACCATGGCTCGGACAATGCAGACGGCCACGGACCCAAATTACAAGAGCGAAGGCTCAGGCGGCCAAACGCCTGAGGGAGAAACGTCTGGTCATGGAAACCAGACGGCTCTGGAGAGATCCCCTCCGCGCGCCCCTTCAACCCCTGCAGACTCTTTTTTAGAAGAGTGTGTTCAAGGCGGCGACGAGGCCGCCTCTGCCCCCATGGACCAAAGTGAGGGGGAGACGGAGAGTGACAACTCCTCCGAGAGCAGCGATGACTTGCCCCCTCTTCCGGATAGCGAGGAGGAAGAAAGGAAAAAGTGGAGTGAGAAGGACGATCCCTTCAGCATCCACGTCTCCTCCAAGGACCGGATCCAGATGGGGGAGAACTTAGAGAATTTTAAGAAAATGCACCCGCTAGGAGACGGGTATAGGATCCGGGTGCCGCCTGAGCTGGGCACCATCGCCTGGGGGGATGATCAAGAGAACGCCAACAGCTATTTTGGATGTTATGAGGCGGCGTTCAAAGCCGGCCTTCGCTTCCCCTTTCACCAGGCGGTGAAGGCAATTTTGAGAAGCTACGACCTTGGGGTCTGGCAACTTACCCCCAACTCCTGGACCAACATTCTGGGGTATGTTGCCGCCGGCGAGTTCCAAGGGCTTAACCCGGGCTGGGAGGCTTTTGCAAGCATGCATTACCTAAGCAGAAGCCCAGGCGGCTAGAGGGCGTGGTATACTCTAACCACACAGCCGCAATACATGATGACCTTGGACAAGGTCTCAAAGTTCGATGGCTGGAAGCACAGGTTCTACCTTATGTCAGCCCCAACCAGACGGGAAAATTATGAATTCCGTCTGTACAATAAGAAGCCCGACTTGTTGGACAGGAAGTGCGCTCTTCCTCGGATCCCAGAGGAAGACTTTGACAAAATAATCGAGGCAGACTTTTTCGGCCTCACAGACGCAACTCTGTCAACCGGGGGAACAATAAAAGTCCCTAAGAATTGGATTCCCAAGAGCGCCTGGTTTAGGGATGAATGTTTCCTATCCGCCTGCGGGCTAGGGCACATGTTTAATAAACGTATGCGCCTGAGTTCACACCGTCCGTAGTATTTTTCTATCGGAATTGATTTATGATTTTGACCAATTTCTTTCTTTTTGCAGAAGAAGCACTAAACATGTTGCAGACGGAGAAAACTCCCAAGCGGTCTTCTGCGGCCATCCGCAAAGAGCTTGCGGAGAAAGCTGCGGCCGAGCTCAGGGCCAAGGTATTGAGCGCCTGACCCTTTCTTAAGTTTATTTTAAAAACTATCTTGCCCGGATACTAACCCTGACTTGTTTATTTTCGCAGGGGGGAGAAGTTGGGAAATCGTTTGAGAAGAATCTCAAACGGGCTAGAGAGGAGGCCCCATCCGTTCTCAACAAAATAAAAAAGTCCGCCTCTGCGTCAACTCCTGACGCCTCAGCCGAGGCTAAGACGATACGGGTATCGGGGCGACTCGAGAAGGTAGGAGGCAGCATGTGCCTTGATCTTGTCAACCTCTTATCAGCAGCCGCGGGGTTCACCACGCCTGCAAGCGTTTCCCGCTTGGCTAGCTCTGAAGGTAAGAACCCTTTTGAATCCCCACTTGAGCTGGGGTGGCCTTTACGGGTGAAATTCCACTCCCAACAAACGTCATCCTTAGACGGTCGGCAACAAATAGGTGCTGCCTTAGTTTCGCACTCATTACGTATTGATTGTGGTGCAGATCAATCTCCCCGCTGGCCAGACGTCCATAAGCATGCCAAGGCCATGCTGGAGGCCGTCCGGAAGAGGGATAAGGACAATATCCCTGGGATAGAGACGTTCAACCTTGAACGCATTCTATCCCTTCTGGCTGAGGTAAGAAACTTGTCAATTATATTCTATTTTTTCCAGGTGTTTTATCCCGCCTGCAATTCTTATACCGCCTGCTTTTTTGCAGGCCATGCAGCGGGTGGACGGGCTCAAACGTCCTTATTCCCGCAAATGGGAAGAGGTAAAAAGGGCCAAGAAGTCCGCCATAGACGCTGATAATATTGCTTTCCACTCGACTATCGTAAATGAACTTGAAACTAAAGCAATAATTATGACACAGGAGTCTAAAATCCAGCAGCTGGAGCTAGATCTGAAGGCGGCCGACCAGCGGGCAACGGATGCTGAGACGGACAAGAAGGGGACAGAGGAGGCCCAGAAGAAGGCAGACGAGAGCGCCAAACAGGCTGATGAGGCGCTCAAGAAGGCCCAGGCGGACCTTGGCAAACTGAAGACCAAGGTTAAGAGGCTGGAGAAGGATGCTGCTCAAGCTCAGAAAAACTTTGCAGCAACCCTGGAGGCGGAGCAAAACCGCCTTGTTGCTGAGAGTGATGCTGACAACGACGCCCGTATGAAGATTGCTTGGGCTGCCTTGTACCCAGACGCTGATTATAGCATCTGGGCAATGGCGCACAGCTATGCCGAGTACGTGGTGTACTTGAGAGAGCAAGGCGAGCCAGAGCCTGCATCCTTTGAAGCCTGGCTCAGCAACAATGAGCCGACCGCGCCTGAGCTTCCTGGTCCCGGTGAAGCGCACCAAATTCCCTCAGATGATGAGGAGAAGGAGGAGAACCAGGAGGCTCCGTCTGCAGGCCAGAAGTGACCCCTCAGCGGCAATATGCTAGTCTTTGCTTTTTTAATTTTCTTTTTATTCAGCGGCTGTATGCCAAAACTTGATTTTTCCGGCATGCGAGCCGAGTATTTGTGTTTTTACCGGCTATGGAGCCGGGTTAATTAACAATTTCTTTCTCCCGGACGGGGTCCGGTTAACATTTGATCCATTACAACCGTTTGGTTGGATGGACTTTTATGAATTGCACCGACTAAGTCGGTTTTGATCATTTTGCATTTGAATATTTGTTTTTTGCAAATTTTAATTTTTGCCTAACTTATCAAAAGCATGCGGCGATTTCTTGCCTAACTAGTCAATAGTCCGGCTGTCCTTGCCCCTGGACGGCTGTGTGATTGGTTTCAAGTGGAGCAGGTTGATTGACTTGAAAACGTCTAATGCTGCAAAGAGCATGATATGTTTGTAAGTCAATCAATCACAGTAGTGATTGCCCCAAACCAAGTGCACAGCCGTACACCAACAGGGGTTTTGGTCACTACACAGACGGCGTATGTCCGTCTTGGTAGAGATTTCATAGCCATTGAACTCTTGTCCCAATTGGGGTGAGAGGTGCAATTTTTGGAATAAATAACCTAAGTGAACTCTTGTCCCAATTGGGGTGACCGATTGTGTAGCCACTAAACGTTTTTGTGCTTAGTTTCTTAATCAGTGTTGAATTTACACCAAGTGAACTTAGTTTTTTAGTCAGACGGGTCAGTCTGGGTATTACCCAGGCTGATAATCAGGCGGTTGAATAAACAAAGTATCAAACCGAAATAAACAAAGGGATCCGAGTATTACCTAGGTGGTCCAACAAATGTAACCTTTACTAAGTGTCAAACCTAGTTGGGTAAAGGAGAACCCGCCTGGGTATTACCCGGATGGAGAATAAAAAAATAACACAATTTGCAAACAAAGTGATTTCATTAATTAATTCATTTGTTTACAAAATTTTACATTCTCAGAAGTAATACTTTTTCAGATTGTCTACATTCCAAGTTCTAGGCAGGAGCCTGCCGTCTGGGGTTTCCAGGCGGTAGGTGCCGTCCCTTACTTCTTCATAGATCCGGTAGGGGCCTTCCCAATTTGTGTTAGCTTTCCCAACTCATTGGCCCTACCGGTTGCCTCCATTTTTCGTAACACTAAGTCATCAGCTTTCAAAGGACGCTTGTGTACTTTTTTGTTGTAGGCTCTAGTCATTCTCAGACGGTAAATCTCATGACGCAAGGCGGCATTGCCCCTGCGTTCTGGGAGTGAATCCAATGCCAGGCGCATTGCTTCCTAGTTTGCTTCTTCATCATACAGCATGACTCTGACAGTCGGCTTGTAATGTTCGATGGGCAAGACGGCTTCAGCACCGTAAACCATGAGAAATGGGGTTTCACCGGTTGCCCCTTTCGCTGTTGTCCGGATGGCCCATAGGACATGGATTAATTCTTCTGCCCATAAGCCATCGGCTCTCTCTATTTTCTTTTTAATGCCGTCTGAGATGAGTTTGTTGAAAGCTTCAACTTGGCCGTTTGCTTGGGGTCGGCCAACAGATGCAAAATAGCTTGAGATCCCCTGATCTCCCAACCAAGTTTTTAGCTGAGGCGTCTCAAACTGAGGACCATTATCAAACACCATAGACATGGGTACCCCGTACCGAGTGATAACATTCTTCTAAATGAAGGAAATTACGTCTGAGGTCTTGATGTTTTTAACCGCCTCAGCCTCAATCCACTTGGTGAAATAATCCACAGCCACTAAGATATAGCGCTTTCCGCCTAGAGCAAACGGGATGAATAAGGACTTAGAATGTCCATGCCCCATTTTGCAAACGGGATTGGGCTGTGGATGGCCGTCAGATCAGTAGCCGGACGATGAATAAGTTTTCCAAACTTTTGGCACTTGTCACATTTTTTCACCAATTCCTTGGCGTCTGCCTCAAGAGTGGGCCAAAAGTAATGTCGTCTGGCTCTAACGGCTAGGGACCTGCCGCCTATGTGAGAGGCGCAAAATCTCGAGTGCAAGTCTTCGAGAACTTCCCTCCCCTTTTCTGGGGTGACACACTTCAACAGGGGTTTAAGAAACCCCGCCTTGAGGAGTTCTCCATTTCTCAACTCGAAGCTCGCAACTCGCTTCTTCAGGGCGGCTGCCTCCTGTGGCGAATCAAGAAGGGTGCCGTCTGAAAGATAAGCCCGGATGCCATCCATCCAGATAGAGCTTCGGTCCAGGACTCCAATGGGATCTTCATAGATGCTTCTCTTTTCCAGGACTTCCCAAAAGACAGACCGAGGCGTGTCATGGCAGGCGGAAGATGCCAGTTTTGACAATGCATCCGCCTGATTGTTTTCAGACCTAGGCACCTGATTCAGTCGGAATTCCTTAAGTGCCCCAGCCTCTTCTTTGACTGCCTGAAGATATTTGATCATAGCCGGATGGGTAGCCTCATAACTTCCCTCATACTGACTAACGACCAATTGAGAATCAGAGTAGGCGTCAATTTTCATGGCCCCTGCCGCCTTACACATGCGTATGCCGGCTAGCAGGGCTTCATATTCCGCCTCATTGTTAGAGGCCTGAAACTTGAAGCGTAGTGCATATTCAAATCTGTCTCCTTCAGGAGACTCATAGATTACGCCTGCACCACAGCCGTTCTTTGTAGAGCTCCCGTCTACGTACACTTTCCAAACCTGATCAAGATTATCCGGAGCCACCGGACGAGTCATTTCAACAATGAAGTCGGCGAACGCCTGACCTTTCACTGCCTTTCTTGGTTCGTAAGTGATTTCAAGGCTTTGCATTTCAATAGCCCATTTCAACATTCTCCCGGATGAGTCCAAGGTAGACATTGGCCGCTTGAGTGGCTGGTCCGTGTAGATCACTACCGGATGTGCCAAAAAATAAGGCTTCAATTTTTTGAATGCCATATACAAAGCAAGGCCAAAATTTTCAACCATGGGGTACCGGAGTTCAGCATTTTTAAGAACATGGCTAATGAAGTAAACCGGGAGCTGCACGCCGTCTCGCTCAGCAAGGAGAACGGCACTAAGGGCATGGTCTGAGACGGCTAAATACATGTACAACGTCTCCCTAGGCAAAGGACTGACCAACCTAGGCAGAGAATGTAAATGCTCTTTCAACCTCTGGAACGCCGCCTTAGCATCATCCCCCCATTCAAATCTGGTCTTCTTCCTGATTGCTTGGAAGAAGTAGAGGCATTTGTCACCTGACCGGCTGAGGAACCTCCCCAGGGCGGCCAGGCAACCGGTGAGTCTCTGAACTTCCTTGACAGAACGGGGTGACTTCATGTTAATCACCGCCTGTATCTTTTCGGGGTTAGCCTCTATCCCCCTTTGATCAATCAGGAATCCGAGAAACTTCCCAGACTCAACACCAAAGACGCATTTCTTAGGATTTAACATAACCTTATGCCGCCTAAGGGTGGTGAATGTTTCTCGGAGATCAGCAAGGTGATCCGTCTGCTGCTTGGATTTGAATATCATGTCATCAATGTACGCCTCCACATTCCTCCCAATCTGATTAATGAAGACCGTATTAATCATCCGTTGGAAAGTGGCAGGCGCATTTTTCAAGCCAAACGGCATCACAGTATAACAGAATAACCCTTGATCAGTGATGAAGGCCGTCTTCTCTTGATCTTTCTTCCACAGGGGTATCTGATGGAAGCCGGAGTAGGCATCCATAAAGCTCATCACGGCGTAACCGGTTGTAGAATCGACCAGACTGTCGATCTTTGGAAGCGGGTAACTGTCCTTTGGACACGCCTTGTTGAGGTCTGTGTAATCAACACACATGCGTCAGGTCCCATTCGGTTTCTTAACAAGGACCACATTGGCCACCTAGTCGGGGAAATTACAAGGCCGAATGAACCTGGCGTCTAGCAGCTTTTTGACTTCGGCAGCTGCCGCCTGACTTCTTTCCTCGCCGAGGTTTCTTTTCTTTTGCCGGATGGGCTTCTTTTTGGGATCCACGGCGAGTTTGTGGACAGCAAGATCCGGGCTGACGCCTGGCATCTCTTCCACTTCAAAGGCAAAAATGTCTTTGAATTCCTTCAACAAAAGGTGCAATCTTGCACCCAAGGTAGCATGAGCAACCGTCCCAACCTTAAAAGTACGTTCTGGACGGCTGTCATCCAGAACGAGATCAATGCTTTCGCCAACCGGTTGGGGACGGAGCTCATCTGACCGTTCACCGGTCAGTGATTGCTATTTTTTCTCTTTCTTCACCTCCACCAGCAGAGGTGCCTTTCTTTTCTTTCCGGCTGCAGGTGGGGCAGGAGCTGGGTCGGCATCCTTGACATTGTCAAGGTCTATTGGTTCCTGGCCGCCTGGGGCCATAGTATCTCGGACGGCTGAGAGATAGCACTCTCGGGTCGTCTTCTGATCCCCATTCATGGAACCAACAGAGCCGTCATCCCTCTCATACTTGATGAGCATGAGGGACAGGATGATTACTGCCTTGGCTACGTTGAGGGTTGTCCTGCCAAGAATGATGTTGTAGGCGGTCAACTCCTCAACGACCAAGAATCTGACGACAATATGTCGTCCCTGGCCTTTTTCTCCCAGCCGGATGGGTAAGTCAATTCTCCCGGCTGGGTAGACCATCCCACCCCCAAAACCAACCAAGGGGTGGGTAACCGGATGCATGCTACTGACGTTGTATTTCAGCTTTTGCAGGCACCGGAGGCTGATGATGTCTGATGAGCTGCCGGTGTCAATAAGGATTCGTCCAACCAGCTGGTTGGCAACCTTACATTCAATGACCACCGGGTCATCATGCGGGCGGCGGACGCTGCCCCTGTCCTTCTCAGTAATCAAGACGTATGGGAAGGAGGAGCTGGCTTCCGCCTGCTCACCATCATATTTGTCCATCTTTCGAAGATGGCTCTTGGTGCCCCTGATGGTAGGGCCACCTTAGGAGAACCCTCCTGCTATAGTGTAGACCGGCTCCTTGTCGGTATCCGAGCTACTAGCAAGCTGGGGGGTAGTCTTGGAGGACTGACCCTTGTTTTTCTTTTTTGCCCCGGCTGGGGACTTAGAAATGTAGGACTTCAGCAACCCTTTGTCAGCCAGACGGTCCAACGCCCGCTGAAGACTGAAGCAGTCGTTGGTGTCATGGCCAACCTCCTCATGGAACTGACAGAATTTATTTTTGTTCCGTGACTGGACGGAACTCTTCATAGGATTCGGCTTCTCAATGGACAGCCGGTCCTTTACCTCCAGGAGGATGGAGTTGCAGTCTTTATTAAACTCGTACTTGGGAACGTACGGTTTAAATTCTTTCTTTTTCTTCTGGGACGGCTGGTCAGAGTCAGTAACCGCCTAGACTTCTTTTCTTTTCTTGCTCTCTTCTTTGTTTTTGGTCGGCTGAGCTGACCGGCTGTCTTTCTGTTTGTCGGACTTCTTAGAGTCCGACTGGCTACCAGGCGAGTAGAGGTCGGTAGCTTGAATGTAGCTTTCCGCCTCCCTCAGGGGCGCCTGTAAGGTGAAAGCCCCTTTTCTGACGAGGTCGAACTTAAAAGTCGACCCGTCTCTCAGACCCTTGAAAAAGTCTGTAAAAGCTACCTCGTCAGACAGTCCTTGAATCTGAATTCTTATTAGATTGAACCGCCTGACATATGAGCGCATCCCTTCTCTCTCTCCCTGCTTAACAGTGCTCAAATCAAGGCTCGTTTTCTTAGCAGGGATGTTCATTGAGAAGTTAGAAGCAAACAGGAAGGCGAGCTTCTTGAAGCTATCGATGGACCCGGCTGGCAAATTGCCAAACCATTGTTGGGAAATGCCCTTCGATGTAGCCGGGAAACATCGACACCAAGTGGCATCATCCAACCCCTGCAAGTACATGAGGTTGGTGTAAGCCATGAGGTGATCTTCCGGATTGGTGGTACCATCATAGGTACCAACCAACACGTTCTTAACCTTGGCCGGCTGAGCCACCTCGGTTATCTCCCGAGTGAACGCAGAAGGTTGTTCACCCAGGCGCAGCAGACGAAGCTGCCAGTCCAGTGGCTGGATATTTGGGTATGCCGCCTGACCCCCAAAGAAGGCCGGCTGCATGAAGTGAGGAAGATACTGCCCGTAAGCCTGAGTAGGCACATACGGGATAGCTCCAATCATATGAGGGCTAGAATGGACGGTATTACCGCCTATTTAACTCTCATGCAAGGAGGGTGCACTCCCTGCAGAAATGTTGTTGAAGCTGTCTGGAAAATTCGGCGTTGAAGCCGACTCAGACAGCGATTGGTTTCTCTTCCGGTTAATAATCTCCCGGGCATCAAGAGTTTATTTTTTACTTCTCACCGGTTGTTGGGTCCAGCGAGTGTTATTTGTGTTCCTCCCAGGAAGGAGAATTTTCGACCAATCAATGGTCCCGGCTGCCTTCTCCTTTGGATGAGGAGTGGGCTGCTGGTTTCTGACTGACTTCCCCTTCTCTGGAGGAGTTTTCTTCGCCGACTGACCTTTACTTCGGCCAGCCCGACTTTTGGTGATCAGCTCTGTAATTTCACCCTTGAAACTCGTCATGAACCTCGTGAGTTCGTCTCGGGTGACAGGGGCTGATCCAGTTGCCGTTTGGGTTGCCCCTTCCGGCTGCCCCGTGGGTCTGCTAGGACCCGCCTGGGAGGCGCCCCGCTCTAGAGTCTCTCTGGGCCGGGTGCGCTTGACTCTGAGTGAGCCGTCCTCGGCTGTGGAGGTTTCGACCTGAGGGTCCTCGTCCTCCTCATGGTCTGTAAAGACTTCTGGGTCTTCGCCCAGACGGTTAGCGGGTACAGATTCTTGAACCATCTTCGAGGTACTCTCCCCACAGACGGCGCCAAATGTTTTGGGTGTTTTTGTCCCTCGGGAGAGTTACGTCATGAAGACTGGTCCTGCTTGAGCTGCACCTGCAAAATGACGGAGACTCCGGGTGGTTGGAGCTCCGCCTCCAACGGTCAAGTTAGTAACTTGAAAAGGAATAAAGAGTACGGAAATTTAGGTGGGTATCTGCTCGGATTCCAAGCTCAGGTGTTTCTCTGATGTAAGAGAATGCAGGTGTATTAAATGGTAAAACGTGCCCTCAAAATGAGGGACATCTCCCTATTTATAAGGTCTTTGGGAATTGTGCCCCTGATTAGGTCACTGAACCCTAATCATTGGTGGGCTGCGCCGTTTTGCGGCACTCTCGGGATTTGGGCCTGAAGGCCGCCTTTTCCCTTGATTTCTGGAATGACACGTGTCGAGCAGGGATTGGTCCATTTTGGACCAATCTGGGGCTGACATGTGTCACCTTCTGATTGGGCCACGTGGCAGGGTAAAATTACCCTAAACAGTACTGTACAAGGTTTTAACATTGGGTCAGGTGGTATGGGATGTGGGTCTAGAAGTGATTCTGATGCATTACATGAGCCTATAGGAGTAGTGGAACTAGGACAGAATAACTTTGACACTAGTGGTTACAACTTTGATGGTGCCACTGTCAATTTAGAAGATGACATAGACTATGATGAGGAGGGGAGTGATAATGATGATGTTGAACTGAAGGAGGCTAGGGAGAAACTTTAGGTGGATGCACAGAATGAGTTCTAGTTCACTCAAGAAGTAGAGTCCCTTAATAGACTTGCATGTAGGTCAGGGGAGGGGAACATAGAGGTAAGTAGTGAAGATGGTGATGATTCAAGTTCTGACCTATATTCACCCCCCAATCTGACAATGAGGAAGACTGTGGTTACCTCCTGCCTCAACCTTTGAAGACTAAAACAGTTAAACCAAAGTTCAACTTAAATAAACCAATAAGGGGAAGGGTAGAGGTGCAATCACCATTTTATCTTGGACAGGAATTTGAAGATGTTGTGGCACTGAGGTCAGCAATCACTTCTTACTGTGTGAGTATAGGGAGAGATGTTCATTACACAAGAAATGCCAAGAACAGGATAGGTGCTAAGTGTAAAGGCAAAGATTGTCAATGGTATTTGTGGGCATCTCTTCAGGGAGGGAAAGGAACAATGACTGTCAAAACACACTTCTCACAACATAATTGTGGTAGGTTAGCTAAAGTTAGGAAGATCAGAGCATCATGGATTGCTAAACAGTATCATCCTAAGTTCAATGTCAACCCATACCTGAAGTGTCAAGAAATAGTTAATACTGTTTGGACTGAATGGGGTATCAAAATCTCGTTGTGGATGGCTCTCAAGGCCAGGAGATTAGCACAGAAGCTAATATTGGGTGAATATAGGGAGCAATACTCATTGTTACATAGATATGCCCAATAGATACTTAGGTCAAACCCTGATAATACAATCAAATTCAAATTGAACAACAATGTATTTGAGAGGGTTTATGTCTGCTTCTCTGCCTTAAAAAAGGGTTTCTCGCTGGGTGTAGACCATTTTTTGGGTTGGATGGATGTTTCTTGAAAGGTCCATTTGGTGGGCAGCTACTGGTGGCAGTGGGGAGGGATGGAAACAACCAAATGTTTCTAGTGGCTTGGGCTTGTGTGGAGGTTGAGAACACTGACACATGAACCTGGTTTCTGCAATTATTAGCTGATGATTTGGGTACTGTAGATGGTGGAGGCTACACCATTATGTATGATCAACAAAAGGGATTACTCAAGGCTGTGTTTGATATTTGGCCTTCTGCTAAGACAAGAGTCTATGCTAGACATGCCAACTGTAATTTCAGACAAGTTTTTGGAGGGAGTTTGCAGTACAGACTAGGCTTTTGGAGAATAGCTAAGTCAACAACAGAGAACATATTCAACAGGAATATGGAAGAGTTTAGTAAGATTTCAGCTGCTGCAGGGCTAGACTTGCTCAAGAGAAATTACATGAAATGGGTGAGGGCATTCTTCACACCCCAGTCCACTTGTGAAACCATTGATAACAACATGAATGAAGTTTTCAATGCTTACATTCTGTCTAGTAGGCATAAGCCTATTATAACCATGCTGGAGGACATAAGGGAAAGCTTGATGGAGAGGCTGCACAAAAAAAGGGATTTCATTGCCAAAAAAGAGATCAATATTTGCCCTAGAATCCAAACAAGGTTAGAGAAATCAAAAATCAATGCTAGGGGTTGGTCTGCATTTTGGGATGGGCATTACTGTTATGGAGTGAGAGAGGGAGCTACACAAACAAGATATGTTGTTATCTTATTAGACAAAACTTGTAGCTGCAATGCATGGCAACTAAGTGGTGTGCCATGCCATCATGTTGTGGCAGCTATATGGAAGGCAGTGGAGCATCCTGAGCACTATGTGTCTGAGTGGTTCAGCAAAGAGACCTATCTAAAGGCATATTAGTACCCTTTAGAGCCATTGAATGGTCCTCAACAATGGCCTGAATCACCTTATGCACCAATTGTAGCACCAAAAGTGATATCCATAACCCGAACCGATAAGTTCGGGTACCCGGATTTTCGGAACGGTTATCGGGTGTAACACCCTAGAAATTCCTTTCTTTTAAATACCCATTCTACCCTTTAAAAACACGATTTAGGAATAACTAAGACATTACCGCCACCGTGAAAACGGCTAAGGCAATTATCAAAGATACACAGCGGAAGACTCAAAATTAAAAACCGATTAAGCAAGTCAACTTAAAAGTCAACCAAACGAAAATAAAGTTTAAAACCAAACAAACAAAGTTAAATAAAATCAAACTACAACTTGGAACCATTAAAGGCCCTTATTCAAAAACCGTTCCAAAACCAAACTTTTGTGTTAGTCCACATAAAATATGTCATAAATAAATAAAGCATAAAACACCTTGTAACCTAATGAAAACTAGTAAGATTCACTCTTCACTCATGCCCCATCATGATCATGCTTCAATACCTGAAAAGTTTATCTCTACTTGTTTCCACTACTCTCCATTAGAAATGGGTCATCATAGGGCCAAGGTAAAGACATGGCCAAATACACAAACACACACACAATCAGCAAAGCTGAGTACGTAAGCGTAAATTAGCCACACTAACATGCTTTCACCTATCAACAAACACTTACCTCATTGCACCTGTTCACAAGCATACACACCAATCAACAAGACACAATGACTAGACACTAATTAATTCATTTTACATTGATTACGTATCGAACGGGTTTCCACCTATTAACCTCCCCCAAATAAATTTGAGGTTAACTGGCACGGGAGCTAACTGTACCAGCGACAAAACCACACAAAGGTGGCGGAATCCCTGCGCATAATAATAAATAATAAAAAAAGGAATATACAGCGTCCTGTACTCCATTGGAAGTTATGGTTAAATATAAAACCCCATAACTCCCCCCATTGTTCATACTCAAGGTATATACGTTCCAAGAGTTTTGGTGCGTAATCTCTTTCACTTTACGTTATTTACAGATTATTAGACTTGTTGATGACTCTCAAAGCATAATAAGTCAATCAACAATAATTATACAATCAAACAAACATACCAATTTAATTCTTGAATAATTAGTGACCACATATTATTTATTGTTGAACCCTTTTTAATTCTACCTCAGTGTCAAAGACACCTTAAACGCATAATGCGCCAAAAATCCTATCCCTCGGTGTTAAAAACACCTTAAGTGCACAAAGGCACCAACACACTATTTATTCCTTGTGTACATAGACACTTATATAGCTCCTTCCTCATGCTTAAAGCATCAATAAAAATTATTTGAACCATAATAAAATTCCCTTTCAATATTCCAAACATAATTAAACATGTAGTTTAATTAATCATGCCTTCTAACATGCCATAAATAAAAATGTGGTTCAAACACAACATGCCCAAAGTATAATTTTCCAAATCCATAACCATCACAAATAATTCATGCTTCACAATTCAATCACAACCACCATAAATTCTCAATTACATACATAAACCTTAGCATGATACTACTTGTCATTGATTGAAATCAAACCTAACATGATTCTACATCATCAAAATATGCTAAGTACGCGTACGTACCTCAAATAAGCCCTTAAAGTAGCCGATTACACTACAACAATTCCCGAACCAAGTCTCCTACATAAAGGGACAATAATATTATATTAATTACCCTTGTATACACAATTTTCAGCAACTTAAACTCACTTTAAATAATTTATAATAATCTGAAAATTATTTAAAAACCCCTAATTAAACTCCTTTTTAATGGATACTCACACCCTTTTATTCTAAATCACAATCATACTACTTTAAATAAAATTCTAACATTTTAAACTAATCAAAAAATCCTTTAAAACTTCATCAAAATACATCTTTATACTTAAACTAGTTTTGTGCCCCGTGCGATGCCCGGGTTGTTTATTGAATTATAAAATAAATTTTTAATCTTTATACGATTTGCTAGATTGTGAAGTATATTATTCTAACCGATTAGTATATATTATAAATGTATGTTTTACGCTTTGAACTATTTCCTTTGCCTAAAAAATATTATGATACAAAAAATAATTTATTAATTTTTAAGAATTATAATCTAATAATTTTTTTAATAAAATTATAATTGAATTTGTACATTTGAAATATTGGTATTTTATTGAAAATAAAACTAATTTTATCCTAAAATTATATCCAAATAGAATTCTAAATTAACTTTTTTTTATCTTATGAGGTCTATTTAAATCTATCCATCGTGGCGCGACACTTGGCAAAAAGTTGGAACGCCAAGTGTCGCTGTCTCGTCACCTGGCTAAAAGTTTAGCTTCATATATTAAACTAATTTTATCCTATAATTCTATCAAAATATAATTCTAAATTAACTTTTTTTTATTTATCTTATAAGGTCTATTTAAATCTATTCAACGTGGCGCGACACGTGGCAAAAAGTTAGAACGACAAGTGTCGCAGCCTCGTGACCTGGCTAAAAGTTTAGCTTTATATATTAGTTATATGATTATCCATAGAAACATTAAATTATCTCTTACCCCTTTTAAACTCAAAGATAAAATTTTAAGCATAATAAAAAAAAACTTCGTTAAAAATCAAAAACTGCTCGAAAATCGTATTTAGAGGCTGAATTTGGCCACGAGAGGGTATACTAGACCTGCAATGGTAAGCTAAAACCCCCCATTTGTATTTACTGTAACTACAAACAACAACCATTGATCAACTAAATAATTAAGCTTTTATTGATAATTGTTGCAGCCAATTCATACATCACAGCCAAGTCAGCCACAATCCAACTAAGGATCAACTACTACAACAGTGCGCATGTTCTAACCAGGTTTTTTTTTTTTCTTAACAATCACTAATTCAATTGCACATATACATTACAACAATAACAATAGGAATTTCCTTGCAGAGACTGAAGAACAATTTTGAAGAAATGAAGGCTTTCTGATGGCTTCATGTGGCAGCTAATATGAATTTTTTGTTTTTATTTTAAAATTCAACGGCTAGTTGAATATATGAAGCAGCCTCATCAATTTTTGGGAATTTAGTATTTTTGTTTAAAATATTTGGAATACTTTTATATGCTTAAATTAATCAAGGTACTCACTTATTTGAAACGTTTTTCAAGGAGGGGACTAACTTTTTTTGCCAAATAATTGAATGAGGGGACTGACTTTTTTCCGGTGAGTTTATGTTGAGTTAATTAGCCGAAAACTTAATTAGAGTACCCAAAAGGCGAAAAAAAAGTGGGAGTACCCAAAAGGTGAAAAAATTAAAATGTTAGTACCCAACATTATACTTAACTCATTCATAACAACACATTTGTAGATATTTTTTCTTAAATTATTTCTTCGGAAAATAAAAAATCAATGAATAATGACAGAGTTGAATTACATAAAAATATCAATATAATAAGGGTAATGCTATATGTAGCCCTTAGGGCTATATATAAGCATTAAATATACTCTTGAAAATTGAATAAAATTAGGAATTCATGATAAAAACACGCGTAAATCAGTGTAATTAATGTTTATATTTTCATGATTTCTTAACTTTTTACGATTTCAAATGTAAATTTAATGCTTATATGTAGCCCTAAAGACTATGTATAACATTAACCATATAATAATTCCATAAAAATAGCATTAAAAATATCATAATGATAATTAAATTATCCAATTACCTGCCGCCTTATTAGTTGACATTGACATCAATTACCACTCCTCCTTTTCTCATCCCAATCTCAATAGAAGACCACCGAAGAACTTCCCACCAACACGCAAAAAGTCTTCTTCTTTCTTCTTCCATTTCCTCTTAAATCTCCCCCCCTTTTCTTCCAATTTTCTCTCTCCTAGGGTTTATAATTTACTCCCTTTAATGGCGGCGACATCCTCGTCCTCGTTGTCTCCGCCTCCGTCGGCGGGCGAAGGTCCGTCGACTTCCTCGGCGACGTCGTCCGGATTTCCGACGAGGTTGCCGGAAGTTTTTTCCGATGAGGAGAGAGAAGTGGAGTCCTCGCCGGAGCTTATTCGGCAGCAATCGAGTATGTCGTATCGTGTTCGGCCTGTTCAGCGTCGGTTGTCGTCGCCGGCGATGGAGGACCCGCCTGGTGATGATACTTTGTCTTGCGTTATCGTTATTCTAACTTTTTGGTTCTTTGGTAATTCCTTTATTCCTTTATTTTGTTATTTTTTGATTAGTTGGTTTTTTTGATGTTGTTGATTGTGTTGTTTTTGTGTGTAATTTGTTAAATTTCAATTGCGATTTTTGAATGTTGTCTTGCTGATATTTTTTTGAAGCATTGCATTGCTGAGCAATGGCAATTTAGCTCGTAATCCCCGGAAAATTTAATCGATTTGGGTTTTGACTATTAATTTTGTTTAGAACAGGGTAAAAAATATGGGATATCAATTAGAAATGAGTGAAAAAATCAGCCAAGACTATATGTTCTTGAAAAATTTGAAGGGCTAGTCGCCTAGTCGAGGAATCCTGTTTTAAGGCCATGAATTAGATGAAGTTTTCATGTATCAAACTAGAGTAGGAGAGTGTAGGACTTTTACAAAACTTATAATCAGGCCAACTAGGATTCTGTAGATGCATCTTGTCAATCAGAAGTGTGTAAAGCTGTGAGCTATAATAAGTCTGTATTGACCCCGCTTGTGGACCTGTGGGCCCTGGGATGCCTTTGCTTTCCAGGCATATGGATAGTCTCACTTGGACATAAGATGTATGATTAAACTGCCTTTTCTTGTCAGCCATATGAATTGGGCTCACTTGGATGTAAGAGCTATAATTAAATTGCTGTTGCTTGCTAGACGTACAAAGCAGGCTCATCAAGAGGGCTATGATTCCATTTGTTTTGAAAGAGGTATGAGTGTATGACAGGTGGAAAAGAGTTTTTGATAGACTATTTTAAGTTGCTCTTGAGGGTGAATTGGTGGTGCAGTTGGATAGAAAGAAATTAATGTAGTTTGAGAGTATACCCACCTTTTGTCAAGGTTTAGAGGTCCCCCTCCAGGATTTTGTATAGTTGGAGTCAAGAATAGGCTATGTTATTTAATGTTTGATAGTTCAATGGCATACCTTTTTGTCCTTTGCCCTCCTTTGGTACATAGATGGCATGCCCTTGTCATTATATTACTTCTGCAGTCCCTAAATTCATTTCCCGTTTGCTTTTTTGTGCAGATTTCATGACACATATTTGACCATCAGTCTTCTTAATTACCTATTGATGAACTCATAAAAGTTATAAAAAGTTGATAGTTTGATTGTATACACGAGATAAATCTTACAAGATCCTACGTCCCCCTCTTCCCCACCCAAATTGTACTAGCAAGAATTTATGGGCAAATTAAAATTGACTTTTTGAAAAGCAAATGGGAAATGTATTTAGGGGGTAAGGGAGTATGTCTCACTATAATTTGCCAAAACTAAAATTGCTTTGCATTTCCATTGCTAGAAGCATAGTTTTTTTTGTTGATGCAATTTTTTAAGACTAGGTTTGCCTGATAATCTCCAAACCTCCCTTACATTACTTAAATTTTTTCATGATGAATGAACAGCTTTAGAGTAAATCAATGCAGGCATGGTCAGCAGTTTCTAGATTTTGTGTCAAAAATTTTTAATCTGTTTTTGATGCACATTTCCACATCTTTTAATCTGTGTTTGTATCTGTTGCCAATATTTCCTTTTGTTTTGAGGAGGTTGCATTCAATCATGCAGACTGAAATTCACAACACCTGGTTTTATTTTATCTCATATGCCAATTGACTAAACGTCATCTTTCTTGCAGTGTCTATGACACTCATTATGGGTATTTTTGGATCGGAAAATTTACAAATTGGCCCATATAGCTCCATTCTGTTACGGGCTAACCCCTTATTTGTACATACTGTAAAGGTAAACATACATACAGAAGTGCATTTCTATATTGAAAAGAGATCTTATAGCTTTTCTATTTTTATTTTTGTCTCCCATGGGATGACTTCTGAATTCTGCTCAAGTGCATGCTCTGCAGAAATGGAGCTACTTTTTTGTCCTTATGATTTTTATGTTTCTGTATTATTAGGTGGAAACATCAAAGCATATGAAGGTTGCTCCTGTGCTTTATGGGTTCTATGAAAATCCTCCACTAGAGATCACTAAGATCTGGTCTGAATCTGTGAATGCTTCTATTAAACCGGAGTCTCACAAGGCATGGCCCCCCTCTTTTTATTTTATTTTCCTCATGTGATTTAGTCCATTCTTCAACTTTTTGATACGACCATTATTCGAGCTCCCCTCATCATTCTTTTAAGTTTTGGCTGTATTCTGCTACGTTTGAGTTTTGGACTGACTTTATAATTTGCTTCGTTTTCTTTCATTCAACTCTCTAGGAATGGATATATTACTTGAATAAGGGGTCTCAGATCAATATATCGTACAATGTGGAAAGCTCATCTTCTTTGTTGCTCATAGTAGCAAAAGGTATGCTTATATTTTCTGATGTTTATTTCATCTGGATTTTGCCAGAAGAAATTTTCTGCATTTATACCCGTCGTTATCTTTGCAGTTCACTTTCTCATTTTTTTAGTCTGGGTTATTCTGAGAGGAAATTTGTGGGGAAAAAAAAAGTTTAGGAGAGGTATTGGCGGGAGTGGGTTAGAAGCTCCTTGAAGGGAGATACTATTTAGTTAGGATAAATATCAGGGCATCACACCTTAAGATAGGGAAAGAGAAAATGTGTTTGGGTAGAGAAGGCATAAAAGATTCAATTATTGATCTCTTATGTTTCAGGGATTGAAGGACTTGCTGAGTGGTTGGAGGATCCGTCATATTCAGATGGTACTTTGTCATGGAATGTCATACGTGGTAAGATTTGGTTTTGCTTATATCTGTTTAAGTTTCCACATGCACTTACAAATCTGTATGGTTTAACCTTGACTTGCAAGTTGAAGCTAGTCTTATGTTGACCAGCTCTTGTATTTCAGGAAGTGGTTCTATCACGCAGGATATATTAAGATCTTACGACTATTATGTTGCTGTTGGAAATCTTAACTCTGAGGATGTGGAGGTATTTTTTTCCCCCCTATTAATCTACTCTAAGAGAACATGTCCTTTTCTCTATTGTTAGACATGGATTTTGTTGTCTTGCTGCTGTAGAATTTTTTATATTTTCATCTAAATAGGCTTAAATCTATGATAGTTTACATTGTTCTTAAATGCCTTGATTTGTAAGTCATTTGAGTGTATCCATTGAATACTAAGAGATTTGCTTTAACAACCTTAGCAATGTCATTCTGCCTTGCCAGTTGAGAAAGGCAGTATACTATACTGAAGCTTCACTTTTTTTATGTGACAAAATGCTGGTTTACTTTCTCAAAGGAGAGAATGCAGTCATTGTTTGAAAAGTTTAATCACTGACCTAATTTGTCTCCATATTCATACCCAAAGGCCTAAGCATAGGGCTCGTTTGGTATCGTTGACTTCATTGTTAGTTTCTAGTTATCGGTATTAAGAAATTACAATTCATGTGATATAGGCTGTGTACTGAAACGTAGTCATACTTATACTAATCATGTTAATTTTGAAAACGACAACAAAAAAGTGGAAACTATTTTTCCGGTTTCCATATTTTTTGTGAAATTGGAAGTACAAACAATAACGAACAAGCCCTTAGATATTTAAAATCACAAACCAAATTCCCGTGTCATGAAATTTCCCAACAATCAATGAGGGTCAAATGTTCACATACTAATAATCCTTTTGCTTAAGTATGAAGAATAGGTTAAAAACTTATTCTGTGCACCTTTTGTATGAAGGGGATTTTAAATGCCAATAGTGTTCCAAATTGATGCACATCCACTCTCAATCGTTAGATCTCTCCTAATCCAATGGGCCCACATTGGTTATTGTGACACTGTGAGTGAAAATTTGTACAAGGAGTTTGGAGTAATCTCAACATTATTAGATAATTTAGGTAGTCTTAATACAGTACTATGCTCAACTAGAAGTCATGCCAGATACATATTGTACTAGGGAATGCCTGAAATCAAAATGTCAGAATATGTTTTGTATCTTGTCCTTACTAATTGAAAGAATTACTGCTAGTTCTTGGCACATACATACAAGCAAACATTCATCTTGGCTTTGGTTTTAATGTTCCCACTGTATGCGATGATTTTCTCTTTCACTTTTTGAGTAATGTTGACGTTATGAATTGCTTTGCTGTCATTTTTCTAAACAGGTCGAACTGAATCTCACAATACTATCTTCCATGCATAACACTGAATTTTCGTACTACAAGTGTAATTTGACTCAAGGTTGGTGCAATTTGAAGATTCCTTTCCCAGGTGGAAATGCTGCTTTGTTGACTACTCCAGGACCATTAGAGGTGAGGGCTTATTTTGTTAGTTGTAGTTATGTCTATGCAAGGGAGGGACACTGTCTTTGAGTAGCTTTCCTCTCTATTATCCTTCTATTATTAATAGGTGTTCATGCTTATATCACTCATTGTTTAGACGGCCGATTTAAGGAGTGCAATGCCAACTGCTGAGAATATTTAACAGGCAAGTAAATCATGTCAATTGTGGAAATAGTAACTGTCTAACAGAAAGTTAATGGGAACATTAGTAATATCAATAACTATAGTAACTACAGTAAGAAACATCTTCCCAATACTAATATGCACATGTATTCAATTTTACTCAGCCTAAACCCTCTAGATTCTTAGTTTTGTCTCAACTCTACATTACTCCAACTTAGAATTAATTGGAGTTGGCAGGAATAAAATATGCTCCATGAACCCGACTCTAGAAAAATACCTCTAGATACTTTGGCAAGTTCGCTTCTCCTTTATAGGCCTTGAATTTAACAAGCTGTATTCACAGCATGCATTTTTGGATTGTGTTGATTGTCACATTGATGTAAGATTTTTCATGGAATGGTGACCTATAAGCTAATTAATTTATATTTTCTGTTCATATGGGTATGCTTGCAGGGTGTTGAAAACAACAGAGAGTATGTCAAACTGTCTTATGAACCGCGCTGGATGACTTATTTTCTTGGTATAGGTAGAATTCATCTTTTTCTTCAGTTGTCATACTAGAGATTGCTATGTGCTATGAGAATATGCTGACACTAAATTGTATAATAAAATATAAATTTGACTATTTGTTCTGTTGGCCTTTTCATTCGTAAATAATAATTGAAAATGTGATGTTTAGAAAATTATAGCTTTTGTATATCCTTTAATTTAGGATCATTGTTCATAAACCAAAAGAAAGGAATGTCCTTTTCTTTTATATATAATAATTGAAAATTTGTTGTTTAGAAAATTATAGCTTTTGAATATCTTTTAATTGAGGATTATTGTTCATAAACCAAAAAAAGAAACGTTGTAAATTAGTATTGCTGGAGTAAATCATAAATTCTGGTGCTTGTAATTGCAGGTGGGATGACTTCGATCATGTTATGGGCATTCAACTTCTTGAATAGAATCAGACGTAACATGGAAGAATCTACAGAAAGCCAATCAGGTGACCTGGGATCAGAGAGAGCTCCCTTGTTGTCTCAGAAAGATGATGAAATCTCTAGCTTGGGTTCTTCATATGATTCTGGTTCACAAAATGATGAGGAAGCCCAAGAGGACTTGGAAGAAGGATGTCGGCGACTGTGTGTTATTTGTTTTGATGCACCTAAAGATTGCTTTTTCATTCCTTGTGGCCACTGTGCCACTTGTTTTACTTGTGGGATAAGGTATATGCTCGTTTTTTCTATGTTTTCCTGTTTGCTTTACTACATTTTTTGTGCTTATTGGAAAAGGTAAAGGGCTAACAAGAGACTGAGTGGGCTGGGAAGCCGGACCATTTCTTAATATTGTTCTGTGATCTTAGTTGTAAGCAATGAGCTAATTGGAGACTTCGCAAATCTAGGAGCCTGTTAGCCATTTATCTGTGTTCGTGTTATTAAGTTAGTAAGTGGTCAGATAATGGAAGCTGAGCAGCTTATGAAGACACAGATATAATAAAGAAAATTATAATTTGGATGATAATTATATTAGTTGTACTTGGTACGTCCTATATTTACGTCTCTAGAGTCGATAAAAAGGTGGAATGGCTAATTTGAGTTTACAGTAAGGGCAATACTCGTTACTATGATCTCATTGCATTTTCATCTTTTGCTAGGTATATTTATTGGATATGTGCTAGCTATCTGATTGATTTCCATTAAGAAAATGAATTTTATTCCGTGCTTTGTCCATTTTCTCAGAATCGCTGAAATTGCCGGTACTTGCCCTATTTGTCGACGGAAGATGAAAAAAGTTAGAAGAATATACACCGTCTGATGTTATCAGTAACATACAATCTCTCAGTTCTCCATCTCTATATCGCTCTCTCTGTGGAGGGTTGTAGCTGGCCAGTTTGAGAGCTGATGTTTTTAGCCTCTTACATTGCCATCGATTGGGAATGCATCAATTACTTATATAGGGCACTCTTGGGTGAATGGTCAAGCCTTCGTATTTTTTCTGGGTTAACCATTTACCGTATCTGTACTATGTCATTGTAGTCCAGATATGAACAGATACATGTAAATCATTGTTGGGGTCACTAGGCAGGGTGAAGAATACAACTGCTTTTCAGTTGGCTCTCTGGATAGTCTAACGTTCACCAACTTCCCTCCTGTAATTTTCTCTCCTCTTGTGTACAGACCTGGATAGTAATTATTGTATATGTCAAAAATTCAAAATGTATGCTCTTGTAATATCTCATTGTTAAACGATAGTAGAATTGAGGCATGTCTTGAAAAAAACCATTCAAGGAGTTGCAAAGTGTAATGACAAACAATTTTACATTAAGAGACTGCCTAACTAGAAATTAATCGCTGCAAAATTGTTGATGGGTGAGTAATGGTTCTAATCGGAATAGGAGCTGGATCTACGGTTTTGATTCCAGGTGATTACACAAGGGTTATAACTATTTTACATTTTTACCTGACTATTTTTTTTTTTTTTTTTTTTTTACTATTTTACATTTTTACGTGCCCTGACTAGTTTTTTTTTTTTTGTTTTTGTTGTTGTTAAACACCACCCTCAAATATCTGAGTAACGCCCACAAGATAAAACTAAATTTATGAACTTACCCTTATTTATAAATGAATACTATCATCTCCAATCACTTTCACCAATTCATATTCAGCCATTGAAGGAGAGATAAAATTAAAGGTATCAATCTATCATATACACCACCACTGGTCAAATCACCATCTCCTTTCTTTACAAATCACCATCATCCACACTACAAAAATATCACAAAGTGTAGACCTACGCATCACCATCACGTGAAAATATTGAGGAAGGACAAGGGATCGGAAGAATCTCGTTGAGAATGCCGACGCGTCAAATGTTTTTTTTTCTTTTTCTGAAATGGGCTAAAACGCCCAAGTTTTTCGAAATCTCTCGGTGAAAACGCCTAGAAATTTCGAATCTTTGACGGAGGTTCGAAATTTCTAGGCGTTTCATGTGGAATCGCCCAAAAGTTTGAACCACCATCCAAGATTCGAAATTTGTGGGCGTTTACTACTTGGTTGTGCGAAAAAAATGGAAGTTGGTGTATAGGAAATTTTGATTAAAATTTTTGTAATTGTGTGATTTTGTTTTTGTTAGCAATTTTCATGAGTAATTTCCATGAATAGGGTTAGAAAAGTTATAAATTCCAACAATATGCTAGTTTTTGTTAATATTTGCTACATACTGTCCATGTCACCATAAAAATCTGTTATTTTTTTGTAGAAAAATAAAACAGCTAATTGAATAGAGTTAGTGTAAAACCGTTAATTGAATTAATGTTTTTTTTGTTCAAAAAATAAATAAATTAGTGCATGGTTTACTTACTTAAATCTCATATACACAAAACAAAATAATTGAAACTGCTTATTCTTAGCGGTAAATTAAGGGTTCATTTGACATCCTTATCGTTTTCTGTTTTTTGTTTTTCAAAATCATATACTTACTGAAAACTAGTATGTCATATAATGAATAAAAAAATTAGTCAAACTTATTAAAATTATGATTATTTTGAAAACTGACAATAGAAAAAGGAAATCACATTTTTCTTGTTTTTTTGTTTTTTTTATTAAAAAAAGAATGTCCAACAAGCCCCGAATGAGCGGTTATATTGTGAACTAGTAAAAAAGAAAAAAAAAAGTTAGTTGATGACATGGACAATAAGTGGGGAATAGTTGCAAAAAGTAGCATAATATTGTAATTTATAACTTTTTCAATATTGAGAAAAATACAAAGTTAATTCAAGTTCACATGCATGTAGTCTTTAACCGGTTAATGCAAAGTAACCTACTACATTTTAAAGTACAACAATGCTAATATAGTAAAATTTCGCCTATAAAAGGGCAAGTTAATAAAAAATACGGAGTATATTTCTACTACACAATACTTCAATCTCTATTTTTCCTCTAAACAGTAGAGTTTTTAACATTCAACAACTTCTATGAAAATTACTCTAATTGTAAGTAATTAAAATTTCTCAATCAAATATATAAAGAGTATATTTTTTACTTTAACTAACTAAACTACTACTTTGTACCTCACCAAATAAAGGTGGGGGGAGGTGGCTCGGCTTGTGGGGGTGATTTTTTTTTTTTTTTTATAAAAAATTAAATTAAAAATGATCATATGTTAAAAAAATAAAACTAAAGACCCGTTCACTTCACCCTATTTTTGCTGAAGTGAAATTATTTTTGGTGAACTAAAATTAATTTTAATGAACTTAAATTATTTTTACTGATCAGCTTAAGAAGCTTCCTCCATAACCCACTTCAGTTGTGCCCATTCTGCAGCTGTATTGGTGCCATATATGATTTACAATGGCCTCCAATGACCCTTGTAGGCTTCCTCCATAACCTACTCTAATTTTGATATTGGGTCCCAAATGATCCTTTAGAAGTGAATGGTAACCTACAAGATGGGTTAAACCAGGGTTGTTCCAAACCAAGTGTAGTTTATGATCCATGATATCTAGTATCACTCCTAAGGATATTAAGTCATTCTTAGCATCATCATGTGCCTGCTAAAATTACATATAAGTTGCCAGAGGGTTTGTTGTGAAAGTAAGGAGCAGACTTGATGATAATTTCTAGGAAAGAATACTTCAATATCAAGAAACTGAGAAATAGAGATGGGAATGGGATGCATACTATTCAGCAATGATTGTCTTCAAGCTTATCAAGAGACAATTAAGAAGGAAGAGGTCAACAACATAAGGAGCACATAGCAGTGTACACATAGTAATATCAATACGAACCATCAGGTTTGTTAATTCCCATGCCAAATGCCACCTGAAAGACACGATCACAGTGAAATAAGGCAGGCATTCACTCGATAAGTATAGATGATAAACAATTGAATTATTTTCGCTAGCATCTTACTGTCCCAACAATGACCTGTAATTTGCTATTGCTCCACCTGCATCGTGATAGAAATACCAACTTAGACTAAAATATGCCAATAATCACCAATTCTAGATCCATCACTTATTCATCAAAAACCATTAAAATAAAGACTACATATTTAATTAAATCAACCTAAATATCAAGGTTTGCAAAAAGACACTGTGAAAGTGAAGGGTGATCTGGCATACTCTTACCACACATTTATATTGCATCAATTGATATGTACATACAGAGAAGTGATGAGTCATAGAATAGATCGATGACAAGAAACGAAATAAAGGCAACAACAGTTCTCATTAAAAGGGAAACAAACCCAAAAGTAAAAGGCAAGAGTAATTAGAATCAACATCCAAAAAGATAACATATTCTCATGATCAAGAAGCAGCACAACATGTTATGAGTATACAAAATACTACTTTTAATTGAAAACTATCATTAAAAAAAGGACCCACTTAAACAACAAAGGTAAACAGAATCCACTTAAATCTACCTAAAGCTAGTATCATTACAAATGGATTACATGTAAAAAGGTCTGAGAAAATAGGTGTTTTGAAAACAATTTTGAGGTGTTAAGCGGCAAAGGTGACTATATAAAAGGAAGCTGTTAGCGAATCTTACAAAGCTAGTAATGGGGTGACAGCGAACATCAGTTTGTGAGCTGAGATAGTAAAATTTTAAAAATGGAAAGAATAGAAAAGGAAAATTTAACAAGAAAAAATAAAAGACAGAACAATGAATTGCTATGCTGCATGATTGATGCATAGAAAATTTAGACCATACCGCATGTGAACATTTTCACAGTCTCTAACTTCCATATCAGCATGGTAAAAATCAGCTTTAATTCTCTTTTCACGTAATTCCTTTGCAACCTATTTTCCAGAAAAAACAGAAAATTGTTAGAAACCAAAAAGGTTATAGTTCACAGTACGTAAACTATCTATTGTGGAAGGTAAGCCGTATAACTAACCTGCTCACATTCTTTCCTAGAGAAGCAGTAAACTATTCCTGATTCATTATTTGGATATGATCCACTGATAAAATCAGCAATTTCATCAACCACCACCTTTCCAACTGATGACTTCTCCCTCACCTGTGCAAGAAAATAGAAATAACCATTGGAAACTCTGGCATTCAGGCAAATAAGAAACAAAGCACTCATATGTCTACTAACCATATAAAACAAATTTGGCCTGTTCACACTGCTAACAAATGTTACACATTTTTGTATATGCAACATCTCCATCAGATCAAGTTGGACTTTCTTTGTAGCAGTTGCCTGAAAATAATAAGAGAAAAGATCAGGTTTAAAAACATAAAAATTAATATATCGGACACTTGATTCTTTAACAAAAACAACTTGGCAGAAAGAAAAAAAGGGCAGGATACCGTTAAAGCAATAACAGGAACTGTTGGAAATTGAGTCTTCAAGATACCAAGGTTCTTGTAGTCAGGACGGAAATCATGACCCCACTGACTGCAACAATGTGCCTCCTGCAAAAGAGCGACTTACTGACTCGTGCTAACAATTTCAGCTATAACAAGAATCATTGTCTATGGCAGCAATAAACACAGTTAGCCAAAATTTTTAGGATACATCAAACTTATAAGTCCCTACATTTAAAATTAATGAGAGCATAAAATAATGCAACACAGGAAAAAAAATCGAAAACTAAGCATTCAATGACAGATTGACAGCAGAAAAGTTGCATATTCTTGTATATGCCTCAGCAGACGACCACCATTCAAACATATTGATTTTTTTTATTTTATTTTCAATTTTTTATCTAGAGTCCACCAAGCAAATAATCGTCTTAACTTTATTGAACAGAGTACAATATAAGTTCTTTTTTGGTTAGGAAAGTGGGAGGGAGTTAAGTAAATTGTTGTAGTTCTTTTATAATGACGTATTAATTTGTTTACAGCACCAGGAACAAAGTGATTACCATACATCAAATGAGTTCCTACTCTCAAGGAGGAATTAGCAATTTCAACTCACATCTATTGCTATGAGCGAAAGACGGCCAGCATGGTGGCACTTTTCAAGCTTTGACATAAATCTTTTACTCTTAGATATCTTCTCTGGTGTAACATACAATATCTTGAGGTCTCCTTCATTCTTTTCAAGGGCCTTGTATATGAACTTCTCATCTTCCTTGCTAGTAGTTGAAGTCAACATGTATGCTGGAACACCTAAAGCAGTCAGACCCATCACCCGAAGCAAAAATTCAACATTTTATAGCTAGATTTGTTTGGTGGCAAACCAATGAATGCTTTGCTTCACGCAGCATTAGCATATATGGATATATCTGATCTTGGATTAAAGAAAGCAGAGGACTGACTACAAGGCAAACCCCATCACAAAGTACAGCTGGAAGTTGGTAACAGAGACTTTTGCCACCACCTGCAGCCATAATCACCAACACATCTCTACCACTCATGACTGCATTTATTATCTAGTAAAATTGAATTTACTGGGTCAGACCATGGCAGAAAAAAAAAGTAGATTCCTGGATATAGTTCAACATGGAGAAAAAAAAAGTCACAACAATGGGAAAATTCATTGCATAAATTTTCTTATAAATAAACTAAAATAAAAGAAAAATGCTGAAAAGCCTAAAATATAGGAAAAATCCACCACGACAAGTATTTTAACCCTCAAAAAAGTCAAAATCCCCAAAACATGAAGAGAACATATTACTTACATAGATTTAAATATTTAATACCTTTTTTGTAACACACCAATAAATAGCCAATAAAGCAAGAATCTAGATGTTCCCCCCCCCCCCTCCTCTTTTTTTATTTTTTTTTTATTTTTTTATTTTTGTTTTGTGCGGGGTAGGGGGGGCTAAGCATCTGTTGTTGTTGTTGTATTCGGCCAGAATAGTATTTGAATTTTTAGGATAAAGATACTGAGCCCACACTAGCAATTCTTTCAACCCAAAACCCATTACCTGACCCTGATGCACACAATATCTCCTAACCAGCAACTGCACACAAATTAAACTCAACTTCAAAGTTTCCCAAAAGACCAGTTGATGTGACATACTGCCCATTAACTCTTTCACCACTTCCATGGACATAAATATGTTGCTCAAGTCAGCCATGATACTTCTGAAATTTTAGAAAGATTAAGATTAATCATTTGCTTTGTGAGAATCTATGAAAATAATTTAAACTGGACTTCACAGCCTAGAGACTAAATTCATCATGATGTTAAGCTAATGGATTCACAACATAAAAAGAGGACTCCAAACAAATCAGGAAACCCTAAGGCTCAAGCTAAATAGACTATGCATTATCTCAACCCAATTAGACCTAATTTTGTCGACAAGAAGGCAAAATATACAACATTACTGATTTTAGAAAACTATGTTTCCTTTAGATTAGACAAACAAGTTGATAACGTATTTACCTCCCGTTGATTTGCACGATATGAAGAAATGCCAAAAGGAGATCCTCAGCCTCAGAATCCCAACCAAAAGACCCTGACCAATCCTCTGGAGCTGTTGAGGCACCATCGTTACGGACTTACGGTGGCTACCTGATGCCTCACAATCTTCAAGGAGTGCCTTTAGTTCAGATTGTCAGGCATACAAATTTTCTTGTTGATCTAGCAGTAGCTTTATTTGATCTGCAGATCCATGCAAAATTGTAAACAGGTATTACCATACCAAATTAGATGACTTATACTCAGGTATCCATTTCCTGTTTCGAAGAAGGTTTTTTTTATTTTTTTATTTTATTTTATTTTTTTCCACTTTTGAAGATAGAATTTGGGTTGTAGGTCAACATATATTGACAATCCATATTAAATAAGTAGAGCATACGTAATTGCTATTCTATGTAACAAGCACTTTCTTATATTTGTGATGTATTAAAAATCAAGGTTCGGACTTGTAAATTGAAGGTGAAAAGTGTTTATGAGGGAGCGACGATCTTCTGGCAGGCTTAAAGCAACTGACACTGGCAGTTAGAAAAGTTAACAGAACAGCATTATAAAAGACTGCCAAACAAAAATTTCAAACCACAAGGCCACAAAACAATAGCCCCGATAAGCTAATATTACAAAATTCAAATCAAGAACAAGATGGACAAGGATAGACTACAAGAAATTAGACGGAGTCAAATGGGTTTTTTTTTCCCCTGTGGGATATATAGCGTCACTGTAATTCTCAATTTCTCCTTTTTACATTTTGAAAACAGCTCGATACACTGCTTCGGTCTCTAGCCAGTGCTGAAGGCCTCTCTACAATATATAAAAACCAAACTTTTCCAAAACCAAATTCTAAAAACAAACTCTAGGAGTCTTCAAACAGTACATCATCATACAAGCAGTTAGATAAGTAACACAATGCCTTTTGTTAGGCCCTTCCTCTTAGGTTACCAAACAAAAAACATCATGATTACCCTAGCCATTGTTACTCTCTCCAATTCTTATTATCTGTCCATTTACCCAGCCTTTCTTATCAGGCACACTTCAAAATCAATTAGCAACACTATATAAGTCGTCATTTCAATACCGGATGCGATACTACTCACCAATTTTAAATACCAATGCGATAACTAACAAATAGTAAACTTAGTATTAATATTAGAACTTGGCTCTTACTGCTGCTCTTTGTTCTTTACATGTTAAAGTTCTTGGAATTAGTCCAAATATATATAAACACATCAAATGAGCTAAATTTCGAATTTCAGAAATCATATCATACCCCAATTATTTAATGGGTGCTTTAAAAATGTTAATTTATACACTATTTGGAAACAATTGTACACACAGAAAAACCAGACCCCCAAAACTAATTTGTAACAATCATCTAAGCTTCATTTACCCAAAAATCACCGTCTAACTCAACTAAAATGTATTATTTCTTCACATTTTCTGGTTACGCAAAATTTGCCATGAAAGATGGAAATAATTATATAAAAAAAATACCCAAATACAAATACTAAATTAGTAATTTACCTATAAATAAAATGCAAGATTATAATGCAATTTAAAACTAGAAAAATAAACAAGAAAAGAAAAAACCTTGAACATCTTGAAGCTCGGCTTCCACATTCAGCAACTCTTCCAGAACTTCATTGGTGCAGTTCATTTCCCAGAATTTTTGCTCTTCGTGTTTGTAAAATTTTTATTTCAACAAAATTTGTACTTTTGAATCAATTAAATTAACCCCCAGAAATCGTAATTGAAGAGACTACTGCCCAATTAAATTTGCGAATTAATTGAAAACTGGAGAAAATGTTATGTAATGTCAGCCCATTCTTTTCTTTTAATTTTAAGATAAAATTGCCTTTTTTTTTAATATTTTTTAATAGGTGGTCTTAAATGTTTTTTTTAATAGTTGGTCTTAAAGGTTAAAAATACTGGAATTATAATCGAAAGTTCAATCCAACACAAAAGCATAACAAAATGGAGTAGTGTAAATGACCAATTCGTGGCTATTGTGAGTTGATGTGTAAGCTTGTATAAGTTGATAGTACTACTCGTGATTATATTGGGATAAATTTTTTGGACCGAATTATAAATCGTAACACTTCATTTATTAATTCATATCTCCTATGATCCCACGTATATAATCAAATGTACAAATTGAAATAACGGATCTAGATGGATTCGAACCACCAACCTCCCAAACATAATTTAGGCGCTCTTTCCATTTAGAGCTTATAGATCATGAATTCATGATGCACCTCACATAATACTAATACGTAGTATGAAATTCTAACCAAGGCCTCAGCATCATGCTTTTTCTCATAAAAAGACTATAGAACTGCACATCACAGCTTTTGTTTAAAACATATCTTGTACCCTAGTAGCTACGTTCGTGAGTCCGCCCCGGTCTCACTCACTCCAAGAGCTACAGCACTGATCGATTTTCCATGTTAGATTCTCAAGTTTTGGAAAATTCATAAGTGGTCAATGAACCATTTCGAGGCTACCCTAGCTCAAAAACAAAAAACATTGCAGGCTACAATCATATCACATTGCAACTCAGCTAAATTGATTGCGATGAGCATCATCTTTTACTCCCAGGAAGTGTAACACAAAGGAACTTCAAATTTATTAATTATTCGAGTAATTAAAAAAAAAAAAAAAAAGACAAAACTTGAGCAAAATCTAATCTATTAATCATATGGGAAAACATATCTTTGAGAAATAGTCACAATAAACAATCAATCAAGGAATTACTATTAATAGGTTCACATCTCACTCTGACAACAGGTATTCAGCATTGAACATTGAAGTTGTGACATTGGCAAAACACATCAAGCATCAACGAACCACATTTGATAGTGCCTCATTGCTAGGCGAACCATCCATGAAAATCTAACAAACAGCTAAAAAGTTAAACTTGTGCAGATGAGATCCTCGGAATCAGAACAGCACCTTGCCCACACAGCGTAGAGTATCAGCAGTCTGGCACCTAAATGTACAAAACCTGTAGAAGAACATCTAATACAAAAGTATACAAAGAGAATGATATAATGTCGATTACACCACTAACTCCAAACACGATTCAACACTATTGTTCTCAATAGACAGTAATGTAAAATGCGAACACAAGCAACAAAGAGCAGAATTAAAAAAAAAAATAAAAAAATTGCTCGCTGGTAATAGATTGTTTAAATTAATTTGAGCATCAAGATGCCTGAACAGAATGCATAATAAATAAACTTAGAATTTACTTCAAGGATTACGGTGGCATGAAGCTGTGAAAATAAATATTGACATGGTTGAGAGATTGCCAAATAGCCCCAAACTGTATGGGGTAACTACGTACACATATATGATGGTTGGTGCAGTGTCCACATACGAGGATTGGTGCAGCGTAAACATAACCGAGGATCGGTACAGAATACAATCTAGTGGAATATATGACCTATCTGTGCAGCTGGCAAGTGGTAGTCACGTCTATTTTGCAATACCCTCTACAAATTGCTTGGAAGTTGCTCAATCAGAGTAGCTTATTCAAGAACATAATTAGCTATTCTTTTGATAAATATAAATGCAATGAAGGGAACTGTATGTAGCTTTCCACATAATGATCATGGAAGTTAACCTAAAGTTCGTAATGAATGTTTTGTATGGGTAAGTCAATGAAGAGATCTTTGACATGCTCGACATTCTGAACATAAATTAAGTTCTAAATAAGCAGAATTTCTCAATACTCCGTACAAGATTGTAGGACCCCCAATTTAGAAAGATTCAAAAAGCAGAGCTCTGTGCATGCAAAAAAATTTCGAAGACAGCAATTGTAGGACAGCCTTGATGTCAAGGGACTAATGAAGAGTACTGACACCACCTTAACCTTCGCAGATAACATTGCAATCTAAATAGTACCAGTAATTAGAAAGGATTTTTGATAAACATGGAATTTGATAAATATACCTTGGCAAAATTGGATCTTGGCCAAACATGTTGTCCAACGAAATCATTTGAAGTGGCTTTGCTCGATGTTGGTGCAATAGCAGTGGAGTTTGATGGTTCAAGTGCATAGGGGTGCAGGGAAAGGGAGACAAATAAAGAAAAACAGACACGACACACACACGGTTGGGAGAGCCGGGAAAAACCCCGTGCCATCTCCCAACAAAACCACAAAAAAGATCTTTTATTAAGATTGATGACCTGCCAAGCAAGCGCACCCGACATGGCAAAGGTCGACTAACAAGACCAATTCACCAAAACAAGGAAAACACTCCATTCTCCCCAACGACCCCGACCATACGAACTATACTACTAGTTTCCATCCACATAACATAAAACTCACCAATACCACATGTTTTGAGAGTAATTTATCACAACTGTGAAGTACAAATTATATGAACACACCATAAATTGGGCGAGCCAAACCGCAACGCAGCCATCTTCCTATACAGCCCTATCAGCCTGCTGAACTGTGCAGAACATCTGACAATCAATCAGGACCAAACCACTAGTCCACACGTCAGAGCACTGCAAAAGTCCTGGTTCCAACAACCAATGTAGCAAAATTAAATCGATTGTATAATTTTCTAACCTAAAAATCAAAGATGAATCATGTTTATAAGTTCGTCTAATCAAACCATCAAGGATATATCATGTTTATAAATTCGACTAGCGGAACAATCAAAGATGAATCAAGCTTCTTGCATCGCATGAAATCAATTTCATAGACGAACTTTAAATTTCAATTTCAAACCAATAGAACGAAAATAATAACCAATTTCACAGTTTTCCAACAATAGAGGCAGATTTATGCAGCAATCAAAATCTTGAAATAATGGCGATGTAATCACATGCGAACAGCCAAAATAACCTAAATGCACAGAGATATATTCAATCCAAACAGAAAAATTCACTTAAATTGACAGAAATATTCGTAAATTTCATTTAAATTAAACGAAAGAAACAATGTAAAAATTAAACTATTAAGCAATTACTCCATCAAAAATTTAATGATCATGGAAATTCAGCAATCTTATTTAAAATTGATATGATTGAATAACAATAATCAAACAGATAAATATATTCAAAGAAAGGCAGAGACAACCGATTCGAATCAAATTCAAATCTCTTACGACAAACGAATCATAAAATTCGACCAAAATCAAACAAAAACGCCAAAAAATTTCAAGAAATCATAATTATTGCATATAAATTATAATTGAATCGAATAAATAAGATCGGATGATAGCTTAATACTTCCGTAATCAATCAAATCCGCAAAAAGGGAAGAATTAACGGGAATCGACGCGAATCAAATAAATCATTGAACAAAATAATCGATGAATTTGAAGAACGATTAATTGAATGATTCGAAGAACAAAAAATTGTTTGGAGAAATCTGATCGAAGAGGAGAAGACATGGTTAAGAAGAGAGAGAAGGAATCAGAAATCAGAGAACAGGTAAAAATATGAGATATATATAGGGGATCAAGAAAAGTAATGGACGATTGAGATTGCATGGTTAATAGGATGATCGGACGGTTGTGCTTAGAAGGACTTGGTATTAAGGGTCTGTTCCGATTTTCGATTGACTGAACTGAACTGAACTGAACTTATTAATTAGTGATTTTTAACTACGGATTATTATTATTATTATTATTATTAATTATTGATATTAATTATTATTATTATTATTATTATTTATTGATTACTAGATGTAAGCTCGTGCGATGCACGGTTTTTAAATATTTCATTTTGTATATTTTTTTGTAATTTCTTAATATTTTTTGTACAATTATTTTAACATTAATTTAAGCTAAAATATTTTGTTAAGTTTTAAATTATTCTGATAAAATCATAATCATTAAATCAAAATATATTTTTTAATTTCTAATTATTTGTTAAAATAATATAAATCCTAATGTAAAAGATAATATAAAAGATAATTTTTTGTTTTTTTCATAATTTAAATCTTAAATTACTATTTTTTGTTTTCAATTCTCAAATTTCATTTGTTAATTTTTTCTTAAATGGCGACTAAAAATTAAAATTCTAAATTAATATATAAATCTAATTTTTCATTGGTCGAAATATTACTTTTGCTTATGTGGCGTGCGATGCATGAATTTTTATACTTCGTATACATTTTGTATATAAATATTTTTTTGGTGATCTCTTAATTTTTTTTCTTGCATTATAAGTTTTAAAATTTTATATGAAAGTATCATATCATCAGATATTTACATAAAAACATTAACATCAAATGATAATTTATATTTTTTTTAATATCAAAATATAATTTTTAGTTTTTTTAAATAATATAAATCCTAATATCTAAAGATAATTTTTAGTTTTGTAATAAATAAAAATAATAAAATTTAGTGTTCTTAACTAATTAAAATCCTAATAAATTACTATTCGTCGTTTTTACCTACGTGGAAAAAATTTAAAATTTCATTCGTCACTTTTGTTTAGGTGGCGAGTGATTTTTTTAATTCTAAAATAAAATAGAAATCTAATTTTTAATTGGTCGAAAATATATCTTTTCTTATGTGGCGCTCCCAATGCTCTCCAAAAATGTCTACTTTATTTATTTACTAGATGTAAGCCCGTGCGATGCACGGTTTTTTAAATATTTCATTTTGTATATTTTTTTTTGTAATTTCTTAATATTTTTTTTATTTTCTATTCTATTATTTTAACATTAATTTAAGGTGAAATATTTTGTTAAGTTTTATATTATTCTTATACAAATTTTACATATATAGAACTTGAATATATAAATTGAAATAAATATTTCTCATTCATCGGATAGTTAGATAAAATCATTAAATCAAAATATATTTTTTAATTTCTAATTATTTGTTAAAATAATATAAATCCTAATGTAAAAGATAATATAAAAGATAATTTTTGTTTTTTTTCATAATTTAAATATTAAATTACTATTTTTTGTTTTCAATTCTCAAATTTCATTTGTTAAATTTTTCTTAAATGGCGACTGAATATTAAAATTCTAAATTAATTATAAATCTAATTTTTCATTGGTCGAAATATTACTTTTGCTTATGTGGCGTGCAATGCACGAATTTTTATATACATTTTGTATATAAATATTTTTGTGGTGATCTCTTAATTTTTTTCTTGCATTATAAGTTTTAAAATTTTGTATGAAAGTATCATATCATCAGATATTTACATAAAACCATTAACATCAAATGATAGTTTATATTTTTTAAATATCAAAATATAATTTTTATTTTTTTAAATAATATAAATCCTAATATCTAAAGATAATTTTTAGTTTTGTAACAAATAAAAATGATAAAATTTAGTGTTCTTAAATAATTAAAATCCTAATAAATTACTATTCGTCGTTTTTACCTAAGTGGCAAAAATTTAAAATTTCATTCGTCACTTTTGTTTAGGTGGCGAGTGATTTTTTTAATTCTAAAATAAAATAAAAATCTAATTTTTGATTGATCGAAAATATACCTTTTCTTATGTGGCGCTCCCAATGCTCTCCAAAAATGCCTACTTTATTTATATATATTAGATATATATATATTAGATTAGATTATGATTATTATTATGATTATTATTATTTATTGATTATTATTATTATTATTGTTATTATTATTATTATTATTTATTGATGATTATTATTATTATTATTTATTGATTATTATTATTAGTATTATTATTTCAATTATTATTGTTATTATTATTATTATTATTATTATTATTATTATTATTATTATTATTGTCAGGGCCTGTTCATATTTACTGAACTGAGCTGAATTGAACTGATTGGAGCTGAACTGAACTGAACTGATTGGAGCTGAGCTGAGCTGAACTGAACTGAGGGCCTGTTCATATTTACTAAACTAAGTTGAACTGAACTGAACTGAACTGATTGGAGCTGAACTGAACTGAACTGAAGTGAACTGATTGGAGCTGAACTGAACTGAACTGAACTGAAAAATTAAAATGCATAAAACTGAACTGAACTGAACTGAACTGAAAATAAGTAAATATGAACAGGCCCTGAACTGAACTGAAAAATTAAAATGCATAAAAGTTGTTGTTGTTGTTGTTGTTGTTGTTGTCGTCGTTGTAATAAGAGCTTTAAAGAATGAAATTTGGCTTTATATCATTAGCAATATCATTAGACATAAATTAAGAGCTGAATTGAACTGAACTGAACTGAACTGAACTGAACTGAGCTGAACTGAACTGAATTTCAACGGAAGAGAACAGGCCCTAAGTTTGGCGGAAAAAGGGGTCTATTAATAGAGTGGATAGAGTTTGGCGGTTGAATTAGGCCACGTCATTAGGGCTCAAATAGTATTATGTGGTAGTTAAACACAATTTCTATATTCTTAATTTATTTTATAAAAATCTTTGGCGGAAAATATAATTTAATTAAGATCCGTCAAAGTAATTAATGAATAAAAAAAAATCTAGTAAAAGTCCCTCGTGCTTGGGTTCGTGGTCCCGTGCTAGAGTTAGTGATTTTCAGTGCCTTCTTTGTGTTTTTCTGTGATTTCTGTGTGAATTTTGGTGATTGATTTGTGATTTTCCTGGTCCTTTAATCGTGTGTGATTGATTTTCTGTGTGTATGCTCGTGATGGATGGTGATTTGTGTAAGGAGTGGGAAAAACTTAAGCTTACGGAGGATGAGAATAAAATTGTTGGAAACTCGGAGGAGTCTGATGTAGGGTGTGAGTTTGAGGACCAATTGAGTCTTGCTCTGATTGGGAAACTGTGTACTGTGAAAACGTTTAGTGTGGAAGCCATGAAACGTACCCTGTATGGCATCTACATGATAACATTGTGATAAATTCTGTGGACACAAATCTCTTTATTTTTCAATTCTTGAAGGATGAAGATAGGACGAGGATTATAGATGGTAGTCCGTGGTTCTTTGATGGAAAATTACTTCTGCTGAAGGAGATTAATGGTGGAGAGCAACCTTCGGAGGTATCTTTTGAGTTCTCACCTATGTGGATTCGATTATTGGATGTCCCATTCAATAAGAGGAACTTCTCTGTTATGTATGAAATTGGTGAATTACTTGGTGGTTTCTTGGAGTTTGATGACTCTAATCCGTTAGGGTGGGGCGATTATATGCGCATAAAAGCGAAGATTGATGTTCGAAAGCCTCTAAGAAGGGGTCTATTTATATCGGCAGGTAGTCGAAGCCAAAATGGATTGACATCAAGTACGAAAGGCTGGCTGATTTCTGCTTCTTCTGTGGCCGATTGAACCATACGATTAGAGATTGTTCAGTGAAGCAGGGGACAGAGAGGAGGGTGGCAAAATTGTATATCAATATCTCGCTTGGTTGAGGGCATCTCCATCTAAACCGCAACAAAAATCATATGTTGTACGGGAGAAAGAAAGGTTATGGACCGAGAAATCGGAAGCTGCTCGTTGCGGTGAGAGTTCGAAGGGGAACAGCCAAAACATATCAAACTCGGATCTGTTGGTGTAGTAAGAAAGCTGGTTTTTTTTAAGGAAAAGGGGTCTGAAAGTCTGCTGCAACCTAAGGCTAGAGAGGCCACTCTGGCTCTGGTTTTTGATGAGCAAAATATGAGAACCGTGCTTCGACCGAAGAGTGTATCTGCGATGGGAGTGCAAAATCCTATTATGGCAAGCAGGGGGAGTGAAGAAAGGGTGGTGGAAGATGAAAGTAAGGTTAGAGAGAAGATAGAGGAAGGAGGAGATAAAATAAAATGTTAGGGTCAAGTAAGGGGGGTATGGAAGGGTTGTTGGTTGCTGAGAGTGGGAGTTTGGAGGTGGAAAAAAATGGGGATGGTGTGGGACTTGAAGTGGCAGGAAAAAATAATGAGGGGGGGGGGAATAAATTAAAAAATAAAAATCATGGATGAGAATAGAGAGAATGGAGGAGGGTTATGGGAGTGAGGTGCGGCTGGCGGGAGCAGAAAATTTGATGGAGTCTTATGCATATAATAAGAAGAGAAGGAATAAGAGTGAGATGGTGGAAGTTTTGGGGGACAAAAGAAGGAAAACATATGGTATTATTGTTACTGGGGACAGTAAAATCCAAGTAGAGGGAGGTGGAGATAGCCACTCCCTTGAAGGACAATGAAACTGTTAAGTTGGAACATCCAAGGGATTGGCAACCCTTGGGCGGAAAGGACTCTCCGAGATTTATGTTGGACAGAGAGGCCGGATGTGGTGTTCTTAATGGAGACTATGACAGATGATGGTAGATTAGAAAAAATTCAAAGGCGTTGTGCTTTTGAGAATGGAATTTGTAAGTAATGGTAGGTCGGGTGGAATGGGTTTTTGGTGGCGTGGTGTAATGATTAATACTGTCTCTTACTCCCCTCATCATTTTGCGGTGGATGTATGCAAACCGGATGGTGTGCCTTGATGGAGAGCTATAGGTGTATATGGGTGGCCAGAAACAGAAAATAAATATAAAACATGGGAGTTAATGCGAAATCTTAAGAATAATTGTAGTATCCCGTGTATTATGTTTGGGGATTTTAATGAGATTGTTAGTATGAGGGAAAAGGAAGGTGGTACGGTGAGGAGAGAGGTACTTATGGATGCTTTTCGTAATTCCATTGATGATTGTGGTTTGAGGGATTTGGGTTATAAAGGAAGCATTTTTACTTGGCAAAGAGGGAAGACGGTGGAGACGATTATGAGAGAAAGTCTTGATCGGTTTCTTGGTGATGATGGGTGGTGCGAATTATTCCCTAATCATTCGGTGCAACATTTAGTGAGGGAAGAATCAGACCATTCTCCTATACTTCTTGATAACCTGAATTATTTTGAAAGGGGTAGGAAGAAAAAACTGTTCAGATTCGAAAGCATGTGGCTCGCAAGAGAGGATTGCACAAATGTTGTATCGGATGCTTGGAAGAGCAGCGAGGGATTAGCTCCTCATATGCGCATAGCTCTATGTGTCGATGACTCAAAATATGGGCAGCAAAGGCATTTGGGGACACAAAGAAAAAGCTGAAAAAACTTGAAGGGGAGCTTCATACGACGCAGGGAGGTTCAGTGGATGATGCTATGTTAGCAAACTGTGAAAAACTGTCGAATGCAATTGGTGAACTTCACCGACTTGAGGAGTCTTACTGGTATTCTAGAGCCCGGGAAAATGAGATACGAGATGGTGATAAAAACACAGCTTATTTCCACAGGAAGGCAAGTCAACGTCGTAAGAAGAACCGCATTGAGGGCCTGACAAATTCGGATGGTAATTGGGTTAGTGATGAGCAACGTGTGAAGGGAATGATAGCTAACTATTTCGCCCATCTTTTTAGCTCGGATAACCCCTCAGGTTTTGACGAGGCTTTGGTGGGAGTGGATTTGACTGTGAATGATGAGATGAATGCAAGTTTGAGTCTTGAGCCTAGCGCAGAAGAGGTCAAGGAGGCGTTATTTCAAATGCACCCGAACAAAGCTCCAGGCACTGATGGTATGCACGCTATCTTTTTTTCAGAAATTCTGGCATATTGTTGGTCCCGATATTATTACTCTTGTCAAAAATTGGTGGCGTGGTTCTGTTGATATTTCTGAAATTAATCGGACTTGTATTGTACTTATCCCAAAATGCAATGATCCGAAATTTTTGACTGAGTATAGACCGATTAGTTGCTGCAATGTGATTTACAAAACAATATCAAAAACTCTGGTGAATAAGTTGAAACCCATTTTGAATGATATTATTTCTGTAAATCAAAGTGCTTTTGTTCCAGGTAGGTTGATTACCGATAATGCCTTAATTGCTTTTGAAACCTTTCATTATATGAAAAGGCGTGGTGAAGGTAGACATGGGTCTGTAGCTCTGAAATTGGATATGAGTAAGGCATATGACAGGGTTTGAGTGGGTTTTTTTTGGAGAAAATGATGGAAAAAATGGGTTTCTGTGCTGGTTGGATTACCAGGGTCATGAAGTGTATTTCTAGTGTCTCTTTCTCTTTCAAGGTGAATGGGGATATCTCAGGGAATGTGTGTCCTACTCGTGGACTCAGACAGGGTGATCCTATTTCTCCGTATCTTTTTTTGGTTATGTGCCTGTAGACACCCAAATGTGTCTCCCCAAAACCAAACCCAGTGATGAACCTTTCACGTCATTTGATTATCAAACAAAGCGAAAGTGTGAAAAGTCTAGTGATGATGTTTTTATTAAAATATCTCTTCTTTCTGTTTTTGAAAATATTTTTTTTCTTACCCTATTTTTGAAAAACATGCATTCCAGTTTAGTTTGGTCCATGATATGGGTCTAATAATGGTGTAGTTGGATGGAGCTTGAAAAGACCTTTCCAACGATACATTATAAGCCCAATTCCGATGAATAATGAGGAAGTTATGGCCAAAATACTAAACTGGGCTCGAACCGGATCTTACCTACGACCCAATGATCATGTGGAGGGTCCAAAAGTATAATCCTATTCCTAAACTAATTAGGATTAATTAGAAGCTTCTATAAGTTTCTAAAAGATCTTAATTATCCTTTTTGAAAAGATAAGATTAAAGAATTTGAGTTAAATAAAAACTTTCCTTTTTTAAAACTTTCCTTTTTCTTAAATCCTAATTCTATTCGAATTTAAAGATGTTCAAAGACAGTCAGATTTTATTTTCGTGCCTCCTAATCTTTATCCAAATTTTATATGTTTGGATAAATTTTGAAATTATCTTTCCAATGATATATTATAATATTAAATCCGAGTTATAACGAAAAAGATATGAATGGAATATGAAACTTTATCCAAAACTAACACCCTTCCACTATTTCGGCCATATCTTTTTATCTACAAAATATTTTAATCTGATTCTAATTGTTTTGGAAAGTAGACTTCAATATCTTTCCAACGACATATTATATGCCTTATTTGGATTTTTGGATCAAAAGATATGATAAAAACAAAATCCGAAAAAACTGATGTCCATCGAGTTTTATTTCGATTCAAATTCAGATTCTTTTCTTATTCTTTGACTCTCTTTTTTCTCTATAAATAGAGGTCATATCTCCCCTTTTTCAATCATCAACTCTTATCAAGAATTTCTTGATTCTCTCTCTTTCTAACCAACCCTTTTTACAAACACAATTCCTCATACATTAGCACTAGACACACCTAGCCAAGTTCGAAGTTACATTCGCCCTAGACGTGAAAGGTTTTAATTTCTGAGGGCTTGGTCCCAAATCTCTATTTCAATTATCTAATTTAATTGTTGTTTATTTTATTCCTTGAAGTTACTAACGCGTGTATTTTGTTATTAGAAAGAGATACGAGGCATCCAAGTAAGTGCTTTAATTGATTAATTGATATTTTGATATAGAAATCATGTCTAGGTTGTTATTTTGATTCCTAGCGTCATGTTAGGGTGTTTTGATCTTCCTAGTATTATTTTTAGGGTAATTTATAATATCAAATATGACAATTGTGTTTCCTGCGATGCTTCCTATTCTTTTCCTAATATTCATGTTAGGGCTAAAACTTTGATCTTTATGTTTAGTGACATGCTAGGGCTTGTTATTAATCTTGTTAGTATCATACCTAGGATCTTGCTATTAATATTATGCTTAAACATGATTATGATTATTTTAAATATTATTATTATGATTATTATAATTGTTTTAATTTATGATGATTATTATTATGTTGCTTGATATTTATTGTTATTGCTTGATCACACCTTTTATGCATGTTTAAAGGAATTAGTACTTGTAATCACGCTTAATAAGATAATTAATAATCTTGTTTAGGGTTAATATGATTATAATTCAAGTGATTGCCAATAATAGATTTATTTGTGCATTAAATTCAACCAACATAGATTAAACAAGTTTAGGGTTAAACCTAATGATTGCATGTTAGTCAGAAAGCGCACATGAATAAGATCAGAATAAAGTAGAGGCCTAGCTATTATTAGGGCAGGTTCAATCTCTTTTAGGTTGGATTTGTACCTTCATCCCCGAACTACCAGTCATGGTTCCAGACCTATTGGAGTTGACGATCTCTTGGATCGTTAAGGGGTGTAACCTTCACTCTGTGAACGGTTTACAAGTTCCTAAAACTTGTTGGCGACTCTTTTGCTCTAGCTTCTTTCCCTTTGGACGCCACCGTACTTAAGTGTATGATCACAATGGGGTTCAAGCTAGGGGTAATGCTTGAAATATTCTCTTCAGTGCCGATGCTTTTTCAGGGTTGATTTCGAAGGCTTCCAGAGAGAAGAAAATTAGTGAGGTTAAAATTTGTCGTTCGGCCCCGAGTGTCTCTCATTTATTTTTTTTTGCTGATGACAACATTTTGTTTGCAAAAGCTCCACTTAAAAAATTGCTGAAATTATTAGTATGTATGAAAGGGCGTCTGGTCAGAAAGTTAATCTAGATAAGACGGAGGTCGCTTTTAGCAAATGTGTGTTAGTAGAAAGGAGGAATTTGATTATTGAGACATTGGGTGTGAGAGAGGTTGAGAAGCATGAAAAACATTTGGGTTTGCCGACGATGATTGGTAAATCTAAAAAAGTAATTTTTGCCTGCTTGAAGGAAAGAATTTGGAAAAAGGTGAATGGTTGGAAAGAAAGATTGATGTCAAGACCAGGTAAGGAAGTTCTTATAAAGGCAGTGGCTCAGGCTATTCCCACTTACATGATGAGCATTTTAAAGATGCCGGATGGTCTTATTGAGGAAATACACTCGCTATTATGCAAATTTTGGTGGGGTTCTAGGGAGAATGAGAGGAAACTACATTGGCAAAATTGGGATAAATTGTGTCTTCCAAAAGCTAGGGGTGGCATGAACTTTCGGGACCTTAAATGCTTTAATCAAGCCCTCCTTGCAAAGCATCTATGGCGGTTACATACGAATGAGTCGTCTTTGCTCCATAAAATCATGAAAGCAAAATATTTTAAAAATTCATCAGTTATTGAAGCAAACAAGGGGTTTGACCCTAGCTTTTCATGGCGAAGCATGTGGGGGGCAAAAGGCTTATTGCGTGATGGTTTAGCTTGGAGGGTAGGAAATGGGTCGAAGACTGACATTTGGGAGGATACTTGGCTGTTTGTAGATGGAAGACCATGCAAAATTCCCATAGGTGAGAATGGGGGGGTAATGTGAAGGTATGTGCGCTGATGTATGATGATTGGAGTGGGTGGGATGCCTTGAAGATCACTGATATTGTCGGGGCTGATTGGTGCGCTGCTATCCTGGAAACACCGTTTCCTTTTGTACCTCAATCTGATACGAGGTTTTGGGGCTGGACAAAACATGGGATTTATGCGGTTAGATCAGGTTATTGGCTTGCCAAATTGGGTAGTTTCGAGGGCTATACTGGAAACTTAAATGAAGATGTGTGGGACTCAATATTGGAAGTTGCGTGGCCGTGCTAAACTACAACATTTTATCTAGAGTGTAGTGAAAGGTAACTTGGCTGTAAAAGATAGGCTCCGTTATCATCACATTGTTAATGAAAGCTCATGCCAAATATGTAGTGCGATGGAGGAGACGATCATACACGCTCTATTTGAGTGTGAAGCTGCACGAGACATATAGGATAAGAGCGAGCTTCAAACCAATGTAGTTGGTGCTCCGTGTGATACTTTTGCCTCGCGTTGGGAGTGGATTGTTAGCAAATATACAGCAGACGTGGCATGCTCAATGGCTGTTTTGATGTGGGTTGCGTGGAGGTGTAGAAACTTGCTAATCTTTGACAATGAGAGGCCTAATTTTGTCATGTTAGCAGCGGGTTTTTGCAGATTGGTTCAAGAGCATAATTCCTACGCCTGTAAGGTCTTCCTACGTGCTGCAAGTCAGTTACGCATTACAAGTTTTGATGCCTAGCACCCTCCTCCTTCAGGTTGTGTGAAATTTAATTCTGATGCTCATGTTCCCAATTCTGGAAATGCTGGTCTTGGAGTGGTGGGGCGTGATGCAGAGGGTAAGCTAGTATGTACTGTAACTAAAAGGGCATGGGGTTCTCATCCGGAGTTTGTAGAGGCAATGGCAGTACTGAGTACTATATGCTTTAAGGATCGCACGAAGGTTAGGCTACAAAAACATTTGGGCGGAATGTGATTCTGTAAATGTGGTCAAGCAGATGAATTCGGATATTGGAGGCTTCTCTCCAATCTTTGTTATTTATGACGAAATTAGAATCGATAGAGCTTGGTTTGATAGTTGTATTGTTACTCATGTTAAACGATCTTGTAACACGGTAGCTCATCTTGCAGGAAGGTGGGATATGGGTGATTCTTTGGAGTATGCAAGACTTAACTCTTTTCCCCAAAGCGCTTTGACTTTGGCGGAACTCGATTGTTCTTAATAATATGGCTCTACCGATTCCTTAAAAAAAATATTTTTACTGATTTTCTTTTATATTTCTTCTCTAAGTTTGTTGATTTTTACTGAATTGAAATTATTTTTTTACCAAACTTAAATTATTTTTATTGAACTAAATTTATTTTTACTGAATTAAATTATTTTTTTACTGAATTGAAATCATTTTACCTAGTACTATTTTTTTTAAAAGTGGAGTGAACAGAGTTAACTATAATAAAAAATATAATTAAAATTCATTATTAATGTTATGATTGACCATTCACTAGAACATTTAAAAATAGAAGGTTATCAAAAATAATTTTCATATCTGTCAAAAAAAAAAAAAAAAAAAAAAAAAAAAAAATAAAATTCATAGCTTGTTCATATGAAGCTAATTAGGAAAGTTGTCCCTAACAATTTCTCTTTCTCAGTCTCTAACGTCCAACCCCTTGTTCTCCCGCTCGACCCCCATTAACTATCCCCAAAACATACAGCAAGATCTTGCTATGAAGCAATTGCAAAATTCACAAAATTAATCAACCAAGAAGAAGAAAGAATAATGGTGGGATTAATGGCGGCTGGTTCTGAAGAAAGAATTCAGAGTCTCATTGATGCAATTACCTTTGCTGCTGATACCCCTTCAAAGCTCGAAAACTTGCATCAACTTAAGCAGGAATTGTTGGGCTTAGAAGATGATACTACTGTTTCTTTCTCTGATTTCCTCCCTTCTTTGTTGAGGCTTCTTTCGGATTGTTTTAGCCCTGTTCGTAAATGTGTTACCGAGTAGGAATCTTCTCTGGGTTTCATTTTTACTGATTAAAACTTATTTTTACGGATTCGCTTTTGAATTTTATCGTTGTGGGTTATCAATTTGATTGTGTTTTTACTGATTAAACGGAATTCGATATTTTTAGTTTGTGGGGTTTTGATTTTTTGTGCATTAGAGTTGTATAGGATGATTGATGATTGATGATTGTAAAGTTTAATACTTGTACTAGCCGTTTTTACATTGTTTGTTGTTTGGTTTAGGAGTTTGTTGGAACATTGATATAACAAGAATTATTGGTAACATTCTGTAGTTCTTAAGAAGAATGTTTGTGGAAGGACAATTCAGTATTGAGAATTCAATGATTGATTTCAAAGCTACTAGGGTCTAGGGATAGTCTCAAGAGGAGGTGTTTGCGATTTTTCATTTTGGACAATCAAGAGGATAGTTTGATGATAAAACCTTAGGGATTACCTAAAATGGGTTTAAGATTGGTACATCGATTTATGGTAGAAGATTGAAGTATCATTTTTTCTTCCCTAATGATACAGTTGTTATAGTAGAATATCAATCTTTTTGTTCATTTTTTCAAATAATACGAAGTAGTTACATATATTGTTTTAGAATGTCCAGAAAAAGTTTTCGTAATTTCTAAATTTGAAAATTATAAATTGGGCTTCTCAACGCACCCCCTCTTGAATTAAGTTCCTGAAAGAAGAATGTAAGAATAGAGTTACTGTATTGGGCATATGGTGACATTGTGGTGGATCCTTAATTTTGAAGAGTTGGGAATGTGACGCTTATGGTGAATCCTTACTTTCATATTAGTTTACTTACTATGATAATATATGTGTGAGCTACAGGAATTAAGGATCCTAACTTCTGAATGTTAGAAACAAAATCCAATGTTTTGCTGACAAGGTGTCACAAGAACACTGAATATTATTGGGATTCTATGTAACAATAGAAGTGATAATGATTATAATGAAAGTAGGCTAAAATTTCTACTCTATCAATCAATCTTCTTTTATTCTAAGGTTTATTGTGAGAATTGTTGGCCTCGAGATCAACTTGTTTGTTTAAAAGAATTAAACTGGAGTTTGGTAAGGTTGGCTGATTCACTTGTCAAGCTACTTGTGCCGTGCTGTGAATTTAATTTCCAGGATGCAGGTTGTCCTTCTCCACATAGGAATCTCTTTCTTAATTAATGCTGTATTTCCTAAGAGGTTACTGCCAAATTGGAGCAATGGAGGCAAAGGTTGGAATCTAGAAGATTTAAGCTAAATCAAAGTAAGACCGAATATTTGGTATGCCGCTTTGGTACTCAGAGGGGGACAAGCGATGATGTGGTGTGTTTGGATGGAAAGTTTTTGACCATGAGTGAATGTTTTAAATATCTTGGGTCGATCATTCAAAAATATGGTGACATTGATTAAGACGTGACTTATAGGATTAAGTTGGGGTGGCTTAAATGGAGAGCAGCCAAGGGAGTGTTATGTGACCAAAGCATTCTCTTATAGCTGAAGGGAAATTCTACGGGATTGCCATAAGACCAGTGTTGCTCTATGTTACCGGATGTTGCGCTCCTAAGATAAAAGATGGAGGTTACAAAAATGCGCATTTTAGTGGATGTGCAGGAATACTCTAAAAGATAGAATTAGAAATGAGGTTGTTTGGAAGAAAGTAGGTGTGGCAGGCATTGCACACAAATTAAGGGAAATTCGTCTACGTTATGTAAGACGGACGATACAAAGAGTTGGACCATAGAGGGATTAAACGAGGGAGAGGGAGACCAAAGATGTCTTGGTTGGAAGGAGTTAGGAAGGATATGATGTATTTGGATTTGCATGAGGATGAGGCATTGGGTCGTAAGGGATGGAGGAAGATTTTTGTCGATGACTACATGGAATAATCACTTTTGGTTCATTTTAGCTGACCCCACTTATGGGATTAAGGCTTTGATTGTTTGATTGATTTCTAAGGAGGGTTCTTATACTAGTTGATGAGGTGTTGAGGCATGATTCTCTTTAATGTAAGAAAGGTCTTCATAATTCTTGCTTATGATTTGTGTAGGATTGCTTGTAATTTTAAAGAAGACTAGGAGCTTCCTTGTGGCAGATTGTTTAATTTTATTCCTAAGGGATAAGGTGAATTGGGTTTTATTACAGTGTTTAGAAACATCTCCTGAGTGTGTAAGGTAGCTTTAGCAGTTTCTGTTAAATGGTATTTTCTTTGCACAAGGTGATTAAAGTCTATGTGGTCTCCAAGGGGGTGAGATGCTTTTTTTGATGGGCTGAAGCCAAACTAGGAAGAGTTATGGGAGAACTATTTAAAAATGCAATGTTCTCATTATTAAGACTTTGACTGATTCCTGCTGATACAAAATCCCTCGATTTCCTTGTCTCCTTAAACTAATTTCTGGAATGACCTTAGATGACAGGCCCATGTCTGTTCTTCACTAGTGGACTTGTAAACTGCTGCTTCCAATTTCACACACCCCCCTTACCATTTGTATTCGTCTTCTCTTTGCATATTCCTGATTTTTTGAGGGGGTCATTCATGCATCTGTCGTTAAACTCTTTTGCGTTTGCTAAGGTTAGTGAGCTTGAAGCAGATTCTGATTTTGTTGCTTTTTTGGAAAAAAGAAAGGCTTTAAGTCCTTTTTATTTTCTTAGATTGGGCATTAAAGGTCTTAGCACTTTCCCTTTTCTAAGATTGTATTTTCTTTTACCTTCCATTTTGTCTAGATTTTCACTCTCTTCTTTCTAGAAATATCAATCTATCTGATGTTTTCATCTGGATTCTAGGGTAATTGGTGAAATTGGGTTGAGGCATTTGGAGGTTTTACCTGAAATTACAACTGCACTGTTGACTGTTGTTGATGATGATACTCCAGCAGTGGCCCGGCAAGCTATTACATCTGGCACTAATATATTTTGCTGTACCATGGAGAAAATAGCATTACAGGTAATCTCATGTGACATATGATCCATTAAATTTGTTTGCTGAAAAGTTGAATCTGTAATTGTGTAGGATTTTAACATCATGTTGGTGGGAATATAGTGACCCAGATAGGAGGGGGGGGGGGGTTGTTAGTTTGACCCAGTTATGGCTGATTCTGCTAACCGTGTAGAGGTGATGCCTTGAGGTTTCCCATGTCACTGCTGAGAATGTGAGTGAGCTTGAGACTTTTTATAGCTTAATATGCTGCATTTAGGTATGTGAGCCAAAATGTGCTTGAGGCTTTGAGCACGCTGAACTGGCTTGGCTCATAGATTTGTAAGAGTTCAAGCCTGGGATTGTCTTTCAGATGATGCATTTAGCTATGTGAGCCAAAATGCGCTTGAGGCTTTGAGCATGCTGAACTGGCTTGGCTCATAGATTTGTAAGAGTTCAAGCCTGGGGTTGTCTTTCAGATGACTACTTAGAAATTTGTGTTTGTAAAATCTTCCTAGTATAAGGTTTTCCGATTGTCCTGCACTTTATTCACCCCCCCCCCCCCTTTTAATGATTGTTATTTCATCAAATTCTATTTTTTTTGCTCCTTTCATTAAAGGGAACAAATATGCAATTGCAAAGCTTTCTTAGGAGAGTGATGATATAGCATTCCAAATTTTAGGTTGGTTTTTAGTACTCCCTTTGTTCTTCTTTCTTTCTTTTTAAAAAAAAATCTTCCCACTTTTTATTTTTGATATGTTCTTTTTTTTTTTTTTCATCTTCCTACTTTTGCTTTATTTTTATTTTTTTATATTAAAGATAATTTCCACTTCTATCACTCCTTTCCCCATCACTTGGTCCATATTAAATTATATAACAATACCTAAACAACTTTTTATCTCCTACCTAAAAAGTAAAAAAAAGGGACTCACCTTCCACTTACTACATTTTATATGAACATTAAGTAGGAAGATTTAAAGAAAAAAAAAAAAAAAAAAAAAAAAAACAGAGGGACTATGAATTATCAATGCCTGTGTAGGAGGGCATGAATTTAATGTGATTCCAATTTAATATGATGTCAATTAGCTTAAACTTATCCCTGGATGGTTCGTACCATTTTCCTTACAAATATTTTTCATCTTCTAATCAATTTGCTTCAAGAATGTTCTCATCTCATCTTATTCTGGCAAGTGTAGGGGCTAAATGCAAGCAAGTTGGATGATTCTCTTGAGTCAGCGTGGGAGTGGATGCTGAAGTTGAAGGAAAAGATATGTTCAATAGCTTTTGAGGCATGTTACCTTGCATAAAGTTCTTCAGTGTTTTTTTCAATTGTATATAATTTTTTAAAAATAAGTTCTCAGTGCTCTTATTAGAAGAAAAAAAAAAAAATCATTCATTTTTTATGTACTGATGAATGCCTGTATTTCAGTCTGGAAGTGATGGAAAACGATTGTTGGCTCTGAAATTTGTTGCAGCCATCATTCTTATTTATACTCCAGACCCCAATGGTGGTACTGAGCTTCCATCTCATCTTATTAGTGATGGTAATGGTATGGATCATAAATCAATCTAGCAATTAGTATGTACTTAATGTTTCTTGTTGATATTGTTATTAAGGGTCTGATTTTAGCTGTAGGTAAGGAAGCAGGGTTCAGTATCTCATGTGTTCGTAGAGGGCATCCTCTTCTGAAGCTTGGGGATCTGTCAATTGAAGCCAGTCAAAGTTTGAGATTATTGCTTGATCAGCTTCGCCTCCCCATCGTGAAATCGCTCAGCACCTCCATGGTGGTTGTGCTCATTAATTGGTAAGCTATACCTCTCTAATGAGTTCCTTTTTTGCTTGGAAAATGATGTAAGGTTGCTAGTCTAGAAGTTTAGTAGCTCCCTAGCTAATACCCAAGTAATGCTTGGTGTTTTCTATTTTGGTCTTGAAGTTTAGTAATTCAAGTTTTATACCCGAGCCGTGCTTTTATTTGAATACATATATGAAAAAGAAATGGCATTATTGACTAAATCGATGTACAAGAAAGCTCTAGGTGCGATAAGGCCATATAAGTCTTGCTGCACCTAGTCGCGCCTTAGGTCTCCATTGATCTGCCTCAATAGAGTGATTTGCACTAAATTTAAAAATTAAATATATTTCGAGTTGCGAGGGGGGGCCTTACCTTGCTTTCAAAACTAGCTGCTTCAGCTTCGACTGATGTGCGCCTTTGGTAGTTGGTTGCATCTGAATGGTGCGCTTTCTGGTGCACCTCATGCACTTCTTTGAATTCATCTCATCTAGATCACAAAGCGCTCTACCCCAATCATCTAGCAACTAGGCGCTCTTGAGGTGTGCTTTTTCATACACTCCCCCTAAACTCTGATTTCCAATATTCTTATTTTATCAGTTTTTACTTAAATGACAATAGTAACTAATTTATTTGATTTCTAATGCTGTCATTTACTAAGTGTGGACTCAATTACCCTGATACACCTATTAAATACTTTGTTAAACGGCCTTCTGTTTTTGAATAAAACCTGGGTATTACTAGATGAGATTTTTTAACATTCACAAATCTTTGGATTTTTAGTCCAACAGGAACAGCTGTCAATGCAATGACTTTTTAATTGTTTGTTTAAGTATAACTGTATCTAAGCACAAGAAGAAGGCATTATTTTGGTGTTGTATTTTGCTTTAAGCCTTTTACAACTCCTATTAGCAAATGTTCCTGCCCTGAACTTGCTTTACTCTTCAAAGTAATAGTGATGCCTTTTTCTCCCCAGAGTCAACTGCAGGAAATACTTCAATTTTGTGAATGATAATGGGGTGACTTTAATTTTTCTGGAGAAACGCTGTGGTGATTGACGACTGCAGTAACATGGCTGTGGAACATTTTACCATCATCTTTAGATGTTAGATCCTTTGTCAATTGCCTTGGGTCAGTAGTCTTTTATTCTATTTTAAGTTTACTTGCAGGAAGCACAACAATGATGGGAACTTCCCATTCATGTAGTAATGAATTATATCTGTAAACTGTAATGCAAGGCTTTACATTTATTGTTGCGGGGGAGATTGTGGCAAATGTTCAAGTGCTGTGTTAGTGTTACACACATCTTTTGTTGTTGTTGTTGGTGGTGGTGGTGTGTTTGTGTGTGTAATCGCAAGTGTTTCAGCCTATCAAATGATATCACTGTCTTTGAATTGTTAGAAAGATAAGTGATGTCATAGTCACCAGAAAATAGATCCTCTTAGGACAAAAAGGAAAACATACTATCAGTTCCTATTGCAAAAGCCTTTTTTAAGACCATGAGACCATGACCTTCTGATTGATGTCATAGTCCAAATATTTAGATCTGTGTCCCAAGTTTTCTTCCTTTCATTATCTTGGGATCCTCATGATTTTTTTCTGACTGTTTGGTCTTACTTATTATATATTCTTTACCAGTTTGTCAGCCATTGCTGTGAAGAGGCCATCCTTCTATGGACGAATTCTTCCAGTCCTTCTGGGTCTGGATCCTTCAAATTCTGTTATCAAGGGGTTGCATGCTTATGGAGTACAAAATGCTTTAAAGAATGCATATCTCTCTTGCTTGAAGTGTGCACACCCTAGTGCTACACCGGTATGATCTTTCATCTTCCTTTTTTGCGCTGTTTCTTATGTAAATTAATAAAGTTCTGATTACCTTGGTTGTTAGGATAGTTGTATGAAGACTGTCTACTTAATTTGATGATAGGGTTGATAGATTTACCTTGGTTGTTTAAGTAACTGTAAGATGACTGTCTACTTAATTTGAACAATACACATTAGATAATTAAGAGTCATAATTTTGACCCTTTGTATATTTACTCATTTTTTTCTTTCATAAATCAACTTTCTTTGGTCATCTGCTATCTTTATCTTTAGGTATGTGACACTTTCTAGTCGTACTTGACCTGTTATTAATTTTCTTATTGAAAGTGGCCTCACTGGATTGGGATTAGATATTCTATTTTGTGTCAGGTATAGATGCTTGAAACTGGCATAGCAGTGAATGACTTGCATGTGTATAAGAGAAAGTTTGTTTTTTTGGTATGAGTTTGGAATTGCAAATGAAGCTGAGGTGGTATGGGTTTAATTGTTTGGTTATGTTTGGGAGTGAATATTGTTACTTTATTTGATATCTGATAATTTGGTGCATTTGGTATGAGCCATACCCACCTTCCCCGTAGGTTGAGCCTTTGAGGTATGGGTTTAAAAATTAAAACTTTGTTAAACAAACCCTAGGTATGGATTTTAGCCATTCCCTTTTTGTGATGTTAGTTCCTCCGAAGTCCTAACTTCTTGACAGCGATGACATTATAAAGGAATTACCAGTTATTGGATGCCATTATCTCCTTAAAGCTCCTGCACTCTTATTTTATCTTGAGAAGGAAAAGAGTCAACTTTGTACAAAACCAATATTGCAGGTTTTCTCTAAAAAAAACAAGATTATAGCAAGTGAAGAAAAAAAAGCCTACAAAAATTACAAAGAGTAGAAGAATGTAAAATTTTTTGAAGATTGAATAAAACGCTAACTATTCTATTCATAAAGGCTATAGCATCTCTTTGCCTGAATTTTGCACCTAATTTGCGCCATAATTAGAAAAGAAAAAAAAAACTAATAGCGTCAGACGAAGAAGAAACGTTTGGTGATGCCTTTCTAGTGATGGCTAGGGTTTGTATCCAGAGTGGAATAGAGTCATAATCTTAGGGGGATGGTGGGTATGTGATTCTTGGTAGTTGGGGAAGAGTTAGAAATTTTATGGTATGAGATTCTAAGGCAAGAAAGTTCAACCAAACAATGGAACGTATTCTAGCTCAATTTGAATCCATTCCAAAAACTCTGACCGAGCTCCCCGTTAATTTAAAGGTCCCTCAACTAAGTTAATAAGATCATTTGGTCATTTTGCAACCACCACTATAATGAGAATTGAGATGATGAGGTTTCAATTGCGCAAATTGTTAGTCACCTTTCCACAATTTCTTATATGAGATGAGCTACCCCATTAGTTGACGGTGTGAAAAATTTTAAATGAGGTTGTCAATAATCCCATATATGGACTTACTAACCATTATGAGATTACTGACAATGTATGTAATTATGTATGGGGTTACTGATGGAGGGATAGAGCTACCTACATGCTTAATGAAGCTACTTGTAAAACTTTAGAGTAGTTGCTGGAATTAATTTAAAGGGGTTACTAATTATGTCACACGGCTCACACCACCAATTGGGTGAAAACCAGCTGGTCACTTTATGACCTTTTGTCTTAACATGTTTCCCTGGACCTAGATCTTTGTTACTTTATGACAAATGTCTTGGTTAAATTTTTTTACCTCTTCCGGTTCCTCTCCCTTTTTGAGCTTTTGCTCCAATTTACTTTCAATTTACCAAGATGTATAATCTAAATGCTATCTTGTTTTCTCAAATTATCTTGCCACTACATTTCCCACAAAGCTGCATAATACAGCTGGATCACGCTTTCCTCATGGTCTTGAATGATGAAGCGCCAGACCGATTCATAATCACTCAATAACGCATCATCAATATTTTCTTATACCGTATGCCACATGGAGGCACCAACTGCTGTCAGCGCTGTTGGTCTGGTCCCTCTTCTCCCATATTTCTTAATGTTAAGTAAATTAAAGACTGTAAGGTAGGTCTGCAGTTTTTCTCTTCCTTGCTCCAAAACTAGACTATCCTTCTGTTGCATGTCTTCTGAGCATTAAGACTTGGGGGGATTTTTTTTTTTTTTTGTTTGGCTTTTTGCCCTTGTTTGCACATTGTTGATATCTTGGTACATACTCCCTCTGTCCCTTTATTTTTGCCCCATAGCCATTTTTTGGGTCAAACTTTAAAACTTTTGATCATATATTACCGTTAATCTATGCAAGATTACATAATCCTGAGTTGTCTTGTTAGATTCGTCGCATTGTACATTTTATTAATATCAAATTTGTATAATTTTTACGTTTATGGAAATGAAGATATAGACGTTTTAAGATGCGTCTTGAAGACGGTGTATGGTCAAATGGGGCAAAAAAATAGGGATAAAGGGAGTAGCTATTAAGAGAGCTGAATGAAAGAACATCATAGAAATTAAGTGTAAAAAAGTTTCTAATGCATTCACTGGCTCACAGCAGATTCCTTTCTTTGCAAATTGCGCCACATTACTTTGTTTCTGTAAATCAAGCTCTCATCCGATGTCTGTTCCCACTAGAGTAATCTCAGAATTGGGATACAAAGATACACGTTTCATGAATTCATTCCGTGGGATTCTGGCTTTGCATTGCAATCATTTGGCCCCATGTTGAGTCAGTAATTTCAGTCTGGTCTTAATTTGCAGTGCTTAACATAACGTATCACTATAAGTTGCAGGCTAAACTGACCCTTTTTGTGCATTTAATATTCATTAAAGCTGATTGGGATTGTGGGCCTTGCCTTTATGTTAACTATCACTTTCATTGATCTAGTCACTGCAATCATTCTTGCACCATCCATTGTCATACGCTTCAGAAAATCAACCTGATGCTTCCTGACCATGGATTTGATCCCTTTTTTCTAGAGCTGCAATATTTCACACGACACGACCGAAACCGGCACAACACGAACACAAAGTTACTGAGAGAAAACACGAAGTCGACACGAAATGAAATTAACCCGAACATGACCCTTTTAGATGAAGTCAATTTAATTGATGTGACTACCAGAATTCTCTCTCTCTCTCTCAAACACACACACACACACACATGCACGCACCCACCCCCCCCCCCCCCCCCCCCCAACAGACATAAACTCTGCTATTTTTTTCACGGAGCCTAAATTTATAATTATGACCTTGCCATGCTCCACCCTAGGTCTGAATATACTTGGATAGAGTGTGTCTCCTTTGATTTGGTAGACTTGAGGATGCTGATGGATTAGAGTCTTTGAGCTTTAGGAGAGTCAGTTTGTAGCTGCATATTTATTTTGACTCTTATGAGGAGGCATCCACTAGTTCCATTAGGCTTTCAAAGTTTGCTGCATCATTTAATCATTCTGCCTACATTTTGTGATGTGATAAATGAGTATTCCTTCATAGGACATCGGAGATTGTTTGCTATAACTTGCCGAGTTGTTGACTTATTTAATGTTGTAATTTTTACCAATCGGACATTCAAGTTGCAGCGGGACAAATAATGAGAATTATTCTATTTAAACATTATGCTCTTTTAGCTCATGATATCATTGATTTCATCAGTGGCGGGATCGATTAGTTGGTGCTTTGAAGGAAATGAATGCTGGGCATATGGCAGAAAAAGCCCTTGAAAGCATGTGCAGTAACAATGGAAATGTGAAGGAGGAAAAGGCTGAGCTAGTTGCTGTTAAGGTATTCACTTTTGGATTATTTGAACTGAATAAGATTTTTCTTTTTTAGATGAGTAACTTTATGTAGCATTTGCTTGAATGTACCAGTTTTACACATAAGAAAACTTAGATAATTTGTTCAAATTTGCACCAACTTATCCTGAGGTATCTGACAGGAGGAGCAGTCACTTGAAGTCCATGATCCAGTGCATAATAAGGTGGGTAGAAAAAGATCCAGTGACCTGGAAGTTGGTGACAGGAATGAAGATGATGATACACCTGGAAAACGTGCCCGATCTATGCACAGTGTATCAGAGGAGCTGAGTGATAAGTCAGGTGATCTTCGTTCTTCTGTCGAAATTAAGTCTGATTCACCTGGGGTGGCAAGTGCATCGAAAGAAGATGATTTGGGGCCTGTACAGCAACTTGTTGGGCTTTTTGGTGCCCTGGTTGCTCAAGGTGAAAAGGCTGCTGCATCTTTGGAGATACTTATATCAGGTATCTCTGCTGACTTACTTGCAGAAGTGGTTATATGGAACTTGAGAAACCTTCCTTCTACTTGCCCAAAGGCTGAGGGAGATGAAGAACTGCAAGCAAATTTTGGTTTGCGTTACAATAAAGTTGATACTGATACCCCCTTTGACCAACTTTCATCATTTTTGACAAATGCTGTTCACTGTAGCAGTTCCGAGCTCATATCTGCAGCAGCTGATGTCAAACCACCAGTGTCACTTGACATTGAGGCAAGCATCTATATTTTTCATGTTGCATCTTTTTAGTCTCAAAGATGTGATGTTGCAGGCCCCTATATATATATATATATATATACTTCCTCCGTTCTTTTATTATTGCACCATAAGGGTTTGACACAATATTTTTGGTAGTGGAAAAAAGGATGAGAGAGAAAGGTAGAAATACAAAGTTGTCCATGTGATTGTACACAAAATAAAATGTAAGTGTTGAAAAGCAAGGGTATATTAGGTAATTATAGTGTGAACACAACTATTTCTTTTCCTAAAATAAAAATGGTGCAATATTTGTGAAACTTCCTTAAAAAGCAAGTGGTGTAATATTAAAAAAACGGAGGAAGTGTATATATATATATATATATATATAAAGTTTGATCAGTGTACAAGTAATGCTTTGTCACATTTATTGGAAATTTAGCTTCCTGATCATACTTTAAACTAGGAGATAACTCCAGCAGAACCACTATGAAAAAGTACCAAAGGGAAATTTAGCTTCCTGATCATACTTTAAACTAGGAGATAACTCCAGCAGAACCACTAAGAAAAAGTACCAAAGGGAAATTTAGCTTCCTGATCATACTTTAAACTAGGAGATAACTCCAGCAGAACCACTATGAAAAAGTACCAAAGGGTAAAAATGGCTGGAGCAATGACAGGCTAAGTGATGGGGTTCATGGAGGTAATGCTTTGCTTTGAGGGCAATACCGTGTTTATTGCTATATGACTAGTGGAATTGGGGTGTTCTGGGATTGTGCTGTGTTTGTAGCCTGTTTGTGGTTGGTTGCACCTGGGTTATTTTCCCACTTAATCAAAATTCCTCTGTATCTTGTATGCAGTCTTATAACTTTTATCGTGATGTAGTTTTGTTCTATGAAATTATCTTTTATCGAAAGTAGTCCAAAGGGAAAGTAGTCTGGGACTCTGTTCCACAAGGACTCAAGACAGCCATTCCTAAAACCTGCATTTTTGTTACAGATTGTATATATGCTCTTTTCCTTTCTTTTTTTTACACAAGTATATGCTCTTTGTTCACTAATGTTATAAAGAACTATTTTTCCTGTGTACTTTTTTTTTTTTGGTATAAGTTTGTTTGTTTTTTTTTTTTTTTGTTTGTAGGAAATATATATTATTTGTTCTCTAGTTTATTTGAGTTTCGTGTCTACCCTGAATTGACAGCATCCGCTTCTAGAAGAAACTCATGCTATGGATGTTGCTGATAACATTGTGGGATGTGCTACGTCAAAAAGTTCAACTGAGCTTGTTGATTCAGATATGCCATGTGCTTTTGCTTCTGGTAATCTTTTTGAAGTACCCAAAGGGTCAGCTGTTACCTGTGAGTTTCAAGATATGGGACCTTCAGATAATGCCATTCCGGGCTTGGATAATGCTCATAGCGATGGATTCCTGGACACTGTTGCTTCTTCATCGTTGGCCTCCACAGATCGGGATGATGGCAGCCAAGATCAAGTTACAAGTGTTGGGAAAAGTTTTAAAATAGAATCACTTCCATCAGTGTCAACTGAGAAGTCTGAGGAACTTAGCTCTAAAGCTGCTGCAGCAGATGCAAACATAGGGATGGCCTCTACAGCTAGTTCCCTTGGGCCAGTTCACCAGTTTGTCTTGCCTAAGCTCTCAGCACCTGTGATAGACCTTTCTAGCGAGGACAAGGATAAGCTTCAAAAACTGGTATTTTTGCGCATTGTGGAAGCATACAAGCAGGTTGCTGTCTCTGGAGGTTCACAGCTTCGATTCTCTTTACTTTCTTATTTGGGAGTTGAGGTAATTATTATGTTTTATAATTTTAATGCTTATCCTTCAATTAAGGTGCTTTTGTATTTCTTATTTTTAGTGATGGGTTTGTTCCTCAGCAAACATTATTATAAAACATTTCATTTGCGGATTTGAATTAGTCAATTAGTAGAAAGTGTGCAAACACGTTTTTTTTTTTTTATTTTTTTATTTTTTATTTTTAAATAATTTATCAACATGAAAGACAGCAAAGAACTATCAAACTGTAAGGTTTCAAAATTTTCCTCTTGGGTGAATCATATTTTTCCCTTTACGCTGATTGAACAGGGAAATTTGATATCCAAAGGATCTTTCAAATGATTGCGTTATCAAGAGCCTTCATTCAAGTCCTTGCATGATAAATTATCCTTTTTCTTGTAAAAGTTAAATCACTTCATTTACTAGTGCATGATCTGGTATGATTTCAGATAAAGAAGTGATGTTTTATAAAGAGAGAACTTCCGTCCAGGAAAAGAGGAATTTTTGGTGTCATTCTAAAGGATTTTGGGGTGTAAATTTGTATAATGGCTTTCTAAAATACCTGGTTTTTAAAGTTTCTTATTCTTCACAAAGAATCCCAAAGCCGTAGTTTAAAGTAAACTTTTTTTAAAAAAAAATTTATCAAGTTTTCTTATCCAGACAAAGCATTTACTTTTGAAGATGAAAACTAATATTTAGGGCCTTTTCTATACGAGAAATTTTTATTACAATAAAATGGGAGTTTTGGGACCAAAGTGTACTAGATATCAAGGGAAAAGAATAGAAGGATTCCTGCTTCACAATACATCAGAATGATTAGGGAACTCCTCATGAGGCCATGATTCTGAGACAAAGTCCAAAGAGAAGTTAACATCAGCATTACAGCCCATTAAGATGTCAGAATATTCCCTAGTATGGAATTTAGGTCATTCATTTCTAACTTAACTTTGATATAGTAAAGAAGCAAAGTAAACTATTTTATTCCCCTTGTTTTGCCTTCCAAACTGCATACTTATACTGTATGATAGAGGAGTAAACCAATAGAATTCTACCAAACCAAAAAAATCCTATCACCTTTGAAGATGTGTGATTGACTTTCCTTTTTTCTATGTCAGAACTCATAAGCGTTTTTCACTACGGTGCAGCATCACTATTTTCTAGTGGACTTAGGCTTTTGATAATTTCTACCTCTGTGAATATGGCTGGATTAATTAACTTGTTAAAGCTCAAATTTTATGTATATTTACTCATTAACGTTTGGTGAGAACATTATCTTTTTTTATTTGCTTAATAGACCTGGATGCTAAAATTAATATTGTACTGCCTTTTGAAATGAACTCTTTAAGTGTATCCTTCTGGCTACCTTGAGGATGGTTATTTTTTTTTTGGGTGATGTGTTAATATTAGAAAAGCAGCTCCATATCGAATATTAGAAAATCTGAGAGAAGAATAGTGATGCTGGAATGAAGCAGATAAAGATGCTGTGTTTTGAATTTTTACGGCTTTTAGTCGGGTGTCCCTTTGGTTTTCACTACCATATGTGACATTTTCTGTGCTTTGACCTAGTTTCCCTTTCTTCCTTCTGCAGCTCTCATTGGACCTTGACCTTTGGACATGTCTACAGACACACATATTGTCAGATTACATAAACCATGAGGTGATGTATATTATTTAATTTGCTGCTATTGACGTCATGTTGTGTTAATTTCTATGATATTTGTTTGAGTTTCTTATGATTGTTTTGAAATATGATTGTCCAAAAATATGCACTACATTAACTGAATCACGCAATGTTTTAGGGACATGAGTTGACATTACGTGTCCTCTATCGATTGTATGGGGAGGCAGAAGAAGAGCGTGACTTTTTTTCTTCCACAACTGCTTCTTCTGTATATGAAACTTTTCTTCTAAAAGTGGTGGGTATACAATCCTCTATTTTGTCAATTTCGTTCCATTGGACATATATTCTTTGTGGTAAGTTGTTGAATATCTATGCAGGCAGAAACACTGAGAGATTCTTTCCCACCATCTGACAAATCTTTGAGTTGTTTGTTCAGTGAAGTTCCATATTTGCCCAAATCGAGCCTTAAATTATTGGAATGCTTGTGTTCACCTGAGATTGGAGATAAAGATGAAAAAGAATTGCACAATGGAGATCGGGTTACTCAAGGTCTCAGTGCTGTGTGGAGTTTGATAATGCTGAGGCCAACTCTCCGTGATGTGCTGTTGAAAATTGCTTTGCAGGTCTGTGTTTTTATCATATTTAATGATTTTATGTAGATGTCATTCTCTAATTGAACCATGATCTAAATGTAAATGTTGATTGGAAAAATTTGTGTTCATTGAGAAATTAGCTGTGGTCGGGGATGCTGTATGAGAAATCATCTCTATTTTCCCCATGTCAGAATGTCTACATAGATGTGTTATCATTCTGATAGATCATCCTTTTCTTTTAGGATATTAACCCTTGAATCCCTAGAGGCATGAAATAAAGTAATACGCTAAAACATAACCTCATATGCCGGAGATTCAAAGATGACCCTATGGTCTTGTTTGCTCATTTTTTTTGGATGGAAATTGACAACGTTATTAAAAAAAAAAAAAAAAAAAAAAAAAAAAAAAAAAAAAACCTATGGCTATGAACCTTCCTCCTCTTCCTCAGTCTTCACTTATGGTCAAAAGCATGTGAGCATGTGGCAACCATAATAGCTTGCATGGACAAATTTAGAGGGGATGCAATGGCCAATGGGTACAACTGCAACACAAGAAAATCTCAATATACAAGGGTCATTATTGGAGGGGGGGGGGGGGGGGGGGGGGGGGGGAATATCCAAGAAAATCTCAAAATTTAAACTTTATTAAAAAAAATAAAAAAGGAAATTTTGTCTAAAACCACCCGCCAAATTCTTGTTTTTGTCAAAAAGCACCCAAAAAAAAATATGTTGCCTAAGACCACCCAAATTCAAATTTCTGTTGTTTGAACACCACCTGGATCAACTTTTTCCGGCATTGACTTTGAATTCCGGCGTTGACCAGGGGCACGTGACAACCACGTGACCCCAGTCCCTTTTTCTTTTTTTTTTCCCTTGAATTTTCTGTCTATTATTGACCACCACCACCACCACCACCACCAGCCCCACCTCAGAACCACCGGCTCACCCAACCAACACAAAGACCCCAACCACCAACCTACCCACCACCACTCCCACCAGCCCATTCCCCACCGTCACACACAACTGCACACCACCACCGACACCACACACCACCACCATTCCACCAGCCCCCACCCCACACTACCAGCTCCACTTCAAACCACTACCTCACCCAACCATCAACCTACCCACCACCATTCCCACCAGCCTCTTCCCCACCGTGACACACAACCACACTCCACCACCAACACCACCACCACCACCACCATCTAAAAATTATTGCGAAAAACCAAAATTAACCCATTAAAACGAAAATCAACCCCAAACAATCGAAAATTAACCCAAGAAACGAAAATAAGCCCATAAATAAGAAAATTAACACAATAAAATCGAAAAATACCACAAAAAAAAATCAAAACCATTAGATAAAAAAAAAAACGATAATTAACCAACAAAAATTAAAGAAAATATATAAATATACAATTATCTAATAATATTTATAAATTAAGATCACAATTACATAAAAAATTAACTAGATCTACAATCTAACCTAAATTAAAACAAGATCTACAAGAGATAGTAAGTTATTGCCTCGCGACGGTGGTTGCCTTGTTGGTGTTGCGCCATTGTTGTAGTTGCGGTTGACGATGTTGGTTGTTGGCTTTGTTGTTGGTGTTGCGGCAATTGTTGTTGTTGCGGTTGATGTTGGTGGTGGTTGGTTGATGTTGTAAGTGTTGCGCCGTTGTTGTTTATGGTTGTTGATGTTGGTGGTGGACAGAGAGAAAAGAGGAGGGACAAGGAGAAGCTAGATGAGAAAGAGGAAGGAGGACCAGAGAAAGAGAAGAAGAGGAAAGAGAAGAGAGAGGAGTGAGAAATTCAATGCAAAAATGCCCAGAAAATTCAAGGAAAAAAAAAAAGAAAGGTGGAGGGTGTCACGTGCTTGTCACGTGCCCTGGTCAATGCCGGATTTTGAAGTCAATGCCAGAAAGTTGATCTAGGTAGTCTTAGACAACAAAATTTATTAGGGGCAAATTTGTCAAAAAAAAACCTTTTAGATACACCATTTTGCGAAAAAAAACCTTTTAAAAGCTTTTTAGCTAAAGGAAACCCGAATTTTAACATTTTGGCAAAAGAAAACCCGAATGTGAATTTTTTTTGTTGATGACAACCAAGTGCCTCTAATACACGTAATTAATTTCTGATTTATTCTAATTATCCTTTTAGTACTCACTTAACAATTTTATAACTAAATTAATTTATAAAAAAATAAAAAAAGAACAAAAACCACCACCCTCCTCCCTTTCCACCTCCCCTTTGCAGCAGCCCTTTCCTTTCCTCCTCCCACTGCAGCAGCCCTCCTCCCCCACGCCTCCTACAACCTCTCATCCCCGGCTACCCACCTCAACCTTCGGTCGACCCCCCTTACCACCGGCTTGCTGCAACCCTCCACCTCCCCGGCCCCTCCCTTCGAACATCTACCTTTCATTTCTCCCTCAAACACTCTCAAACACACAACCCAAATTTGCTAGGATCTTTTTGGAAGCTTCAAATCAAGTTTTCGCACACAATCAATGCATTTTTGCTTCGATTTTATCTTATAATGTGCTTGAACTTTGCAATTTTTAAATTTGTCCATAAACCCTAGAAAAATCGATTTGGGGGTTTCTAAATTTGTGCATCTTGCTTGCAATTGATGTTTATTTTGGCTTTGATTATATATGTATATGATGGTAGGATAATTTGGAAGCAAATTTCAATTGATTTGGACTTGATTTGAGCAATTTAGGGCCAAAAATTGAAAATTGCTTACTTGTGGTGGTCGCCGCCGGGGATAAGGAAGAAAGGGATTGTCGGCCGGTGGTGGAGGTAGATCGCCGGTGGTGGGGGATCTGGGCAGCGGGTCCAATGGGGGTGGGGATGGTTGGCTAGTGGTTGGGAGGTGGTGGTTGGCTAGTGGTTGGGAGGTGGTAGTTTTTTTTTTAATTTAATTTAATTATTACTCATAAATAGGTGGGTTAGAGAGTGATTAAAAGAAAGAAAACAAAATAAGAGACTAATTAAGTGAATTAGAGGACAATTAGTGAAACAGGTTTCTCCTTGCAAAAAAATTGAGGTTGTGGTTTTTTTAACTAAAGAGCTTTTAAAAGGTTTTTTTTGACAAAAGGGTGCTTTTAAAAGGTTTTTTTTGACAAATTTGGGTGGTCTTAGGCAACATATTTTTTTTGGGGTGGTTTTTGACAAAAACAAGAATTTGACGGGTGGTTTTAGACAAAATTTCCAAAAAATAAAAAGGATTTGAAACTACTGAAGGAGGAAAGATTGAGAGACATCATGAAAGACAAGGTATAAAAAATAAAAATCACAATGCCATCATGCATGAAATCAGTGAGGAGCTTTGAAGTGTTTGGATTATATGCTGTCTTTCTTGTATAATTCCAGCACCAACTAGAAGGGAAATAAAAAAAAGATGATTACATTGCTTCCATTGCATCCCCCTTTTTATAAGGAAATACTAAATTTGTTCAATGCTCCTAGTATGTCTTTTCATTACAAATTTGATTTAACAAAAGAAGAAATATAAGGTGGCCACCATATAATGAATTACAATGGGAATTATATAGAGAATGAATAATGAAACTATCACAGTCTAAAATGAACAATAAAGTGGAGAATTTATCATTTAAAATAATATCAATTATATATTACAATATAATTCTTATATTTTTGGAGAGAGTATTATAGCAAGTGGTAATTATTAATTGTTTCTGGGATAAGCTGTCTAACTAAAAATAAGTGTCCATGGAAACAAGTTAAACTAAAGTGTGCGCAGAATGATCTTATGGAAATGTGTTGTGACTTTAAGAAGTAAAAATCTGGGATAGTATGATTCTCAGCCCTTTAGAAATTATTCTAGCTACCACCATAATTCTTGTAGGATTGTTAGTGAATATTTTTTATTGTTTCAGAATTATGAATTTTGAAGATTTTTCTAAGAAGTATTTTCTTATTCTCCACTTTGTAACTGATTAAAGTTATATATATTTTTTTTTATTGCTATTCAATGAAAACCGTCAAGAAAGGAAATAAATATATTGTAAATGTGCGATAAATTGAAAAAAATATGCAAATTTGTGTAGAGAAGTTGTAAGCTGTAACTTTTAATTTGTGTCACAAAAAAAAGTAACTTTTAATTGAGAATAGTGATCACAAATCTCACAATGAATAAAACCACCTTTTGGAAGTTGCTTGTTTGACATTTCTTATTAAATTATGAAAGACTATTGCGTTAAGGTATGTGAAATGTTAGAACGTAGGATTAAGTAAGAACATGGGTTTAGCAATGCAATAACAGCTTTACCAATTTACTACGAAACTTCTTTTATATAAGCTAGTGCCTTAGTGATATTGAAATTTATGTAATAAAAGGCTTCTTACTATAGGAACTGGGATCTAATATAGGGGTCGGACATGATTTAAAATGATGAATCTGTATACGCATTCATTCTGTATCGATATCAAGTCTTCTGATAAGCTTTTCTCCTTCCAAAGAGTGCAGTGCATCATATGGAGGAAGTTCGTATGAAGGCAATACGTTTGGTATGTCGACTATGCTAACAAATAAAGCTTTCTATATGTACTATTTAAGTGCACATATCACTTGTGTGCCTTTTATCTTATTTCCTTTTTTGCAGGTTGCAAATAAATTGTATCCATTACCGTCAATTTCCCTGCAAATAGAAGAATTTGCTAAGGAGAAGCTGCTTACTGTAGAAAATACTCATAGTGCAGATGCTGAAAAATCAAGTATTCAATCACAAAAGGTGTAAATTGCTTTTCAGAACTTGTTCTGTACATAATAATAAGAGGAGACTGAATTTCATTAGATTACCTGCTGGATTTTATTCTTTTTGAATCCCCCCCCCCTTCCACCTCATATACTAATATGTGTCTACTACTCTACTTGAAGGATTTGAGCGGTTGTTTTATTGTTGATATGCAAACTCATATGTGGAGGAGAATTGTTATAATAACTTGTTTGATCAGTGGGAGGAATATTTTTGAAATTACAGATATATGTTTAAGGGACGATTCTCATGAGAAGGATTTTTCACTCATTGGATGTCTAAATTCAATCCATCCTGTCAATTCTCTATTGTTGCATTCCACTTCGTGTAAATTTCAACCTTCTTTTGATGTCCCCTTACCCCCTTGTTTTTAACTTGATCAGAGTCTTGAAATAACTTTGGCTGCGAAAGACCAATCTACAGGGGAAACAATGGCCATAGAATCATCTGCCCATAATTCCCCGCCTTGCACACCTGGAATTGTTGCCAGTACTTCCGTATCTGAAGCACAACAATGCATGTCACTGTATTTTGCCCTATGTACAAAGGTGACACATTTTCTTAGTTGGTTGTGTATGACTTTGTTATCTGTCGTCTAATTGAATATTTTGTTTTTTGCGGCCGACTTTGCTTGCAGAAACATACTCTTCTTCGTCAAATATTTATCATATATAAAAGCTCACCAGAGTCAGCGAAACAGGTGTATTTGGATTTGCATGTAAAATGCTATTTGACTGGGTTATTTATGTACTTTTTAATTTGCTCATTCTTAAACTGTTTGGTTTTGTACAGGCAATTCATAGCCAGATGCCTATTCTTATTCGGACTATGGGTGCATCACCACCTCTTCTTGAGATTATCTCTGATCCACCTGATGGAAGTGAGAATCTTCTGATGCAGGTTTGTTCAGATTTATATTACCTTAGAGACTGATATTTCCTTGCATTTTATCCTTTTATGAGGCATGTGGAACTAAAATGCCCAAATTCTGAGACACATAATTTTCCATGCTATAGGTTTTGCATACTCTTACAGATGGCAGGGTTCCATCTGCAGAATTGATATTTACTATTAAAAAACTTTATGAGACAAAGTTAAAGGTATAGTATATTTTTATTTCTTATCTCTGCTTCTCATAACTTCCATGTAGAATTGGTAATATACTAATGCATCTTTACTTTTGCATGGCACAGGATATAGAGATTCTGTTTCCAATATTGCCCTTTCTACCAAAAGAGGAGGTTCTTTTTACATATATACTCTCTATGTTATTCTCTTTCATGCTTGTTTGTAAATGATACTGTGTAGACATTTGATTTATCACCTGCAGCTTGCAGAGAAAATGCTACTATTTATAGAAATTATTTTCTTAGATAGTTTTTCTGTAGTTACTTGTTGGATACTGTATAGTATTTACCTCCGTTTTTTTATTTTAAAAGTCAGACACGTGTTCCTTTTTAGGAAGTTTATTTTTAGTTGACACGTTTCCTTTTAGAGTAAGTTTTATACCTTGCATTCACTAGTGTACCACACTTGCTTTATCATTCTCTTATCTTCTCTCTCCTCTCCTTAATATGTGTGCCTAAATTGAACGCGTCAACTATATAGAAACGGAGGAAGTAAAATTTCCCTCAACTTTAAGCGTTGTTAGGGATGGTTATAGTATGTAGCATATCATCAACCTCTTTACTTATGTTCACCAACTTCCAGAATTCTAGGTTACCTTTGTGCTGATTGAAGCTACATCTGTTTTTTTTTTAATTTTTTTTTTTTTAATGTTGATATATAAATATAGGTTTATATATTTTACTTACCCAAATAGAAAAAAGGTATATATAATTTACCACATTGGAGATTTGGAGGAAGAGAGGGTCCCAATAATAGTGCTGTAACGGTCTCTCCTAGTCTCTTTGTAATCACCTTTACTTCGATAATTCACCACTTTTTTCATGTTAGGACCCCCGACTAATGTTATTGTTGCTGTGCAAATACTACCTCTGTTTCACAATAGATGAGACGTTTAGATTTTGTTCACTATTCATCTTGTAACTTCGACTACAGTTTCAATGCCTGCACATCATCATTTTATAGCTGTATTTCTAGGTTTTTGGAGTAGGCAATATTTGGAGTAATCGTTATTGACTTTGTATTGTCAGGTGTTGAGGGTCTTCCCTCATGCTGTTAATCTCCCCCAAGACAAGTTCCAGGCTGCTCTGGCACGCTTGCTGCAGGTATATTCTTGCTAATTGTTATTGCCTGTTTGGAATAGTATTCTTCTACTACTACTTCTAGGATGTCGATCTGAAAGCAGTAGAAATTTTGTGTTGCTAATTTTTTTTTTAAGTCTTAGTGTATTATCTCAAGTAAAGATGACGAGGAAGATGACAAAAGTAGAGAGAAGACTTTTATCTTACTCTTTGCCTAAACTGTCAAATTGAACTACCTATATGCTGTTTTTTTCATCCTATTAGAGCCTGGAGGATACGAGTCATGATTTGCTATTCTTGGTAGTATCCAAAGTGTTAACGAGAAACTATTCGCATTGAGAGTTCTTTGTTTCATGGAATCCATTGACTTTTGATTTTGAGTGGGAAAACCATCCTAGCTTAATAGTACTCATAGATTCGGCAACTACTTAAACCATTAGATTCAGCAACTGCTTAAACCATTCTATGGAGGGTTTTTTTTTGTTTTTTTTTTTTTTTTGAAGAAATTCTATAGAGTATTATATAACCACTTGAACGAATTGTTTTGCAGGGTTCGACTCCTAATCCTGTGCTAACTCCATCAGAAGTGTTAATTGCCATCCACAGCATAGATCCTGATAAAGATGGAATTCCTTTGAAGAAGGCATTTTTCTTGCCACCATCTTTTAATTTTTACATCTGCTTGTGTCTAGATTCCCATCTTAATATGATCTTGCTTGTATTTCCTTTCCATGAACAGGTGACTGATGCATGTAATGCTTGCTTTGAGCAAAGACAAATGTTCACACAGCAAGTAATTGCCAAGGTTCTGAATCAGCTGGTATGTTCTGAACATTCTTATGTTTTCTCTTTATTTTTTTCCCTTATGTTAATCCTGAAGCCCTTGGTTTTGTTTTCCCCTATTCTTCTTGTAGGTTGAACAGATTCCTCTTCCATTGTTGTTCATGAGAACAGTACTACAAGCAATCGGTGCTTTTCCAGCTTTGGTAAGAGGGATATTATTTTTTTCTGCATGCTATGATATTAATATACTTTGCTCCTTCTTTGACCCTCTAGCCTTTAAAGCTATGTTCTATTATGTATTTCTCTAACTTATTTTCTGTTGAAATGAGCAAGCAAAGATTTGCTTCTTTAGTCTGAAACAAAGCTATATAAACTCTGCTGCTTGGCTAGCTGTCTTGATGTGCTTAAAATCTGTTGCTCAAGCCACTTACTGTTCATAATATGTGAAACTACCCCAAACTTGTGCAATAAATGTCAGGGACTGGAGAAAAAGAATAATAATAGTATTATTTTAAAAAAATATCTTTTAAGTACACTTCTTGTGCGTCTAATTTGGCTATTTCATTTGTTGATTGTAAGTCTTAGCGAACTCTAAGTCCTGTCTATGTTCCATTGAATCAATTCTCTGATTATTCCTTAATCCCTTGTGAGATGCCGTATTGTTCTTTTAAATTTATTTCTGCTTCTTTTATCTTATTATAAAGTTCTTGGAAAGTTAAGGTCTCTTCCATGAGTGCTTTTGTGTTGAAACCGGCTTTAGGCAAGATTAATACTCCCTCCGTCCCTCTTTACTTTTTCCATTTCCATTTTTGGTGTCCCAAATTGGCAAAATGTGCTTCCCATTTCCTTTTATACTGTAATTATCTTCATTAGGCCTTCGTTGGAAAATGTTAAAGACACAAGTAAACTCAAATTTGCCCTAAAATGTACCCACTATGAATAAAAAGTTTATGGGGAACCATATCTCACTAAGTTCCAAAATGACTTAAATGATATATCTCCTTTTTGTCATAGAAAAATTATAAAAACAAAAAAAGGACAACCTTTACACTGTAATCACATCATGTCCCAAATTCCTTAATTTCACATGAAAAAACTCAAAACAATAAAAGTAATGTGGGACAGAAGGAGTACTAGTGATTTGCTCCCACAAAGTGATGACCAAGGTATGCTATTTTTCAAATATTTGCTTGCTGTCTTTCTTCATTTTCAAGTGGCTGAATATTTGTTTGACTATATGTATTAGCATACCTTAAGTTTGATCTTGCCTAGCTGCCACTTTCATTGGGAGATACCATTTACCTGTAACTGCCACTTTCATTTTTTACCTTTAACTGTCTCTTTCATATTTCAAGTATTTTGGCTGCGTGAAAATTGCGAGATCATTTGTTGCTTTGATTTAGTACTTGAATACTGTGTTATTATTTATGGTGCATGCTACTGTGTACAAAGTATCAACTAAAACTTAACCATAACAGCCTTTGTTGGATACATTCAGTTACAGGTATATGTTTTCCTCGTGATCTGTTCTTTTTTTTTTTTACTTTTTTCTTTTTTTTCTTTTTTGGTGTAGAATGAGCTGCTAGGGTAATTGATGTAGACGGGATTTGATCCTAGATTTAGAGTACCACCCCTCATGGCTTTAACCAACTAAGCTAGTTAATCTTCCACCCTTATGATATGTTCATGCATTTAGGAAAATCTTGCCACCATATTTTGTTAGATTTGTTACACCACACATTTTAACTGTGAGGCAGGATTTTACATTTACTCATAAATTGAGGCTACATCTAAAAACGTTTTTTTGCCTTAAATTTCAACCAGCTTAGAGTGAGCTTGTTGGTTATTAGTATTAAAATTAGTGTATTACAATGGTTTCCTAGTTTTAGTATTCATTTGCATTTCACTTTGAAAAAGATTACTCTAATTTTTATTATTTTTTCACACTATAGGTGGACTTCATAATGGATATCCTTTCTCGACTTGTAAGCAAGCAGGTAACATTTTCAGCTATAGGTTGCCTTGCTATTTATCTCTGAGTACCTTCATGTTTACTTGAATCTTATGATTGACACATTGTTTAACAGATATGGAAATACCCAAAGTTATGGGTTGGATTTCTCAAATGTGCACAATTGACACAGCCTCATTCTTTTACCGTGTTGCTTCAGGTACGTCCAATGTTCTGATATATGTCTCTGTGTTTTTTAATGAGCCATCTTTTCTGAGGCATCTTACCAGGGGATCAAGTATATTTTATTAAAACAGAAACAATGATATTTCAATTCAATATGAATTTACTGTTTTCAGAGATGAATGAAAACTGAAAACTAAAGCTGCAGATTTAACAATTCCATTTCTCTTCAAATACTGGGATCCTAAGTTTTATAGTACATCTGAGTCCATCTACCTGCTGCTATCCAATAAACTGGGAGGGTAAAAAAATTATATTATTATTATTATTTACAATAAAGGTTTTTAGAATTCTTGGCTCTTCCACTCTAAGTTGTCTAATCTTCTTTTGAAAAGAGATTGAAGCTTTTCAGCTCTGGTTGACTTCTTCCTTGTAAATTATTCAGAAGAACAATCCTACTAGGTTTTAGCATTTTTAATTGAGCACATCTGGGATCTATAGAGAGCAACTCTTAAATTACTTTTGCTTGTTGCCATTAAGCGCATGGTTGTTTGTAAAGAGATCATTTCATTAGAATCATGCTGTCTGCTTGCAAACTCCTTCAGGACCAGACGGTTTGTGCATGACACTGTTTAATAGTGAAATTAAGTTGTACTTTCTTTGGATGGTAAAATCACATTGGCTCGACATAATTTCTGTTAGACAAATGTTTACAACACATGAATTCTGAATATTTGTGGTGCCTTTGGAGTTTTGTTTTAAATGTTTATACTGTTTTTTTCCAGTTGCCACAAGCTCAGCTTGAAGCTGCTCTAAATAAAATTCCTGCACTCAAAGCACCTCTGGCTGCTCATGCAAACCAGCAGAACATTAAATCTTCTCTCCCAAGGTATGTCGAAAATGATCTCTGTTTTGTGGCACATTTACCTTTTGTCATAAAATCATGGACTGATGATTATGATTGCATCTGCTCTCAGGTCTGTACTTACTGTACTTGGCATCGCCTCTGATTCTCAAGCTGGAAGTCAGTCGCAGTCAGCCCAACCTGAGGCTGAGGATGCAGGCAGCTCTGACAAGGATGTCGTCCCAGAGAAAAGTAAAGAATCATCCAGTGGAAGCTAGAGTAACTGGTTGAAGTTCATGTAATTAAGTTAGATTACAATTAAAGCTACTGTCTTATGCAAGTATCAAGTTTAAGCTTGTCTACCTACTGTCTTATGTCAACGTTGAAGTGCATATGATTCGCATGAAGCTGCTTAGAAAATTGATGAACATGAGAACCAAAACATTTGGAAGTGTATCAAATGGAGCGGCTTTGCAAGGACTGCGCATATATTGCACCTGAATGTTGTCTGGTCAGCAGAGGATTATATGCGCTCCATTGTGAAAAGGTTTATAACAAAACAGATATATAATAATATATAATAGAGACCCACAAATGTTAAGTTGTAGATCAAATTTGGTTTTGGGTAGCACTAGAGAATTTTATTAAGCTAAATGACATCCATTAATAGGAGTTGAATTAATATCATGTATTTGTATCCAACATACCAGCTGATATATAAAAAGGAAACCGATTCAATGTCTTAACACATACTCCCTTTGTCCCTTATGTTTTTTGCCTCATTCACATTTCACGGCCTCCAACACGGCAACACACGTTTTCAAACGAATATATCTCCATTTTTATACGTGTAAAAATTATAAAAACATGATATTAAATATACTATGAGAAGATTCTAACAAAATCTAACATAAATATATTATCCCTAATAGATTAATGAGAATTCATGGTCAAAGTTATAAAAGTTTGACCCATATATTTGCTATGGAAAAAAATAATAATAATAAGGGACGGAGGGAGTATTTTATACGCAAATATATAGATATTGGTTGCTTGCACAACTGCACAAGCATACATCAACCTTTTGCATTCAGTTAGCTCTCTCTCTTTTCTCTATTGTCCTGCCTCCACTATTGTTAGAGACTTTTGAGCTATCTTTAAACATAAAATTATAAACTCAATTTGACCTATGGATCTTAGAATCAATTAACCATTTCTACACCTTTTTACTGTTACCTTCGTTTCTTTTTAGTTGCAACAAAGGGATAATTTATGTCCCACAAATAATACTTCTTTGCAATTAAAAAGAAATAGAAGTAGTATTTTGCCAAATCTACCATGCACCGTCACATATTTCCCATTGTCTCAAAATCAGCAACACATGACTTTCTTCCTCGTAATCACTAGTATCATAGAGAAGCTTGGTTTCATCGGGGAAGTTGGAGCAGGTGGTGGTGACTCATTAACCGATATTCTTTTATTTACAATTCTTTTTTTGATAAGCCTTTTATTTACAATTCGACCATTAAATTAACAAACTTTGTTGATAAATAAAATAACTTGTTAATTCTCAAGGGTACCCTGATTAAAAAATCAACTTTAAAAATACTAATGGTTGATTTGATTGCACAAGAAAATGAGGGAAAAAAAAGGAGAGAATTTAAAAATAGTCGAGTTGTTTGGTTGACAATAAAAAAATGTAAATATAGAGATTGCAAATTCATGAGAATTATGACTTCCCATAAAATATGATAATTTAATTATCCAACTCCTAGATAAGTTATCATCTCAACCAAACAAGTTTAAGTAATTCTTAAAAATTTAATGTAGTTATTTACTTCAAATAAAAATTCCTTCCCAATATCAAACAAACAACACCAACTTAAAGTTGATTAAACAGCTTAATTATGTAACGATTAAAGTGTTGCGATTTTGTAGAATTAGAATTCTACTTAATCATGTCATAATTTCACAAGATTCCAAACTCACGTGAGCAATTAAACTAACATGAGTCCAACAAAAAAAATAAAAAGGGCAATTTAATCCACCGGCCCAAATCATCGTTTTCTCCCACTCTTCTTTGATCATTCACCCTTCTTCAACCTTCTCAATTCCCAAAAAATTTCACCCAAATAAAAAACAAAGACATAATTTTTCTGAGAAAAATTCCAGAAAAAATTCCTGATTTGATTGAGAAAAGTAGTAGCAGACATGGGTGTGGATTACTACAAAGTTCTTCAAGTTGATAGAAGCGCTAAAGACGATGATCTCAAGAAAGCTTATCGTAAATTGGCTATGAAATGGCACCCAGACAAAAACCCTAATAATAAGAAAGATGCTGAAGCCAAATTCAAACAAATCTCCGAAGCTTATGATGTAATTCTCTCAATTTTTTTATCAATTCCCATTGTTAATTTTATAGGGTAAATCTTGAATTTTGATTTTATTTGTTTGTTTGTTTGATTGAATTGGAATTAGGTTTTGAGCGACCCCCAGAAGCGAGCTGTGTATGATCAATATGGTGAAGAGGGGTTGAAAGGGAATGTGCCACCTCCAGGATCTAGTGGGTTTCCTGGTGGTTCAGATGGAGGAAGTGGGTATAGTTCGTTTCGATTTAATACTCGAAGTCCTGATGATATTTTCTCCGAATTTTTCGGGTTTTCGAGCCCGTTTGGTGTGGGAGATATGGGGGGATCTCGTGGTGGTGTTGGGGGTTCATCTGCATTTGGGAGAGGAGGTTTTGAGGATATTTTTTCGCAGTTTAGTCGTGGTGCTGGTGGCGGTGGCGAGCCCTCGGGTATGCCTTCTATGCCCCGAAAGGCGGCAGCTATTGAGCGCACATTGCAATGTAGCTTGGAGGATTTGTACAAGGGGACTACTAAGAAGATGAAGATTTCGAGGGATGTTGTCGATTATTCAGGGTAATTGCTTGCTTGCTTGCTAACTTTTTAGTCTGTGTTTGATTTTGTGTAGATTTTAGTGTTGAGAGTACTTTTTAGTCTGTGTTTGATTTTGTGATCTTTGATTCAGTGTTACACTATTGATAACTAGTATTGTCACTGTGCAATTGGATTGTGATTGTAAATGTTTTTGTGCTGAGGTTCTAGGATAGGTGGGTGTTCCATTCGCATGTTGCATGTCAAGACATTGTATAATGTGATTTTGAAATTTTCCAACTAGATTATATAAGTGCACTGAATTTGGATAAATTTCGAGCTACCAAGTACCAACTGATGGAGTTTATCGGAAAACTTATATATCTGTAAGTTGTTTTGTGGTAAGTTGGTAATTTAGCCAATGCGTAGCATCCTTGAACTGGTACAATCACTAGTACAAGAATCTGAATTTCTGAAGGGATGAGAAGAAAGATTTGAGAGTCAAAAGCCTGTTTGATAGGAATTAGTTTACTAAAGGATATCTTTCTGCCATATACTTATACTTCTACACAGCTAACAGAAGGGTGAAATTAACAAAAGCATTACATTGTCAAATTAGTAATCTTTTATGTCTCTCTTATACCTCTACACAAAGGCACCTTGATGTAATTAGATGTAAGGACTTGAGAAGTGCTAGAGAATTTTGCTTAAGAATTATCCCGACAAAATTGTGATTTCATAGCTACAAAAGCAAGAGGTGAACTTGGTCAAAACTGGCATACATAGCTTATATGTAATGTTCTTTATATCTCTAAATATGGTTTTTGGTAACATTACTTAACTTTATTACCATAAAAATTGCAACTTTGAACAAAACTTCAATTAAAGTTTTCATCTTTGTAAAGCTACATGTTCTTTAATTCTGATTTGAGCATAGGTGATCCATATGGCTTTTGATTTCAATTGGGGACGTTCTTTCTATTTATGGCTCCATGCTAATGTGTTTGTTATCAATGTTATCCTTCTGCTATTGATGTCATGTCTTATTATTAGGTTGAAGTTCTTATTTTTACTGCTGGGTTTTTAAGCTATGAAATTATACCTTTCTTGATGGTTTTACATGTGTTTAAAGTTTACTCAAGAATCAAGATAAACTCTCCTACTCTTCAATCTTGAGAACTTATAGTCGCTATAGATGCAATAACTATTGATTGCAGAAGTCCTTTTGACCTGTATTTATGTAGTGATGGTTGCTCATTTAGTCATTAGTCTTTTTATATCATCTTAAATGTTTTTGAAACCAAAATATATGTGGGAATTCCAAGAAAAGATGTTAGCATATGGATACTAATACATTCGAAGTATGTATTACGAAAGTTTAGGTGCTTGTTGCAATCAGGTCTGAAGAGGTTATTAGGATTCTGTGCGATAGAAGAGCATTTGAGACCTCATTTATTAGGTTATCAGTGATAGAAGAGGTTAACTGGTTATTACAAAGTCGGCTTTAGGTTTTGAATTTTAGGATGGCAGTTATGTATTACAAAAGTTTTGGATATACATCTTGCAATAAATATGGGGTGTTTTGCAAAGCTTATGTCAAGATAAGGCCTCAGCCATTACCTTGGTTAATTTTTGTGCAAAAAAAATAAAGTAAAGCTATAACTAGATATAGGTAAAGTTTGTGTTACCTACTTACCTATGAGAAGTCTAATTCTTGTGAGTATCGTTGAATTGATATTTTGCTTGATGTCTTGTCAGTGCTTCAGAGACATTTGGTTAAATAGAAATATTACTGAGGAAGGGCCTCATTTGGTTAAAGTAGGAAATAAATTCCTATGGGAAATTCTAATGCATGAAAAACTACTTTCCTTATAAAATTCCTAGGAATTACACAAATGTATTTGGTTGTCATGTGGGAATTTGTAAATCTTAGGGATTGGGATTGACCAAGTGGGTGGGTTTATAAATTCTCATGTTTTGTGGGAAATTGTAATTCCCATAAATTGTGAATTTGTGATTTCCTCCATTTTCTTTTTTAATTTCAACCAAACAAGATGACCAAAAGGAAATTCATGGGAATTTTGAGTGCCAATAGTAATTAAGGGCAACCAAACGAGGCCTTAGAATTAGGTAAAGTGGAAGTTTCATTTATGGTTTAAAACTTTGGTGTTTTCTACAACACATTATTGCAGATATTGGTTTTTTCTAGCTATGACAATGAAATTATGTTAGCATTATATAAAGACAATGGATGGTGTTGTAGAAATTGATTTGGCAATATATGTTGCATCAAAGGTAAAACGGCATAAGGTGTTGAGTCGGATTTTGATATTTAATAGTACTAGAAACATCCAAAATATGTAGTGCTGTTTTTTAAATGATTTTCCCTTTTTTAGCATCCCATCTCCCCCCCCCCCCCCCCCCCCCCCCCCCCCCCCCTCAGCGGTTGCAGTGGTATTATGTGTTCCTTATGGAAGGTTAACAATTTATTTGGATAGAAAGAAATGGAAGGAAAAGAAGAGAAGAGAAAGGGAGGGGGACAAATTTTCTTGATTGGGTAAAGGATTAAGGGAAGGAAGGGAAAGGGGAGGGAGGGATTCATTTTCCCTCTCTCTTTAATAAGCATAATCCCTCCAATATTGGAGAGATTTGGAGGGAAAATGGAGCTCACCTCCCCCTCCCTTTCTTTTCCCTTCCCTTCCTCCTTTTCCCTTCCCCCTTTCCCTTCCCCTTCCTTTCCTTCCTTCTTTGCTATCCAAACAAAGCGTAAATGTAAACCAAAAATACTGCTATTATGAATTTATGATATGAGGAGGAAACGATAACCTGTTGTTGAATACTAATCATAAATTTTTGTATATAAATTGCTGCAGAAAAGGTTTTTTTTTTTTTTTTTTTTTTTTTTTTATTTATTTAATTTTGCATGCTTGGAATACTAAAAAATGCTACGTATGAGATAAATATGTGATTGGAAGATGATTGGCCTGTTGACCTTTTGTGCTCTTAATACCTTCTCTTGTTTTACATGTACTTTGAATTTGGACTGCTGCTTATACTTTGCTTCTGTTTTTTTTTTTTTTTTTGGGGTAAGACCTTGATTGTAAGACATTGTTTATCTCTCCAAGGCACAGCACTCAGAGGGGGGGCAGTTATTACCATTAGTGAACCCTAGATAGTCTGAGACTGAGGTTGCTATCAACAAAGCATCTCAACTGCTTGGGTTGCTTCTTGATGTTCATCTGATCTTCATGATTTTTTATTGTGGTTAATTGTTACTGAAGTTGTATTTGTATCTGGTTTGCACAGCTTTCAATATGGATTACTTTATTGTCCCAGTTTTATGGTTAGTGAGACTTTGTACGTGTACTCCCCCTCCCCTTCTCCCTCCCTTCCCCCTCTTCCTCTCCCCTTCTTCCAGATAATAATAAAAGAGAAATACAGTTGGAAGGGAGCGTGGGAAAATCTGGTGTCTTTGATATTTGTGTCAAATAACTGTGTTCTTCCTCTTGTAGGAGGCCGTCCACACTGGAGGAGATCCTCACCATTGAGATCAAACCGGGATGGAAGAAGGGTACAAAGATCACTTTTCCAGAAAAAGGAAACGAGCAGCGGAACGTTATACCTTCAGATCTAATTTTCATCATTGATGAGAAGCCTCACAGCGTTTATAAGAGGGATGGTAATGATCTTGTTATTACTCAAAAAATCTCCCTAGTTGAAGCCCTGACTGGCTTTAATGCACAAATAACAACACTTGATGGACGTACTTTAACAGTACCCATCAACTCTGTTATTAGCCCTTCATATGAAGAGGTGGTTAAAGGAGAGGGAATGCCTATCCCTAAGGAACCTTCTAAAAGAGGTAACTTGAGAATAAAATTTAACATCAAGTTTCCAACAAGGCTTACTTCAGAGCAGAAGACTGGTATCAAGCGGTTGTTATCTTCATAAATGGTGGTCACGGCTTAAACTTTGTGTATGCCACTTGCCTTATTTCATCTTGCTGTTTTGATTTGCAAAACATTGCACATTCCCAAGTTAGACAGCTTTTGAAATTCTTAATTATGATGGGATTGTATTTTCCCTTGCTTAGCCTCATGACCGTTCATGTCATGTATATCTCTGAACTCCATTTGTGTTGGTTTTCTTTGAAAGTCAGTTTGATCTCTGTTCATGGTTGTTTCATTTTCTAACCTGAGAGCACCTGACTGTTTCATGATAACTTTCAATTGCTATCCATGCAGAAACAGCAAGGGCATTGATGAAGGAGAATTCGAGTAAATTTTCTTAATTAGTGTTAAAGTATGCTCAACCTATATTGTTGCAAAACCTGACAATGTGTGGTTGCAGTGTTGCTCTAGCTGTCGGTGTGCTTGGACGTGCAGCCTACATTGGTACTGGATAGTGTAATCTTGAGTTAGGTGTATATAGGAGTTTGCTTTTTTATTTTTGTTGTTTGAGTTTTATTTTTTAATTTAATTTTAACATGAATGGCTGAATGGTTTGGCTGTAACTGTAGTTAAATCAGCTCAATAAAGCAATTTTTATAACTAATTTTTCGGATTTCTTTGATATGATAAACAACATTCTTCTATTTTTAATGTTTTAATGTGTTCAAATGCTTTTGGATTGGGTAGGTTAATTTTTTTTGTGTGGTTTTAGTTTCTATCTTCTAGTGTGGTTGATTTGTAGTTGAGTTTCAGGTCAAGTATTTTTTTTCTACCTTGAAGATGTTTTATATTATTATATCCTGTGATAGTTCTTACCTGCATATGCACACCTCACAGGAGTAACCCAACTACTTTGAGTATGATTCATGTGGTGCAGAAATAATCAACACTGTGACTTGTTTTAGGACGCAAGAAATAATATGCTTTTTGTATCTGAAATTAGCAAAAATCTGTAACATAACACTAAAGTACCTTTTCGGGCTTTTACAATAAATTTAGAGGTGTCAAAACTAGATTCGACTCCGACCTGAAAAATATCCTATTCAAATTTTGACTTGTATGGACGCAATAATTTAACATGGTTCAAGTTTGAAATTACACCTGACTTCATTGAACCTGACTGAACATTCAAATTGACACCTTACACTTCTATTTACATATGCTTATTCATTTTTTTAATTTGTTGAGTAAGACAATTGATGCACTTGCAAAAGCCGGATGGAGTAGTATTTTTTTTATTTTTTTTTTTTTTAACTTTATTGAATATGGATTAAATGTACGGTAAAGATCATTATATCATCCAAGTGAAAATTAAACCCAAGGTATTTTTCACTTTTGATAATTATTGCTCATTTAATCAAGTATAACCTTGAGTAAACCTTGCACTTGAGTTGAGCGTATATAAAATTTTTCAATATATAGGCATTGTTTTTTAAAGATCTAAATTAATTACCAAAGTGGAGGACTAGAATATAAATTTATTTATTGACTGATGTTTACAAAACCAGAAACTTGATTGGATCCAAGCTTTAAAGGTTTTAATTCAAGGATAAAAGATTAAACTGGAAAGAACATTTTACAAAGTAAAGTGGAAATTTACATTTTCTAGATCCTAAAATAAGGATTCTAAACATTAGCTTCACTACAACTTTTTGGCAGCCCTATACATCTTAGGACCAATTCTTATAACCTTAAATCAGAAACAGTGGACAACTCTTCTCTAGAATTAAAGGTGTCGAGGCCATCACACTCTCATTGATAAGCTTTTTCTGTTCTGCTAATTTATCTTCTAGTTCATGTAGTTCAGCACGCAGCTTGGATGTTGTCGTCTCAAGCTCGAGCATAGCTTCCACCTGCTCATTGTTGTTCTGGAGGGCTATTGCTCTTTCAACATAGGGAACTAGCCAGTCTAATTTAAAGTTCATAGACTGAAGGTCGGCTAGGGTAGATCTCAAGTAGTCGGCTTGAGATTCGTTCAAGGATGCACGTATGTTGTCTTGGAGAATAACTACCATCTTTGCTAAGGACTCTAACGCCCATGTCAAGAGACCAATACTGCAGACTGCATGATCTTCGATTATATTTCCATACTTCGCCCATATTTTTTGCAGCACTGGAATTAGATCAGGGCTAACTTCAAGTCCTTGAAATATGTCTTCTGATGCAACATTCTCAGGTGTCTGAGAAACAGCGAAGGTACAGAGATATGAGACATCTAAATCGTTGCACTATTATGCAAGGTTAAAGACAACTGCTGTCGATGAAAGAACAAAAACCTATCAAATTTACCTCAGTTGGACGACTATTTACTGGATCCGAACCATTACTGTTCTCATCTGGAATCTCTGAAACAAAATATGAATAATCAGTGCTAAAAATCCAACTTTTATGTAATATGCGTAAAGCCAAGTTCAGATAAAATTCTTAGACAGAAAGGAAATGGAAAAGGCAGCACTTAAACACCGCATGACTGCAAAGAGGAATAGGGAGTACTACCTTGCTGAGCTTCATCTCCTTGGCAGGCAGACTGAGAACGAGCCTGAATAGCTCCGGTGCCCTTTTCTATACACTGCAAAGAGGACTTGGGAGTACTACCTTGCTGAGCTTCGTCTCCTTGGCAGACAGACTGAGAACGAGCCTGAATAGCTGCCGTGCCCTCCTCTATACATTGTAAAGAGGCAGGGTGTTCTGCTGCTTCTGAGCAAGACATTGAACCAATATCACTGTAGGAATCCATATCTTCATCTTCATCCTCATCAGAGTTCCTTTTATAAAAGCACTAGTAACAATCAAAACATTTTTCTAACCATCAAGTAGTTTTTGCCTCTTTAGTCTAATTAAAGCAATTGGTATATACGACTAATACGAGTAGCTCTCGTGCTCAACCTTTAGTTCAAGGTAATACAAAGATCATACCTAACAAGAAATGAAAAAATCCCATAACAAAATCATATAGTTCGGTTCTTTAGGCACGTAGCAAAGGCACAAATCATTAGTTCCATTATACACAAACATAAAGTATGAATCTCAAAAAAAGGTAGAAAGTTTTATACCAATTTTGTGATTCTGATTCAGGAGAAAGCCACGAAGGGGGAGGCCAAAACAACTCAGATAAGCCCGGCTCACTAGATAAAGGGCGACAACCATCCTCGTTCAAGTAGTACACACCAACCTCCATATACTTGCTAACTCCCTCAAAAAGTTTATAATCCTTACAATACTCTCGAGAATGTAAAGCAAATAAATTCTTAGGGAACACAATACAATTCCCTCGACAACCCGGAATTTCCTTAGCCTTAACAGCAAACACATTATCGAATGTCATAAACAAAATCCAATCTCCCATATCACCCATTTTAATCCAATCATGCTCTTCTTCTCTTAGCAAATAAACCTCGAACTTTTCCTCATTTCTGACAATCATGAACACCAAACTATAAATCAACACCAAGAATTTACGGCTAACTCTTGCATAACAATGATCATGTATTGTACAAAGAGGTACACTCATTGTTCCAACGACCCTACATTCACTCCCATCAATAAGATAAGCTGTACCTTCGCGATCAATGCCACAAAGTAGTCCATTTCTTCGTAAGCTTATAACATCATCGAATCGAAAACCCGGGCCACGATCAATGAAACTCCACTGCCCATCCAACTTCAAAGTACCCAAACTACCACCCTGACTAAGCAATAGAACCATGACAGACCAAGGATCATCAGTAGACGAATCCTCGTCTCGAAACAAAACGACTTTACTCTTTGTTGGGTAATTAGAACAAGGTGCAAAACCCTCAAATTGGTAGACATCTTCATTGCCATTAGAGAAGCATAATTTAAGGCCTTCGCCGATGTGGGACACTTTGAAATCAAAGGTACAGAGCTTTTTAGGGAAATCATTGGGGAGATCTTTAATGGGGTTTTTGGAAAGAGGAAAACGAATACGAAACCGACGTCGGTTTAATTCTTCAACTGATATAATCCAGGATTTAGAAGAGAAATCAGGGTCTGAATCTTGAGGGGGTTGAATGAGATAAAGGGCACTACCCACAAGATTAATCGGCCGATTCGATCGGATAAAAATCGAAGAAGGGAGAATTGGGATTGTTTTTTGGAGAGATGGGTATAAAAAGTAAGTTAAGATTGGGTAAGAGTGTGAAGATCGCCATTTCTTGCAAACTGCTCGAAAACGGTGACGTTCGAAGCGAGAACCGGTGAAATTGGCAATTTTTTCGAGTAATTCTTGAGGGAGTGATGACCAATCTACCTTCCTACGTTGAATTTGTGACATTTTTTCAATTGATTGGAAAAAAATTGGGACGGAAAAGTGGTGATTGAAGTGGTGGAAGAAGATTTTATGGGCAAAAGATGAAATGCGCGGTAAATTTTGATTAGGATTTAGGAATGAAATTTAAATGTTTGGCTGAATTTTGTAATTTGCCGCCAACTTTTTTTGGGTTCTATTTTTAAATTGGGAGGAAATTGAAATTTTCCCTCTATTGAACTTTTTGGGATTTGGGAATTAGAATTGGGATTTCTATCCGCAAAATGTTTAGCCCGTATAAATTATGTATAATCCACGATAACTTCCGAGATCTTGGCCTCATGGGTGGGACTTGAGTTGATGTGAGAGAACTTTAGCGTTGAGGGGTGGTAAATTGGTAATGGATTGAGTTTAGATTTAAGCGGTAGTAGAGCAGACACTGATATAATACTCCCTTTATTTCATAATAATTGCAATAATAGGCTTGCATAAAATTTTAGGAATTTTATAAATTAGGATATTGAGGATCAAAGGATGAATTTTATAATAAAAAGCATAGTTATTACAAGAGATAATTATAATAAAATAAAATTAAATAAAAAAAGTAGTTCCTTCGTCCCAATTTATAGTTTCTGTTTATATTTTTCATGGTATTTAACTAAAGAAATGGGAGGTCAAAGTGGATGAAGTACATTAAAAAGGTGAAAAGTACAATTATAGACAAGGGTTAGAGAGAGAATCGGAAAAAATTAATACAAGGCGTGTGCAAATTTCAAGGGTATATTAGTATATACAATGAATAAAGTGTTTTTTTTTAAATGAGGATATAATGGTCTTTACATATATGAAAACGTGTTCAATATTATGGGACAGAGGGATTAGTAAACATGGGATTATTTAGAATGAGAAATAATAAAATATATATGCAAGTAGGGTAAGCAGGAGAGAAAAATAAAATAAAAAATCGAAATTGGTCCTTACCACCACTTAATTGATTCCATTAACTAAGGTCCACAGTGCCATCTTTCAAAAAAAAAAAAAAAAAAAAAAGGTCCACAGTGCCACATGTCGCTCATAGACCTAACCCTAGTCGTTGCAACCTGTACAACTGCACAGGGCCCAATATTTATTGGGGCCTCAAATTCATATAATAAATAGAAATTGTTAGGGGTGTCCGTTCGGTTTTTTATTTGGATTTACGCTAAATCCAATCCAATCCGAAATATAATTTGGTTTTCACATTTTCAATCCGAATCACTCACCCAATCCAATCTGAATTAAAGTCCGATTATTTGGATCCGATCCAATAACCCGAATTAAAATATGCTAGTTTATAGCGTCTAATTAACTAGTACGATAATATAAAAATAACATTTTATCCAATCATTAAGATTTATACAAATCTTGAAAATAGTCATCATTAACATAAATTGTTTAACATCAAGTCAAAATAACTAGTATAACCGAAAGGAACACCATTAGTTCATTACAACCATTACTCCATGTACTAAATACTAATATCAAGCAGCAACTTCCACCAGTTTAAGACTTAAGATAGTAGCAACTTCCATATTATGTATGCTTAATTCTAAAATTCGGTTTTCGGTTTGGTTTGGATCCGATTAGAGTCAATATGATCCAACCCGAAAATCAAAAATTTCAAAAAATCTCAATCCGATCCGATTTAAAATTCGAATCCGATCCAAATTAATAATTCTTTTTGAATTGGATTGGATTTCGGTTTTAATCCGAATTATAGACATCCCTAGAAATTGTTGTTAAAAAAACAAAAGCTAGTATAAGTGTTGTGGATCAGCGGTGAACATGGAGGTCTTTTTTTTAAAAAAAAAACATGGAGATCTTAGTTAGGGTAAGGCGGCGCATGGTTCAATTTCCATTGATTTTATTTTTTCAGTTTTTTTTTTTTTTTAAATGTAAAGGTTTAAAAACTCTCTAGTTTTATCTATGTGCTCTATTTTCATTTTGGGTCAAGGCCGGTGATGAGACTGTGCAACCAGCCCCACCGCACAGGGCCCCCAAATTAAAAGGGTCCCAAAATCCAACTTACAATATATTATATTGGCTGCATCAAAGTACCATAAAGTTTGTTGTAGCGTAGTGGTAAAGCGGCACATCACAACATTGATTATCACCCACCTAGAGAAGCAGGGTTCGAATCTCTTAGGGGTATAATCATTTATATTAGCTTCCTTCTTATTTAGTTTCCCACAAGTGAAAATTGTACTTTACCTTACAAGGAAAAAAAAAAGAAAAAAAAAGAGAGATAGAGAGAATTTCACTCTATCTTATTGTTAATTTTTTTTTTTAAAAAAAAAATTATTAATGTTGGGGCCTAATTTTTAAAATTAGCACAGGGCCCCCAAAATATATAGGACGGCCCTGGGCCTTAAGGTTATGTGAGATGGGTAGCCCATCGTTGAAGATCTCATTTCTTCTATACCCTATGCCCTTTAAAAGTCTAATACTTTACACTTGTTAAGATGCGGTAGGATTTGAATTTTTGACTATTTGGGAGACCTTGAATTTTAGAGGAGTTAAGCAAACACTATTTTTTTACATAAACTAAATAAAGTCGTCAATAAGTTTGAGGAAAACTCATAAACCTCGTTCATACATTTCTCCCAAGTAGAGTTCATGTGATACTTAATATGAATCATAAGTTTACTAATGCCCACATTTGTAACACCCTAGATTAATGTGAGCCCACTAGTAGATATTGTCTTCTCTAGACCCTAATCTATAAGGATTTGCTTTGGTGCAGGACAAGAAGTTCTACCCAAAAGTCCTCTAATAAGTTGATGTATCAACCATCATATAAGAATAGTTTCCTTCTCCTCAACTTTCAACGTGAGAGCGTCATAGGTATCTTTGAAAAGCTAAACAAGTATACATGGGAATTGAACCCCAGACCTTGTGCACTGCCCAAGCGCACAATCACAAGCACCTTGGTACCACCGAGCTACGTTGCGGCTGTCAAAAGTTGACACGACACAATAATTCGACACAAAATAAGCGGGTTTATGTCAAGAGTTTTCGACTCGTTTAAGTAATTGGGTCGACACGTACCCAACACGAAATTAAATGGGTTAGGTTTGGGTTGAAAATTTGAACCTGAAACCGACACGCATAACCCGATTATGTTAATGGGTTGAACGTCAACCCGTTAAACTGAATTTGACATGGTTAACTTGTCTATTAAAATAGTTAAAATAATTGAATTTTTTTATGCCAATCTTATTAACCCTCTAAACTACATAACTTGGCAGTATAAATATTTTGGTAAAAACTTTTAGCGGGCAAATTTTTTGGTTTGGGCGGACAAATAAATTTACTACTTATTCACTTTAAAGTTTTATAGTTTTGAAATAAGTGGGTAAAACCCGGGTAACCCGTTTAATAAGTGGATTAGGTTTGGGTAAAGGGTTTTCAACATGTTTAATAAATAGGTTAGGTTTGGGTCAAGGGTATATCAACCTGTTTAATATTGACACGAACACGAACCCGACATGACACGACTCGTTTGACAGCCCTAGCCTTTTTTAAACCACAAATGAGTTCAAGAATATAATAAGGGTACTAGGAAATCATTCATTTGAGAATAAAAGACCGGCCTAGCCTAATACGACCTTTACTAAGCTTCCTTTTTCACAATTTCATGTAAAACACACACACACACACATATATATATATACAGGGTCCACATTTGTTGCAACTTTGGTGGTGATTGCGGAGGCCGAGGAAAAACTTTTAAGGGGTTGATTAGAAAAATTAAGGTGAAGTAATTAGGGGAGAAATTAGGGGTGAAACAAACTCGGTTTAAAACCAAACCAAACCGAAAACCGAATTGAATAAGAAATTTGGTTCGGTTTTTTTCGGAAGTGGTTCAGTTTCGGTTTTAAAAAAAAAAAAAAAATTTCGGTGTGTAGTTCGGTTTCGGTTTGCGAAAATGAAAAACCGAACCACACCGAAATATAGGCCCAATCCAATTAAACCCTAGCCCAACTCTAAAATTACCCTAGGTATATAATGCAAAAAAAAAAAAAAAAAAAAAAAAAAACCCTAACACTCTCAGCCTCTCTCTCCTTTCCTCTTCTCCTCTTGAGGATTCCGTCCGTCCATTCTCTCTCCTCTCCTCTTCTTCGCTTCACGCCTTCACTATCTACGAACACCATCAACCTTTTTCTTGTCTTTCTCCTCGCCACCATTAACGAACACATCACGAATTTGCTTTCAAATTCGCCCCCTTCACCATCTACGAAAACTATCAACTAAATTCGAGGTTTTGATTTAACACCATCAACTAAAGGTTTTTCATGTCAAATTCGACCATGAATACTCTAGATCTAGAGTTTTCATGGTCGAATTTGACCTTTAAAAGCCAAATTCGATGTTTTTTCGATGGAATGTGAGGTATGTTCTCTTTTTCTTTCTTTTAATTTGGTTTGAGTTTTTTTTTTTCCTACTAATTTATGCTAAACTTCTAATTTATGTCCAATTTTTTTCTGATATTTAGGTGCTTTTTATTCTATTTTTTCTTTATCATGTTAGAAAACTTGTTTAATTATGTTTGTATGGATTGGTTTTGTTTGGTTCGATTTTGATTGGTGTGATTTGGTTTTTTTTTTTTTTTTGCAAAATTTGATGTTTATGGTGCTTGATATGAAAATTCAGTTTGGTTCGGGTTTTTTTTATAAAAACCGAAATAATAATGGTTTGGTTTGGTTCGGTTTTGAAAGTAAAGTGGTGCGGTGTGGTTTCTAAAATCCAGAAACCGAATTAGAGTGGTTCGGTTTCGGTTTGGCAAAAAACCAAAGCGAAAACCGAACTTTCACCCCTAGGAGAAATATGTAGGGAATACATGTGGTCCCTTTATTTGACTTTAGAGGACCACTTCCACTTTTTGGTTTTTAGTGGGAATTTCCCACCCAATTTTCCTGCCAGCTTAACAAAATTTGGCAAAATTGTTTCCCACCTTTTTTCCCTCCCAATTTTTCACCGAAATTCAAAATTAAGTGAAGTTACCCCAAATTTCAAATTTTTCATTCATCATTCAACAAAATGCCCCATATAAAAGGAGGGCATCCTTTTCAATACCCCATATCAAAAGATCATTTTTAGGGGAATTGGGGAGGGGTTGGGGGGGGGGGGTAATAGAGTAGTTAGGTTACATCACCAGAAATTAAGTACTGTTAGTTCAAAATACAGGCAGCCCTACCAAATTACATAATTCTAAACCAAGATTAGCAATAACCTAATTCCTATAGCTGTGTTAGTAGATGTAGCATTTGTAATTACAGGAATAGGCTCCGTTGAAGACCGTCCAAAAAAAAATCAGCCACCACTTCATCACCAAAAAGCCAACCTGAAAAAAAAAAAAGAAAGGGGCTCATGGCAGAGTTCATAGATGAACTTATGGATGAGTACATTCAATCTCAGCATGCATTGGATGATGAGTTCATAGAAGGTGAATTCTTCCGAGAAAAATATCTATGGTGGTACGATTCAGATGCTGAAGAAAACCAAGAAGAGCAGGCCAATGCTGATGGGTATGAAGGAGATGATGATGCAAACAATGATGAAGCACAACCAGAAAACAGAGTAAACAAGGAATTGACTGTGGAACAAAAAAGAACTCTTGTTGATGAGATAATGTTGCACATGGAGGGGTGACTCACTGCCAAGAGGTTTCTTAGCCAATTTGGCTAGAAAACATTCAGTGCACAAATCCACAACAACAAGATATTTCAAACTAATCAAGCAATCTCTAGCATAAGGTATTGCAGTTGTTGTTGAAAACAAAAAAATTGGGTAGGACAGGACCCAAACCAAAAGTGTACAGAGATGAATTTCTAACTTCAGTACCACTGTACAAGAGAGGGACTGAAAGAGGATATGTTACAGCCCTTAAAATTCCCAAAACAACACTGCACAGACTAAGGCAACAAGGGAGGCTCAGGACACACACCAGCACAAATCATCCAGCTCTAACAGAGAAGCATAAAATATCAAGATTGAAATGGGTACTAAGTCAGATTGATCCAATTCCAGCACAAGGGGACCCAAAATTCAGAGACATGCAGCAATGGATACATTTAGATGAAAAATGGTTCTACATTAATCCAGAGACAAGAACATTTTTTTTGCTACCCACAGAGGATGATCCATACAGGGCACATCAATCAAGGAGATTCAAGATCAAAGCAATGTTCATGGGAATGATCGGGAAGCCCTTATTTGATGAGCACAACAACATGGTACATGATGGAAAATATGGGCTATTCCCTTTTGTAAAGTACGAAATGGCAAAAAAAAAAAAAAAAAAAGCAAAAACAGAGATGCAAGGAATCTAGAGACTAAGGCACTTCAAAGTGTCACAAAAGAATGCATCAGGGATATGCTACTCACACATGTCATTCCAACAATCTATGAGAAGTGGCCAGAACAACTACCAAAGGACATCATCATCCAATGGGATAATGCAAGACCTCACCAAGTTCCAAGAGATGAAGAATTTCAGGCAGCATGTAATGCACATGGATTCAACATTCAATTCATTTTTCAACCAGCTCAATCACCAGAAACAAATGTTCTAGATTTAGGTTTGTTTAGTGTCATACAATCACTACAATACCAATCATTCCCAAGGAATCTAGATGAGCTCATACAAGAAGTTGCAAGAGCTTTTGAAGAGTTTGATCCAGTTTTGAACAAGTACACATGGATTACTCTACAATCATGCTTGATAAAGATACTAGAGAAGCAAGGTGGGAACAACTTCTCTCCCCCTCACATGAAGAAGAGAAGTTTGGACAGTCAAGGTCTACTCCCACAATTATTACAAGTAGATAGGAATCTGATTGGTGAAGTTGTTCAATTTTTAGACTCAGTCACAGATATAGTAGATGATAATGGACACATAGAAGTGGATGCAGACTGAAGCACATGAACACAAGAATGCAAATGGAAGAAGGACTCAAGATATGACTGCCACACATAACCTTTTAATATTCAAACAACTTTTTAAGTGAGTTTATGTCTAGGTTGTGTGTCATTTTGGTAAATATGAATTGACATATGTTTTAGGTAGTCATGTAATTAGTCTAGGCTTTACCTTTTGTGTAACCAAACATGTAATAGCACAACAATTATAATTATATTATGAACTAGTATTTCCATCAGAATGGGTGTGTATTCAGTCAAAGCTTTAGTGAGTGTTGGTACCTCAACATCAAACCTCTAAAAGAGGTATCAGGAGCATCCAGACCACCCAAGTAGCTATCAGGTGAGTCCCATCATCATATGGAAATAAAACATGCACTTCACACAAACATAAGGGGAATCAATGCAAGTAAGGGACTCAAATGCATAGGAACACCAACTACACCATGCTTACATTAACAAACAGGGGACTTTCAACTAATGGCCTGAGTATTATGCATCAGGGAAACTACCAAAACTTATTAACACCAATTACCAACAACAACTAACATAGATCCATACACAGAACACAGATAAAAAACAAACATCATACAAGCACGCATAAATTCTCACCAACAAAGAGTCATCATATCCCACCAACATCCAACATTACATTCACAGCAACAACCATATCCATTCGCATCAAATTAGGGTTTATACCAACAAAATAGAGGACACAATAAACTTAGGGTTTATACCACAAAACACAACAAACAACAAAATTAGGGTGTATACCAAAAAACAGATGAAACAATATACCAACAACACATTCAACAAGATTACAGAACAAACAAACAACAGAATAAGGAAAAAAATTAGGGTTTATAGAGTATACGCTGCTGAATCAGTTACGAGGAGGGTTGAATTGAGGGTAGTAGATCTGCAGGTACGCCTTAATCACCTCCTCCCTCGTCATCCCTTCAGGTGGACCAGATCTGATCCGCTTAGAATCGGTGGAAGGCCCTTCACCTTCTTCGTGGGACTCAGGTGGCTTAGCCACCTCAGAGACCTCCACATCTACTGGGTAAGACTCACCAGTAGCAGATCCAGCGGCGGAAATCTCGGCCTCAACAACTTCAGCAGCCACCTCAAGCACCACCACAACCAGAGGAACCACCTCAACTGGTGGTTCCTGTACAGCCGTAGACACAGGGACAACCTTCTCCTCCTCATCGCTCACATATTCAGCCAACTTAGCACCAAGGATCTTCCTCCTAGCAATGACTGAAGCACGACGAACAGGTTTCATGTTACCCGTTCCTCGTTGGGGCTTGTACGTCACACGTCTAGATCGCCGCTTAGTTCCACTGGTTTCAAGGGTCTCATGGCAAAGAAGATCCAGATCTTTGTCATTCGAAGAAGACATAGTGAGACTCAACAAAAACAACAAGTGAATCGAAGAAAGAAGAAGGGAGAAAATAGAGATGGAGATGAGAGAGACACAGACTACGAACTAGAGAGAGAGAGAGGAGATCAAATTCGGCGAACAGTGAGGAGTGAGAAAAAGAAGAACTAGGGTTTGGGGGGGTATTTATTCTGGAGAATTCTCCAGAATAAATGTACTCAACCATATTCATCAGATCAATTGAATATAGGAGCATTCAATTGAGTTGGTTGGGATGATGAAGAATTTAAACAGTTGGGGTTTTTTTTTGGTGGGAGAGATTAACCTAATTAATCAGTTTGTAAGTGTACATAGATTAGGTTAGTTGTTTAATAAGTTTGGTTAAAAAATAAAGTAAGGGTAAAATTGTAATTTTAACAATAAAAATTTACTAAATTAGGAAACAATTGGGAAAGTTGCAACTAATGTGGACCAGCTCAAAATGGCAAAAGTTACAACAAATGTGGACCGGAGGTAGTGTGTGTATATATATATATATATATGTATGTATCGTGATACCTGTAGGTGTCGTTCAAAGCGCACCCACTTAAGCATGTGGTGAATATACTTGGCACTCATAAAAAGTGGGAATTGACATACGATTAGGGACAAAACAAAATAGGTAGCCGCCAACAAGTTTTTGAGGAATTTGTAAATCGATCACGGATCATTAAAAGTAACCACGATAAAGAGACAACGATTGATAACAATGATTGACCCGTGAAGGTTACACCTCATTCATAATCCATTAGATTACTAACTCCATATGGTTCGAAACCATGAAAGGAGAATCGGGGATGGTGGTATGAAGTGAGTCATGGAGTCACATTTGCCCTTATTGGCCTCTACTCAATTCTTATAGTGAAAAGTGTTTCTTGTGATCTCAAAGGCATGCAAACAAAGATTCAATTTGCTCCAAACTATAATTAAGCTAAATTGGTTGAACATTTATGCAACATATAATTCTAAAATATTGTGATCACTTGATTAAAACAACAAGATTAAAAGGAACCTAAACCGGTGGTCCAAATTATCTTATTAGTCGTGATATTCAATTGCAAATTCCCTTTAAACATGCAATATGGTGATCAATAAATATAATAGAATAAACATCAACATTGAAAGCAATTTAACCATAATATCATTAGTCAAATAAAATAATAATAAACCTAATCATGATACTAGCAACAATAACAATAAAAAAAAAGTAATTAAGTGAATTAATTACTCACGTTCCGCGTTTCTTTGAATTGCTACATCATGAATAAATTGTTAGTAACTTCAATAAAAATATAAATCAAATTGAATTTAAATTAAATAAAAAGTAGAGTTGATTTGGTCTCAGTCAATTATGCCTTTCACGCCTTGAATTAAGTATGAACTCCAGGTATTGTATGAACTCCGAAGAGTGCTTAAGGGATGTATGATGAGAGAATAGGGAAGTATAGTGTTTAGGCTAAATCATTAGAGATAATGATTTGATGTATAAGAGAGAAAGAGAGAATGATTTAATTTGGTGTATAAGATAGGAAGAGAGAATTGTTTGGTGCCCCTAAACTTGTGAAATTAGCCTCGTATTTAGAGAGGAAATGTAAGGGGTGAAGCACGGAGCCCTAGTATTTAAGCGTCGTGAAAAAATTACCTATATATTGCCGTGTCACGGCATAAATTGCTGTGAACGACAATGTCTGTGATGTCACGTTATTTTTACCGTGACGCGCTAATTTCTAGTTTTTATGCGTTTTTAAAACTATAATAACTTTTGATTCGTGATTTCGAATAAGAAATTTAATATATCGTTGGAAATATATTTAAGTCTACTTTCCAAGACAATTAGAATCAGGTCGAAATATTTTGTATATTTTAATATACGGTCATTTTAGTGCAAGGGTGTCGGTTTTGGGCCAAGTTTTAGTGTTTTGCCCATATCTCCTTCGTTTTAAATCGGAATTGGGCTTATGATATACCGTTAAATAGCTTATTTCAAAGTCTATCCAGTGAAATATTATTTGGATCAAATTTATAGTGACACAAAATCAGTTTATCTCGGTTTTGTGATGTAGACACGAAAGAGGAAAATAAGTTATGGTTTGAGAAAATGGGATTAGAATTGGGTTGATTTATGAAATATATTGGATTGAATATGGATTTAAGCACTCCAAAGATTAAATACTTAACTCGACAAATAATGACGGTGAAAGGTTGTTCATCATCGGGTTTGGTTTTGGGGACACATTTTTAGGTGTGTATAATACCTAAAAACTAAGTGAGTTGATTTTATTTATAAGCAAGAATCACAAAAAATCTACATTGCAACGTATGTCGTTGTTCTTTTTTAATCCTAAATTCGTGAAATAAATAATATTAGCCTTGTTTAAGGTGATTAATTAACAATTCAATTATTCCTATTATAATGTTTAATCAAGGAAATTTTGTCAAGAACTACCAATTAAAGTGCATGTTTTGAAAACAACTACCTGCTATTTTTTTTTTTAAAGAAGTACCACAAAATTGTAAATAGTTTAAGTAGCACTACCACTCTATTTGTAAAAAATCTAAGCCCTAACCCAGTCACCACCCACACCACCGACGACACTAACCCACATCGGTGGCTACCCGACCCCCTCCCCATCTCACCCTCACCTACTGCCGGCATCCTCTCCCATCCCCCGTTGAAATTAGTCCAGTTGACCACCAGAAATCCTGAAACACCCAGCCCTCGATTTTGTGTGGATTGCCAATCGATTTTGGATGCGGGTTTAGGTCTAGGTGAGGGCTGGGCTAGGGTTCGCCTCGTCGGCAAGGCTAGGGTGGGGATTTCGGCGATTGTGGGCAAGGGTGGGGATTTGGGAAGTCGCCGAATGGGTTTGTGGGGTGTGGGTTAAGGGATGAGATTGAGATGGTAGCTGCGATAGGCGTGGAACGTGGGATGAGGAGAGGGTGCCGACAATAGGCGGGGGTGGAAGCTGTCGGCGGTAGGTGATAACTTGTTATTTGGCATGATTTTAGGGTACTTTTGAACCTTGTTTTCGTTATTAATCGACATCAAAGTTCATTTTTTATCCTATTTTTATGCAAATTTTGTGCCATCCATGCTTCACCGGTTGTTTGTGTTTTTGATGTAATGTAGCTATTTTTAGCACTATGGACATGATCAAGCATGAGTGAGAAAGGATAAGGGCAAGCTTGGTTGATAGAGCCATGGAGAAAGAAGGAGGAATGCCTTAAAGGGAAATGAAAAGCTTTTGGAGAACCTTGAAAGGTCGTTTGCGTAAGCGTCAACTTCAACCAACCATAACTTTTTATCTTATCAACCTTTTGAAGCGATTCAAATTGGAGATTAAAGTTCGTCTCAAGAGCTTTCCAACGACTGGTCACAAGTCCATTTCCGACAAGAAACGTAGAAGTTACAGCTTCCCAAAGTTAAGCAGTCTAGGCAGGGCATCCTGCACGGACGTGCAAGATGATAGCACGTCCGTGCAAGTCTGCACGTCCGTGCCAAAAGCTGCACGTCCATGCAGACCTTGGCAGAAGCTTCTGCCTCCATTTTGGCCCTCCTGCACGTCCGTGCCAAACTTGGCACGGCCGTGCTTAGCCTTGCACGTCCGTGCCAAATCTGGCACGTCCGTGCAGACCTACAGTCGAACTCCTTCCTTGTTTTCTCCGTCCTTTTTATTTGGGGGTCATATAAATACCCCTTTAGAGCTCATTTGTACGGGGATGCAGTTTTTTAGAGCTTTCCTCTTAGTTTGTAGTCTTAGAACATTAAATTCTCAAATCATTAGTTAGTTCTCAATTATTAGCTTGGAAACATTCAAATTCAATCATTGTGGAAGACAAAATCCACCATTGTTGCTCACTTTGAAGCTTCATAGTAACCATTTCTTACTCATCTTTTCTACTTCTCTTTACTTTGTTGTTAATTATTTGCTAGTTCTTGCATGTTTTGGATTGTTAATTAGCTTAATCCTTAGTTTGAACTTGTTCATGAATTGCTTGAAATCTTTAATTGCTTTAACCCCCATGGATTGTGAGTAGTCTAAATTCTAGGGTTTGGGCAAAACCCTCAATGTAGTCACTAATTACTTGTTGCATGTGCTAATTTGGTTGTTGCGGGATGTTAATTAGTTGAGCTTAAGTGGTTTAATTGCTTAGTTCTTGTATATGGCCATTGCTAGAACTATTTATCCAAGCTTTCTCAACGAAGGATCGAGAGATGAACTTGAGTTAGCTCCCTTATGCTTGATTGACCCGAAATGCCATGAGAATAGGGATTACCGGTCAAGGGAATGTTTATGTCATCGTGATTATTCTTTAACACTTGTTTTATGCTATGTAACCACGAGAGTAGGTTGTACTCATGATTCAAGTAATCCCTCTAGCTTGAGAGAGTAGTTGGGTGCTTTAGATGACTTCCCCTAATTTATCCCATTAATTTACCTTGATTGTTGCATGCTAATTGTGATTTGTGATGAAATTGAGTGGTATAACCCAAGCCCTAGATTCCTCTTAATATTGTTAATCTCCTCTTAGCTTTAGTTGAGTTGAATTAGAAGAAGTTACTCAAAACCAACCCAATATAGAATTCATTTAGCTTATTTAAACGGTAGTACTCGGTGGTTGATTCAACGCCTCTCTTGGGTTCGACCCTTTCTTACCCTTACTATTGTTAGTGAGACCAAGATAGGAATCATTATCTTTGGTAGGCTCGACGACGGCCTATCAGTAGGATGGGGAAGGGGTTGCCGCTAGTGGGAATTAGGTTTGTCGGTGGAGGCTGGGTTAGAATTTAGGTTTTTTTTTAGTTTTTATTTTATTTTTAAATCCAATAGATTGGTGACACGGGTACCGGATGGGCCCCAGTAATGGATTTCATCCAAGAATTCGTTAAGTGGTGGTGAAATTCAATTGGATTTTTTTTTGTGCTGTTATAATAAAAGTTTTAAATTTTGTGGTGTTATAATCAAATTTTTGACAATTTTATGGTGTTATTTTCTAAAATTTCCTTTCATTTTTGGTTTTTTCTCTCTCTTGTTTACAATAACCTATAAATACTTATATAAATTTTTTTCAACATAATTTGCTTGAATAATAATTTAATACATTTATTTATTTGTTATAAACGTTTTGTGAAAATTATAACGAAACACTTATTAAAAATCATGAGAGTATTACACATTTCATTATATTAAAATGGCCTAATTTTATCTCAATTCATTGGGTCTCCATAATAGTTGGGAGTTGGAACGGTCTTAGTCGCCATAATATTGGTTAATGAAAGAAAAATAAAAACATTGAAACTAGTCCATCCACCGGCCCTTCTGTACCCTGCCTAGGAGACCACCACTAACTACCACCCTTTGGCGCACCGCTTCCCCAGCCCAACTGACCCTTATCCTTTCCCTCACCACAAAACCACCGGCTACCACAACCCCTTTCCCTAGCCAAAACGGAGCCACCCTTTTTTCAAATTCTCTTAATACGGTCATTGAAATCGGCCGGTTCAGGGTCAAAATCAGTCAATTTAGGTTCAAAACCGACCACTCAGCCCCTGAATTGGCCTATATTGACTAGTATTGGCTGATTTCGGTGGTCATTTTAGGGGAGTTGGTATATGGGCGACTGTTTTGGATGGGGGAAAAGAGTAATGACCAATTTTGGAGTGGGGGAAGAGGAGGGTTGTGGGTTTTGGTGGCTGAGTCGGGGAGGAGGTGTGCCAAAGGTGGGATGGTGGCATCTGTCTAGTGGGAGTGGGGAAGGGGATGCCGGTGGTGGGGGTAGGGTGGTTGGGTTAGTTTTGGGCTACGGAGGGGAAGAGAAGTTGGGCACCGGTAGGGGAAAGGGTCATGATTTTTGTTTTATTTAAAAATAATGCTATATAATTTTCTTTCCAATTCACCAAGAGAAAAATTAAAAGTTAAGTGTTACCAATGAGAATTTTTATTTTTTTAATATTACATTCCCATTTACCAATTGCTACATTAATTACCTTGACATTAAAATCTTTATTATTTCAATTGAATTTCTCTTATTAGGATTCATTTTTAATATATCCCGTGATTATATTTTTTTCTCCAAACTTTTGAATACCCTACATCTATTTTTCTAATTCCGCGTGTTTTGGCTGAGGATCAAATCCATCTTACAAGTGACTGACGTGGAAGGACTATCTCCATCCACCAAGCCAGCCTAAATAATCTTATCTGGATTGATACGCTATGATACGATATTCACTGCGTATCATACATCTCCATATTTGGTCAGAAAAACTAAAGCATAATCACGATCCGAGCTGATCCTATCCTTGGCTAGGCTAGGTTAGGTTAGGGTTAAGTTGACTCAATCAAAGTAAGGGTTAACTTGGACATTAGCCTATAAAATGTCACATCAAAGTCACATGAAAGGGTCCCAATTATCAAGGTTGCATATTTTAGCAACCACCTTCAACTCTCTCTCTCTCTCTCTCTCTCTCTCTCTCTTTCTTTCTCTGTCTCTTGTGGCGATCTCACCGCACTTCTCCCCTCTGAATGACAACAAAACTCCACTCTTTGTCCTCCAATTCAACCATTTCTTCACTCACTTCCTCATACCCTTTTCATCTTTTCCTGTAATTTATTTTTCTTTGTTAAATTCTTAACAAATAAAACCCTTTTAAATCTGCTTTTTATAACGATAATTAATTATGTCATCCTCAAATCCTCGAACTGTGGAAGAGATCTTCAAGGATTTTAGCGCTCGTCGTGCTGCTATTGTTCGTGCTCTTACTTCTGGTACTTTCTGGGTTTTTCTCTCTCCTTTTTTTTTTTTCAATTTTTGATTTCTGGGTTTTTTTGGGTAACCGTTTTGTGATCTGGGTTTTTGTTGTTTTTTTAATTTAGATGTTGACGAATTCTATGGACTTTGCGATCCGGGTAAGTTGAATTTTCTTTTCTTATTTTGTGATTATTTTTCATGGGTTTTTGATTCCGATGCCTATTTTAGTTAATTGGGAAAATGGGGTTTCAGATTTGATGGTTGATAAGATTTTTAGGTCAATTTTGGATTATGTTCTTGTTCAGTTTGTACATTTGGATTTTATTGTTTTCGTATTGTTGTAATTTTTATGGGTAATTGTAATTTGGCGTTGTTTTCATGAAATTCTTTTATTTCTGGGTTACTGAGTTTTCATACTTGTTAGTTGTTACCCAGTTCAATGCTGTATGTAGTTGTTGAAGTTAGTTGGCTCTTAAATTTTGGATAAAAAATTCGGTTTTGCAAAGTCTTCAAAAAAATTAAAAATTTATTAAAAAAATTAAAATTTTATTAAAAAAATTCAGCCTTTTTGTTTTTTTTTTTAAGACATAAAAAAACTCAGATTTATTGAGTGTATTTTTGTACTGAATTTTGATATCGAAATTCAGTGGTTAGCCTGAAGTTAAAATCTCAATATCAGATTTGGGTAGTTGGTGATGCATGAATACAAAAAGGGTTATTTTGTCTCAATTAATCAATCAATCAATCAAAGCCTTAATCCCATAATTGGTTAATTTGACTAATTTTGTTTAATTTTAAGTACATTAGTGAGATGAGTTATGTTGCATAGGAATTACATTGTCCTGTATTTTCATACGAGAGGATTTAGGTACAGGGGCAGGTGACAGCACCTTTTTTCTTAATATATCTCCTTTAAAATAGAGGTTCAAGATGAGCAAAATGTGTTTTACTTAACATGTTTGTAATATCTCCATAATTTGAGTAGTAAAGAAATGTCATCTGGATAGACCATCTTATAAATTACTGGGATTTAATCACGTAATTTACTGAACTTTCAATAGTATAAGGCTGATATTTGACCTTGAGGCTACACTGTAAGGCCAGAGCCTTGCTATTGCTATTGCTATTGTTATTAGCTATTGTGATATGTTACTGTGTAAGTGATATCTTGCTGAACCATGGTGCTAGAGTAGCTGATATTGTTTCATTTTGCTTGTTTTGTGTCTCCTTGCAGAGAAGGAGAACTTGTGCTTGTATGGGCATCCGAATGAATCGTGGGAAGTTAATCTCCCTGCAGAAGAAGTACCACCTGAGCTTCCCGAGCCAGCTCTTGGGATCAACTTTGCACGGGATGGAATGAACAGGAGAGATTGGCTTTCTTTAGTTGCTGTGCACAGTGATTGTTGGTTGTTATCTGTGGGTTTCTATTTTGGTGCACGTCTTAACCGCAATGAGAGGTATATATTTTCTGTTGGTCTTGTGTGTGGTTATATGCTTGTCTTTCCTTTTTATAAGGATGGACACAAGCTCTTCTGAGATATGTTGATAACCTGATAGTTATGCTGTGGATGACATGTTGGTTTATTGTTGCCATTTGATGTACATGTGCGCAGTTAATTTTGTCATGTACTCATGTTGACATGATTAAACACATTTATGGTTCTCCAATCTGCTTGGAGACAGCTGTCTATACAAACCAAAGTTTGGAAAATAGGAAGCAGAGAGAGGGAGATTTGGGGGTAATCATTTCCCCAGACTTCAGAGGCAGTGTCAAATGGTGAAAGAGACAGATGGAAAGTCAACTTTAGTGGTGGAAGTAGGGGCTGACTATATTGGGTTCTCTGAGGATAATAGTTGAGGACTAGTGATGGACCTGATGGCGTAGCCGCGTAGGACCAATAAGGGCAAGATTTAGACATGACAGGATGTTGAAAATAAAATTGCCAATGATGTTTGGCTTTGTTGGTGAGAGTCGTAGAAGAGGGTGGTGAAATTTGATCTAGAGTCTTTTTTTTAGGGATGATAGAAGAGGAAGATAGGAGGGAAAGGGAAGACTATATGGTTAGAGGGGTAAGGGAAGACTATATGGTTAGAGGGGTTGGGGAAGACACGAGTGGAAGTCTTAGTAAAATTAAGCACATAGGCTTAAGATGTCACTGTTGTAAGTTTTGTAACTTTTCTATGCCTCCACCCTATATTATACATCCACATGATTTTTTTTTTTTTTTTCCCAATAGTATTATGTGAATATTATAATACTTGGTATTTTACCAATGTAGTAATTCTTGTTAATGATTGAATACCTACCGTTTCTCAATATGTGCATAGTCCTCTTTTTCTATAATTAAATTGCATTGTGGAGTTACATTGTGATTGGTGTTTGTCTTGCATTTGCTTAAAATGATAAAAATGTGTCTCCTTAGGGTGGTTTAGAAATTCTATGGGCATGTCATTACATGAAAGAATTTAGTTAGAGTGGAGTCCTCATGTCCCAAATTTTGAGTTGTGGCAAGTTGCAGACCAGTTGCACACCTGAATAATATATCCATAGTTAACCTATACTACCTCCATGTAACAGCCATTATGCATTCTATAAAGTTTCCCTCTGTTGCTTTGTTAAGTTTGTCATTTTATTTTTAGTAGAAAACTGTAAGTGAAATAAGAAGCTGGTTGGTTTTTAGAGAAGTGGAAAGGAAATCAGAATCATAAACTCCTTTGTTGCTGTTTGGTTGTGCACTATTTTGATTAGAATGTTCAATAGGCTAGGATGGATGATTCATTAATAGAGGAGCGAACACTGAACAGTGGCAGATTTAAGTCAGTTGGGGCATTAATGTTGGGATTTTGAGAGCTGTGTGCGTTGTTGCTGAGATATAAAGAAGGGTCTGGAATCTTGAGAGGAAGAGAGAGGTGAAGGGAGGATTAACAAATATAAATATCCTTTTTGCTCAACTTAACGATACCCCCCCCCCCCCCGGGGGGGGGACTGTAATTTTTTTTGTCTTTAGTTTCTCTTTCTTCATTTCATTCCTTTCCTTACTCTTGAACGCATTTTGAATTTACTTTGACATTTTAAAAGGGGAGGGTACTCATGGGAGGACTCTACTGAATGGAATTTGCCTGCATGAACATTAGTTTCAAATAGAAACTTATCGCTGATGATTATAAGAATGAGTGGCCATTTAGAAAGGCATATTACAACTTTGAAAGCAAGTTCAAATTGAAGTTAAGGATTTTAGAGTAACAGTCTTTAAGAAGCCATCCTATAGAAAAACTGGGGAACTCTAATGATTCCTATGACGTATTCAGGTTCTGTAGAAAACCACCAAATAAAGTGTCCCACATCATAGAGTAGTAGAAATAGACCCCTTTATAATCTTGAGTTACTCCTATTGCAAATTGGTTTTAGGACAGAACCTCCTTTGGGCTTGTAAATGGTTCAAACTTTCTTCCATTGATGGGTGTGGCACTGTGTCCCAAACCCTTTTGGCCATTGGCAATTTTGACTTTCAGTTGATTGACAAGTGCTCTCTCTTTTATTTCCTCTGACGTTTTGTCTCTTCATTTCTTTCTTGGAAGATTATCTTAGATATACTCTCTATGGGGTACTATATAAGTAACCTTCTAGACTCTATCCCCCTTAAGCTTCTGCATTTTTTTTGATTCCATTGAAGTTTGACTTACCTGGGGATGAATCATATGATAATTTCCCTGCAGCTGTTTGTGATTGATCATAGCTTATTAATATCCACTTGTTAAACCAACTTGAGTCACACCGTGTTCTTTTTCTGAGAAGGTAAACTATCTAGTATGTACCCAAAGTAATTGATTACCTTAATCCTTTTAGTAACTGAGTTAGTGAAACATTTTCAACCACTTATACATTTTGTTGATGAAAATAGGTTGCTAGTAGGATTGATGAGATAGGATGCATGTGTCGTGTGTCTCATTATCTTGGCTTGAATGTGTGCAATGTGGTATCTGTATTTAGATTCTAATGTTGTTAAAGTAGCTGGCTTACACTCTGATATGTCTTGGCTTCTCTCTTATGAGATTTTCTGTGCTATCTGCATTGAGCTGTCACTCGGTGTGGTAAATTGATGATAAACATTTAACTTTGCTAGTCTGCGGCTTATTAAAAAAATCTTGCCTCAAGCAGGCTGGGACACATGAGGCACTTATCTGTGATTTATGGGTTCACTTCCCCCCTTTTTTTTATTCCCTTTGTCCCTAAATATAACCACCATTTCCCCCAAACTCTTGTCCCTAACTATAATTCCCAATTCTCATTTGGGCGGGGTAATTAACCAATACTTTTTTTTTTTTTCCTTCCTTATTTTACCTTTTTATTGTTAACTTTCAATCAAGAAAACCCCTCTATCCTCCATATTTTATCTTGTTGACCCTAAAAATAATAAACTGTTTCCACTACCTTACTTTTATATTATATTTAAGAAATAGTACTCCCATTCCGATTTATTCCCTAAGAATGTGTGACTGGGAGACGTGGGGCTTTTATTGGAGGACAGGAGTAAAGAGGATTGATTTGTTATTAACTGGGGTGAAAGGGGACACTGGTTTGTGACTGCATTGCCATTTTTATTTTTTATTTTTATTTTTTTAACTTGAAATATGCTACTCCGTAATTACTACTCCCTTCATTTCGAAAGATTGTTACTTTATGCGGTTATCAAGGAAAAGGAGATGGTGGAAATGATTAGATGTCACATATGTCGGGTACTTCACAGTTGGACATGGATGACTCAAGACATTTCATTTTTCATCAAAACATGCAAATTCTCCATAAATGCCTCTGACACTTAGATACATACCTGTTTCCAATACTTTGAATCTAGTCCAAACATAGTTTACCGAGATCTCAGTTTATGCTGTCTGTTTATTTGTTCTGCGAGTGTATTTTGTGTCGGCTTTGAATTAAAACAGCAGGCTGCTTATGTTCACAATTTTCTTTATTGTCAGTTGTGAAGAACATTATTGATAAAAGTTTTTTTTTTTTTTTTTTTTCTTTTTCAGGAAGCGTCTATTCAGTATGATAAACGAACTGCCAACTGTCTTTGAAGTTGTGACAGAAAAGAAGCCTGTTAAGGACAAGCCTAGTGTGGATAGTGGTAGCAAATCCCGAGGAAGCACCAAGGTGAGAATAATAGCAGTAGTTCATCATTATCTGGTTGTATTGATACATTATTAGGATTGTTGAATCCTGAGAGTTCCATTGAACTCTTGTTTATGCTTTTTGATAATACAGATATCAGTGACTTGTCTCTTGTGTCTTCTCTGGCATGTTTGTGATACACATCACATTGAATTTATGTGCTTTTAATTTTTTTGGTTATTGAGGGAGAAGGCGGGGGCTGATTCATATTGATTATATCAAATACTGTTGTGTGAAAAAATTTTATACGTAGTATTTTGAATTCAGAATTACATTTTGCCAAAACAAAAACAGAAACAACCTGCTTCTGTATGCTAGTCTCTCTCTGACCTGTATTATTTACACCACTTAGATTGCTACAAACTGTTAGGTATCGGTGTGAAATGTATATTTGCTACCGGATCTAGTATAAACTAGGAGATTGAAGGTGGTATGCTTGTGGGAAGGGAGAAAGTGTTTTTTTTATTCTTGGGGCATTTCCTTTGGGTCAATAATGCCCCTTTGTTTTCTTGCAGAGAGCAAGTGATGGGCAGATCAAGAGCACTCCCAAGCTGGCAGCTGATGAGGGCTTTGAGGATGATGAAGATGAGCAGGGTGAGACACTGTGTGGCAGCTGTGGTGGTAATTACAGCGCAGATGAATTTTGGATTTGCTGTGATATTTGCGAAAGGTGGTTCCATGGCAAGTGCGTGAAGATAACTCCGGCCAAGGCCGAAAACATTAAGCAGTACAAATGCCCATCTTGCAGCTTGAAGAAGACAGGCCGTAGTCACTGATGCTGGTACAAGGAAGATCAGAAGAATTTTTACCTGGGTGGCTGACATAGTATAGCAGATACTAAAACTATCTTTAAAGTATGAAATTTGTAGTTAAATTTGTTGCCAGCTGATGTTTGTTTATACAGCACCCGCATTTTAATGTGATCCAAGAGTTCTTTATCTGTCTGGGAGTCTTGTATTTTCTTGTATCGGATAGTCTGGTTTATGATAAATGTATTCGTATTAGTAGCGATAGGCAATAGCCAATCACAACTTGATGTTATCAGTAACACATAGGTTGATTGTCTTAAAATTTCAAGTATTCAGCAATCATTATACATCGAAAGCTGAATTTATTAAACTTAGCCCCAAAAGTTTCTCATTCTAAAATGTTTTGATATGCTCCATTTTTTAATAATTAATCTTATCTGAATTCTTCAAGATTCCAATGCAAAATGGAATCTATAATTAATTGAATATCTATATCAAAATATACTCAAGTGAGTTTTTGTTAGATTATTCTTTTTGATTTTTAGTATTAAGTACTTCTTATATAATAATTTGTATATTATGATATATATATATATGTTAAGATTTCTTAATTATCCAATTAAATTTTGCATTGAAAAATTGACTGAAGGAAAGGACTAGAATGAAATGACAAGTTAGGATGATAGAGGTACTCCTTCCTCCTAGAATAATTGACACACTTAACACTTGTTTTTTTTTTTTTTTTTTCCTCTCAACTTTAACCATTTTTTTAAAAAATATTATTTAAAATAAAATGTTAATAAACAAATTGTCGTTGGATTTATCCTTAATGTATATTGTTATTGGAATATTAATTTTTTTTTACTAAAAATTATTATATATAATATCTTTTGATGGTCAAACTTAATGATATTACCTTCGTTACAGGTTATGTGCAACGATTTGACATAAAGTAGAGAGGAAAAATATCTAATCGTTGCACATAATCTGTAACGAAGGTAGTATAAAAAGTCAAGTGTATCAATTATTTTGGGATGGAGAAAATAATCAGCAAACAAAAATCACTCTACCAAACAAATTCATTTGTAAGATATGACAAGTCACAAGAAATTAAAAAAAATAGTAAAAATTGAGTTTATAAATCCCAACTTTGGGCGGTTTACTATAAAAAATCCCAACTATGTATTATCCCTAAAAAATCCCAACTTTGATACCCATTTTCTTTTAAATCCCAGATGACCGGTTACTTGAAGAGATGGTTAACTCATTTTTTCTAAAAAAAAAAATTGCCACTTGTCAGAATTTTAATGGTCCAAAAAATAAAATTAATTTTTTTTTTTTTTTACAAAAATCTAATTTATTCAAAAATAAAAATAAAAAATAAAAATAAAAATAAAAAATAAAAATAAAAAAACCCAGCCCCCACCCCATCCCGGAAAACACCTCACCCCCACCCCACCCTGTCGGGAAATCGCCCCCATCCCCGAAAACCCCTCCCCCACCGTTGGAAAACGGCGCCCACCCTTCCCCCACCCCCGATAATCCCTCCCTGTCACCAGAATCCGGCGAAAAACCCTCCCCCCACCCTCGCGAAACCCTCCCACCCCCTCCCAAAACCCCTAACCTCGAAATCGCCCCTCTTCCCTTCCCCTACCCCTGAAATCGACCCACGGTTAGGGAAGGGGAAGGGGGTGTTTTCGAAGGTGGGGGTTAGGGGGGGTTAGTGGGTGGGTTTCGCGAGGGTGGGAGGAGCAAAAGGGGTGGGTTTCGAGGGTGGGAGAAGGTTGGTTGTCGGATTCCGGCGACGGGGAGGGGTTGTCGGGTGTTGGGGGGGGCAATAATCTGGCGGGGGAGGGGTGCGGGTAGGTTGTTTTCCGGGATGGGTGGGGGCTGCTGTGTTTAATATTTTTTTTTTGGTTTTTTAGTTTTTTTTTTGAATTTTTTTTGACCAATCCCGTGTTGACACGTGGATTGTAACCTAGGTAACAGGTTAGGTGACCTGTTAGGATCTTTAAAAGAAAATGGGTATTAAAGTTAGGATTTTTGAGGGATAATGCATAGTTGGGATTTTTTTATAGTAAATTACCCAAAGTTGGGATTTATAAATTCAAATTTTCCAAAAAAAACTATTACTCTTGCTTCCAATTTTCGATAAAAATAAAATAAAATTATTACTAGCCGACTTGGTAAAACTGGTTTTGTTTTTTGTTTTGGGGGTAAATATGGATTGATTATTTACTTGTTACTTGATTAAAAAAAAATTCGTAAAGACTAGCCGTTAAAAATGGCACAACTAAGGATAAATATTACGCGCAAAATCTTATAGATTTACGTAGTACTCAGTTAGTTACATTCTTTGGTTTAGTTTAGGAAAGTACTTTTCATCATTCCATGCATTAATTCTATCTACCATCAAACTTTCATAAACTATATATTAGACCGTTAAATGTTATAGATTTAGCGCGCAAAATCTTTTAGATATTATTTGGTAAGTTAATTTAGGAATGTACTTAGCTTGACCATCAAGTTCATCAACTCTATGATTTCAACCGGCAATATCATACTTTCCTAATTTAAACCTAATTCATACATTCATGCTTTTCATTCTATATATTAATATATACTCTTAACATTCTATGCTTTCTTTCACAGTACAACAATCATCCCTTCCTCCATTTTCCTTTCCTTTCCTTTCGTCGCCCAATTCGTAAACCAAACACCCTTAGCTTCGTACCACCACAAGATCAACCAAGAAAATACGGTGATGAGTAACAAAACAGTTGTTGACATTATGTCTCTTCCACCCAAAAAACGAACTTATGCCTTGGCTTTTTCTACTACCAATCAAGAACCCCATAATTCGAAACGTCTTAGAGGTGATCAATCTACTGATGTTGTTAGTAAGAACAATAATGGTGCATTGTTAGAGTCATTGCGTCAACACATCAAGAGCAATAATATGGATTTTAAAGACATTAGTGATGCTAAAATACTCTTGGACAAGAAGCTTACAAAATCCGACATGAATGGTAAACAAGCGCGATTATCACTCCCTAAGAAGCAAGTTGTCCCAGTGTTTCTAAGCCGTGGTGAAGATTTATTTCTTGAACAGAAAGTTGGTGTTAAAAAGAACGCTCACATCGACGTGAAGGTGATCATGGGATCGTCCGTGTACAATATGCATCTAAGTCGATGGAACTACGACAAGGGTTCATATAGATACGTTTTGAAGCACAATTGGAACAAATTGAGCTTGGATAAGGGGTTGAAGCTAGGGGATAACATTCGAGTCGCGTCGTTTCGATCGGAGAATCGTATTAATTTTGTCATCCTTGGTCCTAAACGTACCTTCACATTGTTTGGGAATAGAGTAGAAGATTATCCTTGGTATTAAATTAACTATATGTACGTTTTATAAGTTGATCTAGTTTTATTTAGAGTACGTATGTTTAATTAGTTGGGGTGATTTATGTAATGTAGGAAGATTGATTATGTTTCATGTAGAAAACATTAGTTAATTGGTGTGATATCTTACGTACTATATATCATTGTTTCTTGATCAAATATGGTCATATGAATATTATGTTAATCATCTTTTTAGCAATATTAATTTGCTTTATTGCTTCATTCATTGTTTATGGTGTTTTTATTCTAGTAAAAAGCGATAGTGGTACAATAAGTTAGGATTAATTATACAGATCATGTTAATTAAGTAGTGATTAAGACCCTGAAGCCCAAGGGCAAGTTGATCATGTTAATTCTAATATTTTTTTTTGATGGAATATCTATATACGGAGTATATATTATTATTATTAATTAAAACTCAAGGGCAAGACTTACTATCCGCCATATGTTACCAATACTTGGCAAATAATGTTGTCTTATGAAGTTATGATGTTGTTTCCTACTAATAATTGTTTACATCATATTTTTAACATAAGGCCAAATTCTAATTAATCGCCTTTCCAAAGCTGTCATTTATTTTTCTGATTTAGATAGCGTCTTGCAAGATATTTTTTTTTTAATTTATTATTATTATTATTTTTTTATTATTTTTTTTTTAAAACAAAGCCCCAAAGGCTTACTCATTCATCATTAATAGGGAGATCATGATCCAAAAACGGAACAACACAATCAGGAAAATTCGACAACCAAACTCTACTACCCAATACCCACAGAAAGCAATGAGCTAACTCATGCGCAACCTTATTACCCTCCCTACTAATATACTTCCAAGACACAGATTCAAAGCCTTGAATTACATGATAAATATCATCAAATATTAAATGGAGACTACTATCCCCTCTCTCTTGTGCTTCAATTGCGTTCAACACCCCCAAGCAATCACCTTCGACGATGATTCTTCGTACTCCATAATCAGCAGCCGCTTGCACACCCCATAGAATGGCCTTCGCTTCAGCTATCTTCGGCTCCCACCTATCTTCCACCATCCGAACAGCAGCAAGCACAGCTGCACCATCAGCTCCACGTATCACAACCCCTGCAGAAGAACCCACCCCCTCAAAAACACCCCCATCCACATTTAGCTTTAGCACGCCAATAGGAGGTGGCTTCCAGCGTTTGCGAGCTGATTTTCCCTTCGGTACAGCACATAAATCCTCCTTTGCTAGCTCCCCAATAAGTTTCTTCACATGCTCCATCGAGTGCTTGGGGTCACACTTCTCTCCTTCAAAAATCCACCGGTTCCTAGCGTTCCAAATAGCCCAGCAGGTCATAATAAAAAGTCCAAGCTCTGAGCTTGACAAGCGCTCCATACCAGCTAACACCAGGTCCTAGAAGTCTCTGAACTCCCCTCTCAAAATTTCGAACAGCTCGCACTCCTCCCAAATTAATTTGGCTATAACGCACTCCCACAAACAATGCAGCTCCGTTTCCTCAGCAACTCCACACACACTACAGCTAGCATCCCTCTCTTGTATTCTCTTACTCAACCCCTTAGAGGTGGGTAAAATTCCCCTACAAGCTCTCCAAAAGAAAATTTTAACTCTTGGGAGTATATTCGAATGCCATACCTTGTTCCAGATCTTAGTAGCTAGTGAAGAAGAAGCCACATTTTCGCTGACCCAATCCCCAAAAATCGCCCTATACGCTGACCGTACAGAGTATTTTCCGTCTTTCTCTAAATCCCAGCAGAGCTTGTCTCCGGGAAGGCGAAAACTAAGAGGAATGCTTAACACTCTTTCCCTTTCAAATGGCAAGAAATTTGCATTCACCTTTTCTACATTCCAGGACGCCGTGGGCAAGTGAATGAGATCACATACCCTCAAATTACACTTATCATGAATAACAGGAGATAGTACCTTTCTAGTTTGCGTCCCGGGAATCCAAGGACAATGCCACACCGGAATATTGAGCCCATCCCCCACCCTCCACCTCATCCCCCTTTGGATAACCCATTTCACACCCCAAAGACCCCTTCATGTATAACTCGGGTTATTCCCAATTTGAGCTCAAATAATCCCCATTAGCAAAATATACTCTTGCAATCAAGCTGTCCGGTTCTTGTATAATCCTCCACGCCTGCTTTCCTAGAAGGGCCGCATTAAAATATCTAAAATCTCTAAACCCAAGCCTCCCTGCTGCTTTCGGCTCACAAAGCTTCCTCCATGACAACCAATGGATCTTTCTCTCACCCTTCTTTTGGCCCCACCAAAAATTCGACACCATCGAACGCAACTCATCACAAAAGGAAGAGGGAAATTTGAACAAACTCATCGCATAGGTTGGGATAGATTGGGCCACGACCTTAATCAACACCTCCCGACCTGCCTTTGATAGCATTCCCCCTTTCCACCCTTGAAGCATCTTCCACAATTTCTCACGAACACCCTTTGTAATCACTCTCTTTGATCTTCCTACCACCGTAGGGAGACCAAGATACTTATCATGAATATCCACCAACTTCACTCCCATCAAATTGGCGAGCTCCCTCCTCTTCTCATCCGAAACACCCTTACTAAAAGACACCGTCGTCTTATCAAGATTCACTTTTTGCCCCGAAGCCAATTCATAAATATGAAGAATATTACGAATTGTCTCAACTTCCTCTACATTCGCACCTGAAAAAATAATACTATCATCTGCAAATAATAAGTGTGAAATAGAAGGGGCTGACGATGCCACTCTGATCCCGTGTAAACTACCATCCACCACGGCTTTATTTAATAACCCAGATAGAGCTTCTGCACAAAGAATAACTAAATATGGGGAAAGAGGGTCACCTTGTCATAAACCCCTAGATGGAATAAACTCCCCCGAAGGTGCCCCATTTATAAGAACTGAAAAAGTGACAGTCGACACACAATGCAAAACACGATCCACCCAGCTCTCCACAAAACCCAATTTCAACATAACAGCTCGCAGAATACTCCATTCAACTCTATCATACGCCTTAGCCATATCTAATTTCAAAGCCATGGACCCATTACTACTGCTCGAATTTTTCATATGATGAAACACCTCAAAAGCCACCAAAATATTATCAGTAATAAGCCTGCCCGGGATGAAAGCACTTTGATTCAAAGACGTAATATCCGAAAGAAAAACCTTTAATCTATTATCCAACACCTTAGTAATCAACTTGTACACCACGTTACAAAGGCTAATAGGTCTAAATTCCGTCATTTTGTCCGGGGACTTTGTTTTCGGAATCAACACAATAAAGGTCTTATTAATTTCTTTCGGAATCACATTACCATTAAGCACATCAATCACAAGAGTAGTAACAGCAGGGCCAACAATATGCCAATAAGTTTGGAAAAAGAGAGGACACATACCATCCGGACCGGGAGCTTTTAGGGGATGCATTTGTTTAAGAGCCGTGAGCACTTCCGCTGCCGAATATTCAGCACATAATCCCTCATTCATCTCACTAGACACACGTGGATCAACTACACTCAAAGCCTCATCAAAATTGGAGCCCACTGAAGATGTAAAAAGAGTTTGGAAATACTCTACCGCCACTTTACATATTCCATGTTCTTCATCATGCCTAACACCATCATCTGCAACAAGACACCCAATATTATTTTTTTGACGTCTTTGCGAAGCTTTCTTGTGAAAAAAACTTGAGTTCTTGTCTCCCGCAGCTAGCCATAATGCCCTTGAGCGTTGTCTCCAATATATCTCCTCATAATGAATCAAATCATTGATCTCCTTCATGACCTTCCTCCTTTCTCTAACCCGATTCTTGGACCTGCTACCTTTGTTGAGAGAAGCAAGTTTTTTCCTCCTTTTTCTAATCTCCCTAAAAATATTTCCGAACTCACTATCACTCCACACCTTAAGTTCAGCCGCACACGCAGCCAACCGACCCTCCACCCATCATCCAACTATGCCGAACCACCTCTTCACACCCATCATTCTCCACCCAAACTTGTTCAAAGCGAAAAGGCTTCTCCTTTCTCTTCGTATTACCCTTTTCCTCATCCAGCAACAACAAAATCGGAGCATGATCCGACCACTCCCTCTCAAGGTTAATCACTTTTGCTCTCGGAAAAGAAGCCATCCATCTTTGATCCGCTAAGGCCCTATCAAGTCGGCATTGAATGTTATCATCCCCCCATTGTCCGTTATCATAAGTAAACTCATACCCCTTAAAGTCTACATCACACAAATTCCAAGTATCCACCACCTCCCTAAAATTCCCCATTTGCCATATAGCCCTATCTCTACCACCTTTCCTCTCCGAATCGAGCAATATTTCATTAAAATCACCTACACACACCCACGGTTCTCCATTACCATTTGCTAGTTCACTAAGGAGCTCCCACGAGAGATGTCTATTGGTCACTTCCGGCCACCCGTAAAACCCCGAAAGTCTCCAAGCTTCATCCCCAACACCCTTTTTGACTAGCACGTCCACATGATGCAAAGACATCGATAGTAATTCCACCTCTAGACCACTCATCCAAAACATAGCAACACCCCCAGACCTCCCTCTACTATCCACCGCAACACCATCATAACCAACTAATTTATCCCGGACTTTACACATTTCACCACAACTCAATTTCGTCTCCATTAGAAAGATAAGAGATGGGGCCTCCCTCCGAATCAAATTCCGAAGGTTATTAACTGCAGAGGAATTGCCCAACCCTCAGCAGTTCAAGCTAAGAATACTCATTGAGCTCGACGGGACTGTTTAGCAACAGTCTCCGCCACTCGCAATCCGGATAAATCATCATCAGTCACCATACCATCCTTTAGTCCATCATTCTCTGTCCTACCCCTCTTTCCCAACACTACCTGATCCTCACCCCTCATATAGCTGTCATATGAATCTTTTTCTCTCGTCCTTTTTTGCCAAGTCCTCAACCCTTTCAAACTCTCTGTCCCCACCTTCCCACTAGCATCCAACTTACCATCCTGATGCGTACCATCCAGCACCTCCTTCCCTTTTTCCATCTTCCCCCCACTCGCATCAACCCCCTCACCCCCCGAGACAAGCTCACCTCCCCTCTTAACATTCTCCTACTCCCCCTTATTCACCACTACCTCCAGCTCCCTCACCCCCGATACAAACCCACCCCCACCCTCAATAAGCGGCTGCTCTCTCACGGGCACCTCTGCCTCCAACTCACTCACTTCCTTCTCATACTCCAAAGATGATTTTGCCTTCTCCTTAGTAACAAACAGTTGTTTCCTCCCACCCACTACCGCTTCAAGCTCTTCATCATCCTTCATCTTGCCCTTTCGAGGCGAGGCCCGCAGCCACCTCCCCCAGCCCAATTTTTCTTGTTTGCACTCCTCCGACACCAAGCAACAGTCTTTCTCTGAATGTCCAATAATCCCACGCGCGAAGCAGAAAAATGGCAATCTTTCATAAGCGAATTCCACCACAATCACATCCCCTTTTTTGTCTCTAACTCGCTGCACTCTTCGCAAAGGTTTTGTGATGTTTAAAAGCACTTTGACTCGCCTAAACCTATCCAAACCCAGCACATCCTGCTCCACCTCCAAGACTTCCTCCCAATTCCCCACAATTTCCTTCACATCATCATCAGTTCTGCAATTAAACGACAGGTTTTTAATTCGAACCCAGAAAGGAGCGTGCACAAGTGAAACATTCTCCGGTTGTTCATCTCCTTCCACTTCCCTTAGCACAAGTAATTTGTTATCAAAGCACCATGGGCAATCCCTCAGCACTCTCTCCTTATCCCTCCAATGGAAAAATTGGAAAGCATAAAGATTAGGACCCAAGACCCTAATAACTATTTTGTTAGTAACACCCCAAGCCTTTGTCATGGTATTCTTAAAAGCCTCGATATTGTACGGTCTCTCAGTCACAAGTCTACCAATCAAGAGCAAATGGAATTTGTCATTCGGAGTTTGTTTGTCAACAGCCCCTAGGTCCACGACACCATTCTCTTCCTCCTCCAATCGAAGCCTGGCATATCTTTCAGCAATATCGTCAGCCATGATCAATCAAAATCAAGAAACAGAAGAAAAATAGCCGTCTCGAACGGCAGCCCAACCCTACTTTCTAGAGAGAAAACCATTTCTTTTGAGGGAGATAGTGCTCAATTGTATATTATTATTATTATTATTATTATTATTATTATTATTATTATTATACAACCTACAATAAATTAGTGAAAAGCCGAGATACAATCTAGCTGGGCCCCACTCCTCTAGCTATAGCAAAGCCTACCCTAGTAAAAAATATGAGCTGCAGCACGTGCTTCAATGTCTTGCGTCGTCGAGAACCTCTGAATTCGCTTAAGCAACGCAACAGCCTCCTTCTCTAATTCACCAAACGAGGAAAAGGAGAAGGGAATGAACCCATATCCAATCGCCTGACAACGAGCCTCATACTTATCCCGCTTCCGATGAGCTGCATCAACCACAACCCGTCCAGGAATAAAGTCAGATAGCCCTGACTGTGTCAAAGGAGAAGATCCCGTCAAATCTACACAGACATCACGACCACGATCCCAAAAATTATTATTATTATTATTATTATTATTATTATTATTATTGTGTGTTTGTTGTCTTTTAATTGTAACTTTAGTTCCTTAGCTTTGTGTGGTCTTATGCCAAAAGAGATGTGAATTTTGAATTTATTGAACATTATATTTATTAAAATTTATTTTAGTTGTAATTTGGATTTGAGTAACCCTTATTAGAACTTATTATTTGTGAACTTATTAGATTTGAAATAAGTACATATAAGTTAGGTTAACAAAGGTGATTGTATAATTTAATTAGGTAAAAATATTCAGCAAATACTTACACTCCTTCCATTAGTGCTAGCAAATTAGTTAAAAAGGATTATTACAATCCGACTAATAAATTAAACTTTTTTTTATTTATTTTTGTCAATAGGGATAGTTAGCTGATTATAAAAAATAGTCATTACTATGTAAAGAATTAGGACTAAGGATGAATGTGTGTAAAATATTTAAAAATAATTTCCTTGTAATTAAATTTAGGAAAGTACTTGGCTAACAAGTTCATTAATTCTATCTGCAAAATCAAACTTTCCTAATAATATACCCAATTAATCCACCCAATACTCCGTTCTAATTAAAAAACGTTGACCAAAACTTCTTATAATTAATTTATTTGCATTATTTTTATTATTGGTCATTAAGATATATTACTTGATTATAAAAGATAAATAGCCGTTAAAAATTGGTATTAGGATGTTTACGCGCAAAATCGTTTTAGTATGTAATTTCCTTTGGTAAGTTAATTTTTTGGAAAGTACTTGCAAATCAAGTTCATTAATTCTATCTTAAACATCAAATTTTCCTAATCCTATTCTAATTAGTGCATGCTCTTCATTCCGTCTATATATTCTACTTCCGCATTCAGCATTCTTTCATTATTTCTCTACTCCAAATTAAACCCTCATTCATCATACCTTCTTCCTCCATTTGATCCTGAATTCGTAAACCCAACACCACCAAATCATGATCCCCAACAATCTTCTTCCTCCTACGAACCTTTGCCTCGGCTTTTTCGTCTACTAATCAACAAACTCCTATTCTTGATCAACCCGACGACACTTTGAAGGCTCACAAACCCCTTCCTAAAAAGCGAATTTATGCCTCGCATAATCATGTACTTGTAGTAGATAAACCCAAGTGCTCGAAACGTCCTAGAGTTAACCGTGATCAACCTATTATTGGTAGTAACAGTAGTGCATTGCTAGAACTATTGCGCCAACATATCAAGAGCAATAATATGGATTTCAAAGACATCAGTGAGGCTAAAATAATCTTGGATAGGCAGCTTACATCATCCGATTTGAATGGTACACAATTGCGATTGTCACTCCCTAAGAACCAAATAGTCCCGGTGGTATGTCTAAGCCGTGATGAGGAAGCTTTTCTTGAAAAGAAAGTTGGTGTTAACAAGAATGCTCACATTGAGGTCAAGGTCATCATGGGGGCGTCTGTATACAATATGCGTCTAAGTCGATGGAACTACGACAAGGGTTCATATAGATATGCATTGACACACTAGTGGAACACATTGAGAGCGGACAAGGGGTTGAAGCTAGGGGATACCATTCGAGTCGTTTCGTTTCGATCGGAGAATCTTATTAATTTTGCCATTCTTGACCCTAAACGTACCTTCGCATTGTTTGGGAACAGAGTAGATGATTATCCTTGGTACTAAATTAACTAGTTGGTGTGATGTATGAAAGATTGCTTGGAAGTACAGAAGTAGAGTATATGTTAAAGACTTAGTGTTGATCTTGTTTAATTAGTTGGTGAAGTGTATGCAAGATTTGTGTTAATTTTATGTTGAAAAACGTTGATTGGTGTTATATTTAACGTACTATTCATTAGTTTATTGTTATATGATCGATTATATTATTATTTGTTAATAATGTTTTAGCATTAGTTATTTCCTTCATTACCACAATAAAATTTATACATTTATTACTGAAATTTTTGTGTATTGATACGTTTAGGTTTAGCATATATACTGATGAATGTAGCATATTGCTACTAAGTTTACTTAGCAGTTAGCACGTAGCATATATATTGTCCAAGTAGTATCATTGTTTAATGTCGATGATTTTACTTGTACAGATAAAGTTCTTGAATTTTAAGACTCGAAAATGAAATTGATTGAAGTCCATGGATTTCGAACCAGCTCGGTGATAGCAAAGGCAGCCCTTAATGACTTTAACCTGTTATCCGTTCTGATCTACTACCTCCGTTACATATTATTTACAACGATTTGACATAAAGTAGAGAGGAAAAATGTCTAATCGTTGCAGATAATATGAAACGGAGGTAGTATTCACAATAAGCATAAACAAAGATCCATCAACTTCTAAAGATTATACATATTTCAGAATCAATTTTTTTGAGAAATAGGATAAAAACGGCTTGCTTATGAAAAGGATAGTCTGTACACAAATTTGCAATAGCAATTTAGGATGTTACTACTAGATTACTTAATACTACACATTAACCCCATAGCAAAACTTGTTAAGAAACGAGAAAATCGCAGAAACAAAACGTGAAACTCAAAACCAAAGTTTTCTTTTATGTAGGGAATCTAGTGATGGAATCAGGCCTACTGGGGATTTGGGGGACGGCTGTTAGCAGCAGATACTCGGGATCCCCATTCAAGCAGTTCTTTGCTTGTATCATCCTTGTGCACTATCACCTCAATGAAGCACAGACAATCTTTCTTTGATCCTGTCGCGGTCTCAATTGCTTCAACAAGCTGCTCTTCATTAAAGACCTGTCCAGAAATGCAAAGCCCAGAGACTCCATTAGCAACGAAAACAATGAAAGACTAGTAACCAGATTACTTGTAATGTTAAAAGCATGCTGATGTTCAAAACAGACCTTAGCTGTCCAGCAATTCCCTTCACCGTTGTGAATTGCCTCAATAAGAGCTGTGTAGTTCCAGTTTTTGATGACATTGTATGGACCATCATGGATCTCAACTTCAATGGTGTATCCACCATTGTTGATCAAGAAGATGATAGTCTTTTGCTCACACCGCAACATTGTTGACACATCTTGAGCAGTAACCTAAGCAGGCAAGCAAATCAGAACTTCAGAAGTGCAAAAAGAAAGAGGAAAAAAAAAACACTTCACATCAGAGTATTTCAGCCAAGAAGCATAAATGGGTTAAATAGAGTACATTGTGCATATGAATAGTTGGTTATTGGGAAATAGTTGACATAGTAAGCAGACCGGGTCTTGCAACTCGCCCCTGGAAAGTAAAAATAAGGGTCTCTATGTTCTTCATTGGAGAATATCCAAGGACTTCAACTGAAAGCAGATTTGAAAGCAAAACTCTGATACTAAGGACAGCTATTGATAATATCTCATGGTCAGGAGGATATTATCCTTGCTCTTAAACAGCTTTACTTTTTGTCAAATTAGTTATTGTTTTAGACAGATAATTATCGATTCCCATAAACTGGCCATTACTGGAAGGATTAATGGGAACCAATCTACTACTTAATATGATGATTAGTGCCTGTCAAATTACATATAGTCTTCATAATGTACTTGACATCATATATACTGTAATGATTACTATCTAGTGGGAGAACATCATAGTAAAAATGCAAGTAAACTATACCAACAAAGATAACCGGTGGATGTATCCATGACTATAAAAGACAGTATATTCAAGTTAAGGTTCATTGAAGCAATAACATTCGATTTGCATATGACAATAAGAAATATATATTCTGCTTCACCACGAAATTTAGCTGGGATAACACAGAAAGAAAAGAAAGAATACCTGGAAACTCCCATCACCTATGAAAGCAAGGACCCTCTTATTGGGAACAGCTTGAGCATAACCAAGAGTTGCACCAACCGACCACCCAATAGATCCATATTGCATCTGGAACTCATACCTGGAAAACCCATATCCTGTTAAATATACAAACCAAAAACAAATGATAATTCAACATTGAGCAAAGAGTTATTCACATTGACAAAGCATACCCGCATCCCTCGGGTAACTTTAACTTCTGACAATTGAACCATGAGTCCCCTGTCTCAGCTATCACAGCCGTGTCACTTGTAAGCAATTTCTGTACATGCTGAAACAGGACATTGACCCTCAGTGGCTCATGAGGCTCAGACTTCAGAGGCTTGCCCTCGGGAACAAAGATTCTACTGTAGTTTTCAAAGGCTGTTGTGTTTTTCTTGATTTTCTTGGCTAACTCTTTCAAAAAGTCCTTCATCAGAACACACCCAAATGCAGGGCCGTTGCCAATAACGACCCTATCAGGCTGCACAAGGATTGCCTTCTCTCTCTTGAGAAGCAAAGAATACCCGACAGAGCTATAGTCATTGAAAATAGGGCCTGCAAACAGATATGCGTCAGCTGACTCGACAATTTCAGCACAAAAAGCAGTACTCACTGCTCCCCAGTATGTCCCAATGAAATGAGGATGGTGCTCTGGTACTAGGCCTTTGGCCGAGGGCATCACTGCCAATGCATATCCTGATGCATCAGCTAAGTCAACAAAAGAACCACAGGCCTTTGCCACACATAATTTAGGCCCACCAACCATGACAGGCTTTACAGCCTTGTTTAGAAAATCTGCTGCTGCCTCCACTGCAGCATGGAGACCCATTGGGTTACTCAACCTGCATTGCAAAAAAATATTACAGATTACATGCGTTAAGTATTCGCCATTGTATCATTTCTGATTTTCTGGTATCCATACAAAAAGACATTTTCTACAGACAAATTAACCTCTATAAGAATAATATGATGCAGAGGCTAGAAAAGAACATAGATGTCAGCAAACTTCCACCACAACAGGATTAATACCCAATTTTCTTGCTTCGGACACAACAGGCCGGATAAAGCGGAACAAAAAGGGTATCAGCCAATCACAATTTACATTCATAATAAGTCGCATTTTGCAATTTCACCTTAAGTCTATTCAAATCTACCACTGTCTAACCATGAATCACATGACCAAATAGCATCCAAAATGTCAATTATGGTTCATTCAGGGTGCAAGGCACAATACACTGTATGGTATAAAAGTTAAGTACCCAAGCACACCACGTCACAAGGATTTAATAAAAAGAGTCAGGGTACAATGGTAAATAGTTAACAAGAATAAGAAGGGTATCAGGCAATTTTTTTAATTACATGATAAAACATAATAATGGCACCCAACAAATAATTCTAAATATAAATTGTCCACAAGGTCAGGCAGAAAATACATCAATTTAGGTAAGAGATCCATATATATTCCCCACATATTAAATCCCAAATGCCCTACAAGTGATACCTCGATGTACTCTATTCATATTAGCATTGTCTACAAGTCTACAACCATGAACGCGGATGATAGATTTTCGTCTCACAGGCCACAGCATATATATACAAGGTACACAATGTATGGTAATTAAAATTCAAGCTTAGCATATCACATGTTGTAGTGTTTTAGTATAGGAAACAATAGAATAGATTCTTGAACTACAACCAAAACTCCTTCAATGATCTAGTACCCAACAAGATGCAAAGACAAATCATGGCAAGGTAAAACTGTCACAAGAAAGGTATCAGTCAATCACATTATTCTTATGATCACAGCACATTCACAAGTTATTTTAAAAGCAGGCATTAAATACATCAATTTCAAGTAACAGAATATCAAATTTCCCAAAAATCAAATCCCTAATCGTCCAAATGCCCCAAAACACGACACGCTATCAACCCCATTCAAACAAAACCTGAATAGATCACTTCTAGGACATTCAAAAATCAGGATACAAAGTATATGACTGGTATGACACAATTACAATGTACGTCATGATAAACTAAATGCCTAGCTCTCAACACATCACATGGGATTCTAAACACCTAATGCAGACACTAGATTCTTTAATCAACTAGTAAGTAACAAAAAACAAATCCAAAACATTCCAATATTATATACACCCAAACCATTTTCTTATCCCAATTTGTCCTCCGTCCATTCTAACAACTTTTCACCCAACAAATCAAAGAATCACACGTATATTACAACTTTAAAAAGCAACTAATTAGAGTAAAAAGTTCTTAATGTGTTATCATATCATATCACTTCACTTAATACATACTAGTATAATAGTACTTCATAGTATAAACTATTCTGATGACTTGACTTGACTTCAATTTTGATTATCAAAATCACAACTTTACCACTTTTGTTATTATGGAGTATAATATTCACAGATTTATCCCAAATCATAACATTAACACTCAATTAACTTCAAAAATCATTGTCATATTTAGTAATAACCACAAAATTTGACCATATATCGCATATTAATAGATAATAGCACTCTTTAACCAAAATAAAATCACGGAGGTAAAAAAAAAAAATAGAAATAATACAATAATTAACATTAAATAAATAAAGAAGGTATCAACACCCAAAAAAAAATCCAGCAAAATAATAATAATAATAAAAAAAACCAACAAAATTTCAAACCCAAAAAATAAATAAATAAAAAAAACACAGGAAACAGAGAGATGAATGTATGCCATGATTTAGCAAAATATTTCACAGGAATTTGACCCATAAAGGTCAAAATTATATTCCACAGGTTTCAAGCAAAAATCAATAACAATATTCAACTAAACTTAAAGAAAAATAATCCAAAAATCCAGCCAAAAAAAAAAAAAAAAGAAATCATGAAAACAGAGAGAAAATTTTACCTGGGAGATAGAGAAAAAGGAACAGGTTCCCGGCTAAAAGTAGGATGAGGAATCGCCGGCAAATTACAACCGATGCTAATATACACCGGTTTACTTTCCTTCAACGCCGTCGAAATCGCCGTATCAATCAACTCATGTGCATCATCAAGATTATTAACCACCGCCTAATACATTCCAAAAAATCCATCACAAAAATATTCAAAAAAAAAAAAAAGAAAATAAATAAATAAATAAATAAAACCGCCATTAACGATGAAACACCTGAAAACAAGTGATGGTTTGAAAGCAACGAAGCTCTTGACTAAAATCAGGCAAACCAATAGTATGATGAAGAACCCTGTTAGTTCCATAATCATTCGAGTTCGGCCCACCAACGATACAAATCACGGGTAGATTCTCAGAGTAAGCACCAGCAATCGCATTCAACACGCTCAACCCGCCAACAGTGAAGGTAACAGCGCAAGCACCGACGCCGCGAGAGCGAGCATAGCCGTCGGCGGCGTAACCGGCGTTGAGCTCATTGCAGCACCCGACGAGGTTGAGACCAGGCTCGGCTAGGAGGTGATCGAGGAGAGTTAAGTTGAAGTCACCCGGAACGGAGAAGACGTCGTTGACGCCGATTTGAACGAGACGGCGAGCGAGGTGACGGCCTAGAGTGGATTCCGGTGGTGCGACGGTGGTTGTGGTGGTGGTTTGGATGGTGGAAACGTCGCCGTTTTTGGAGGGGCAGCAGATGGTGGTGTTGGTGGGGGTGTTACATGTGTCTATTGATCCTATTTTGGTGTCCATTTTTTGGGAGGAGAGAGAAATTAGTGTGTAAGAAAATGATTGTTGTTGAAATTTATGGATTTTTTTTTTTTGGGTTTGGACGTGATTATGGGAAGAAAAATGAGAGAAAATTGGGGACTTTTATAGGGTGGTTAAAATTAATTTATTATTTTTAATTTTGGGAAAAAAAAGAAATGAAATTTTTGTTTCTTGGTGAAGGGGGGAAAAATAAACAAGGGGCGGTTTTGGTTTATACAGTAATTAAGGATTAATTATTTTCTTTTTCTGGGGGGTTTTTATGATTGGCGGCTGAGAAAAAGTGGTGACTGTGATAGTTTTATTGATGGATGGATGGATGGATGGATTAAGCCAATACTAGTCAAATACAGGCATACAGCTACATAAAACATGATCTAGAAAATTCTTTATTATTTTTATATATATAAAAAAAAACTAAATAATGAGTTTTACTATTCTATTCTTTATTAAAAAAAAATAATAAAATAAAATTAGTAAGGAGTATTTTGTTTGGGGTGTCCGTTCGGTTTTCGGTTTGGATTTAGTTCAAATCCGAATATAATTCCGTTTTCAATTTTTCAATCTGATCTGATTCAAATTTCTTTCCCAATCCAATTTGATCCAATCCAAATTGAAATTCGGTTATATGGATCCGATCCAAAAATCCAAATATATTACGAGTATTTTTAGCGCCTAATAAGATTATAAAAATTAAGTTTTAATATAAATACAAGTCTTCAAAATCATGATTAAAATAAGTAGTTTAACATCGAGTCGTTAATTAAGTAATACAAAGACTCCCTAATTAAATTTATGTAATAGGAAGTATTTGACTTAAGCTTCAAAAACAAAGAAATCCACATTTATACCTGCTTAATTTTACAATTCGGTTTTCGGTTTGATTTGGATCCAATTAGGGTCATCCAATCGAAAAATTCGAATTTTCAAAAAATTAAAAAAACATCAATCCAATCCGATTCGATTTAAAGTCCGGATCCGATCTCAATTGATAATTCGGTATGGGCTGGATTGAATTTCGGTTTTAATCCAAATTATGGACACCCCTCTTTATACTATGTTACCCGTGCGATACACATATATGATTAAAAAAAAAAGAAAAGAGAGAGCTATATACTAAAACAATACTCCGTATCAATGCATAAAATAATGTTTCATTGGGTAAAGGGCTGTCCTCAAAAGGTTTATTTAAAAAAAATCTTCAGTGAAGAGTTTAATGTATATATATTAGGGTAATGCTATATGCAGCCCTAAGGCTGCATATAAGCATTTAATATACTTCCTTTTTTAGTATTAAGTTGGGAATTTATCGACAATTCACGAGTAAATCGGTGTAATAAATGTTTATTAATTGTCAATTATTCTTTCCATTTCTTTTTCCTATATATTAAAGTATTTTGTAGTCAATATTTAGTTTTTTCCACTAAAAAATGTGAAAGAAAAAAAATTTTAAACGGGAAAAAATTGATGAAAGAGAAGTGGATACATGTACAATTTGTATAAATGAATGATGTTAGCTGTTGTTATTTTAGTATTGATTATACATAGATTGTAATTTGTAAACCATTGAATTTTAATAGATTAAAAAAAAAACACTCCATATTGTATTTCATTTTAAGGGTTTAGATTTTCAACATTTGATAAATTTCTTCCCTTTTTGACGTGTTTTATGACCTATTCTTTTTTCATTTTGTCATAATTTGCTCTTTATACATTGAATTTATTTGCTATAATGATATTATAAAAATGGATATTACTGTAGAAATTTAATTGATTTATTATTAATATTGACAATTTTTTGGGATTAAGGAGGTAAGATATTGCAAATAAGAAGTATATATTTGTACGATTTGATTAATTAGGGCCTGTTCTCATTGACTGAACTTAGCTGAATTGAACTGAACTGAACTAAACTGAACTGAGCTGAACTGAACTGATCTGAACTGAAATGAATATTTTATAAGTGAAGGAAATTAGGAGATGAGCTGGACTGAACTGAGCTGAACTGAACTGAACTGAGCCGAACTGAACTGAACTGAGCCAAACTGAACTGAATTTCAACGTAAGAGAACAGGCCCTGAATTTATATATTTGACTTTGAAAAGAGGCAAGCTATCTATATATTTTCATTTACTCTGTAAAGGAAAAAAAATGCAACCTATAAGGCAATAGATCACTCTAAATTTCTAATAATGTATTCGTGGTAATTAAGAAGGAAATGCTTTGACATGCAAAAAACAGTTAATATACTAGTATGAATGGATTAGCTTAAAGATACTCCTATTCAATTTTTGCATACTGTTGTCAAACTTAACTTTAACTTTGTAACAAATGATTAATCATCTATCTGTTGACGTAGTACATCAAAAACCACTTAATTAAGAACAAATTAGTAGTCTGTAGTCGATATAAACACTTGTGACTTGTAGTACCTCAGCTTGATTTGTTTATTAGATTAGTGAATTTTCACAAATATTTAAATTAGCAGGAACTGATTGACGTAATAATTTTTTTTTTTTTTAAAAAAATGGAAAAGCTAAGGAAGCAGAGAGTTACGAGTATACAAATTATAATTTGCATGGAAATAAAATAATGGACTTGTATTATTCCACCTTTTTGTCAAAGGAGAATATATGAGTCAAAATAAACTTCAAACGCCTAAAGAAAATGACTTATAAAATTACGACCGTGGATAATACTTCCTCACAATTTTTTATAAATTAATCTCACCCATGATATGGACAAATCATTAAGAAAAAAATATTTAAAGATGGAGTATTTTTGTATATGTAAATTGAAGTAGTACTACAAAATTATTACGATGAACAATTTTTTTTCTAATCTCATTGTAAAAAAATATTTAATTATTAAAAACCTAAACAAAAATCAAGTTGTCTAATATAGTAATATATTTATAGTTATTTTTTTGGTTGATATGTTTCGTTTATCATATATGTCAATATGAACATCTAAATTAAGCTATTAATGTTTAATATCACTAATTGTCAATAAATAAATTGTAAAAAGTTGATATTACATTAAGATGATTCCATGAAAATTCCTTGTAACTATTGTTTTATATTTTCTACATACATCAGGTAAATAAGTCAAAATAGAATTTATAAATAATGTGAAAATTAAAACGCATACCAAAAAAGGGAAAAAGCATTACGTACTCCATATTGGGTATATGTTGCATTATAATATTGATGCAAGATGCAAGAAAGTGCATGCATGCCGCTGCCTAGTATGTAGCAACAAGACAACCTAACATTCTAACAATTGGTTGGTTAATAAATTAATACTCGTAATAATAAGTGGGTTTAATGGAATTCAAAATAGGTAGCGCGCCATGTATATATCATATATGATGCGCACACCGGTTTATAAACAAGCAAAGCAACCCATCATAACCGACCGTAACATGGCACGGCCAACACCCGCTCTTAACGTGGAAAACGAAATGCCTAAACCACTTTAATGTCTTCAATTCTTGACTAGTGAGAGGGTTTTTAATTAGTACTCCGTATTGAGATGATTTAACTCTATTATTACACTAATTGAAATTGTTTTTGCCTAGGCCTAGCTAGCTAGCTCTTATTACTATACATCACAATTCCTGCATTATTTTGACTTTTTATATTATCGTCTAGAATAGTAAAACCCTCAATAATGATATATTTTTCTAGGATCAACAATATTAATAACCCTAAAATAGTTGTACAATCAATCTAATATAGCAAAATAATATGGCATATATACAATATACGCATACCATACCATACCATACCATACAACATATCCAAAGGAATAAGCGTGATAACCTTCGAAAATAATGAATAACCACATGCGTACCATACAATGTTTTCAAATGTAACAAGTTCAGATAAGCTTGGTTAAGTTCCAGAAAAAAGTACTAATAAGTGTATGTTACCCAAATATAAAACTTATTATATGAACTCAACTAATTTCACTTTTTATAAAAAGTTTTGACAAAGTCTAATAAGTTCATATAAGTTCTAATAAGTGAAAAACAGGTGAATAGAATATACCCTGAAGGTTATGCATGTATAATGTTACTCGTTGACTTTAAACAAGGGTGTAGCTACGTTGGTGCACACTGGTGGCCTGGACGTGCATCACAAGTTTTTTTTTTGAAAGTTTAGTTAAAAAATTAAATTAATAACTCAATCAAAAACAGGGGCGGAACTAGGGTGGGTTCAAGTGGGTTCATTGAACCCACTGATTTTTTGAAAAAAATTTAAATTTTTTTTTTTTTAAAAAAAAAAAAATCAAAATAGGTTTAAATAGAATATTTGTGTATTATATGGCAACAAGTAAAGTTGTAGCCCAGTGGTTATTTTTACCTCCCATCACACAAGAGGTTGTGGGTTCAAAACCCATAACTCACATTTTTTTTTTTTAATTTTGTTTCCTGAGCACTGAGCTTTCCTGCTTCGTGCTTCCAGAGTTCGCTTTCCTCTTCCTCATTCAGTCATTCCCCCAAATTGCAAAACCCTAACTTCTTCCTCCAATCCTCCTTCTCTTAATCTCTTCCCGTTCTTCCTCCTTCAGTCCTTCTCTTCCCGTTCTTCCTCCTTCTCTTCCCGGCGCAGCACGGCAGCAGACTAGCAGAGTCAGCAGAACACGGCGGCAGCGACAGGCCGGCAGCGCACCAGCCACTCACCCAGACCCAGCGTCCCAGCCTCACAGCCGTGTATGGTGTATCGGTGTATGTAGGGGTAAGTGAATTTGGGGATTTTTTTTTTTGCAAATGTAATTTACTTCTCAATTTGGGGATTTTTTTTGCTAAATCATTGAATACTTGAAAATTGAAATTCATATGCTAAATTCAATTGCTAATATACATTACGATTTACGAATTGCCAATTTTTTGTAAATTGCTGAAGTTTGGTTAATTGGTTATAATTATCTAATTTACTTCTCAAGTTCTCAATTTGGGGATTTTTTTGTATTTCGTATGCTATTTTCTGATTTTCATATGCTATTTTCTGATTTTTTTGTAAAAGCCGGTTGTTTAGCTACTGCAAAGTTGCTGCTGGAGGTTTAGTTGTTGCTGGATTTGCAAAACTAGCTTCTTTCCGTGAAGGCAGTGGCAATGGCATGTTTCAAGTTAGAGAATGGTTCAAAAATATTCGCGGAAAAGGACCAGAGAATAACTAAGGACTTATAAGCATTCAAGTGTTCTTATTATGGATTATGTTAATTAGTTTTTGTGAGTTTAAGCTTATTACAATTATATATTCAGTTGAAAATCTAATTAGGTAATTTAACATTTTTAGTTGGGTGATAAAATTGGACTCTGCCTTACAAGCATTAGAACTAGGAGAAATTGAAAGTGGGCAAGGTTTAAACCAAGAACATGGCTTAGGTAGGCCTGGTGATACTAGGTGGGGATCACATTACAAAACTGTTTCAAATGTTACCGCATTGTATGCTACTATTGTTAAAGTTCTTGAGAAGATTGGATCAAATAAGATTTATAAGGATGATCGCGTGAAGGCTATCACTGTCATGTCTACATTTGAATCATTTGAATTTGTATTTATGATACATTTGATGTCCGAAATATTTGGGATTACTGATAAATTGTGTCAAGCTCTGCAAAAGGGGGACCAAGATATTGTTAATGCCATGACATATGTTAAATTGACTAAGGAGGGATTACAACAAATGAGGGACCATGGGTGGGAAGACTTTTTACATCTTGTGGTTTGTTTTTGTGTTAAACATGATGTAGAAGTTCCTACTATGGATGATATGTATGTTCCTCGTGGAAGGTCAAGACGCTTCTTTGCCAAAGTTTCAAATCTTCATCGATTTCGGGTAGAAATGTTTATAAGTGTTATTGATTTACA